>NC_071498.1:134289902-134914902 GCF_028408465.1 Anastrepha ludens | reverse complement strand
TCAGTTCCATTTCCAAATTATTCTTTAACACCTCTGTCGTCTCAAAACGGTTCTGTGAAGTCGCAACTCAAGTCGTGTCAAATAAGAAGTTTAGTGTTCAAAAGTGTTTTGTGTTTTGTTCACAAAGATCGTAGCTTCTAAAAACGTTTTTTTTTTTATTTCTTTTTATTTCATTTGTCTTCTCTATCAATTTTCTTTAATTGCATTGCTGATTTGCTTCCTTTAAGGGGTTATATACAGTTAGAGTTTTCAAAAGTTCTCGATTTTGTTCTCTTAATGTACAGAAAATGTAATATCGCTCCGGTGAATATGATATTTTCGAAGTTACACGCAAATTTGAGAAGGCTTTTTAACTTTATATTCGTTTTTCTCAAAATGGTGTTTTCAAAGTCGGTGACCAACAATCGGCTAAACAGATTATTCTCAAATTTTAATCCGAGCTTCTTAAACATATTTTTTAGTAATTAATCGAAGATTTTTTCTCACCGGTAAATATACTTTTTATAAACAATTTAAGAAATTTTGGTTAAAAATCCATTTTTTTTTTTGAGAAACCGCCATTTTGTCAAAAAAATGTATTCTACTTATTGCTTCGATTAATTACCAGATTTAACATTACTTTAACGAAATCTGTTTGGTTTTTAATTTCAGAGGATCCAGTTCAAAGACATAGGGGTCACCGCAAAACGTCTTTTTTGAGAGCAGCTCCCGGAGATCAGCCGTAGTTCCTTTCGAAAAAATATTTTTTTTACTAATACTAATTCGGCCACCGTAGCCGAATAGGTTGGGGCGTGACTACCATTTGGAAATCACAAAGAGAACGTAGGTAGGTTTGAATCTCGGTGAAACACCAAAAATCAAGAAAACGTTTTTTTTCTAATAGCGGTCGCCCCTTGGCAGGCAATGACAAATCTCCGAGTGTATTTCTGCCATGAAAAATCTCCTCATAAAAATATCTGCCGTTCGGAGTCGGCTTAAAACTGTAGGTTCGTCCATTTGTGGAACAACATCAAGACGCACACCACAAATAGGAGGAGGAGTTCGACCAAACATAACATATAAGACTTAAAATACAGTTAAAAGATAACGTAATATGTGTAATCATTTTTAGATCCATAAATTTAAAAGTTTTCTCAGAAGAAATTCTGAAAAATTCGCTTTCTTCGGCCTTCTAACTGTATATAACCTCTTAAACCGAACATCGAGAATTCGGTTTTTACATTCCCCAAAAATGTAACAAAATAAAATATCATGGCTTCAAAGAGACTACTTTTGTTTTATTTTTTAAGCAAAATCGATTGAAAATATTGCATATTTGGCTATTAAGAAGAAAAAAGCGGCTTTAAAAACTACTAAAATGAAAAGTGTATTTATATAAGAAATCGCACAAATAAAAATGCTGCTTAAACCATCAAAAAGCGTAGAGAAAGTGGAATCTTATCATCCCATCAGCTTATTCCTATTGCATCTAAACTTATGAAATCCCTTTTTCTCAAAAACATGATTTAAACGGAAAATTAGTCCCAAATTACCAATTCGACTTCAGAAAGACGCACTGTGCCGTCGCACAAGTACACAGACTCGTGAATAGTATTCACAAACTTTTTGAGCAGAATAATTATTGCTCGACAGCATTTCTCGATATATCTCTAGCCTTCGACCACGTTTGGCATGACGGCTTACTCTGTAAAATAAAACTCACTCTGCCCATTAGTTATTATATTTTTATCAATTCTTATCTAAAAAATCGGCACTTTTTTGTGAAACGAAACGAAGAACAGTCAGAACTCTATGAAAGTTTAGCTGGCGTACCCCAAGCAGTATAATGGACCCAATACTTTACCTGCTTTACACAGAAGTAAATCACCAATCACAGAGCAAACTATTGTCGGAACTTTTGCAGATGACACCGGCCTACTCACAGTTGACTCCCACCCCGAGGTGGCTGCCCCCAAATCCCAGAAAGGGCTCGATGAAATAGCTCAATCACTCGCAATAAAAGACTTCAATCACAAACAAATCATTTAAGCACAGAAATAACACTCAACCCCATCTCCGTTAACAGACTGAAGAGGAAGTCAACAATGGACTGATTATACCAATAAGCAAAAATTTTATTGGGTGCTTTTCATAAATGCCTTAGTTTTAAGTACAAATAAATACGTGGATTCAAGAAAATTAGGTATATTTAGATTTGATAATAAAATTAGTCTTACATTTTCTAAGTATAGACAGTAAACGGGAAAAAAATGTACATAAATATTTCAAAATTGGCATCATTCCAAAGAATAAATAAAGCAGTTTTCACTGCATTTTAAAAAATTAAAAAATTTCAGCACAATAAATAATATTTTTTATCTTTTCCAATTATATTAAATATGTTTTTGTTGGCGAAGCGATTATATACTCAGTTGCTTACTTCATATCTACTCGTTTTAATGCTTTACAACGTACCCAAAGTATGTTAAGGGTTCCAAA
This sequence comes from Anastrepha ludens, assembly GCF_028408465.1. Lineage (NCBI taxonomy): Eukaryota > Metazoa > Arthropoda > Insecta > Diptera > Tephritidae > Anastrepha > Anastrepha ludens. The sequence goes on along the minus strand of NC_071498.1, from coordinate 134,912,424 downwards.
AATTATTATTTTTTTATTATTTAATTCTGTTATCCTTTCCGAATAATCTCTAACAGGAATTTTTGAGAAACCTTGAAATCTCCATGAGTTACGGAGAATTAAAGCCGAGCGCGCGCAGGTCAGAATTGACCTGTCGTTGACTTTAAACGCGTAATTTACCGATGTCCGATTTACCGACGTCTAAGGTCTCATTTTGTTCGTAATTAATGCCCCTATAATATGAACTAGAATTATTACAATCGAATAATATTTTCGATTTTTTATGGCCCACCAAAGTAAAAAAAAGTTAAATCGCGATTTTCATGTTTAAGAGGCTGCCATTTCATTGCATGTAATTATTTTTCAAAGATTCTAGTTCATATGATGACGATAACCTTCCTGAATAAAATAATTTTTTATTTTTTTTTGTTTCAGATGAATAAAACGGCCGTTGTAATGGCTGAGGTGCGGCGATAATACTTTTTTTTTTGTAGAGTCATATCTCCGCCATTTTAAAATATTTCTAATTTTATTTTTTATACAGTTATAAATAGAGATCGGATTCTTATGCAAGTGCATATTTTGTTTAACATCACATGAAGTTCGCAGCTAGGTAGAAACTCATCATAATAAAATATTCAATTTGCATAAAAATCCGATCTCTAGTTATAAATATCAAACAATCTAATGTAAAAAAAAGATAAAGTTTTTTTTCCATAAAAACAAAAAATCCCGAACGTTTCAATTTTTCGATCGCCGCTCATGGGAATACCCCCTTGAATAAAAAAATACTGAATAAATCGCTTTGTGTCGGTATAAATCTGGTCATTTTCGGACTAGTTCGATTTCAGTCAGGAAATTCTAACCTACATAGTATTTTTTCTAACTAATTTGCTGTTTCACTCCGGGTTATACATACACACATAAATCCATACATATGCACATATACACTTGCCTTCAGAAATGGGAAAATATTTAGAGTATGCGCTCAATGCGTCTTATCCTGAAATCGTTTAAATGTAATTTGAGCACCATTATCCACTTGAGATATCCAGCCAATTTTTTGGGTTAAGGTCTCGAGGGCCATACTTAATCATCATTAAGTAATGTGGACTTATCTCTAGCAAAACCATTACAAAATGTTCGATGCGACATGTGGCCTTTACAATGTTCAGGGTAATTTGTATTGCATACAACACATGCACACAAACACACCCACACAAGTAAAGGATAACAGTGGCAGCGATAGTTTGGTGTGCGTTTTTGTTGTATCCTCGCTTCGCCACCAGATATCAGTCCAGCCTTAAAACCTGTGTAAATCAATTTCTAATGTTGTAGGCTGGTTTGTTTTGGTAAAAAATGTCATTCGGCTGGTTGTGACAAAATATTCCGTCAGCGTAAACTGTGTGTGGAGAAAGTGATATTTGATACCCAGAGCGAGCGATTTGGTGAATGTAGAAATTATGAAATATGTTCACTTAATTTTATGGCCTTTTCTAGCTCACAAGCACTTGACCAGTGATAGCCAGTTGGAGAATTACTTGGATAAGTATTTGAAGAATTGATAAGTTCCAGTGAAATATGCTGGTATTTTCAAGGGAATCAGTCTGTGCACATTTGTTAATCGTCAGACAAGTTAATTATTGATATGAGTGGCTGAAGTAAGTGAGTTGACTTGGTACAAATTACTGAGACAGACAATGTGTCTCCAAGTGAATGCCAGCATATTTTCTTGTACAAGCGTTCACCAAGAAAGCAATTAAATGTGAGATGCCTGTATGATAATTAATGTGTTTTTATTTTTTTTGTTGTTGTTTGAATTCAAAAGATAAATATTAAATTGTGAAATAAATAGAAAAATATGTGGGAAAGGCTGCTGAAATTTACTAAAATTTTGTTTTTTCAATTTACTAAAATTTTCAATTTGAAGTATTAAATTAGCAGAGGTCCTATTGGTCAAACAGAGGTTTACACTGAACTTTTGCTCCATTATGTTGCAAGCGCTTTTGTATTTTTTTCACCTCAAATCGGTATTTTTTGTTGTGTGAAGATGATTCCGTTTTGCTTTTATTTTACATTTGCGTACTCTTCTAGTGTTTGATTTTTAAGGCATATAATGGCGATCGCAACTGAGCCGTATGACAACAAATAGAAAATTTTTTTTCCAAATTGCGGTCGCCTCTCCGCAGGCATTGGCAAACCTCTATTTGTAGCTATGCCATAAAAAAGCTAAAAACCGCATAAAATCGAGACCAAATTGGTAGTTACACAGCAGAAATTTTAGGTCTAAGTAGACGATATAGAATTACAGTGTGGGTTATATACAAGGTGGCGCAAAATTATTAATCAATTTGGTATTTCAGTAACTAAAAAAAATTATAATATAATTGGCTCATACACTTCTGTTAGGTGTTTGGCCGAGCTCCTCTTCCTATTTGTGGTGTGCAACTTGATGTTGTTTCTTGTAGGTCCTAGTTTTAAGCCGACTCCGTACTGCAAATGGTTTTTTATGGGGAGCTTTCTCATGGCAGAAATACACTCGGAGGTGAAAAAAAACAAATTAATCATCCGATAAGATGATTAATTTTGCGCCATCTTCAATGAAAGAACTCATATCATAGGCAGTAGACCAATTGCCAATTAAATCTAATTGAATTGTGAATAAGTTACATTAATTTAACTCTAACTATTGTTTGCTCTCCACCTTCTTCATTTTAAATTTCATACGGCGGTAGCTGTTTAGCACATGCGCGTCTTTTAGCTACTTCTGTTGGGAAGCCATGGAACCATCCTATCAAGTCTACATCTGTTTGCGTGATTTTAAAATGCCTCCACCTATTGAGAATCCCACCGACTGTGAAGTAAGCGCTATAATACGGTTTCTCTAAGCTCAAGGGTTTCAAATCTGTTGACATTCATCACCAAATCAGTGAAGTGTATGATGAAAACATTGTGAGTGATGGAATGGTGAGGAAATGGATTAGGGCCTTTAAAGATGGCCACACAAACATTCATGATGAATAACGAAGTGGGAGACCTTCAGTTATTACTGATGAACTGATTCAAAAAGTGGACTGTAAAGTGAAAGAGAACAGACGATTACGATTTCGTCCTTAGCTGAAAAGTTTCCTGCTGTCTCAAGAAGTGTTCTTTACGAAATTGTATCCGAACTTTTAAATTATCGAAAATTGTGTTCACGTGTTTAAATGTTGACTGATGAGCACAAAACCAAGAGATTGGGCAGGGCATTGAGTTTTCTCGAACGATACAGTAACGAGGGGGATGATTTTTTACGCCATATTGTCAGAGGCGATGAATCATGGGTAGCCTACGTTACATGGGAATCGAAGCAGAAATCAATTCAAACAAAACAAAAGGCGTGGCATGCTGATCGCAGGTGTCGTTTTGCTCCAGGATAATGCCCGTCCACACACAGCAAATCGAACACAAGACCTTATCACTGGTTTTTGCTGGGAACAATTGGACCACCCTCCATACAGTCTCGATCTAGCGCCGAGCGACTATCATTTTTTTATGCACTTTAAGAACCATCTGGCGGGGCAGCGCCATTCCGATGATGACAAAGTGAAAACAACTGTGAAACAGTGGTTGTCTAATAAGGCGGCAATCTTCTCTGACGATGGCATACAAAAGCTGGTCCCAAGACATGATAAATGCCTCAATAGTAATGGAAATTATGTAGAAAAGTAAAGTATGGTCTTTCAAGTAAATAAATTATTTTTGGAAAAAATTTACTTGTTGTTTTTTACTTTAAAAAAATGCCTCGTATATGTTCTACTTTTTAATACATTTATAAAAATTTGATGTATTAAATTTTTGTTTCCCCTTTTTAGTATTATCTGTGTAAAAGTTTCCGATAAATATTATAATAATGAACACTCCGTTGGTCTCCCAGACTGTCTGGCCAGACTGTCTCTTTTGACTTTGGACGTAAATTTCACATATTTCTATTGTAGCTAACGACTTACTATAAACTTCCAGGTAACTTTTTAAAATCTTTTATTCCATCGACTTGTGGATGTAGCATTTTAAAAAGGAGCCTCGAACAAGACGAAAAAACGTCAGATCTGTCTGCCCAACCGAAGGTTTTAAAAAGGTGTCCAACGGAGGGTTAACGTTATGCTAATACATATGAACATTTACAGTTGGCATCTTTAGAGCTCTTAAATTCAAGTTTTTGCTGCATATTACAAAGCGCATTAATAGATATGCGAATATTGGAGCACAGCGTCGTCCACTAACAAATTGTACAAGGTGGCGCAAAATTAATCACTCCATCGGAAAATTTATAAATTTTACCAATTCTTTTATTTATTAAAAAAGTTATTCAAAACGAAATTGGATGATTAATTTTGCGTCACTAATTGATTTTAATTAATGTGCCTTAAGCATTGACCCTCTTGTCACATACTCAATAGATTATAACAATAACCGCTGGCGATTGAGCCATTTTAGAAGTTTTAAGCCTTTAGCGCAATGGCAAGTTGCCCAAAAATAGCCTACAAAGATCTAATGAAATCTCGAATAACCAAAATGCGAGTTGATATATCCTGGCAAAATACGTCGGCACTCAGCGCTTCATAGCACTTAACGCAAGCAAGCGCACTATTTACTTCATTCTCATTTTCAATTCACTAATTTGTCTCTTTTAGCAGCATCCAGTTGTATTCTTATCTTAAAAGTATTGTGCAATTCGCTTGTTCCGCCGCTCAACGGAGTTCGCCGAACGTGGCACTGCACCTGCACTCTAAGCGCAGTTTGTGAACGCTAATTACGAATAAGTAGCCTTGGATATGAAAATAAATATGTAAAATATTGGCTCCAGTACAAATAATGAAAAACTAAATCGAAATCAGGGAAAACGCCTAATGATGCTTATACATACGGATGTGTGTGTGCGTGTGTGTGTGTGTATCGAACACCATAACTAAGCACCTCCATACGCATACTAAATATTACTGCAAATGGCAACAATAGGCGCAGCCACAAAGCCATTATCGCTAATTAACTTGATGTTGAGCGTGACAATGCGCGCATAGCAACCCCAGCACCAGTTAAGGCTGAGTTGAGCCAATAATAATGCGCTAAACTACGCTAAAATAAATTCGTAATTTAAATATTTTCTATTGAAATTTGCAAAAAAGCGCTTAAATAAAATGACAATTTAATGAAAGGGGGCGGGCAAGTGGGCGTTACAGTTTTTAGTTCTCGTTTGACAATCACTACTTCCAACACAAGCGTCTGCAATTGTCATTCCAGCTGGTATGATAAGGAAATTTGTGGCGCCAATTCAATTTTTGCAATCCAATAGAATTTTTTAACAATTTCCGTGAAGATGAATATGCATTAAGGAATTTTTGTAAGCAACATGTGGATAAAAGCGGGTGACGGATACAAAATGGCTTTACTTAGACCATGAATTTATGGCCTTAGGTGTTAATGAGTAAACATATATATATTTATATATGTATATATATATATATTCCCGTAGATCCCATGTGGAATATAACGCCAGGCAATAGGCAATACGTACTTATACACACATATACATATGGAATAAGTTGTAAAAGCTGTCGGGAAATCATTTAACTTACAGTTAAAGTTTAGTAATGCCATGCATATATAATGTTAAGACAATAAACTAGAAATACTATTTTTATAGACTAGTCTCGAGCTAGTTACACACTAGTTTCCAACTAGTTACATACTGGTTTTGAACTAGTTTAGAACTCCTTTCAAATGTGTAAATTCAGCAGTAGCATTTATGTAGTGTAAACTCAATTGAAAACTTGTCTTCTTGTGTGCTTACTACAAGTTATGTCCTTTGAATGAAATTCACTGACTCTTAGCTGACGTGCTTCTACAGAAATCTACTTACAATATGACTAGTTAATGTTCCTTTCCTCTTCCTTACAAGTGCCTACATATGTATTAATTAATAAGGTTTCTTAACTATTCAAGCAGCGTACTTATAGGATGCATATATACACTAGTGCTCACATAATTGAGTAACTTTACCTTCTTGTAATATTTGCCATATTTTTCATGCTTCCTTTAAATAAAATACAAATCATTGTAAAGGGTGTGTTTTCAAAGGCTTGAGAACTTAAAATGATCATACAATACAAAACGGAAACAGGCTTGAACATGTCCAGAAAGCGTTTGTCCGTTATGCTTCGCGTTCTTTGAATTTCACTGCTGCAATTCCATCCTATAAAAGTCGGTGCTTGCTCATTAATCTAAAAACACTTGATATTAGAGGGACTATTCTCTCCCTCCCTTTTCTTTTCGATTTGATATGTGGGGCGATTGACTCCCGATCGCTACTCGTGCAAATTCATTTCAGTATTTCTCAGCGAAGCTTACGAATTTATAATATTTTCTGGGTAGGGATGTTTAGAACTAATTATGCTCCAATTCCGATATCTAGAACTGTAAGAGAATTTAATTCGCCTTCAAGCCATATTGTCTTAGATTTTTCTTCAACAAAGAACCACTTCAAATTGTTACTAAATGAATTGTTGAACTAAATTTTAAGTACTATCTAATATTTTTTCTCTGTAAATCAGAAATATTACCTTTTCTTTCATTCGTTACAATGAAACTAGTAAATTATAATTTGAATTTATTTTTGATTGAATTATTTAGCATTTATCTGTTATTTTCATTTATCATTATCATCATTCATCATTTATTTATTATTTTCATAGTCTGTAAGAAATACTGTGTTTTTAGGCTATTAAATGAATAAATAAATAAATAATTAAATAAATATTGTTGAAATGAATTTCTTTTTCCTTATAATCTGGTAGATAATTAAATGCCATTTATTTTTTTTAATATGATATCCGGCATGTGTATATCCGCTGCGACTATGAGTTGTACGGTCCATTTAACTAATCCCATTTTTAACAACTTTTTCCAATAAATCTCAATAATAAATCTAAGTGCGCCAAATCGGCGAAAATGTGACGGAAACGACGGTTACTTGGCTTCAATTCTTGCACGAGCCGAATTTTAAAGGCAATCCTTAACTGAAATTTTCCACGTAGTCAAAGAACAAAGGGCAACAATTTGAGAACGACAACCAATCGAAATTTCAGTATTTTCTACAACACTTCGTTCTATGAACTTCGCGAACTTATTTCTTTATTTAGTTTTTTTTTTAATTCAAATTCAATTATTTCAATTATTTCTTTATTTAGTGTTTTTTTTTCAATTCAAAGTAAATTTCCCCTATTTGGAAGCATTCTTCTGGCGTTAAACGATGCAGGACGACTTGCCAAACCTTAATGAACAGAAATGTCAACATAGTTTGCCATTTTGAGCTGTCTCATAGTTATCGATATCGGTAGTTCTCATGCAGCTAAAAAACATCCGATATAACAAAAGCCTCACAAATTAAAGCTTAACAAAAATGTAACAAATTTCAAAATAGGTCACCAATATTTTCAACTTTTTATTCAAAAAACTTTGAGAACTTCTGGGTATGCAGTTTTATAGCCTCTCAACTTTTTATATAAAATAGAGTAAGGTTTAAGACGCTTAAAAATTGCATTAAATTTTTTGTTTTTGATTGAACATTTTTCCATATACTATAAACATATGGTTGGAGGTTCTTTATATGGAAGAAACTGCTCAATATCGTTTGGAATACAAATTTAGCTACTGAGAATGAATGAGCTTCAAAACTGCATGTCTAGAAAACTTCTAAAGATTCTGATTAAGAAAAGTTAAAAATTTCGATGACAATTTTTTAAAATTCGTTAAATTTTTGTAAATTTTGTAAAAAATTCGTGTTTTGTTATGCAATGCACTATATTTTTCATTTCATTTTTTTTTTTCTTTTTGAAGCTTACATTGCCACTAGTCACGAAGAAAATTATTATTAACTAACGAGCAATTTCTTTTGAATGTATAATATGAGGCACATACAAGGAGTGTCTTACGTTGTCCCCAATCTCTAAATGAGTGGGCCAAGCAATATCGTATAATCTTATGATGGGTTCCAGGCCACAGAGATATGCCAGGTAACTGTAGGGCTCACCAACTTGCAAGAGAAGGTGTTTGTATTGCAAACGGAAGTAATTTTACGGGGGTATCTCCCGCAACTTCTAAGCTTCTTATTAACGCACTAATCAGTTCTGTAAAGCAAAGATGGATTAGTATCAATACCTGTGAAATTGCTAGGCAAACATGGCCGAGGCTAAATCAACGTCTGTCCAAGAATATTATAAAATTGAGTAGACTTCAAATTAGGACCTTAGTAGGGGCCCTCACAGGACATTGTCTCATAGGCAATCATGTAAGGAGATTAGGCGTTTACACACATGATTTCTGTCGTAGCTGCAGAAATGAGGAGGAGTTGGAAGCAATTCAACACCTTTTTTGCACATACCCGGCTCTAGCCAGAAGCAGGAACCGATTTTTAAGATCCTACTTCTTAATGAATATGGCTAATCTATACACTTTAGGTATCAACAACTTTTTACGCTTTGTCAAAAGCTCAGAATGGTTCAATATGGAAGGGGAATGTAGCCCAGCCCCTGCGGCTCACAACGGACCCGTTACGTAGTCTAAGTGGCATCGTTGTCTCTATGTGCGATGCGGCTGCCAAACCTAATCTAACCTGCATACAACACTTAAGGGCTGATTCTGTTGGGTAAACGAGAATAGAGACTTTCGTATTGATGTGGTTTTTTAATCTTGCATCGTGTCCTTTTGCTGCCTTTTTTATTTTGTCTGCTACCTAGTCAATATTTAGGTCGCGCTCGAGAGCGCAGTTACGGATAAATCAAGCAGCAACGACTGCACATTGAACGATTTTCTTCTGGAACCTTTGTTTAAGGTGAATGTTACAGCCCCATAACTGTGCACCGTAGGACCATATGAACTTCAAAATTTGCTTATATCATATATTATATTATTATTTATTGATATTGCTAATTCCTTTCCCATAAGCGTAATTCCATTTCTTCTTGCTTTTTCTTTGCACGGGCGTCCGTCTTAGCTTGGCGTTCTAGGTATTTGCAGTATATGAGTGGAGAACTTGTGTACCATTTATGTATACTTGTATATTAAAACATATTTGATTTTGTTCTGCTTGCAGTTTATATACACAGACTTGTTTTCGTTTAATTTAATATGCCATTTATTTTTAGAAAAAATTAAAAAAAAAATTTGCATGAAAAATATTGCGAATATTGAAAAAAGGTAAAGTGACTCAGTTAAGTGAGCACAAGTGTATATTTTTATATAAATAAGTGTGTGCATGCATCCAAGTACCAATGGTTGCATGTATCGGTGCACATGTAAAAGCTTTAAGCGCAATTAATTTAAGTGAATACCACAAATAGCGATAAATGAATTAAGCCATAAATTTTCTTCATTTGCATTTAATTGAAAATATAACACCTATACTCTGAGAAAACGTTAATGACTATTTATTGATTTCAAGCTGGTCACATTTCATCATTAGTTTGGCTTAATTTAATGCTGGTATTACAAATTAGCAGTAGCACATTTTGCAACGGTTCAGAAGCGCGGGAAAACCTAATTGAGAATCCATGACTTTTGTGATTTTTCAATTATGCCTTTTCGTAGAATAACCCGAGTTTTTGAGCTAATATATTCTAATTCTTTGCATCAAACACATATAATTTCTCTCAATATTTTCAATTATCATCACCTTTATGAATCATAAAATTGTTTTGATATGCGCTTGCAAAGCTAAGAAATGCTGTAGTTAGAGCAGCCGAGAGCAAATCCACATTACGTTGCGGAAAAGTGAGTGACTGTTTCCACGGATTTTTTTTAATATTGTATTTCTAAATTTTACAAAAATAATATTGAATTTATGGTATGCGGCCGCGGTAGCCGAATGGGTTGGTGCGTGATTACCATTCGGAACTCACTGAGAGATCGTTGGTTCGAATCTCGGTGAAAGCAAAATTAATAAAAACATTTTTCTTATAGCGGTCGCCCCTCGGCAGGCAATGGCAAACCTCCGAGTGTATTTCTGCCATGAAAGAGCTCCTCATAAAAATATCTGCCGTTCGGAGTCGGCTTGAAACTGTAGGTCCCTCCATTTGTGGAACAACATCAAGACGCACACCACAAACAGGAGGAGGAGTTCGGCCAAACACCTAACAGAAGTGTACGCGCCAATTATTTATTTTTTTTATTTTATTTTTAATATTGAATTTATATACTTTTATATGTTCACCTGCTTTTACGTTGAAATTTTTGATTTTTATATGTTCATATACCTTTTATCGAAGTTAGACTGTGGAATATAAAGGGTCTATCTTAAAGAACAACATATCGTGAAATTCGTGATTGTTTTATTGGAAAGAGCCCTCTGAATGAGTCGACAATTCAAAGGTTGATCAGAAAATTTCAAGAAACTGGTTAGGTCGAGGATAGAAAAAGCAGTAGCAGGCCAAAAACGTCAAGTTCAGTTGAGAATATTACTGCTGCAGTGCAAAGTGTTGCCAAACCACGTGCAACATCGATATCTCGACGCTCTCAACAATTAGACGTTCATGAATCGACTGCCCGACTAGAATTACAGTGAGGCATGCCGAATAATCAGTTAGGCCCGAATTAGGCAGGCCTTACTGAGGCACACCTCACTATTACCTTACCAGGCCCACATTAGGCAAGGCAAAGATTGGCATGCCAGAACAATACCAAATTGTGGTCACGAAAATCTGTGGCAGTGTCTCACTTAGGCATAAATTGGAATCCCTAACTGATTTGTAGAAGAGCATCCGGAGTATTACCGAAGTTCGGTTTTTCGAACCTGCGCCTAATCAGGCAGATGTGTGGCGATACCTTTCGGGACTTGGGCCTAGTTTGGCTGCCTTATGAGGCGCAAATTTGGAATGCGGTCTGCCTTATTTGCGCCTAATCACCGCCTTACCAAAATTTCTAGCCGGATGTTTGGCCGAATTTGGCCGTGGACCGACCTGCTGACAGATACCTGCAAAATTTCGAATTTTTTTTTTTTCATAAAATGTTAATATGATCCTTTAAGAATATGTCAAAAAAATTTTAGAACGTAAATTTAAGTATTTCTTATATTTTAGATCGTCAACCGTGACGACTCTATTCTTTGCGTTCGAGCGCTGGGAGAGGTATAGTTACGTGGCATTCAAACTTTAGACGCGTTTTTCTCAAAACTATATTTTTCGAATTGGCGTACACGATAACTCGAAAAGTTATTGACCGATCTCCCTGAAATTTTGCACACATCTTTTTTATAATATGTTTCCGAAAATTTTTCGAAAAAATAATTTTTTGGAAGCAAAAATAGTAGGAAGATTCGCCCCACATTTTTTTCCATTTTTTTTAATTCATATAGAAATTATGACATTAATAAACAAACAAATTTTTGGTGTTTTGTATTCAGGTCACTGACGCCGATTCTACAATGCCCGCCGATTGAGAAGCCTCGCTGCGACCTTCCTATAAGAATTGAGTGTAAATCCGCCATTTTAAATGATTAAAATAAAAAAAAAATTGTTTATATTATTTTAATGTATAAATAAACTGTATGCTAATTTTGAAAAAAATATATTGACTTCTTCATTTAAAATAATTTTAATGTAAATCAGGGAAAATATGGCCGTTTCCAGGTATCTGTCCCCTTCATTATTAGGAACCGTATTTTGAATAAAAATATTGAAATCTGAACAAATCTAAATGCCTATATGTTTATTTGAAAATTATGGCTAGGCGCGTCTTTTGAAAGACCGTTTCTGATATTATAGCACACTGAATTTGGGCACAAAAACTTTGGCGAAAATATGTATAAATTTTTAATACATATTTTCCTTATTAACTTAACTTTTTCATCCCTATTATTTAACTTTTTTCTCTCTGTCATATATTAAATGCGCTCGACTTAGAAATGAGTTTTAGTTTAAAAATTTAAATATATTCTTATTGTCTTTATATGCAATGCAGAAATATAGGCAAAGCCGCATACAACTACAGATCCCATCTTTTGTGGAACAAAATAAAGACGCACTCCACAAAGTAGAGAAAGAGCTTGGCTAAGCCCTTGAAAAAATATGTATCCGCCAATTATATGCATATAACAGGTGATCAGCTAGGAGTTACTTTTTCCAATAGGCTTTTTTTTGACAGATCACTCGTCACTTCTGTCAAACGAAATATATAATTTGTTTCAGTATTCATTAGCATTTCATTATGGAAAGACTTACGCCTCAACAACGTTTACAAATCGTGAAAATGCATTACGAAAATCAACGCTCTGTGAAAAGTGCTCATCGCGCGCTCAGGCCAACTTATGGCATACAGCGATGAAGCCCATATTTGGCTTAATGGCTATATAAATAAGAAAAACTGCCATATCCGTATTTGGACTGAAGAGCAACCCCAAGCTATTCAAGAACAGCCATTACATCCATTAAAAACAAGCGTTTGGTGCGACCTAAGGGCTGAAGGAATCATCGGCGCGTATTTCTTCAAAGACAAGGCTGGCGCCAATGCAACAGTGAACGGGCGAACGCTATCGTGCCCCGACTCTTTGATGCCGGAAGTTGAAGCCCGTGATCTCCACAGCATTTGGTCGGTTGAGATGGATTACTGTGTCGTTGTTTCCGTGAGCAATTTACTCTCGTCTCGGGCTAGAGGATTGCCCACCGAGATCGTACGGGAATAACTTTAGTAATGTTGGTTCCAATAGCTCCATCGAAAATGATTTATCCACAAAGCATTTAGACTTTACATACCCTCACACCTTTGCACTCTTATTTGTGGGGGTATGTAATGTTCAAATGCTTTCTGAATAAATCAGCTTTGATTGAGGCATTAGAGCCAACATTACTAAAGTTATTCACTAGATGCCCACCGAAGTCCTCAAAATCGGTCATTCAAAGATTCGGGTCATTCAAAGATTCGAGTCATTCAAAGTTGGTGTTTAGGGATGACCGAATTACGGCGCAGTTTCGGCTAACATTTGAAAGGGATTATCTTTAAAAAATAAATGTCATGAATGCTTCGACACAAAAATAAAAAGCTGCCGAATCAATTTTAATTTTCGTGGTCTTTTTTCAATTTAAAGTACGATACCTCTAAATTGATTATTCTTCATATATTTGGAAATTTGAACTTATTAAGAAATTTTATCCATTTTTTTAAAATGCTAGTTTTTAAAGGATTTGCTTTTTTTGAAAATTACTTCAGAGCACGAGAGCCCCTGAGTACTTTGGGGGCATTGGGTACATTTGGGTAAAATGTCGTTGGAGATTTATTTCAAATATGTTCCTGTTGCAAAAGTTTAACTGTAATATATCAATAAATGTTTGCTGTTTCAATTAAAAAAAAAATACCTCACTAAGTAATGCTGGAAGACACATCGATGCAGTATCGATGCGCAAAATTTTAAATCTATTTCAAGGACAGATGTTTTTTCCTGGATAATCAATATTTTTTTCGGCTTTTAAATCACTGAAACATACTTTGATAAGATACCAGTAATAACATTTTTTCTTTATAGATCCGAAATGGTAAGGCTTTTAAGTTATGTGCAAAAAAGTTCCGCTGAAAGGAGGCAGATTTTCAATAAGTCAGAGCAGGTAGTTAGCGAAAGACGAAGTTCACTAAAATATATGCGAGAAGAGATGTTCCTTTTTATAATTCGTATTCCTCTACATCTCTCGTAGCGGCAGGCTAATCACCTAACCTGTCAGAAATCAAATAGAATAACGAAACCATAGCAAGACTGAGTCTTCTCGAGGCCCTATGCTTCCGGGTGAAGTGGACAATAAAAAAAAATCCTCTACATAGGAAAGATCAGATGGAGAAGGACTTGCGTGGTTCTAACTGGCGCCGCTTAGTACGAGAAAGAAACGACTGGTGCGCTTTGTTAAACTCGGCCAAAATCGCGCGAGCGGTTATCGCACCAATCAACAAGAAGAAGAACGAAAGGATCTCCAATTAGTTGGCTCAAATTGAGACTCATAAAAAGTTTAGTAAAACGCTTAAGGCAAAAATCAAGGAGGGAATCTTCGAAAGTTCAGACATTAAAATACTAATTAAAGATACAACTTTTCTATTTACTTATCGGTGTTGAAAAGCAAGCATGGAACGCTTTTATTGACGTCACAAAAAATTTCTTTGGCAAAAAGAAATTCGACTACTTTACAAGAAAAATAAAAAAAAAGAGTGTTGTTGCACTGCTATTATAAAATGGGAGGCAAAACGTTGTTGAAATTGCATTTGCTGCAAAAATATGGGTTCCTTTAAGGGTGAAAGCGAATTGCTTGCTTATTACAGTGGGAGCCTTGTGAATTCCAATGCGAGAAGAATCCCAGCTGCATAAAAAAAAACATTGTTGTTCCAAGCAAAACATCAATGAAAGTGAGACTTTTAGTGCGTAAGAAAATCGTGATTTTAGGCGTAGCTTTTAATCTGAGAACTGAGGTGTGTTAGGACATTTTTATTTACGTATTCTTTTTAGGAGTTTTAATCACATAGTTCGACGTCGAATAAAATCAGAAGTTGGAAATTTGTTGAGCATCGTCATTAATTGACGATTAATCAGTTAGAAAAATAATAAACTTTCAATAGAGTTGGAGTTTCCAACTAAATATTTGTATGCAGCACATCATAAAAAATCTCAATAATCCTAACTTTTCTTTAATGAGCAACTTGACTGTTATGCCTTCTTTATAGTTAAATCCACCGAAAACTATGAATGGAATATTTAATAAAAAAATACTGAAAATAATAAAATACTTCCATTCCGATTCACTATAATATTTAAATGGCTGAATTGCTTTATAAAGCATCAGAATACAACAAAATATATAACTCAAAACTCACCTTGTGAGTCATCAAAGTCTTTTGTGGTCATCTGAAAGAGTGCATCTAAAGGCGTTCCATTTGCTTTGGTCTTTGCGTTCGAGCCATTGGTCGGCGAATTATCGTTGTTGGACCCAATGCCACCGGCAGTACCACCGCTGCCACCACCATTCCCTGACGTTGAGGTATGTGAAATGCGTTCACGGTCGCGATCTCGATCACCCAACGCACCTGACGCAGATTGCGCTGCCGCGTTGGCTGGCTCCCCCGACGAGCGTGCGATTTCTGGCGAGCAACAATCGCTAGCCGCCGAACTGGAGCGTTCCGAACCACTCTCAGACGGTATCATATCCATACCCATGTGCCGCAGCAGCTGCGCTTGTGCATTGAAGTGTTCCTGCAGCTGGCGATGATAGTCCAATGCCAATCGCTGCTCATAGTGCAACAGCGCCGAGGGTATGAACGGGCGTACTGGCATTGGCCCTAACAAATGATCCCATGGACGTACAATTTGCGCGCCGGGCAAGAGCATAGGATGTGGCATACCAGCGGCAGCCGCTGCTGCAGCGCTCACCATATCCAACGGTTCGGCGCGTGGTTGCAGCAGACTGCTGGCACTTAGTAGAGGACGTGTGGGTGTACTCGATGAATGCTGCTGATGTGGTGGCACTGAGGGTGGTGAAGTGGATGTGGCACGCTTTTCATGACCCAAAATATCAGCTATGGAAAAACTTTTCACACCTTCAATATTCGATTTGACTGCAGTGCCGCCTGCATTCGCGTTGGCGCCGGCGTTTGTGGTTGCAGTGATGGCAGACGATGACGGTGGGGGCGGCGGTAGTGTGGAGCCATGCGTTTGCACCGGACTTGGTGTGCGATTCGCAATTGACGATTCCTCCATTTCGCTGGACATACGTAAACGTTTCAGCGGTTGGAAATACTCCTCGGCACCGGTACGTGTCAGTCCGGCAGCAGCGGCTGCAGCGGCGGCGGCCGCATGTTGTTGCATCAGCATTTGCTGATGCTGCAGCAGGTCGATGGTGCTGCGATGGTGCGACGAATGCGAATGCGCCTGATGGGGGTGCGGGTTGTGGTGAGGCAGTGGGCTGGGTGCACCACCAACGGAAATTTCTGATTCAGCAGGGCTAGCGGGACGCATAGTGAGCGGACAAAGCATGTTCCGTTAAGCCAAAGTGATAAAAACGGTATTTGCTTGTCGTTGGTGTTTACCGGCGGGTACAAACACAATGAATTAGAACTGGTGCGCTAATTTTACGCTTTGCACTCTTAAAAAATGTACAGAAAAATTTGAAAATGTTTTTTTTTTTCACCACTTTTTGCGTAATTCTCCACAGAATGATTTGCTGTTATGTTTTTTTCTTTTGAATGTCACTTCTTCTTCTTTCCTATGTTTGTATTATTTTTATTTTTTCAATATTGAGCTAATTCAAGAGCGTCTAACAAGCCTAGCAACAACTAGTTTCCCGACATCTAAGCACGTTTGCAGTTAGCTGAGAACTGACAGCGGGCAGCCAACAGCCGACACAAAAATTGAAATCAATCAAATCACAAATCAGTTAGTCGTACGAATCGAGTTGCGCTGCAACAAACCTCTAACAAACGATGACTCTCCTCAATATTCTCTCTGATTAACCGCTTCATTTATTTTTTGTAGCAACCTTGCGCACAACTCAACGTTTCACTTCACTCGATCTAAGCTGTGCGTGTGTATGTATGTAGTTATGTTAGCGCACGCCTTCACTCTTCACTGTTCGCCGCTAGTATAAAATAGTTTTCATTTTTTTCATTGCAGTTTGTGTGTTTTTGTTTTTGTTCTTCTAGTTTGCTTGTTAACGATTAATTTTAATGTACGACTGATTCTTCGCCGGTCGACACTGCGCACTATTATCCAATCGGGCCAACCTTTCCACTCGACGTTTTGCAGTCAACTGTTCGAAACTAGATTGAAGTTTGCTAACTAGACAAGTTGAATTTCGAGTTTTTTGCCGCTCTCCCTGTTTCGTATAGTAAATACGTTGTTGTTATTATTTTACACTGCTGTTATGTGCATGAAGACGTACGTGTTGGTTGGCATAGCGCAGTGGTGGTTGTGTCGGCTGAGCGCGTGTGTGTGTTGCTTGTGTTTCAATTGGTTTCTTATTCTTTCTGATTGCTTCCACTCTCTTGCCGCCACTATCTACTCGCTCGACCTTAGCAGTCGCTCTTGTTGTATACCAACTGTGAATGTCGTGCCATTCGTGTCGTCGTGTCTTGTTTGTCGACAGTTAAACTCGACAATCAAATCTTAACTAACCAAATGAGTGAGTAGAGATCCCGCTAACGACAATGGGCCGCCGACGATGCTTGTGGCAGCAGTGCTAACCCTCAGGCGGTGGCCAGCAACAAAGCTAGCCAAACAAGTTTCTGTCGGCAAGAGAAAAGTGGTGCAAGCTGTTTGAAAAGAAGAAGAAAACCAAACTTAAAAACAAATACACAAAAAACTTCACATATCAGAGAGTTACTTCGTGGCGTGAGAGTGCCAAATACGCAAACGCGCAACATAGAATGTGAGAGCACACAGTAATCCGAACTGTTAGAGCAGTATATCCCATGCGTATATGTGCAGAAGCCAGCTATAGTGTACCTCCGTAAGCTATTACGCTTACTCTTGGCACACTCGCTTAACAAAAATGGTTGCTGAAAAGAGTACGCCCGCTGGAAACGTGCTTATGAACCGTCCGATGGGCGTTAGGCACGCGACGCCGCCAATCAACGACTGAGGAAAAAAATTGCAATGGTGGACTGTGTGCTGTAACGGTAGTTATGGCGTTCGTCATGAGCGTAAGCTAAGCGGCAAGATTGACATCTGCGCTCCTCTGTGTAAATGTGTAGACATTCTTGGCGTAGTACGCGCATTGTAAAGCTCTAAAGAGTGAGCGAGTGAGTGAATGATTGAATGTATTTACTTTAACTTTGTATGGGAATATATGCGCAGGTTTGTAAGTAATTGGACCCTCTAATGAGACCGTTTATAGCGACTAGAAAACTGTGCGCTTGTTATTAACGATGAGATGAGGATTTATTAAATGCGTTAGACATGTACGCCGCCCGAGCAGCTGTCATGTGCCGATTTTAAAAGGTGGTGGTAAGAACTTATTCAAAAAAACAAAAACAAAAAAAAATTATATAAAAACAGAAACCTAAAAGATAGAAATATTTTATTTGCCAAAGTACAGCGAAAATTTCAAACAAATGCTTAAAAAGTAGTCTCTTTGAGCCGTAGGCGTGCAATTTACGCGCTTAATGATTACGTTATGGCGCATGCAATCTTAGCAAATGAAGATTTGAATTTTGTTAAAAAATGTGTGTATATGAATACGATAAAGTACCTCCAAGGCATAACAAAAAAATGTAAAATGCACTAATTACTAGAACTTTGTTATTCACTAAGCTTATAAAAATAATAAATTTAAGATAATGCAATGGGCTGCTAATATGATACGCGTGATATGATAAAAATTTTGCACTTCTCGGAGTGAAATGGAGAAAGGAGTTGTGTAGGAAATATGCATGTTATAATTTTTAATGTACGACTGATTCTTCGATAGCACATTTGTATGCATGTACATCAGTCTTTTTATGGGAGCCATAGGAGTAATAAATCTCGCGTCTGATTCGGATTGCGAAGAAGCATCAAATGAAATGATGAATGATGAAAAAATTGTTTCTAACACCAGCAGATTATCCGCCGGCGATGACAACGCTCAGCGTGTGCGAGTGTTTGTGCCATAAAATAACATCTGATGTTCGAAGGTAGCCGGTCTTCTAGCTTACGGATGTTTGTGGTCACAAAAACTCAAAAAGTAAACCGACCATTGACTCGAAAGTTTGATACAACGTTGTATTCGGAAAGTCAAATCGTGACACAAAATTTCATTCGAACAAGCACGCTTTTTCGAAAATCGAGTTCAGGACGACATGCATCCATATAAACATACAAAGGGTAATCATCCAATGATAAAGAGTGGAAAGAGATCTTTCAATATTGGTATCGAATGAAAGGTTTGAGAAATATTATATTTAAGAGGACCCGGTGGTCTAAAAATTTCAAAAAAGCGATATGTTAGAGAATAGTGAAGGAAGTAGTCGTAATAGTAGGGGCTAAGTAAAAGAATAAAATATATATATTTAGATATATTGAGAGATAAGATACAAGGAGGAAGAAGAGAAACAAACAAAACACAAAAAAAAAAATAGGAACACGAAAAAAGTAACGAAGCAATTCGCCTCTCAAGTGCAAAGTCTCCTTTATGCTTTCACAAGCGAACAGAGAACATAAAGTATTGACTTTCTGTCACCCAACAACTATAATTTACCACTCCGTTGTGCACCCGAGTCTGGGGTTTTCGATTTTGGAAGTGAATTTAACATATATATTTTATAGCTAACGACTTGAGCTTCCAGGCAGTTTCCTAAAATTTAATTTTCTATCGATAAAACCTTTTAAAAAGGATCCCTGAACAAGAGGTTGTGCTTGGAACGAAAAACTTAGTATTAAAAAAGTATTCAAGTTTTGATTGATATCAAAAGCTGGCAATGTATAAGTATAAGGCGCTTGTTAGACACATAGTAACATACAGCAGCGAGTTATGAGTACTTAAAACAACAGACATCAACCAAATACTGCAGTTTGAAATAAATAAAATGCGAGATCCCTTCCGGCGAGTTGACGGAACATATCGGATAAGATCAATCACGAGCTTGACGCATTAATACGTAATGAAAACGCAATATGCTTTAAAAAAAATCAACGAATCAGATGCCTGTCGCACATACACAGAATGTCTAAATGGAGAGCTGCCAGTATAGCGTTTCATAGACAACCAATTGGACGGAGAAGTCGAAAGAGACCAAATGAACGCTGGGTGGATGAGGCGATCTGCGGAAAATGGGGATCATAAACTGGAAAGGCATAATAGAGGATCGATCGGAGAGAACCGCAGTTGTGGAAGCACTCGTATGGACAAGACTGTAGTGCTAATGAAGATGATGGTGATGATGAAGAACTCAAAAATAAGTGAAATCAATTGGCAATTCAGCAATAATATATCGACGTTAACATATATACACTCTTGGAAAATATAATAGAAACAATGCACATCAAATTTTCGAATCGACTGTATCACTTACTTGAAAATGGTTTTTTGAGTGTTTACAATATTTGAGCTGTGGTTAACGGTGTTTTGTTGTGTAATACATTTCATCTTCTATTTTGCTTCAATCGTCTTTAGGACAGGTTTGAGTAAAAAAATTAGTTCCATAATAAGACAAAATAATAGTAACTTTAATTGTTTCGCTCAGCTGCGCTTAACGAGAAAATGAATTAGCTAAATTCTAAATATAGATTACTTAGTAATAAAAAATTGGCAAAATGGGCTTCGCTAAGCCTTGTACGGAGTAAGAAACCCGATCAATATAAAATCGAAGGAATCAAGGAAAGCAGAATTAATGAAATGTTCGAAGAACACAATTTTAATACTATTCTTAACATACCAAAAGCGGAAACTTGAGGAAGAAAATGTAAAATTCTGCGAATAGAGAATACAAAATTCATAAGTTATAGTAGGGCCAAAAAGAAACTTTTTTTGTCATCAAATCAACTTGAGGAG
The DNA here is from genome assembly GCF_028408465.1 of Anastrepha ludens. NCBI lineage: Eukaryota > Metazoa > Arthropoda > Insecta > Diptera > Tephritidae > Anastrepha > Anastrepha ludens. Next base: position 134,891,920 of record NC_071498.1, on the reverse strand, counting down.
TTCCGTTGGTCTAGAGCTTTCGGAAGTTTTTTTTACAATAAAAAAATTAAAATTATATTGAAATTTTTTAGGTTTTTTATTAAAATTCTTTTACGTACAAAAATTAGAATTTTTTTTTTTTTTAATTTTAATAATTCTAAAATGGCGCTGAGCTTGACACTCACACCAACTCACAGTTTTGGTACGAATTTTGCGGCGACCCGTCTCATCCCCAAATCAATGAAAAAAATCGAATGGCACAAGCCAATCGATATGTCTACGCCCTCAACAACTTCTCTAGCGGTGATTCGACAATTGGCCAATACCATTTTCTTCACTTCATCAATTTTTTCGTCTGTTGTTGAAGTGCTCGGGCGTCCGGCACGCTTTTCGTCGATAAACGTTGCTTTGGTCCAAAGTAGCTTCTCCGTATGGCTCAGTCAACATTCGGAGTGCATCCGCGCACTTAATTTCGTTTTTCACACAAAATTTGATACAGGTTCTTTGATCCCGTCTTTTTGAATAGGTAAAAATCGAAGACGCTGCAGCTGTCAACAATTAACTGAACATTCAAAATGGCCGAACTCGTCGGCGTGAGTGAGAGACACATCGCGCCTTCGGGTGCGGCAAAGCAGAACGAAATATACCTTGAAGTTACAAGAAAAAATTCGGCTCTTTTCTTCTGACACAGACTGTAATAACTTCGCTTTCTTTTTTAGCATATCCCTTGTAATTGGTAAGTTGATCTGAAAACCAATTGAAAATTGACTTTTCCATTTTTGGAAACTCAGAAAACCTGGACCGGATTCGGATCGCGTAGCAAACACTTTTATGTTCATTTTTTTAAACGAGTTATTGTTGCTTTATGCATGTGAAAGTTTTTAGCTAATGCTTTTATGGAAATCACCATTTAATATTTTCAGAATGTCAACTTTTTCTTTCTTCTCTTTGACATTATGCAAAAGTTAAAGTGCAACTGTCATTACGTAATTCCCTTAAATTCATTCAGCTTATTCAATCTAAAAATGTCTTTATCAGAATTACATAAATGTAAAAAACAATGTAAAAAGAGCAAAGAGAAAGATAAAACAAAAAATCTGGCAAATGTCGAGGTAAAAATTTTCTAATGTCGCACATACTGAGTACGCAATGAAAAAAAAAAAAATTGTGACGCAAGTATCGAAGTGTATAAGAATCGAGTTTCTACTGTACATTTAAATTTTTAAAGAACACTCCTTTTATATAACCTTCTGTATTAAGAATTAAATTTGAATTCAGAACTTTTAAAGACATCCTTTCGCAAAAAAGAATTTTATCAAGTAGATTTTTTTTAAACAGAATTTTTACCAACCTAAATTTTGAATACAGACCATTTTACAACAAAAATTCTGTTCCCAACCCTATGGAAAGCCTTGTGTTGCATGTAAAATAAACAGCAAACGTTTGGCTGATTGCGTTTTTGTGCGGTCAAAGTCTAACAAGAAAGGGTGTTGAACAGCATTAATTAATAAGCCCAATTTCTTCTAATGTTCGAATGACTGATAAACATACATTTGCACGCAAAAATCCATATGGGCCCACGAGAATACATCTAAGGGTTGTTGGTGTCCTTAAGAGTTGCTTCTAAGCACGCTATTTCTGCTTTCTACCACAGTTGTTGTTATAATGAAATTGCAAACTTAATTCACCACGCCCATCGCCACTCAATGCTTTGGTTACCGGAATTCGGCAGGTTCAAAGAGATCGTTGTCGTTTCGCATAAAATGCAACGAGCATAAAGTTACTGAGCAAAACAAAAAAAAAAGCTTTGAAGTACTTTACAAAAAAGCTGAAAACACATATTTTTCTCAACTCAAATTCTATGTACGTCGCCAGCCATGCCAGCCAGTCGAACAACAACAACCACAGCCATCATACATTCAAATAGCCATTCAGGCGACGACTACTCGATCGCTCAGCTAGTTTGGCCTCCAGCGTGTCCATGCAGTTAGCCAGCAAGTCAGTCAGTCAGCTAGCAAGCAGCCAACACAGAGCTTAAACGGTGTTACAAACTTTAAGTGGCGTTGCAACATTTTTAAGTTCCGTTTTGTTAATTCCCAGTTCGAACATAAACTCTGATCATTCCTTTACTAATATGCGCTACCTGACAGATAGCTGACGAATTGCCCACAATGCGCTCGCTAGCCGGTTGTTACAAAGATTTGAGTTTGGGTTGTATTGACGATGATGACGCAGCAGTGGCGCACGTAAGTGGGGGACGACGGGCGAACCGGGATCAAAAAGACAATTTTTCAAAATTTCGTTTTCACTCACAATAGGAAAGGTCGATTTTTTGCGAGGATTTGTAAATTAAAATTGTTTCTTTACATTATTATTGTACTATACAGAAATTATAAAAAAAATGCTTGAAAACAAGTAAATTAATGGCTTAAATAATTTTCGATAAATGGCGGTTGATAAACAGTTAAGCTTCTTAAGTTCATGCGTACTAAAGATTTACATTATGGAATTAGGTTTCCAAAAGTGCAAACAGTGGAATTTTCTCATTCAAACAAAAAAGGGTTTCGGCCCTGTGCATACTTCAAAGACGAATTTAACTAAAGTTTGCAAACCAAAGAAATCATTAATGGGGATTTTGACTAAACATACATACACACAACAAAATAAATAGGTATATTGAAAAAAAATTATTTTCGGAATCCAGAATAAACAAGTGGAGTCCCAAACTTCTATACAAACAGATTCATCTGCCACGAAATCTATCGGCAGCTTCACCCTGGCATCTTTAAAGGAAAATAAGTCACTGTACCTGATCAGAGAGAACCACTAGTAAGGTCTATAAGACCACATGAGCTATAGGATTCGGAATTCTGCAAGCAGGTGAATGAAAAACAAATGCGAGGTTTTATTAAATAAGACTCAAAAGGACCATACACCGAATATTCCTAGCTCAAACCAGCAAAAACGCGGTATGCCAAAAGCTAAACCGCTTCGCAAATGAAAGCGGCTGAACTCTTTACCCGCACCGTAGAGTTAACCAAAATTCATGGACACTTCAGCAATCAGACTAGACACTAAATCTGCCGGGTTCAGATTGACCTTAGGTTAACGATTCTTCTATCGAATTCGATCAGAGAAGTAAGCAAATTACTAAAACTCTACAAGGAAGTAGGTGAAGGCGCTACTCCTTCTGATCTTTTCAGACAATCAATCAGCTATCAAGGCCTTAGACTCCAACTCCATTTCATCCAAACTAGTCTTACAGTGTCGAGAGGAACTAGAACTACTTAGATATTGGCTTGAAATTACTCTGATATGGGTTCCCGGTCATAGGAACATACGGGGTAATGAGACAGCGGATGAGTTAGCAAGAAAAAGGTTGACACTAGACATAGCAGAGGCGGTGGCAGTCTCCACCCCACTCAACACAATAAAAGCATCCATTGCTTCACACTATCATGCTTTGGCCGAAAGAAGATGGAAGCAACTAACTACATTTACTACAACAAAAAACACATGGCCGTTGTACAAAATCCAAAGGACGAATCACCTATTAGGAAGTTTTCGATCAAACATTTCACGCATCACTGTAACCCTTATAGGTCATTGGAAAGTAGGGGATCAGCAGCCAGACTTAACCTCCCCTTCAATCCCATCTGCAGAAGCTGTCAAGCGGAAGGGGTGAAGGAAAGTCTTTCCCACTACTTATGTGAATGTCCAGGGCTAGCTAGGTCACAGCTTCGCTCCTTCGGTAAGCCTTTCTTGCAGCATATACTTGGACCTCACGAAATAGATCTGACTTAGAAGCAAAAAAAACCAAAACAAGACATCATCACACGAGGAGACAGTGGTAGAAAAACGGTGCTGGTCACTAATTAGGATTATTTCTGTGGAAATACTCAACCATGTGAACAACAACAACAACATGTTCTCGATTTGGAAAAGCGGAAACTCTTCCGTAGTTTGATTTCTCCGAATCCATTCGAAGGTGAGGGGTAATCAAATGCGCGCACTTCCTGAGATATATTAGTTAGATCTTCATATATTATATCAGCCTTCGCTAGAGTTCCCTGACAGCCGCCTATGTAAAATTATATTCAGAAATGATTTCCTATAGGTATGTACAGTGTCTCCAATGTTTAATCGTACATACTTAGCGTTACATTTTATAAGAGATTTTCGAAGCGCTAAATGAATTTTATTAGGAAAACACATATTTTTCATTAATTCACGGTGCATTCAACTTAATCTCGTATTTATACTCAATAAATAAAACATGTAAAAATTAATATTTGCACATAAATAGGATGCGGCAGGTTTTCGTTATATTTCAAGTTAAATTTGCTATAAGTTTTGAAGTGCTAGCCATAGTTCTTTTAAAACGGCTGCCTCAGCAAAACAGACCGCCAAAGAGGACCGTCGACTGATTGATAAACTGCAGCAAGAGGAAAAAAATTTCGAGAAATCGGGAATTTAATGAACAGAACTCATTCAACATTGCAGTACACAATTGGAAGATACAAAAGTGAATCTTCGATAGAAAATAAAAGTTGCCTAGGCCAAGGAAAGCAGCTTAATGATAGCGAAGATGCAGAAGTGAGAAAAAAGTTCATTTACATCAGCCGCGGAAATTAATAAAATATTAAATTAAAATACGAATAACTTGAATTGTAATGAAACAGTTCGAAATGCGTTGAAACATAACTTCCACGGGCGAATTGCGCAAAAGAAACCCTCTACGAGAGCCGTTTGAAAAGTCCGTGCCCCGAAAAACTATTTAATTGTTTGGGGTAAAACCTTTGATTTTAAGACTTATACACTACGTTCAACGCTGTTCTAGTTTGTTGATCCCATCCAAATAATAGGATTTGTCCAAGTCTGAAAAATAGTCACTCGTTTGGATAAAATATTTTTCCCGTCAGCCATTTCTTCAATTTAGGGCAAATAGTAGTCCGAAGGAAGCGAGGGAGCCAAGTCTGGAGAATAGGGGAATGTGAACGAGTTGGAACTTTTTTTCATTAATTTTGGGACCTCAACTGCTGAGGTGTGAGCTGGTGCGTTGTCGTGATGGAAAAGGAAAATCAATCGACTTCCTCGATCCCCAAATGCAAAGAAATAAGCCGATCTGGCTGAAATTTGGTGTGTGTTCGTCCAAGAGATGCTACTAACTAAACCTAATCTCGATAAGTGCCACTTTGCAAGAACTTTTCAAACGATCCTCGAATTAGTCCGAAAAACCCTTACGAAATTTTACACTAAAAACTTGGCTAAAGGTCTTTATTTTTTCGGTATAGAAATGTTGAATGTAAATAAAATGCATGTATGTAATTGAATGGAATGAATTCTAAATAACTGAAAAATATGCTTTTTCTACAGCTCCGATATTCTGTGTTAAGGCTGAGTAGTGAGTATGCGCGATTAATCGTTTGAGCCACTGTACATACTCTTACATCTGCATGTTTATATGAATGCTTGTATGCATATATACGATCACATAGGGCGATTTGAGTATATTTGTTCATTTGTTGAGTGAGGTGGACGGCAATTCGTTCCTTCAGTGGAACGATTCGCGAAGTACTTGCAGTTAATTGCCGTATGCAGATTTTTAATGACTTTCCCACCTTCTGGTTGAATTCGGAAAAGATTCGGGTAAAGACTGGTGGTGTTTCAGTAGCTAATTAGCTTATTTCTTTTTGCTAGTTTTGAGAAACGTAAAATATGTCGCAAGACACTGCTGTCTACATACACAAGCACAATATTTGCATCCGTATGTGTAATAAACTTGGAAAAGTCTAACAAATCAGTTCCGAATTCTAACTTTCATAATTCAAAGATTATTACTATCGTTGCATTCTGCAATAAAATGTAAAATATGATTCACTGCAGTCAACAATATGTGCTGAGATTGCGGGAAATTACTTCACAGTGTGAATTTAGAAAGTTCAAAAGCATTATGAGCAGTTGCTGCTTCACCATTATTTTTAATAATACAGGGTGTGTGAACAATCAATAAACTTACTAAGTGGCATTTGCTTCGCAATCACGGAAATTTCAGCGATGCGTGACGGGTTGGTGCGTGACTATCATCCGGAATTCAGAGAGAACGCACGCATCAAGACGCACGCCACAAATAGGAGGAGGAGCTCGTTCAAACACACAAAAAGGGTGTATGTGCCCAGTGTTTTGGTATGACGTCGTGCATTCCACTAACAACATTTCGTTGTACGAATTGCTATTTCCAGGAATAATTAGTGTTTCTTGGCTGCTTTGGGATCTTGAAATGTAACTTCTCTTGCAAAGACTTTTTGTGTTGAGTGTCGTGTGTGGCTTCAGCTATTAAAACTTTACATTTATTAAGGTGCCGTGCAAGCCTCCGGTGAACGCACTTATAGATAAACTCAAATACTATTATTTCCAGCCACACTATACAGTGAAGCCTCTCAGTCAGCTTTTGTCCGTCCAAGACAGGTATCCATTCAAAAGAGGGTTACTTCTTCCGTTACATGAGATGAGGCATAGAATAAAATGCCCACTCAAGGGAGTTATCTGGTTAATAGATCTGTTCGTTATGAGAGGTTACACTGTACTGTTACAGAATAAAAAATATATGAGCGCTTTTGGCATCCCTGGAGCATGTAAAACTTGTCCCAGTGCTTCCCTGAATGCCCTTTTGCACTTACTTCCCATCGACTTTTCCGTCATTTCCATCGCAGCTCGAAGTGCAATCAGGTTGGAGGAGATTGGCCTCTGGAGGCAATCTCTTAACCTCTTCAGGGATATCGGCTCATATGTGTACCTTCAGGTTTTTTGAAATATTTGCATTCATAGATGAACTCTACGCTAAATGGCCACTTATGTGAACATTATTTTTGTAAAAATTACTATTTTCTATTTTTTCTTATCTTACTGAATTGTTATATATTAAATGTAAGCTGAATAACTCGTAATAAAATGAAAAATAAAATAAACGTTTTTTTACTTTAAAAAAATTCGTCCCTGAAGAGGTTAAGCGACATGGTAGCATTTTTGGACAGTTAACCCCGTATTTCTCCGAACTTCGGACGGATCTCTCTTTTCGAAAACTGGAGTTTGAGGGTCGTGCTAGCGCAATCTTTCCAAATAGGCAGGTTTGAATCGAGGGCAAAATCTGCACCGAAGTCTGTCTTCACTGACGGTTCCAATATGGAATCGGGAGTCGGAGCAGGGGTTTTTTCTAAATCAGCCAATTTATCTATCTCTTTTAAACTGCCGAATACTGCTAGTGTTTTTCAAGCAGAAGTCTTTGCGATCCTGCAAGCATGCAAAATGCTTAGGGAACGCGGGAGCAAGGGAGAATTAACATTTGCTCCGATAGTTAAGCCGCGATCAAGGCTCTGATGACGCCATGGTGCAGAACGAAACTAGTGAACTCCTGTAAGGAGGAGATCAAATCTCTTGGGTGTGCAGGTAACATTTCTCTAATCTGGCTTCCAGGACATAGGAACATAGAGGGAATGAAATTGCAAATGAGACTGCTGAGCACTATCTCTGTAAATGTCCGGCAGTTAGACGATAAAGATCACTGCGTGCTTCTTTCTTCGACAGCCTGGGGCAGAGTGCCAACCTAAATCCCATCAATCTTCGCCATTATATCAACAGCTCTGGCTGGCTGTAGATATCGGCCAGTTGGAGGTTTCACAATGGCTCTGGAGCTACTTGAGGAGTGCCAGACTAGCATTGCAACCATTTCACCTACCTTTGGCATCCAGGAATTATAAAATTACGCAACTTGGCATCGAGAAATTTATTAAAAAATTTACTTTTTTTCTATATTTCATATGTCACAACGAATGCAATAACGCCTGGGAAAAGTACTCGTATGGCGGTACGCAATGTGTTAAAAATGTATATAATAAAAGTAAGCTGCTAACCCGTGTTTGTATCCGTCTGCTAGTCAGGTTTTTTTAATTAAAATTAAATTTCTTCAACATGTTTTTTGCTCATTAACCCACCCTGTATGTGCAATATTTTTAAAATTTTTTATTTGCAAATCATTCTTAGTGATTGCTGTCGCAAGAGTATAATTGAGATATGGAATCAATAACGGTATTATTAAAATTCACACATTTAAAGCACTAGAGAAAAAGCAGTAAAGGAAGGCTTGCTTCGCCATGACAGATTTATACCTCAAATAAACTTACATTTCAAATGGATAGTACTGCTTTGTATCCCTCAAATCTCTGCAGAATGTAGCAAGCAGAGGCAGGATGGAAATGTTGAAGATGTCATAGAGTGTATCCAGCACAGTATACTGCAAGACTCTTGATACCCTTTGCCGCATGGCCAATGACATTTACATCTATTTTGGTAAGACATTTGATAAGGCTTCTCATTATTTTCTTCTGCGTATATCAGCTTCATCATATTTGTTTTTCACTTATTTCGCAGATTTCAGAGATGAAAGACATCAATTAAATTTCGCACGCTATACGAGCATATAACTAGAAAGTACCGTTTGCCAACCGCGCTCAACCAAAATGCCTCAAAAAACTCAAGAATATCCAAATTATTCGACAGGTGTAGAACCAGCACCTAGCGCCATTTGAGTCGATCAGGAGTAGCTCACAATAAAATTGAAGTTCACCAACTTCTTATATGCCTTATTAGTGTTCAGTCACTCACACCTGGTTTGATGTAGATACGAAATATTTGTAAAGTGTTCTATATTTCATAATATTTTGCCAAAATGGAAGAACAAAGTATGTAGACATTTTATTTATTTTTTTTTAGCTCATTTCTCAACATAAAATACAAAAAAATGTCCAATTATTTCATTGCCTCCGAACGGCAGATGGAATTTCATAGGGAGCTTTTTCATTGCAGAAATACACTCAGAGGTTTGCCATTGCCTGACGAGGGGTGACCGCTATTAGAAAAAACGTTTTCTATCTATTGGTGTTTCATGCTCGGGCACTACCGTATGGTAGCCACTCACTAACTCATTCCGCAACGACGCCCGCTTGTGTTTTTTTTTGTGGTTTGGTGGGAGAGGTAGAGTTTTAAAATGCCTTCGCACTGACAGCGACCGTCGTCTACTGCGTCGTGTGTTGTGGCCACTATAACGATCCCTCCTCTCCTTCTTTGGCATCTCCGTTCTGAGAAGCTAGTGATGATGTCTTTCTTCTTGGAGTCTTACGCATTCATTCGTTCCCGGACCATGAGGTCGACGGGTATCTGCCTGCTGATCACCTAAGACAGTGCGATCGGCTAAGGCAACTCTGAGAGCCGCTGTTCGTTGCACAGCCCACAGTGCTTCGCGCTTGGCTTTGCAGTTTAACACAATTCCTCATACTTCGCTGCCGAACAGAAGAATTGAGTTTGTGGTCGCCATAATTAGCTTTCTTTTGCTCTGTTTTGACCCAACGATGTTTGCCATTAATCTACTTAGCATAACCATGACCTTTGCTGCTTGGGTAGCCGCATGCCGTATCCGGGCCCAGAAGGTAAGCCTGTAGTCAAGTTAAACACCTAAATATTTCACTACTTTTTGGGTCACTAAGGACGTGGCGCCTGCAGACCTCGAGTGGCATGTGACCTCGTGTCATAAGGATGACTTCGGTGTTATGTTTGGCGTTCCAGGCCGTGGTGCTCAAGCCATATTTGCCTCTTTATTATGACTTGGTTCAGCTTCCTTCTAGCGTCCTCAGTGTCCCGAGCTGGTATGACCGCCGCTATCTCGTCTGCGTATCCCACTAGATATGTGTCTTCTGGCATTTTTGTGCCTCAGATTCCAAAGATCGAAGCCGAGAATAGATCCTTGAGCTGCGCCAGACGTTATCGCTTTTGTTTTCTGGGCATCTGGTGAGTCGTACAGCAGTTCATGCTCACTCAGGTAGCTCTGGAGAATCCTTACCAGGTATGCTACGTGCCTTTATAGTTCTACTAAAACAGTTTCAGGCAGTTTTTTAACAAATCCTAAAACTGCTGTAAGCTTAGTTTCTACCAGGAAATTTTGATCTATAACCCTGCTTCCCAGGCAGTCTGCATTGTGCCACTGCTGGGCAGTCGCATAGAACATAATATCTTCTGTTGTTTCTTTTACCTCTTTACAGAGTCTACAAGAACAGTTTTCTGTCACACCAATTTTTTCATGTGGTAATTGAGTTTGCTATGTCCTGTTAGTAGTTCAGTTTAGAGTTCTATGCCTTTGCTGTTGATGTTAAGGATTGCCTCTATCCTTATACGTTCTGAATCAACGAGACTTTTCGACTACCCCATGCCCGTTTGGGCTCTCCAGTACTCGATTAAGCCCACGTACAGAGGCAGTTTTGAAGTTGTGGTTTACCTCGCAGAAAGGCTCAGGACTAATGAAAGGAGTGCTTGCACGCTTTTCGCTAAAGTGTTCGCAATTTCACTCTCTACGTGCCCAACATGTTCCGGTACCCACATCAGAGTAATAAAGCTTCTTGCTGCCAGAGTTTCGAGAATTTTCAAACATTCCAAGACCAACCTTGATTGGAATGAGAAGCTTTTAAGCGATTTTAGTGTTGCTTGACTGTCAGAGAGATTGTTGATATTGGCCCCACGCGTGTCTTTATGAAGATATTCCCTGGAGCTCTAAGGCATGGATCTCCGCCTGAAAAATGGAAATCGTTTTTCGCATTGCAATTGCCTTCTTAAAGTGTAGTTCTACAATTCCAGCCCCGGCACTGTCGTCTTCCATTTTGGACCCATAAGTAAACCACACCAGTGCGCCCTGTTTTAAAGATATGGTATTTCATTAATTCTTCATGCTGAGTGATCACTGATGGCCACCTTGAAATTCTTGGAGAATTCTAGTTTTCTTTCCGTCATGGCACAGACCGTCAGGCACGGAGAGTTCGGGATTGAAATCAGAATTGTTACATGGCCTGGAAGATTTCTTTAAGATGAAATAGATTAGCAATCCTAGGACTGCACCAGCTGCCGACCGTTTGGCTATAAGGTGGAGTGTAATGAGTTCAGTGACCATTCCCAAAGCCGTTGTGGTCGCATTGCTCACGTTACGCTTGCAACAAAAAAAACTTGTATGTATCTAATTGGCGCGTACACCCTTTTTAGGTGTTTAGCCGAGCTCATCCTCATATTTGTGGCGTGCGTCTTGATGTTGTTCCATAAATGGAGGGACCTACAGTTTCAAGCTGATTACGAACGACAGATATTTTTTATGAGGAGCTTTTTCATGGCAGAAATGGCAGAAATACACTCGGAGGTTTGCCATTACCTGCCGAACGGCGTCCGCTATTAGAAAAAACGTTTTCTTAATTTTGGTTTTTCATCAAGATTCGAACGTACGTTCTATTTTTATAGTAGCTTTTATATCAAATATCTCTGTGAAATTTTACTTTAGCATTTGCAGATATCAAATTTGAGTTTCTTGAAAAATAAAAATTTTGATTTCTGTTCTTTTAATAGAAACTAATGTATGTTTTGCTTCCAATATCTTTAAAGGAAAAATCATTACGAAACCCATTTATTTTTTTATACTTCAACACCTTCAAAAATTATTTTGGCATAGCGAATTTAATTGATAACCTCTTCAAGAAAAGGGAAAATTACAATTCTTGCTTCCATTGATTTTATTAAAAATTCATCAATTACACATTACAAGTTTCTTGTTCACGTGCAAGTGTGCGCTCGGGGAGAAATCGATTACATCAATCGTGCGGCGTCAAGGTGTCTAAACCAATTACATCTCAAGTACCTCTTCACAGCGTCCAGTGCTCCTGCGAGCATCGGCAACCGCGCACACCTGACCCAAACATCCTGCAGCGTAAATCGAGCACAGCGCAGTGAAGAAGGCAACTGCCTGGACAGCAAACACAGCGCAGGACTAATTGAGACCATGGGAAGCAGTCAAAGAGCAGACAAGAGGTAAGGTCTAGTGAGAAATTACCAAACAAAATAAATATAAATGGGAATTAAATAGCTATTGCGCCGCACAAATGCCCAAATGAGTCTGCGTTGGTGGCGGTGGCTACCTACAATGGATACCCATACACACAAACACACAAACACATAATCGTATAATCAAAAACAGAAAAAAAGTAAAAAAACCGATTGCCACTTGCTGACTGCTGGGTCGGCAGCTTGAAAGCAGATTTTTTTCTTTGATTTTCATTTAACTGTGCGCCCACAGAGCAGCGAACGTTGATAAGGTCACAAAAGGCTAATCACACAAATATTTGTGTGCATGTTTTGGGGCAAATGCCGCGATTAGTTATTAGGTATTCAATATTGAATAATAAATGGACGGAGGAGCGTTTAGCATTTAGGCGCGAGGTGCATACATAAAATGCGATGCTGAAGCCGATCTACTATTCCAGCCACCAATGTGAATACGATAGCGGCGGGCGTTTCAAGATCGCGTCGATCGAATTGGATTCTAGCGCTTCTGTATAATTTTTCGAGTACTAGCAAAGGTGGGTGATGCGTGTCCGATGAATGCGGAAGAATGTATTTTTAGTTTAAGAATTTATTTGTTCATTTGCGTGGGAATTTTAATACTTATCTTCCAACTGGCGCTGCTGCTTTTGAAAGCGAGGAGGCGAAAAGGAATGGAAAGTGTTAATTGTACCAAACATTTTCGAAAATAATTAATTTGAATATAAATGTGTATATGTGGAAATTAACTAATAAAAACTGAACAATAGATAAGGGATACGGCAAGTGGGAAAACTTTTAGAAAGGCAAATTTCGCTTGATTCAGATTTTTGAATTTTCACCTGTGCCGACTACCGCGGAGGCAGCTGAAGGATAAACATATGCGCGCATAAGCATACATATTTAGATTTATTAAAGATATAGGAGTAAATTCCATATCGCTGCGGCAAGGGTGAATTTTTGTTTGCTTAAAATTGTCGAGGAAATGCTATTCAATTATCGCCTTGACTTAAAAGAAAGGATAATCGTAATAACAGTGGAAAAGTAGCAGCAGCTGTTCGAAATCGGCATGAAAGGTTAAACAAAACGAAAGGATGTTCGTAATTATATGGAGTAGCATTAATATTTTTGTCTTTTAAAAATCATTATGCAAATTAGTACCTTCGATAGGCCTACACTCGCGCTCTGATAAGGTAGAGTAGTTTGGTATTACTCTGAAACTGAAGTGAAGAATTTTGTTACAAAGAGTTGATGAAAGAGGTGGATGCTGCACCTGGAACAGGTAAACTGGGCATTCAAATGCTGTTGCTAGCCATTATTTGTTTCCTTAATTATAGGTAGGCTGATTGGGATCCGAAGGCTGTTGGTAGGCCAAGTATATGAAAGCTTTGCTAGACAGTCTTTGGAGGGGATCTCTGTGATATTAAGGGGAACGCCACTGTGAAAATTCAAAAAAATCGATTATCGTTTTTTTGCATAAATTGTTAGTATAACTACTCAAGAAAATGTGGTAGAAATTTTAAAGCGATACGATGCTTTATTTCAAACGCGTTTTTCCCGAAACAATTTGTTTTGATACGGTGGCAACGATTTCTCGAAGACTAATGAACCGATTTCAAATTTTCTTTTTTTAAAAATTTTTGTTATCGCATTGGCTATCGGCTACGTACACGATTTTCAAATTTTTGAAAATAACTATTTTTTGGGCCTGTTGGAAATCAAAAAAATGGTGAAAAACACACATCGAAATTAAAATCACCACCATTTTGTCAAAAAAAAAAAAAAAAAACACGGCTACGTGCAACGATAGCCGCTTTGTGTAGATTAATAAAATTTTTGGTTTTTTGATTTCAGATGATTATTCATTGCTGTATTGCTGCCACCAGATGACGTCATTTTTTTTAACTCATTACGTTTATTTACGTAAAATTGGTAAATTTTCAATATTTTTTAATAAAACTTTACATCAACATAGTACGTATATATAATAAATTGCCTTGGGTCCGATCCTCGAACAATCATTCCTACTTAAAAAAAAATCCTAAAAATGGACTATTTTTTGACCCCCACAGTGGCGTTCCCCCTTAAGCGAAAGCACTCGAAAAACACCGAAAGCTGGTTATCAACACAGTACGCTTTCACAGCTCTTTGATCAAAAACGCTTTTGAAATGCATGAATTCTTTCAGATGAAAGTCATTAAGGGCCAAATCTGCTGAATGCAGTGGATGCTCCAACAACTTGGATTTGAATTCGCGGGGTGCATTGTCCTGCTGAAAAATATTTTTTTTTCTCTTGCAAACTGTGTTTTTTTCTTCCATGTTTTTTTTTTTCTTCAGCTGGTCTAATAGGTTATAATAACATTCAGAACTTATTGTTTTACCAGTTTGCAAGTAATGCACAAATAAAATTCTTTTCGCATCCCAAAAAACTGGTGCTAACACCTTCTTGGCCGATTTCGGGTCACGAACTCGTTTCGGTGCCGAAAATCAGTTGCACACCACCATTTGGCCCCTTAAATGGGTTTAGGATCATGACCATGGAACCAAGTTTCATCCATTGTGAGGAATCGACGCCCAAAATCTACTTCATCCTTTCGAAAACGCTCCAAATGTTGCAGAGAAAGTCGCATTCGAAGGTGTTTTTGTTCCATTGTTAGCACAATGGATGCCGCACACAGCTTTCTGAAACCCAATACTTGAGTCAAAATATTGCTTACGCAACGTAATGAGATGCCTAGGCTTCTACTAACTCTCTTTCAGTCATTCGACGATTTTCAAATACGATATCCTGTATTTTTTCTATGATTTCTGGTGTTGTTGCTGTTTTGCAACGTACGCTGTTTGACGTGGAGTGTTTTCAAGGCTGGTTCGACGGCGTTTAGCAACTCCTTTTTGTATTGTACTTATTGATGGTGAAAAGTTCTATACACTTTCAACATTCGTTCACAAATTTCATTTGTTTTTAAACTTAAAAATAAAAAATAAAATTTCAATCACTGCCCGATACTTTTCCATTGTAGGAAATACTGTGAGACGTCGTTACTGAATGGCTTGTAAACAAGGAATGAATTGGCAGATTGAAATGAAACTTCACATATGAAGAGCTTATCAACATAAGGCGTTAGGGGTAGTCAGAATTTTCAAAAAAATTTGATTTCGTTTTGCATTTTCTTAAGGCGACAGATACGGCCATATTTTCCCTGATTTTCATGAAAAGTATTTAAAATGGAGAAGTCAATATATTTTTTTCAAAATTGGCATACAGTTTATTTATACATAAAATAATATAAAATTGTTTTTTTTTATTTTAATCATTTAAAATGGCGGATGTGCACTCAGTTCTTCCAGGAAGGTCGGAGCGGGGCTTCTCAGTCGGCGGACATTGTCGCATCGGCGTCAGTGACCTGAATACAAAAAACCAAAAATTATTAATGTCATAATTTCTATATGAATTAAAAAAAAAATTAAAAAAAAAATCGCGGAATAAAGTGCTTCAAAACCAAAAAATTAATTTTGGGGCGGATTTTCCTACTATTTTTGCCTCGAAAAATTTATTTTTCGAAGAATTTTCGAAAACTTGTAAATCTACATAGAAAGTAATATCATAAAAAAGATATGTGCAACATTTCTGGGAGATCGGTCAATAACTTTTCGAATTATCGTGTACGTCAATTCGAAAAATATAGTTTTGAGAAAAACGCGTCTAAAGTCGGCAACGTAACTACATAGATATACCCCTCCAAACGCTCGAACGCAAAGAATAAGTCGTCACGGTTGACGATCTATAATATAAGAAATACTTCAATTTACATTCTAAAATCTTTTTGACATATTCTTAAAGGATTGTATTAACATTTTATGAAAGAAAAACAAAAAAAAATTGTTTCGAAATTTTACAGGTATCTGTCCTCTTAAAATGTAATATAATATTTTAAAAGTATTGTGTGAAAATTTTAAGTCAATCCGATACACTTTTTGAGTTATTCAAGAATTAACAAAGGGCGCTCGGGCACTCTACAGCGCAATTGACTAGCAAAAAAAGAAAACAGTCATTATTTTTCGGGCCTCTGACTACTCCTAACCCCATACTGAAAGAAAATTTAGGCTACTAGCAACGCCCTCTCTTATCGAACCGCAAAACTTATTGAAGAACTTAGTCGAGTAGTAGTAATAGTAATTTTTTATTCATTTATATTTATTGCATCTTACATATCAATAATTTATACAATAATTCATTTAAATATATAAATACATAAAGAAAGAAATAATAAATTTGTGGCAATAACAATGTTGTCTGCCACAGGTCAAAAATTAATCAAAAATTAAACTTCACAATAAGAAACTCTCTATAGCGTAAGGCTGAGTATATAAAGCAAGTTAGTCCTTTCTAATTGTGGCTATTAGTATATTTATTATATATATTATGCTTCATTTAGCTTCGCTGCGTTTAGGTATCTTATTCTGATCTTCTTCAGTACTGCACATCTTCCTAGGAGGTGCTTTATATCTTCGTCCTTTGTTAAATTGCAGAGGGTGCAAATTTTCTGGGAATTTCCATACGTGGTCGCATTTAGCTTTGATAAACTACATCTTCATTTGAAAATTGTTGAAATGTCAGCTAGTCGCATATCTTCTCTAATATACGAGCCCCCTTTTGAATACTCTAAATGTTTATAAATTCGCGTCGCGCTTGATTATGATTTTTACTTTGCCATGTTTGTATTTTTTATTTTCATTTTGGTAAAAAGTTGCACACAGCAATATTGCCAGTCTGTAGCGGTGATGTTTTTTTCAAACTTCAGACCGAACTCCATTCCCATGTTGTTCAGATGCTTTAGCCAAAACTCATTTTTACTTAAGATGCCTTGTGTGGGAGTCTGGTGGAATTGTATTTATAAATGGTTTTCCAGATTTGAATTTTCGCAGGTTACGTATATTCGAATTTCGATTTTTTTGTGGCGATATGTTGGCACTCGTGTCTCTCCTTCATGCCGACGAGTTCGGCCATTTTGAATGTTCAGTTAATTGTTGACAGCTGCTTTGCGTCTTCGATTTTTACCTATTCAAAAAGATGGATCAAAGAACCTATACCAAATTTTATGTGAAAAACCAAATTAAGTGCGCGGATGCCTTCCGAATGTTGACTGTGTCATACGGAGAAGCTACTCAAAAATTGACTCTTGCATCACGATAACGCCCCTGCTCATACATCGTTGCTTGTGCGCGACTTTTTGGCTAAAAACAACACACTAATGATTCCACAGCCACCGTATTTCCCAGAACTGGCCCCCTGTGACTCTTTCTTGTTCCCGAAACTGAAGAGGCCCATGAAAGGACGACGCTACGCTACGATAGACGAGATAAAAACGGCAACGAAGGAGAAGCTGATGATAAAACAAAAAAGGTTTTTTGAATTGCTTCGAAGATTGGAAAAAACGTTGGCACAAGTGCATAATATCTCATGGGGATTACTTTGAAGGGGATAAAATAGATATTAAGGAATAAACAAATATGTTTTGGAAAAACACAAAATTCGCGATACTTTTAGAACACACCTCGTATATTTCATGTGTAGTTTTAAAGAATAAATGTGACTATCTTCTAAATTAGTTTTTAGTGTTATTGCATAATTCGGAGTGAGCTCGGGTAGTTTGAGGATTCTTTTGACGAAGTATCGTTGAAGTTTATTTACTTCATCAAATAAGGCCGAACCTAGTATATAATTGGGGCAAACACCCTTCGTGGGTGTTTCTCTTGGTCAATTTCTCTTGTTCGTCTTAATTTGAGTCCATGAGAGAGATTCGTCAATTTCAAAAAATTCCTCATTAAGGATTTGTCGCCAAGATCTTTTAGGGCGTCCCCTGTGGCACGAACCTCGTGGGTTTATGCCACACATCTGTTACTTTACCCCTCTGCTTGACCAAATAAGTTATGACTACCTGTTTTTGGAGTAGAATTTGTTCGATTAATTTATTTTCAATCATCATTCATGCCATTGTTTTATCAATTTTATATTAATATCATCAAAATTACACCCAAAATTTATTTTTAAAACAAAATGTTGTACACCAATGACGCTAAAACCAATTTTTACGCCCTCAATTAAAAAGTTTCAAATCTCCACTGTGCTCACTTGTATCACGCGAATTAATTGCGAAAAATATCAAAAGTATTTAATGAAGCAATTTCTATGAAAACACATCTGCAATATGTACAATCACTTTAGTCAATCAAACGACCGCACACGGCGTTCAACACTTACCCGAATTTATTACTAATTACCTCAACGAATGCAACAAAAAAAGCTAACGGAATAATAGTCGTATAGTAAAAATTTCGAAATAAAACTATGAATAGTTTCATTCAGTACTCAGCCGATACTTGAGCCGATGCTGAAGCTGAAGCTGTTATGTACTATATATATATGTGTATCATACATATGTACGTACAATAAAATGCCATAGTAGTGTTTGTGAATGGCTTTCGGCCGCTGAATAGCTGACCTGAGCAGTTATCCGCGCGTGTAAGTGTTTTTTAATGATCATTTTCATTATTCGATTCCACTCGATTTAGTTCCCCTCATTTGCTCGCATTTGTTAGATGTTGTACTGTGGTTGTTGCTGTTGCTGTTGTTTTTTATTGCTTTATTAATTTATATTCTGTGAGGTTGCTAAATCAGACTAACGTTCCTTTTGCAATTATTACATTTTAATTAATTTTAAATGAATTCGTTTTGTTCGCTAAATTAGAACAGATTGCAGCTTTTTGCGATTTTGGCACGAAATGGTGCAGTTGCTAGTCAAGTGACACAGGCACAGTTTAAGTATAGATACTTATGACCATAGAAAACTTAGATGCCTTAGACTAAGGCATTCCGTAGAACACTTTTGAAACTTCGGCAAAATCATTTATGTGATTTAATTCTTAACGCCAGGAGGAAAGAATATAGAAATATACGAATGCGAAGGAAAAAGAGAGACCGAAACCAGTGAGTGTCAATAGCTTTAGTTGCCGATTTGCCGGAATAAATGCCAGGAAATTCTGCCTAAAAATTCGGTGGTAATAGTTAATGATACTTATAGAGGTAATACTTTTCAAACTTCTCTTAACAGTGGCAACGGCAAATTCATAGAGAAGTGTGCCCTGAACATTAAATCGATGGAAATACTACTACTACTGTTGCCCATTTTCCCTCCTGGAACATACAACCTCATGTTGATGGAACTATCGTCCGCTTACTCGACAATGGCGAAATCTTTATTAGCAATAACTTAATTAAAGAACAGCAATGATACGGTAGCTGGCGGACTGCCGTCTGAGCTATTCAAATATTGCATCACGAAACTCATTCACCAAATTCAAAAATTTCGAATACATGTCTTCTTGTTGGAAGTGTGTCCTGTCCAATTACAAGTAGGGAAATCCTGTAATCTAGTCAATTGTCACAGAATCATAATTAGCTGGAGAAAGATATGTAGATTTATTCGTGTGGGCGACTGCAAATATGTATCATAGAGCCCACGATGTACAGAATGCAGAGGTGTGGCCAACAGCAGACCGTTAAGCGGCTCTCAGCGATTTTGAACAAGTCAGCTAATTTGACAGCTAATTTGGCTTGCACCAAATCGTCAGCCACGATAAACCAGAGCAATGGCTATAGTACCCCCCTTGTGGACATCCTTTCGCGGCTGTAACATTTAGGGTAACTTGCCCCAGAGAGCCTGTGGCTATCCTTTGGGTTATTATGTTGCTTACCCATTTAACAATAGTTGGATCGGCTTCCCTATTGGAGAGTCTCAGTTCTATTGCTTGAAAGTCACGTTATCAAATGCACCCCACTGTCCATAAAAGCCCCGGAATATGCCTATGCATGTCCCGGAATATATTCAGAAAATTTAAAGTACAAATTTGTTTCTCAAAAGTGATACTTTCGCATTATCGAGCTCTCGAAACATTTCTGGAACTCTATTTTTGGTATATCCATCAGAGCCGTCTTCTACTTCTTCCATTGCTACATTACTTCATTTCGGCTGTTAAAAAGCATCCCCCGTAGTGGTTTTTTGACTCGATCAAAATTAAAAAAATCGCAAAGAACCATATCAGGTGAATGGTATTCAAAAATCCACGAATAGAGATGCCACTCTGCGACGGTGCGTTATCATGATGAAAAGTCCATGAGTTGTTTTCCCAAAAATCCTTTCTTCTTTGGGGAATTCCTTGATATCAACATCTCGTAACATTTAGGCGTTAGTCCTCATTAACTGTCTGATCTCCTGGTAAAAATTCGCAGTGTACATGATACGTTTGATAAATGTTGGGTCGGATTCAGTCTTGCCTTTGGTGATATCAGCGTGGCCCCTGTTTTGCATGAAATTCAGGTCTTTTGAGACCAAATATGCAGCAGCACGGTGCAAACCCAAATAATTAACTGCAATGCCTTGAACAGATCCATAAGCAATGTTTAAGTCGTCTGCCAGCTCTCTGTTGGTCAACTTTTCTTTCCCATTCACTTTATTGATGTTTTTTTAGTTCTAGTTTTCGATGTCGACGGACTGCCACTTCGTTCGTCATACGCGTTGGCTCACGATCTCTTCTCGAGGGTTCATGAATCTCGTATTCAAGGCGGCGCAACTTGATTCTCCTTTAACAACAGTCAAACGGATGCCGATGTCAGGGCAGAAGATCTCTGAGACCTATTTAGTCGACCTGGCAAGCTCATCAGCAATTTCATTTCCCTCTTTGTTCCTGTGTATGTCCCAAAACCCAAATCAGAAATGGTGCCTACACACCTACACAAGAGATTTGATCTTCTTATTACGGGAGTTGACCAGTTTGGATCTGCACCCTAGCGTCGTCAGTGTCTTGATCGCGGCTTGACTGTGGGAAAAAATGTTACTATCGGCCTCGCTCGCTTCACTTGGTAAGTACGTATACATTAAGTTGCAATCCGTACCTTATCCATAACCATAACCATAGCAATCAGCTGTTCTGATCAAACATATGGGCATCACCATGATTCAAGTATTAAAGGTTTGTCCACTAGTGACATTCGATTTTTGACACTCCCTTACAAAGGATTGTATTTAAGAAGGTGAATAAAGTGGAAAATATTAAATCCTTTTTGGTAAAAATAGGACTATGAATAAGTTCGTGCGGTTTTACAACAGATGGCGTAACTTGATTATTATTCCATCGATCCACATTTCCAAACATTCATTGGAGAGCTACTGTCGTAAGGCACAAACGTCAGTATAAGTTTTTTATTTGAAGCGTAAACAACAATATTTTTATCACACTTGAAAATGTCGAATTTCGTGCCAAATAATGTGTTTTTGCGGGGAATTCTTCTTCATTATTTTAATATGAAGAAAAAAGCAGCCGAAAGTCATCGTATCTTGGTGGAAGTTTATGGTGAGCATGCTCTATCTGAGCGAACGTGCCAGAAGTGGTTTGCACGCTTTAAAAGTGGTGATTTTGGCTTGGAAGACGAAGAACGCGAGGGTGCGCCGCCAAAGTTCATGGATACCGAATTGGAGGAATTGCTCGATCAAGATCCGGCTCAAACGCAAGAAGAGGTTGCAAAAACTTTGGGAGTTGATCAATCAACCATTTCCAAACGTTTAAAAGCCATGGGAATGATCCGAAAGGTAGGCCATTGGGTGCCGTATGAATTGAAGCCAAGAGACGTTGAACGCCGTTTTATGGCATGCGAACAACTGCTTCAACGGCACAAAAGAAAGGGTTTTTTGCATCGAATTGTGACTGGCGATGAAAAGTGGGTCCATTACGACAATCCAAAACGTCGGGCAACGTATGGATACCCTGGCCATGCTTCAACATCGACGTCGGCGCAGAATATTCATGGCCTGAAGGTTATGCTGTGTATCTGGTGGGACCAGCTGGGTGTTGTGTATTATGAGCTACTGAAACCGAATGAAACGATTACGGGGGATGTCTACCGACGACAATTGATGCGTTTGAGCCGAGCACTGCGAGAAAAACGGCCGCAATACGCCGATAGACACGACAAAGTTATTTTGCAACATGACAATGCTCGGCCACATGTTGCACAAGTGGTCAAAACATACTTAGAAACGCTCAAATGGGATGTCCTACCCCACCCGCCGTATAGTCCAGACCTTGCGCCATCCGATTACTATCTCTTCCGATCGATGCAACATGGCCTGGCTGACCAGCACTTCCGTAATTACGATGAAGTCAAAAAATGGATCGATTCGTGGATTGCGGCAAAACCGACCGAATTTTTCACAAAGGGAATCCGTGAATTGCCAGAAAGATGGGAAAAAGTAGTAGTAAGCGATGGACAATATTTTGAATATTAAATTTGTAACCATTTTACGTCAATAAAGTTTCAAATTTCGAAAAAACCGCACGAACTTATTCATAGTCCTATTATTTTCTTACTTAAATGGAAAGAAACTGCGAACGGTTTAAAAAATTAATTTTAATTAATATTTGAAAGTAAATAATTGTACAAATAGAAGTTATTAGCGGAAATTGCCAAGTCTAATATTAAAACAAGAAATTATTTCACTTCATCAAAGATTTTATTTTGTGAACTCATTTTTAAATTAAAAATCCATCGCGAAGTTGCGAAGTTTCGCCAATATGAAACTTTTTTGTTAAAAATAAATAAATAATTGGCACGTACAATTCTGTTTGGCCGAGATCTTCCTCCTATTTGTAGCGCGCGTCTTGATGTTATTCCATAAATGGAGGGACCTACAGTTTTATGTAGAGGTTTTTCATGCAGGTACTGTGCTTTACTAAGCCTCCTCTGGACATTTCATCCATCCATGGGAAGGTGGGCTCATTGAAAATAAGTTCCGTCAAACCCAACTTTTTTATAATGAGGTCTTCTGAAATGTTATCCATAGCATCGGGACTATCCAAGTATTCTCCCTGTCGTACCTCTTTGGGAAGTGCTAGCTGTTTGCAAAACATGAACTCCGTCTAAATCACCACATCATAAGAAATAAAGCTTTGTAAATTCTCTACCCATCGATCTCGGATTGCCTCAATTACTCTATCATGTCCTGACTTAAGCGGTATGTATTCCATGTCATACTACCCTAGTCCTGAACATACACAGATGAGAAGTCTTTAGCGAGTTGTTGCTCGTAAGCAGACCATTTTGAAAATGAAATCTATTTTCCACAAATTTTACTTTTCCTCCACTTTTACTCAAAATTTCTAGAGCTAGCAACCCAGCGTCTTGCTAAGGGAGCCGATTTGTCAAGAACGAACGATAAAGCTGCCTACTGAGCTGCTACTGAGCAAACCTTTTATCATTGAATCATGGGGCATCATTGTAAACGATTATAGGTACCGCACCATAGCGTCATGACGAGAACCATAGCAGCATGTATTTTTTTTTCCTCATAACCGTAAGCAGCTGTGAAATTCTTTACATTTGTTTTGATATTTACGATAAAAATTTGAATATTAGAAATGAACGACAAAAAATTGATTCACTTAGTGGAAAATCGTCCGTTTTTTTATGACAAAATGCAAATATTGTCATTAATTCTACTTCAATATCAGCTGTTTATGGTTACGGCATGACTAATCGACACATGCTGTAGTGTTGAGGCTATTGTTTGGTTACGGCTATGCCGTTATGGCTGCAGCACCACTAATTGCGGCTTTTGTGCACGTGTTTGTTGGTAAACTACCAAGTAAGTGGGCGTTAAATAACTTGTGTGAAAAAATTCTAAAGATAATAATTAGTTAAGTGCTAAAGATGTACTTATATATTATATTATATTTCATATCGTATATTTTACTTAATATCTTCAAGAATAATAGCAAAACAATAAATAATTATCGATAACCGTAGAACAAAAACGGTTTTATGGATATTTTTATTGATACTAAAAACTCAGAGATGTTTTCTTTATTATTTATGAGAATCATATGCGGTCGTAAAGATTAAGCAAACGGTGTGAGGCTAAAGGATATTCACATGAAGTGGCTATAAATATCACATTAATTATGTACACCTTTGAAACACTCCAATAAATGAATAATAAAATGCATTATACTTCCTTGTTTTTGTCGACAGTTTAGGGCAAAAATTAAAATTAAAAATTTTCATTCGCCATCAACAATCAATTAAATGTCGTTAATTAGTTAAGTTGCATGAATTGCATAGCCGTAAATATCAGTTCAATTGCCTTTGCAGTGCTTGTTACATTTGCTTCCGGGACTTAAGCCACAAATACTCATACATATACATGTGGCGATTTCCCCACGTTCACTTTCAATCAGCTGTAAAAAACCTTTTTATATATATTTTGGTTTTATGTTTCTTTACTCGGTTGACACAGTAGGGGACTTTATGTATTCTCTTATTTCACATGGGTAGCTCATCGACTAGAAGCCATAACATTAACTAAAGAGTTATGTTCTACAACCCATAATGCACAGCTAAAATATGCACATAGAGCTAATTTGTGGATCAGGCACTATTCTATTGCAGTACAACCGATCGATATCTGCTCTCCTACTTAATCTAGCATAAAACATCTGTAGTGCAATAATCCTTCTTTCCAAATAGGAATTGAATGTTGAGATCTTCTTAATACGCTGCCTAAGCGGTGCACAACGAACATTGTCTTTAGTTCCTGGGCACCGAGACAATTCTGAAAATTGCACCGCGGATGATCAGTCAATTCTGCCCAATATACGGGCATCCCTTTATGCTCAAGCAAGTTCTGGATGAGGTTAGTCTATATCGCGTAAGCCAACAGTAGATGGACTACGGAGCCCACTTATAAGGTAACTAGATAGATTTGACCAAGAAAGAATGAGTCTTCCATTCAAACGGTGGTGAGTAACATCACCGGGCACTGTCGAATGGGAGCTCATGAGAAACGTATGAGGTTTCCCTCAAAGGCCTTCTGTCGCAGCTGCAGGAACGAGGAGGAGATGGTAAACGTTGAACACTTCCTCTTATCAGAATGCGATATAGCTGTCTAAACTCCTACTTCTTTGGATGTCTAGCAGACTTGGAATAGGCAATCATCTACAGTATTTTATCGTTTATCCGAGTGACGAAATGGTTTCACCGCATTGGGAAAATTTGAAACCAAACTAGTGGTAATACATTGGGAGTGTGTACACCACCTTAACTTAACAGCTATATAGGATACTATAGACTAGTTAGAACACGGAAGGACAAGGTCTTCATCAACAACATTAGACTTAAAAAACTTTGAAAATAAATTTGCTACTTCATTTCAACTTCGCTGTTGACTGTTATCTAAAGAGATACCAGTGGAAACACTGGCATTACTCCTTCTAGATTTTATGTATTTCCAAAAGGTTTTGGGATTTGCTTTACTGCTTAACTCTATGTTATTAATACAGGAATTATAGAGAAACTTATTTAAATATTTGAAGTCTTTTAATGTTCTTTTATATTTAATGAAATAAAAATTATTCTTAATAAATTTAAGCTTCTTGAAATAGTTATTTTTAAGATTTTTAAGCTTTTTAAATCCTTAGAATACCAGGGTAATTTATAAGGCTTTTCCTTTTTGAACGGAATGTTATCCAATCAGTGTTTAGACAAGATGAACTTAAGGGCCAAAAAATTATTATTTAAATTATCCCAATTAATGTCAAGTAATAATTAATTGATAACCCGGCATCGGAAGGAATAGTGGCAAAACAGAAGTGAAGCTTAGATGTTAGCAGTGAATGAGTCTTAGACGGCACCTTTTTTATGTCGTCTTTGACATTTGTCAAGTAGACAGATGTAAAATTTTCGAAGATAGATCCGCAAAGTTATTGAAATTGAAATTATTTTAACTTATTATGATAATAATCTATCTTTAAAAACAATAACAAACACAACAGCAACCGAATGAGTCAACAATTCAAAGTTTGTTGAACAAAGAAACTGGTTCTGTCGAGAATAAAAAAGGGGCTGGCAGACCAAAAACTGGACGTTCTGTTGCAAATCTTGCAGCTGGAGCGCTAAATGCCGTTGAACACCCTTCGACATCGATACCACGACGTTCCCAACCATGAGGCAAAATAGTGAAACCTGAAGGAATCAAAATTTGTTTGCTCTGTTTTAAGACAACATCTAGGTGAGTCTTTTAAGGATACATAAGGGATACATACGTCCAGCAGCGCCAAAAATGCGCTAAAAGAAAAATTGTTTTTAGAAGGGATAACAATGGAAATAAATATGAAATAATGTGTGCATTGTTTATTAGTACTTAAACTTAATTTTTTTTTATGAGGTCGCCGTAGCCGAATGAATTCACAGAGAGAACGTCGATTCGAATCTCGGTGAAACACCAAAATTAAGCAGAAAAAAAAACATTTTTCTGATAGCGGTCGCCCTTCGGCAGGCAATGGCAAAGCTCCGAGTGTACTTCTGCTATGAAAAAGCTCCTCACAAAAATATCTGCCGTCCGGAATCGGCTTCAAGCTGTAGGTCCCTCCTTTTGTAGAACAACATCAAGACGCACGCCACAAATAGGAAAAGGAGCTCGGCCAAACACCCAAAAATATATATAATTATATAATTACACAAAACTGAAATTGAAAAACTTCAAAGCGCCTGGAGAAGACAATATAACAGCTGAGCTCCTAAAAAACGCAAGTACTAGTTTCATTGAAAGAATGCATCACCTGACCACATTGATCTGGAACAATGAAACACTATCAGGCGACTGGAACACAGCAATATTAATCCCCATTCACAAGAAAGGCGATAAATCAAACTGCTAAAAAACTAAACTAAACTAAAAAACTATCGCGGGATTTCCCTACTCAACACAACGTATAAAATCTTCACAAGAATTGTTAACAAAAGTCTTATGGGCCATTCGGAAAGAGTACTTCCAGAGCATCAATGCGGATTTCGACCCGGAAGGTAAACAATAGACCAAATTTTTTCTCTCAAATAGTCAATGGAGAAATGTTTTGAGCATAACATTGGGCTGCACATGCTGTTTGTTGATTTCAAGCAAGCTTTCGATAGCATCAACAGGAGGGCGATCCCCACAATATTTCATAAATGCAAAATCCCAGACAAACTAACCAGAATAGTGATGATGACTCTGAAAGAAACTGTATCCAAGATAAAAAATCCGACCCCTTCAGAATTAAAACTGGAATAAGACAAGGGGACACGCTCTCATCAACAATCTTCAACCTTATGCTATGCTGTGCCATCGATGAAGTAAGTGACGCAAAAAGAACTGGACATATTTTAAGCAGAACTACCCAATTATTCGCATGTCTAGACAAAATAAACCAACATCAGGCAAACTGAAAACTGGCGATTTTTCTTTTGAAATCGTTGAATCCTTTACCTATTTAGGCTACAAACTGAGTAGAGACAATTCAATGAGCCTCACCATCGATGAAAGAGTTCTAGCAGATCGTATGCGTCGTTAACGAAACTCTTCAAATCAAAACTAATAAACAGATAATGCAAATTGACTCTGTATAAAACCTAAACCCAGTATTATGCTATGCAGCTGAATCGTGGACGCTAATTGAAGCAGATAAAACAAAACTGCAAGCCTTTGAACGAAAAGTACTCAGAAGAATTTTCCGAGCAATCAAAGATCACTGCGAGTGGCGGATAAGATGGAACGACGAGCTAGATCAACTGATAAAGGGCGAAAATGTTATAAATTTCATCAAAGCGCAGCGGTTAAGATGGCTGGGTCACATTACAAGAATGGACGGTACGAGTGTGCAGAAGAAAATCGTAGAAGCCAGAGCGTTGAACACTAGAGCAAGAGGAAGGCCGAGAAGAAGATGGACCGACGAACTAGAGGACGACATCAAGAAACTTAGTATAACGAACTGGAAAAAAGTCGCAAGCGTTCGAGACGTATGGAGGTCCCACGTGCAGCAGGCCAAAGCTCACAAAGAGCTGTAGAGCCAGAAGATGATGATATAATTACACAATACATATTATACAAATTTTGCAATTTACTTCATTTAAAAACGTATGCGTTTTACTTTATAAATGTCACTCTTTTATTATGATATAAATTTTTTTAATAAAAATATCAAAACGAAGGACAACTACGTAACTGTGCATCAAATTCTCGTCGGGCAGTTACATTTTCTACCATAACTTTGTATCTAAGCTATAAAGAATAATAAAAAATAATAATCTATAAAAACAAGAAAAAAATGAGTTTTTGAAAATTCTTGGCGTATGTAACCCCTTAAGGGATTATATACAGTTAGAATTTTCAAAAAATCGAATTTACATATATTTTAGAATACACAGTAAAATTTAACATCGTTCCGGTGAATATTTTCGAAGTTACATGCCAATTCGAAAAGGCGTTTCAGATTGCTTGAAAGTGCTTTTCAAACTTTAAACGCGTTTTTCTCAAAATGATGATTTCAAAGTCGGTGACCAACATTACCCGAAAACAGTTAAACCGATTAGCCTCAAATTTTAACACGCGGTTCTTTAACATATTTTTTAGTAATTAATGGAATATTTTTTCTCACCGATAAATATTTTTTAAGGCCGAAATTTGGTAAAAAATCGATTTTTATTTTGAGAAACCACCATTTTATCAAACAAATGTATTTTGCTTATTACTTCCATTAATTACTAGATTTAACATTACTTTAACGAAATCTGTTTGGTTTTATAATTTCAGAGGTTCCAGTTCAAAGACATAGTGGTCAACGCAAAACGGCTCTTTTGAGAGGAGCTCCCGGAGATCAGCTGCAGCTTCTTTCCAAATAAGTATTTTTACTAATACTAAGTCTTAAAGTACAGTTAAAAGATAACATAATAAGTGTAAAAATTTGTAGGTCAATAAATTTAAAATTTTTCTTTTTTTTCTGGAAAATTTGTTTTTTTCGGCTTTCTAACTGTGTATAACCCCTTTACGTACTTGTACATTATTGGTATGGTAGTAACGTGGACCCGCTGGGTAAAAATTGTGCCTATTTAACTTTTTCTTATAGCATTCCATTTAAAGTATCTATAGGTACACATTTTTTAACCGATAGGGCAAAAGCTTGATGCGTTACCTAGTTTTGTGACTATCTCCTCAGACATATGTAGCTACTGAACAGAATACAGTATTAAACGTATTTGATTTCCTTAAACAAACTGGAAAATGTGATTTTTTCATGCCATATGCATGTTTATGTATGTAGATATGTATGTGTATATTAGTTATCCATGTTTAGTCCGTATATCTTAAATAAACAAATGAACAATGAAGTAAATCGACACGCTTACAATTTTATAAACGTCAAAACAAAAGTTTTCCTTTCTATCTCATAATGAAAGTGGTGGATTGATTGGTGAAGGTATTAGGAAGTGTGAAAAGAGTGATGAGACCACCCACCAAATGCACTAAACAAAAGCTTTTCATCATCAGTATCATCAAAATACTCGAAAAATACATAATTATTATTTTCTATTTATGTAAGTACTGGCTTCTTTATACCTTTATTGAAGCGAAAGGTGGTAAAAACAATAAAACTTCTGAAAATGCGTACGTATGTGTGAGCGTAGTTTAGTCATGCGGCACTCAGTCATGCAGGCATACACGCATTCTTACTAACATATCTACTTATACATATATACACTTATATATATTTACTTTTACATATATACCTTCAAGCGCAATTCACCCACAAAGATATTTATATGCATACACACACATACATACATACATACACTTTTCAGCATTGCACCGAAAAAGGTTAGCTCAATTTCCTAAATGTTTATTTGTTCATTTATTAACTTATTTGTTTTTTTATATTTTTTATTGTTTGAAATGGTCAAATATTTAAACATAAACCAAATTTCGAATGTAATGAAAGGAGTTGTCAATGTTTTTCTTTATTGCATCTCGGTTTCGTGTGTGTATGTGTGTATGTAGCTGCACGTGTAAAGTGTTAATACTCTATTGGTCATCGGTGGTAGCAGCAACAATGACTCAAAAGCATAAAGTTGAAAGTGCATATAATTTTACAAATTAGCAGTAATAAACGTTGGCTCTCTAATGAAAAATTTTCTAACCCTTGACGGTATTGTAAACAGGCAAACAAATTCGATACGGGGAAAGCCAAACTTGTATATAAATATTCCAGTTCAGATACTGGTATTTAATGGAAGAAATCATACTAGGTCGCCGATGACTAGAATAATATTAGTAGTAAACTGATCAATTTGCTTTCAATTAGTTGGTTTCATGTAAGATAATAAAGTTTAAGAATCGTCTATGGACGCATCTGCCGTAGCCGGTCCCAAGCCCGTGTTGAGAAAGGAGGAGGGTTGCGTATAGCTGGTAACCAGACCGTAAAACCCAATTACCCAAGAAACGGAAAGAAGTCTCGATTATCGATATTCCATCGGGCATTCATTGGCGCCCATATCAGAAGCTCTGCGATCTGGATTATGCCGATGATATGTGCTTTTTGACACACAAATTGTCTGAAGCACACGCTAAACTTACTGCCTTAATATGATATGCAAGCCAAGTTGGATTGCGAGTCAACTTCAAAAAAACGAAGCTTATACGTATCGAGACTCCAAACCAGGACGCACTGACGCTTGAAGTGGGTGTCACGCTGGTTACAATTGAGGGCATCGAAAACTTCTGCTACCTTGGCAGCATAGTGTCAAAAAATGGTGGAGCGGAAGCTGATGTAAGTTCCCGCATAAACAAAGCTCGCCACGCTTTGCACAGGATGAATCGAATCTCGTCATCAAGACATATCAGCACAAAAACAAAATTGCGAATTTTCAATACAAGCGTGCGTTGTTACTTTATGCGTGCGAAACATTATCAACCAAGAGTTATCGCCAACGAAAATCCTTTAAATATTTCAATGTGCAAGCCCATCGCAGCTGCTATCAAAGAAAGGAAATGGCGTTGGATTGGACACACCTTACGTAAAGAAGACAATGACATCGCAAAGATGGCCCTAGAATGGAATCCACAAGGCTCCAGAAGAAGAGGACGACCACGAACAACTTGGATGCGATTAACACACGCGGAATACCAATCAAGATGTTCCTGGCATGAAATTCGAAAAATTTCACAAGATCGCTCACGTTGGTCTGAGTTTGTCTCCGCCCTTTGCTCTGATTAAGAGCGGTATATCTTCATATAACTATATAAATAATTTCATGGACAAACTATTTATTGTTAATTTGGCAAGAGAGATCAAGGAAAAAAAAATGGACGATCAAGGCATCGCGATGATTACGGGCTGATGCACTTATATGGCATAAGTAGAATTTGAAAACCCTTATTTCAAAAACCCTACATCCAAGCTTATTACATAAAGCGTCGTCATCTATATTGTTACTTTTCATATCCGAGGCAATTGTTGTTCTTTGAGCACATTTTTTGTAATTGGATAAATTGCTAGCCTTGTCCAATTGGATTTTTGGCTGGAGTTTAGAACAATGTATATTTTGGAATTTCTGGCAAACTATAAAGTTTTTTTAAATGAAACTTGGTGGAGATGTTAGTGAGATGTTAAGGAACATTTTTTGTAACTTTAAATTATTCGGGAAATAATTAATAATTTTTTAATTATTTACATTCAAAATGCCCTCGGGAACTTCACCATAATTTGCCACATTACACTCTATATTTTTTAACATTTCACTAAAATTCACCAAATATACACTCACACGCGTGTTTTTACCTATTTTTATGCTAATATTCTAATTATATCTTTTAAAATTAAATGCAAATTCATTTGCCTATGCAATCACATTTTAAGCGCGAATAAGAAGAAGATTGGAATGCCAACAGTATGGTGTTGCCGGATGCCTGCAAATGAAAACAAAAAATAAGTTCTTGAGTTTAGTGTTAATCATGGGCGTAGGGGTTATTGTGCCTCCTTACTACATACACGCATATGACGTTTTAATTTTAGGTTCAATGGTTTTAACACGGAAAGGAGTTTTACGCAAAAATACTGTGCATTGCGTAGCCGGAGTTGGACTGATGAGGGTTATTTTTTTGAAGCGCGGCCGAAGGCCGCCCACGCGATAAATAGTTCTACGCAAAAATACTGTGTTAATTAATTTAATTTAATTTTAATTACTTTATTATTTTTTGTGATACGCTTAATATCATTGTTTTTAAGTTTAAATAAGTTGTATGTTTTTATTTTCAAAATTATTTCACAACTTTAAATTACACCAAAAAATACTGCAGTTTTACAATGAACCTTCCACTGAACATCCCTGCGTGCGAACTTCGTTTTCATTTCAGGTGTATGGCAACACCAACTTTTCGCTAAATTAGAGAACTTTAACATTAAATTACTTAAAAACTATAAGCCTCCGGCAGGTTCTGTTTTCAGTTTTAAGATGAGGGTACACCCCTCTATCACCCCCTTTTTACCGTTTTTTCCAAAGCGATATACATTATACTAAAGTTTTTCCGGATTTTTTAATGACCTTTTCTGGTCTGACTAGATTCGTTCTGATTAATTTCGAAGCAATTCCTCCACCTTCGAGGGCTATTTCTGCCCTGATCAGCTTGCTGGTTGAATCACATAGTCCGGTGATCATTCGGTTCCTGACGTTACCGCTCTCTACCACGTGGTTCTGTCCCAGCATTTGACCTGTCAAGAGAAGCTGCTGAATCTTAATTTACTAAACTATGTCGGTACCTCAAAATATATTTATTTTATTCAAAGTAAGAAGAAATTGCGAACTGGTGTGTGGGAGTTTCTAGCTCTTTTTCTCGAAAAGAAATTTATGTACCAACTTTATCCCCACTGCCTTGTTCTTAAATCGCGTCATTACTATTGGCATGGCCACGGCTGACACTCTGCTATTTTCTGGTGTGTGACTTTGCTACAGAAGAAAAGCCGCATTCGGCAACATGAAAATGAGTTGCTCATATGCCACGATGTATGAAATTTGTATTCCCGCAAAACTAATACGGCTGTGCCAGCACGATCATAATTGGGAAAGACCTCTGCAAGCCATTTGATACCAAACGAGGTTTCAGACAGACATCCCCTGTGATGTGACTTCTTAAACCTGACGCTAGAAACTCGGCATAGCAGTTGGACAATGGCAATATCCAATGAGTCGTCGATTGGAATTCTTTTGTGAAAGATTTTTCGACCTTTGTACATTGCTGATGTCTAGTACCCCAGGCTATGGTATGAGCTTTACGGTGACATAGACATAGCGTCATGTGGCTGGGTCATGCTATCCGAATGGATACAAAATATCCGGCTCTGAAAGTATTCGATGCGGTACCAACTGGTGGTGGCAGAGGAACAGGAAGGCCTCCTTTACGTTGGGAATATCAGGTGGAGACGGACTTGGCTTCACTTTGTGTGCCCAACTGTCGCCGGTTAGCACGAAGTAGAAGCAGAGTAGTTGAATTGTTTTCTTCTTAAAAATTATGTAAGTATGGTTACTTAATTATTGCAGATTCTGATATCAGGAGCTTGTAATTATTTCTTCGGGTTCCGTTGAGAAAGTTTATCAGATGCATTTTATTATTGCATGTTTTGTCTTGAAGGCTAAATATGGCAACAGTCGAACCAATTCTAATTTTGTGACGGAAGCAACAGTCTGCATGATTAATGAAATTTTGTTTGGCTTTATGGGGCTGCTCTCTTATAAATCTGGTATTTAATCGGCTATCAAGCTAATTGGTGGGAAATTTGGGTACATATGTATATAACAGATGGCACAAAATTAATAATCGAATTTGGTTTTTGAACAACTTTTTTTCTTAACTTTTTTTCTAAATACATGAAATGAGTCTGAATAATGGAAATCTTTATTTAGGCCCTTACGCGCTCCATTACTTATCTGTTTGTATACTGCAGCTGTCTAGTTTACACAGGATGAAATATGTGAAATAGGATGATTAATTTTGCGCCATCTTTTCAACCAAATACCCCAAAGTAAGAAAAAATAAATATTAATTTTAAAAACCTTCTTGATCAACCCATTTTGTAACGGCAAGGAGATGATTTTTCACCCCTTAATGGGTTGTTTCAAACCCATGCAGTTAATGACCAAAGGCGTGGGAAGTATGATAATATTCCCCGAATAAGAAAAACAAGAATTAAATCACTTTAAATCAAATGTCCTCAAAATATAATAAAAATGCGTCTAACTTTTCCATATGCCTACAAGAACTCATCAAGAGGCCGATCTGTTAAAGGGAACGCGCCCGAAGTAAGTTGCTCAAGGCATCACATAATGAAGAAAACTCTAATTACATGCTTAAGAAGTATTGATAGGTAATGGGGTGCCGGAGATCGACAAAACGCACTCCTTGGCCACTTTTCATTGCCATTGTCACGGTATTGTCGGCACAGTGCCGGCGAGGTGCTATTGTTGCGGCGACGTTTTTGTATGTAGCTGTAATCACTTAAAATGCCAATATGCGAAGCAAATAGCAATAACAACGACAACAAAAATAGCACCAGCAGTAATAACCCAAGGCGTGTACATACATACCTACATACATGCCACGGCAAAAAAGAACATCGGAGTCGCGCTACAGCGTCAGCAACATCATCAACAGCGATGCGCTGGATACAGCTCAAAAGGCCAGCAACATTAAGATCGATGCCGCCACCAAGTCAGACGCGAGGCACGGCAAGGCAACAACAAAGCGATCATCAGCAAAAAAGCCAAGTCAAGCAGACAAAGGAAGTGTGGCAAAAAGCACTAAAAGCGTCAGGAAGTGCAGAAGCGAATTGATGCGACGGCAACGGCGGCGGCGGCGGCGGCGCAATGCTGAGCAGCTTGGCGGTCGAATATTCCACGGTGTTGCACGAGCATTCAATACATTACATAGTTCTGAGTCAGTGAGTATGTGTCAACGTTTTACAGAATGTAAGGCATTGCAGCTTCAAGCTGAGGCAGAAACTTTGGCCATTGCTGGGGCGAAGCCACGTCTGCTGTGGGCTGTTGTGCGAGTAGGCTTTGTAGTTATGTTCATATGTAGTAAGTCAACTTTTTGTTTTGCAAGCCTCTGCCTTGTATCCTTATTGCCTGTCGCTTGGTTGTGGTGGTTCTGTTTTGTTGTTGTCATTAGGTGTAGTTGAGCGCCATCTCGTTTAATGCCTTTAAGGCGTGACCAGAGTATTTTATAATGCGCACTGATCAAAGGAAGCCGATACTTTTTATCTTCGCCGACTTTGAGTCAATGTTGCAGGCACATAGTCGCATGGGCACAATTGCTGCATAATGCCACAGAGATAGCCACAGCCGTAGCACAGTTAAAGCTCTGCTTGAGACGTTTGTCGAGGTAAGCGAGAGGAGGCTGTTTGCAAAGTGGAATGAGATGGAATTGAATTTACTCAGTTTAGCTGTTGACTTTGGAGCAGTAGCGCGGCACAGTGTTGAGAAAATGGTACATAATTGTACTGTGGAAGGAAAAACTAGAATAATAAGAGAGACCACTTGGACAAAAAATCAAATTTTTCCTTTGTGCTAGGTAGGCAGGTAGGTAGGTTGGGTGGTTGTCGTAGCGATACACTGGACCTTTCGCAGGTCCATTGTGGTACCACTGGAACATATCCTTACCCTATGTGTTCCTTTTCAAATCATCCGGTAACTTTAATAAATGAGTAGAGCTTCGTTAGTTTTACATGGGCTAGTCTTCTCATAGCTAAGCTTTCACACTCACATAAAAGGTGTCTGGCTGTTTCCTCTTCTTCTGTATTAAGACAGCTTCTACAGAAATCGAAGTACGAGAGTCCTAACCTTCTAGCGTGGCTGCCTATTAAACAATACCCTTATCATTTTTCTTATAGCTTCTCTGTTAAATCTTAACAAGATTTTTGAACGACCGCTGTTCCAGTTCAGCCATGTCTGCCCTCTGTGCTTTCATTAGGTTAAGTTGAGTAGAAGTGGTTGCTCATTGCGAGATACACTGAGACTCATGGACCATTGTGATGCCGCGAGGGGAACTTGGCCTTATCTGTTCTAGAACCAATGTGTACTTTTCAAAAATTGTAGAAGATCATAGATGCCCATAGTAGTGAGAACTTCCAATTTATTAAAGAATTGCCTACCTAAAATGGTAAATCTACGTGTAGATAGAGAAGGACAATGGCACAGAAGACGCAAGATCGTCTCTTCCTCATTTAGGCAGCTTCTGCAGAAGTCATGTCTTTGAACGCCCATCCTCTGGGCGTGTCTGCCTATTAGCCAGTGCCCTGTTATAACTGAAGTCAGTTTGAAAAGTTTGGACTTATTTTGGCTTAGCAGAGACTCTGCGCGTTCAGCATTGAGAACCGGCCACATTTGTTGGGTGATTCTGCGGGGGGTTGCAGTACGCCATCTTTCATTCGTTGCTCTTACAATTTCCTCAAAGATAAGTAGGTTACATGTTCTTGTCATTGTTTGTGTACTCATCAGTCTGCTTCGTGCTAAGTCTAGGTAGTTCATCGGTCCAACAGCTACACTCAATGTCACAATGGCCAGGAACTCATGTTACCTTAAGATGAAATGACTTAGCCATCTCGTTGAGAGCTTTGCTTCATTTCATGGCTAGCTTTGGGGTTGCCAACTGCTTTGTGAGGTATTTTATCACCGCCTGGCTATCAGTGAAAATGTAGATATCAAATTCAGGTATCGCAACCAGTGTCACGGCTTGTATTATTGCCATCAGTTCAGCCTGAAACACATTACAGTAGTCGTGGAGCCGAAAGCGATATCAAGATGTTCCGAAAATACACCTCCGCCCACCCTGCCTTTGAGTTTTGAGCCATCTGCGTTTTTCATTGGTGGACTCGCCCTGTCCTACAGCGTCCCATTCTCACTCTTCTTTTGAGGGTAGGGGGGTCGTGAACGTTGAAATGGCAAGTGTAGCCGGGAGTACATAGTGCACCAGTCTGGGAAGACACAAAATTCCAGGTAGGATTTTTCCGTAGCCATGGTCCGCGTTTGACCACTTACTTAAAGTGTTCCACCTTATAAAGAGGTTATGAGAACAGATGCGAGTCTTTGAACCTTGTCAATCCGTTTAATCTTCACACTCTTCTCAAGGGCATTCCACCATACTCCTTAAGAATACCATTGTAGAGAATTGGTATAATCACCGCTGTGTGGATTCAAGGTATTATTATGTGTTATCAATGTAGTGGAAAAAGGAGCAGCGGAAAGAATAGAACGGAGAAGAAAGGAAGGACTGATGCTACAGATGAAGTGCATCAGGCTAATGCCAAGCGCTGCTACATCAGCAGACGTAGCCAAGAAGTGAGAGCCAAAATGCCTAAATCATGGTGCCGCGAGAGCAGAACAGCTTTGGTGAAACTAAAAGTTCTTTAGATGCCTACATTTTTCCAGCGGCACTATTTAATTTTTTCAGATTCCGGAAGAATTGAAGAAATATTTAATGAAATAGTAAGATTCCTTTCAACATCGATTGCAGGGAGTCTTCTGGAAATCACATCCAAAATCTAGTATTGGTAATACCACTACACCTGCCGCCAGCCGAAATTAAAGTAACTAACTTGATCCGTTCAGCTAACAAGTCTGCAGAGAACTGGTCAATCTTTTGCTGTCCATAATCTTGGCAATTCTGGCCCAAAAAGAGCCTTTTTAACTCTTCATTCATTTGGTTTATGGAGTCTTTAAAGCCGTACAGCCTAACAGTCTAATATTATATGTGCTTTTAATGCCACTAGATACCGAAGTAAAGCCGCACACACATAAAGTTATGTTTAAAAAAAAAAAATAATAATAATTTCTGGCGTTACTTTTCATATAGTGGAAGCGCGCACCGTGAAGTTCGCGGTTACGCAGCGCGGGAGTAGAAAAACGCGCACAGACCTGCAGCAGTCTGCTCCAGTCACTTCATACAGGAACACATAACGCAGCGTGCATTGCACACCTGTTACCTAAATTGCATTGAAATCCATCCAACGGTTCAAGAAATATTGATTTTTGAAAAAAACACGGTCCCGATTTTCAACATGGCGTAGATGACTCAATTTGTATCTTACCTAGAACTAATATTTCCCAAAGTTTCAAAGAAATCGAAAGACCACTTGCAAATCTCATATTTTCTGACGGAGTCTTACCCTGGTCTAATGCAGGCGGCCGCCGTAGCCGAATGGATTGGTGCGTGACTACCATTCGGAATTCAGAGAGAGAACATCGGTTCGAATCTCGGTGAAAGATCAAAAAATTAAGAAAAAGTTTTTTCTAATAGCGGTCGCTCCTCGGCAGGCAATGGCAAATCTCCGAGTGTATTTCTGCCATGAAAAAGCTCCTCATAAAAATATCTGCCGTTCGGAGTCGGCTTGAAAGTGTAGGTCCCTCCATTTGTGGAACAACATCAAGACGCACACCACAAATAGGAGGAGGAGCTCGGCCAAACACCCAAAAAGGGTGTACGCGCCAATTATATATATGTATATATAATGCAGACGGCCAATTGACATCTCCCTTTCGCCTGAGTATTCGATTTTAATATCTTCCAATATTGTAAAAACGAATAGCGACCCACTTTGTAAATATGTCACAATTAACTAAATTATAATCCGTCAAGGATGTTATTTCAGCTGTCAAAGTTAAAAAAACCGATAGCTCAAATTGCTAACGCTAGATGGACCACCCGGTAGCTGTGACCAGTGAATCTTCAACAATGTATTTAGACGAAAAATTTCACCTAAACTAAATATTAGCAAAATATTTAACCAAACAATCCACTGTGAATGCTCGTTGCATGCCCGATGTGTTATAATATTGTTAAAGATCCAACGTTCTAAGTACACTGCTCGCGTTGCAACGCGCTTCAAATGGTGCGTTTAACACAACAACTGCTGCATCGCATCACCACTAATACCAAATCGAGTAAATGATTTAGTTTTTTGTTCTCCTCCTCAAGTTGCCACGTCTCTTTACTTATTTCCATTCCACAACCTTGGCTTGGAGCTACTTCCGTTGTGTTGCTCTCTGAGATGGCTGCGATTGCTTTTCCTTCTTACTCACTTACTTACTTACTGCTACCCTGAGCTCCTCGTGGAGCTTATGGCTTTTTCTTTACTATCCTCGAATTTGGTTTTTTCATTAATCTCTCGCGTTGTCGCATCCTTCATCCCGGATGTTGCATGTTGCCTGTTTGTCAGAGGTGCAAAATACTCACGTATTTTGTGTAGATATGCAAATGTTTATATATATTTGTAATGACATACTTATATACTTACTTGTATGTAAGTACTGAAGTTAAGAGGACACATACACACATACATACATACTTATGCTTTCTATGCTTGGCTGTTGCTGATTGCTTTTTAAAAACTTCGTTAACCTGGCTGTAGAAGCGGATGAGTATAGATTATTTTGTTGTTGGTTTTTAATGAGTTCATGGTGCTAGAAAAAAAATCCTTAATGGAGGAAAATGTTTTTTGATGCTAATGAATTAGTATATTGAGTGAGTCTGAATTACGAGTATTTTTTTTAACTATACTATGATTTTTGATATTATTTATTCTACTTGGTAACAAAACCAAGCGGGTCAACAATAATTTCAATATAACAGGGCATACAATTGGAACATAACAGCTTCAATTTAAATTCATGCGTGCCTTTAATTAACTAACAATGTCAAAATATAATCAAAGGTACAATTTTTGAAGTAAAAAAACGAGCAACATTTGGAAAATTTAAGTTTAATTTCGTTAAGTAGTAAAACTTACTAACGCAATTTTAATCCGTTATTAGCATTCGGGAATCGCTCGGCTCATATTGTGAGGACTTTTGTCTAATCTTCATCAAAATCAAATTAACTCAAGAAAATAATCCTCTTGATAGTTTGAAGACGTAGGAATTCGTTCGAGGAGCTAAGGAACAGCATCGAATATGAAATTGCAGAGTCATATATTAAAATAAAAACAGAGCTGGAAAATGTACATCGAAAGAAAAGTGAAGAGGAAAATTCACTGGAAACATTGATAGAAAGACGGTAGGTGTTGAAGGCGCAAATAAGTCCTTTGGTCTAGACAAAGAGTTTTGATCGGAGGCACAGTACAGTTTTAAACAATAGGCGCCTTCGACTCGCGACTTTCCTGCTCGCTATCTCTGGGCTCTGCTTACTTGCGAAAAAATTGCATGGAAACAACAACAAAGTTATCGAGCGTAAAACTGGCATAACTCATTACTTTCAAAGGTGCAAACTCTTTCAAGAGAGTTTCGTTATACCGCGTTCATACAGGGAGACTTATGTTGTTTCAGTTTTGCGAACTCTATTTTGGTGTCGACCGTCGTGTTCACACACGGCAATCCCGTTGCTTGAAATTGTTTAGTTTGTGATCTACAGTCAACAACAACATTGTGAAGAACGCCAACACAAAAGGTGTTGACAGAGCACGAGCACCAGAAGTAATGAGTTGAAGCAATGAATGACTAAGTGCTTCTGGACAAATGTAATTTTTCACAAGTTGACGAATCTAGGCTTTTTCGATTGTTTTAAAATTAAGAATACTCATCTCTCTGAACGGCGGCCGCCGTAGCCGACTGGGTTGGTGCGTGACTACCATTCGGAAGTCTAGGTGGAACATCAAAATGACGAAAAAGTTTTTTTTCAATAGCGGTCGCCTCTCGACAGGTAATGGCAAACCTGCGAGTGTATTTCTGCCATGAAAAAGCTCCTCATAAAAAATATCTGCTGTTCGGAATCGGCTTAAAACTGTAGGTACCTCCTTTTGTGGAACAACGTCAAGACGAACACCACAGATAGGACAGGAAATATAAAAAATGAATTTCTAGCAATTCAGTTCAGACGTATAGCTTGTTATATTGAGGTAAAATTCATAGATCTTGGACGATGGCTTCGATGGACAGCGAAGGGGCAATGTATATAATTAGGGCAATAAAAAAAAATATATGCATTTCTGGTGTCGAAAGTTACTCTTAAACTTAATAAATGGGACTCAACAATTTAAATTGGCTTGGCAATTTTTTTTCTTTTTATTTTAATTGAAATTATAAGGGTGGTTAAGTTTCAAGGGCCGGTGTTGATTTTGAATAAAATACAATTTTTTTAAGAAATTATTGTCATTTCTCCTCTTTATGATAATATTGGTACGGCTCAATTACGTGTGGAAAAAAATATCAGCCAAATGACCTCCACGGCCTCGGCGGCACACCTCCATCCACGGTCCAAATTTTCGATGACGCTGAGGCATAATTGAGGTTCTATGCCGTTAATGTGCCGAATTATCTCATACTTTATCTGTTGAATTGTTGCTGGTTTATCGACGTACACCTTTTCTTTCAAATAACCCCAAAGAAAGAATCCCAACGGTGTCAAATCTCATGATTTTAGCGGCCAATTGACATCGCCGCTGCGTAAGATTATTCGGCTATCAAATTTTTCGCGCAAAAGAGCCATTATTTCGTTAGCTGTGTGACAAGTGGTACCGTCCTGCTGAAACCACATATCGTCCACATCCATATCTTCCATTTGGGGCCATAAAAAGTGCGTTATCATTTCACGATAGCGAACACTATCGAACTTTTGGAAAAAATACGGCCCAATGATACCGCCGGCCCATAAACCGCACTAAACAGTCACTCTTTGTGGGTGAATTGGTTTTTCGGCAATCACTCTTGGATTATTATTCGCCCAAATGCGGCAATTCTGCTTATTGAAAAATCCACTGAGGTGAAAATGTGCCTCATCACTGAAGATGAAACCTGAATAACTTTAACGCGTTGCTTGATTGTATTATGTATCTTTCCATGGTTCAAATTGAATTAATCTAAGATTGAAAAATGTCAAATAAAATGCAGAAAAAAACTTTAAGTTTAGGTGTGGTTCATATTCAACATCGGCCTTTGAAATTTAACCACCCTTTATATAGGGTTTTCGAAACAGAGGTGTTATTTTGATATTCAAAGAAAAATGCTATTTTTTAATACAAATCATCAGATGTTGATTTCATTATAAAGAGAAAGGTATGCCGTTAAATGTGGAAAATAACATCAGGCAAATGACCACCATGACCACGCTTACTGGACAATATACTTTTCATGAAATTTTCCACGCGCATGTGCGGGGCATTTATATTAAATTAAAGTTTTGCAAATGCAGCGTTGTTTAGTCTAGTGCCACCACTTTTAATATATTCATATTGCTGCAAATGTCAAAGTTCAGTGCTGGATAGGTGATGATGGGTTCCATTGCATTTGGGTCCCTAGGCTGCTGCCTCCCTGAGAAATCGATCTAATGAATCTGGGAATTTGTAGAAGCGAAAGTCGCTGCAAATTCATTGAAAAGTTATGAAATCATAATCAATTCTCACGCCCACCGTCCATATATCAAATATCGAGCACAGTGCGAACTTAGGCACTTTTTATGTTTAAAATACAATAGATTTCAAAGACGCAAAACACATTGCGTTTGAACCGCATATTGTTACTACAAAATACAGCTCCATTGCTAACTAGTGATAGCGTTTTGATCAATATAAGCAAAAGACGCTGGACCAACTTCATATGCAGCCTCACATTTCCAGCTGTAAAATCTTTAACATTTTTGTAGTAGTACTCACCTTTAAAACGATTGATCGAAATCAAATGATCATCACTCCGACATACTTCATTTTAATGGAATTAACTACTCATCAATTCATTACGGCTACACTCAGGCACTGACATCGCCTATAGCTGAGCGAAAAATTCAAAAAACAATTGAAATCTCATCCAAACTCGAGAGTAACAAACAATGGCAACACTGATTAGCAGTACTCGGGGTATACAAGCACTCAGATTTTTAGGAGTGTTGCTAAAAATGCAGCTGCAAAATTTTCACGCCAAACCTCTGTATGAATGCGAGGTAAATAAATGTGTGAGTGTGACAGAATTAAAAAAATATGCTTTGGTGCACTCTCTGTCAACTCAAATGTGTAAATGACTTTATTGCTTTGACAAAAAAGGTAAAAATCTTCGTCACGGGGAGGCTCAGTA
Source organism: Anastrepha ludens (assembly GCF_028408465.1). NCBI lineage: Eukaryota > Metazoa > Arthropoda > Insecta > Diptera > Tephritidae > Anastrepha > Anastrepha ludens. Next base: position 134,849,070 of record NC_071498.1, on the reverse strand, counting down.
TAAGGGCGCAATTTCAACTGATTTATTGTAAATGTATGTAAGGATGTATGCGTATGTTTGTGCTATAGCGGAGGGGTGAGTTCTGCTATGCTCTTTAACAATTCGTTCGGGTGTATTTTGGTTACTGTTTGCTTGTTCTCTATTATCACTTGGCTGTTGTCAGCCAACCATTAGCTGTCAGCCTATGAATAAAGTTGTTCAGAACAACGGCAAACGTATTTTGTAAGGACTATGACAAACATTTGACAAGAGGCGTGACAAATTTCAACACCAAACGTCAAAGGCGAAATTAATGAAGTCGACAAAAATTTGTTGTCCCATTTTGTATATGTATGTATGTATGTGGCTAAGTTCCTAAGTGAAATTGGTTGTGTTATTGTTAATTACAATAAATTGCTGATGTTAAATCATTTTTCATAAGGCATAGATGCTTGCTTGTATGTACAATATGTATGTATGTATGCATATTTACAAGATTACCTTTTTGATTGCATATCAGTCCCTTCCGATTTCGGAAGTACATACTTATATAAAATAATAAAATATTATATATTGCAGCTTATGCGGCGACAAAATATTGCAAACTCATTAGGGGTGAATACCGTTGCGACATACACATAGCACTTGGGCAAAACTCGCATCGCACTTTCTAGATATTTGCCCCACCTCTCCTGTTAATTGTACAAAAATACAATTTTTTATTGAACATTTAAATTTAATTATTTAGCAGATGTATGTAAGTTTTTAAAAATAAATATTTCTCCAAAATTGGAATAGATATACAGGGTCCGGTACTCGAAGTGTAACCAATCCAAAACTAAAAGAGGCCACAGATCTAGTTTGAAAAATTACTTTTAAAGTAAAAAGTAAAAAATGTGTGAAAATAATACAAAATGCAAAATCAATTTACTTTTGATCGATGAGACAGTCCAGGAACGAATCACAAGCTACCCGAATATGACTTGCACGTATTTTGACCCACTCGCGGTCAATATCTTTTTTCAGCGCCTCCAGACTGGTGAATCCTTTAGTTCCGACCTTGCTCTCCAAAATGGCCCAAAGAGAATAATCCATCGGATTCGCATCTGTTGAATTTGAGAGCCATTGTGTGGTCGTTAAGAAGTTCGGAACGTTGCTTTTTAGCCGTTCTTGTTTCACTTGAGCTTTGTGAGACGGTGCCACGTCCTGTTGAAACGTCCATGGTCTGCCATCGAAATTTTTGTCTGCCCACGACTTCAAAGCAACCTACAGAATACTTTTCTGATAATATTTCGTATTTACCAGGCTCGATGAAAACGATTGAAGAGCTCCCATCTGCGGTTTCAGCGGCCCATTACCATTACCATTACTTGTGGCGGGTGTTGCCTTCTGGTGGCCAATCGATGATTCAAAACCCTATCGTTTTGTGAGTTTACGAATTTCACAATTAGAAAAATTTTCTCGTCAGAAAACACAATCGGAAATTGACCGCTTTCGGCCAAGCGAAGCAACACCTTCGATCTCTCAAGTCTGACTTGTTGCTGCTTTGGTGTGAGATCATGCGCCTTTTGGATCTTGTAAGGCTTAGGAGATGCTAATGGGTGGTTAACGTCTGGCCAATTCTAAGGCGAGCAAAAGTCTTGATTTTTTGACACGCTGAAAGCGGCGAATATGACGGGTTGTTGCCCGAAGTATTAGAGTTCTAGTGATGATGTTGATAATTAATCCAACTGTCAGGAAAATTTGAAAGCATATACTGTTTGCTATGTTATTGACTCCTTGATCGTTGAAATGCTTAAAAATGTAATTGCTCGTTACCACCAGTCTTAGTTGCCTTGGTTGCAGTAATACTGCCTCTAGCAACGCATTGGTTTCGGACGTAAGTAGTTGCATTAAATCTTTTCCTATAGCCAAAGAAGTGGTGTCGTCGTGTTTGGAACCGTCAATAAAAATAAATTGCATGAGATACATATTTTTTTTTGCATTTCAATTATTTTCATATCTTGTGTGATTTGGAACTATGAACCAATACATTCCGGATATAGTCCCGGATCATAACAAAAACTTGTAAGGAAAACTGATCTGTACTTGGACAATTAATAGTAATGTTCCCAGTTCTTGCTAGACCGAAGTTTGTATTCGAAAAACTATTATAGTGGCAAATTTTGCATATATTTTTTAACGGTTTTGAGACTTGCAGAAGCAAATCAAGCTTTTACAGACTATTTCTATTAATTTCATTAAGGACAGTGAAAAGGTAATGTGAACATATTTTCATTTACCTAACTAACGGGCAGAGACGTACGTGGAGGACGTAGCAGCGAAAAAATTGAAATCTCACCATCCATATTTTTTATTCTCCTTCGGCGTTTTTCAGTTGCAACGTCCCATTTTCGACATAAAATTATCCCTTCCTCGAGTGAACTATCATTTTCGAAATAATTTGGAGGAGCCTTCAAATCTTCAGCAGCATCGTGAAAATTCATCGTAGAATCTTGCAACCTCTCTTGAACGCGGACAATGCGGATTAATACTTTATTCCAAAATCCCAGCAAAATCAAGAAATCATAATTCAACATTCAGCTGTTTAATTGCTGGACATCACTTCTTGTTTCACTTGTTTGATTCTTGTCTTCGGTCATTTCTTCAAGAACTTTCAGAACTTGATCCAAATGGTTTTTAACTGGCTTTATTGCTTCTACGTTTGCACTCCATCTGGTTTTAGATTTGGATTTCATGATAACTGGTATTGCTTTCTTAAGGTTTTCCCAACGTTATTTTGAACGAGAAAAAAATGCATACAGGCTTTCGATCGTTCCAGAAAAAGAGACCATTGCTAAATTTTGTTTTGCTGCATGTACACAAACTAAGTTGAGTTATTTCTGTCAGTTTTTCATTGTCGCCATTTATGTGCCCAACCATTACAGCAGCATTATCGTAGCCCTGTGGCCGACAATCTCTAAAATTCATTTCATCTTTCTTTAACTGTTCTAAAATACTATTCGGCAATCCCACAGCATTCTTCGCAGTAATTTCAGTAGAAAGGTTTCCTTGACCTGTACTGTTTTTTTTTCAAAATCAATGTCCACGAACCTCACCACTTCTGATATTTGATCGCGATGGGCAATATCGGGAGTTGAGAGGAACATGAGACCATTATACTTGGCCACATGAATGCTTTTAAGTAAACGCTGGCGAACAGCAGATGCCATAAGGTGTTTTCTCTCGATCGCACATACCTCTTTTTCCGTCGCGCTCGCGCCCCTTCACGCTGTTCGAAATTTTCGAGTCACCGGCAGTCATCAGCTAAACCGGATTTGACTTTAAACAGCGTAGAGGGGCGCGGACAGTATACGTTTAAGTTTTTCTCGCTGGCGAGTATACAGATTACAGAGTCGACTATCCTGACTTCTTGTATCTTTATTTAAAACTGAAGTTCAAAATCGCGATTGAATATACAAAGTTGAGGTATCATTTTGCGACCCTCTAGAGTGGCGCCCGTGGCACATGCCCTACTTGCCATACCCTAGTTACGTCATTGCACAGAAGTGCACACGTTCGACTCTCCGTGCATGACACATAAACTGATAGATTCAGAACAACGCTTGTTGCGATGCTGTTGAGACTTAACGTTGAAGATTTGAGAAAGCTATTTCATATTAAAAGCATCTCAAGTAGTTATCGAACAAATAAGTTAATTGAGAGCCTTGATTTTTTAGCGCGATTATGTCTGTATTGTTGAGAGTGGTTAGTTAAAGAGTAGCAGTAGTTGGAGGGAATTCAGAAGGTGTGGCCAACATCAGACCATTAGTCGGCTTTCAGCGATTTTGAAGGAATTAGCTGATTTGCTGACTTAATAGAGGATGTGAGACAGTTTTGTTTACCAAAAAAGTGAGATTGTGTTAGTGTCAGATAAGAAAAATCAGCACAACCTCCTCCCAAGTTGCTTCTTTGACGTCTGAACAATGATTAATTGGATGAGTGTGTGAAAACGTGTGAAACGAGCAGGCAGAATTCGGCTGATGTGGCAGCCGAAGTTACTCTCACAATTTTGCTTCGGATGAGCGAATCTGTGGGGAAAAGATGTTTAGAGGTGTGCTCTTTAAAATACTGTTATTCGGTCACTCTGAGCGAATTTGACGGAACCAGCTAATAGGCTGCCAACACTTGCGATGTATTTGCAAAACAAACTGAGTGTAATTAAGTGTATAATAGTGTAATAGAGTGTATAATAGTGTAATAGAGTGTATAATTCTTAAACCAAACCTTGTAATCTATCGTTCTTGTGAACCACGAGTGACTGGAATATCGTAAAAATACGTATGAAATTAGAGGACAGAATTCTGCCGACAAAACCCTCGTGACGTATTTAGCAATTGCTAAATCTTATATTCTCTCATCTGTGTAACGGTTCGTCGAACACTCATATTGTCATGGCATTAAACGTACTAAGTAACAGATCATCTGCTTCTCAGCAGAATCGAGCTTGGAATATTCCGAAGAGTGACGCCAGCATTTTACTTTACTGTCTATCGCTTTTCCTTCTTGCAACATTTGCTGCAATGAACTGTTCTGTATAGAATTACTCTGAACGCCTCCCAAAATGTGCCGAAGTGTAAAATTTCCACTTCCTATGCCAATGCCATTCAAAAGTACATAATTAAAAGGATAATGTGGGCATACAACCTTCCCGAATGAATATTCGATAAAGATCCTTAACCGAACACATTTAGAGTCTTCTCTACAGATATTGTGTTATCCAAGTTTTTGGTCCTAAGTTATTAGGTATGCATATAAAGTCTCCAATTTGTTTGGCACATACATACAAATGCACTCTGTGAGGCGGTTATCTTTTGTATTTACACTAAAAATTGCGCTTCTGCGTACCCAAATATATCTAATTTTCCCCACTCAAATAAATCGCCGTTGCTTTCTTTCATTAAAATGAAGCATTTTTTAAGCAACTACATAATTTTAATTTTTTGTAATATAGTAAATACTTTCTTTAAACAACTACTTTTAGTGCAACTTGGTTTCCAAATAGTTCGTTCTTATTTCATATTCCGTTGCTGTATATGTCTGTATGTATGGTCTACATATTTACGAGTGAATGCCCGAACGAGTCAAGTTAAATGACGCAAAACGAGAAATTACAACACGCAGCCACGAATGGCGATTGCAAATAAATAATTTTCTTCCATTCCGTCTGTCCATACATCTACCTTGCTCCGCCTTCGCCTTAGTCTCTAGGCTACAATCAGTTTTTATAAGCGATGGCTTATTTGTTTATTTGTGCGCCATCAGTCAAAGATCCTTTAAATTATTTGCAATTACACTAATTGCTGCCACAGTCGCCGTGCTGCAGAAAGTGCAATAGCGACTGCAACAACAAAAACAACCAACGCAGCGCCTACAATTATGAAAACAAACTTTGATATCGCAAGTAAGGAGGGCTAAATTCCGTTCGAACCGAACTTTATACGTATACCCGCGCACATTTCAGCAAAGTTCAATTCGGGCTCTCAGGATTTTTTAAGGTAGTAGTCTGGTAACTTACACGTTTTTTGAGGCCATGTTTGGGACATTTTTTGGAAGAGAAAATAAAATTCAATCGGTTTGATTTTCTAATATGTTCTTAAAGGTATCAGAAGGTGTACAAAAAAAATTTTTTTTTTAATGTTTTCATACTATTTTTGTACACTGCAGCAAGCGATAAAAAAAAGAGGTACAGTGGCTGGCCGGCGTGATTTCATCACTTGTGGTCATCTGAAAGAGAAAAAACAAATTGCTTATTAATCAGTGTGCTTGTCGTTCTGGCGGGTAGTAAGATCAAATGATTTTGACAAAAAATAACAAAATGGCGGACTTCGTAAGAAAATTGCCTTTTTTTAAAGTGGAAATCGGACTAAAAAATGGAAAGTTAGGGACGAAATAAATAAAATCTACTACCCGCCAGAACTATTGATGTGTAGAAAATCATATCTAAACTTCAGCTCAATCCGTTGGATAGAAAATTTGTTTTCACGACGGCCATCCGGAAAAACGTTGTTTTGAGAAAAACGCGTTTAAAGTTTTAGCAGCTTAGCGCGCGCAAGTACGAGCCGCTCTCATGTATACATACATGCTATAATTTATATACATGTGCTATAATTTCGTCAAGATTTCGAATTTCGGTCTAAAATTTGTACAGTAAAGTACCAATATATCGCACTTTCAAAATATGTAAAAAACCGAAATTCGAAATTTTCAAAATAAGTTACCCGACTACTACCTTAAATTAAACTAAGTCATAGGCAATGAGAGTTATAGTTTCTAATATTAGGCGGACGGACGGAAATTGAGTGAGTTTTATTACGTCGTTATTACACGCATTTGCCCAAAAGTGGGTGTGGTCAATTTTTCAAAATTATTCTTTCTCCGTCTTGCTGTTTTTGGATTTGCCACTCCTTGGATAAAGAGACTACCAACTTTCATTGAAATATTCAGTGTGTTTAAGAGCTTGACAATTTGATAATAAAAAACACTAATATTATTGAAATACATTTTTTTATTATAATCTGGTATATAATTTCATGGGATTTATTTTTTGAATATGACATCCGGTATACATATGTCCACCGCGGCTGCGAGTTATATGGTCCATTCGTTCAGCCCAATTTTTGACTACTTTTTCCAATAAATCTGCACGTATGGCGCCAATGGTGGCTTGAATCATCATTGTTGGCTGGAACACCCTGGTCGGGTCGTCGGCTGCTGCAGCATGTGCCTCCAATTCTCTTGGTTTCGTGCCTACATCCTCCATGCCCGAAATCCGAAAGAACCTGCGTCTTCATCTACACCGTCAATCCATCTGAGTGGCGGGCGACCCCTTTTTTCTATTTCAGTGGCACTTTCCAAATAGTATTTGTTGGGGTAAGTAGGTTGCATTAGGCCGTAATACTTGTATGTGACCTACCCATCTCAGCCTGTATCATTATTGCCGTTATAACAAACGGGTGCACGTACAGTTTTTCAAGCTCGCGATTTTAGAGTTTCCCCCATTCGCCTTTATTATATATCGGTTCAAAGATTTTTCTCAGAACTCTCCTTTCAAAGATCAGCAGCTTCTGTTTATCCGCTTCTCTGAGTGACCAGGTTTCACTTTCGTGTAGCAAGGTTAGAAATATATAACAATTGAGCAGTATAGGGGAATCTTCGCTGTCTTGTCCAGAAGGCGGCTCTGTAGGTGCACAGTCGACTCAGTCCAAGCTGGTTTTCGAGCAGGATCCTTTTGTACATACCATATAAACGCTATTAGAATCATCCTCTAGGAAAGCGCAGAATTCAGAGCTGAGCATAATTCGATGTCCATCGATTTTGAAAAAGCTTTTGACAACGTGAACTGAGACTGCCTGTGGGTTTCCCTGCACCGTCGAGGCGTTCCACAAAAAACTCATTACAATAATTAAAACCACTTATGAAGGCGCTAGATGCCGTGCGCTGCACAAGGGTAAGCTAATGCCCTCGAAGCAGCCTAAAGCTCTCATTACAACTGCGGTCTTAAATGGACGATGACTAGCACAATACAATACATCGATTATCCTGACGACATACCTGTATGCCTACTGGCACATCGCCTAACCGAGCTTAAGGAAATGGGTTCCGCGCTTTATAGGAAAGCTAGGTCTGCCGGCCTTAAAATCTTTTGACAAGACGAGAAAATGAATCTGGCAAATAAGATGGGTGGGTATGTAGAGATTGGAGGTAACCCTATCGAAACAGTAGAGGAATTTACCTACCTCGGCAGAAAAGTTACTCCGAGCGGTGTCACGGAAGTAGATATATGTACATAGGTATGCTCTAGGATCGAAAAATCCAGAGAGGCGTTCGGGATCTTGTACTCTGTATGCCGAAACACCAACCAGAGTTCCAGTTTAAATGTTAGGCTGTTCAAGTCGAATGTGCTGTCGGCACTGCTGCCAAGTAGCTCTACCTGGAAAATCACCACCGCTATAGTCAGTCGCTTAAACATTTTTGTCAACGGCTGTCGAAGGATTATATTCCGAATTTTCTGGCCAAAAATAATGCCAAACAAGGAATTGCTCGAAAAAGCAAACGTGGAGCCGCTAGACATTTGGATTGGAAGACAGAAATTGAAGTGGGTTGGTTTCAGTTTAAGCAAGGAAGACGGTAACATAACGAAGAAGGCAATGGAATGGAACCAACTCACAGCTAGAGGAAGAGCGCCTGGCAGGCCAAGGGAAACCTGGAAAAGAACTGTGGATCGCGAGACGCCTTAACTCGGGTTAAGCTGGAAGCAGATGAAGGCTCTTTCCAGTAAACGGACGAGATGGCGCGTAAGTGTTGTTGGTGTCCTACGTCCCGCTTCCCGGGATTCAGGGAAACAATGATGATGATGCTGCCAGCGTACCAACCGCACCAAACAGTCAATTTTATTGGATCTAATGGCGACTCAATGGTGAAGGGACCTAGTTGCCTGAGTATAGTTTTCGCTCATATATGACAATCTTGGTTATTGACGTAGAAATGAGTTTCACCACTAAACACAATTATTTGATAAAAAATGCTCATTTCGGTCAATTTCAAATGAGCCCAATCAGCAAAAATACGACGCAAACGATGGTCATTTGAATCAATTTCTTGCACGAGCTGTTTTTTATAGGTACGTAGTCCAAGATCCTTTCTTAAAACGTTTCACGTAGTCGAAGGACAAAAGCCAACAAGTTCCGAACGGCACACGCGAGAAAGCAGCAATATTCGCTTTGGTACGTACATTTCTTTATCTTTTTGATCACTAACTGCATGAATTCCTTGCACACTAGTCCGATTAGGTTAACCGTAAAATGGATGAAGAGCTCTATGAACTTCGCGTGCATTTTTCTTTGAAAGTAAATATCCACGATTAATTAAAACCAAACATGATGATTTTTCAAACCTTAGTGAATAGAAATATCAACACAGTTTGCTATTCTCAGATGCAGTTTAAAAACACAAGATATATTCATTTTTGCTCGAGTTATCATGCGGACGGATGGACAGTTAGACAAACGGACAGATATACGTAGTTCACTCGACTCCCCTCATAATCAACATTTTGGTTTATACATCTCTGGTTATAATTCCCTTGGACACAAGTGCGCGCGGGTATAAAAAGTCCGCGGATGCACATATTTGCATATAGTTACACTCACAAAAATACCCCCATACCCGTAAGTATAAGCGGGTATGTAAGAAGCGCCTTAAGCAGATCGTTGTCAATGCGCCATGTGGAGCTGCGATCGCTACCTCTGGCGTTGGGGTGGAGAAGTGGGATTTGGGCGGCAAAATCGGCAGCGCGTTGAACATTAAGACGATAACGTCAAGTGGCCTAGTTTCGTGTCAAATATGGTCTGCTACATGGATATCTGCAAGTATACTCCTATTCAGACATGCATGCGTGAGTACACACATACTTACAGTCCTGTGCAAAAAAAACCGGACAGTCTGAAAACTCCATTTTTTGAAGTAGAATGGATTTTACCAAATATCTTTGAATGTGGTTATATTCCATTGTGTTTTTAATACAAAAGTATGAAATAAAATCAATAAATTTCATACGTGTTTTTAATATTTTCATACTTTATTTGTTTTAGCATAGTCAATAACGAATGATTTATTATTAGTTTATCCTTATTATATAATCTTACAGCTAATTAATTCAAAACAAAATTAATTATTTCATTATAAATGTTATAATTTGAAGTTTTAATACTCGGTCGCACCGCCTTTCGCCTTAATTACCGCTTTAATACGTCTCAGCATTGATGTAACCAGGGTTTGCAACAATTCCTCCGAAATATCGTTGAGCCAAGTATCCATTATAATGTTACCCAGGTCGGGACTGTTACCCGGCCATTCCAATTGGACAATTCCGTTTTTTTCCATAAATGCTTTTACCTGCAACAAATAAGGAATAAATCATTGGTTTTTTGATTCGACATTTAAACAAAACACTCGGGAGATTTAACAAAAATCATAACTTACTTTGTGAGATCGGTGGCATGGCGCAGAATCATCCTGAAATATAACGTCCGTTCTTAGAGAATACTGCTGTCATTGACAGGTATTAAATGCCTATTTAAAATTGAAATGTAAGCATCTCCGTTCACCCGACCATCAATAAGAGTCAGTGCTTTCGTTCCGTCATAGCTGAAGCAGCCCCATACCATTCTACCAACTGACTGTCTTACAGTAGGCAGTATGCATCCAGTTTTATATCTTTCGCCAGATCTGCGCCTCACATGGTGGATACCATCCGATCCAAAGAGGTTAAACTTGGATTCATCCGAAAAAATCGCATTATTCCAGTGCTCGACAGTCCAGTTTTCATGAGTTTTGGCCGGCTTTTTTGCGGCATGTCTTCCTACAAAACCGGCATTTATCAATCTCCTACGCACAGTAGATGAATCTATTTCGACGCCAGTTACATCCAAGAACTCCTTCCTGATGTCTGCCGAAGATTTGAAACGGTCCTGGATACACATCCGCTTAATCATCCGGTCTTCAGCAGGCGACGTCTTTTTTCGTCGTCCAGATCCTTTCTTTCGCTCCGTTGAAGCCGTTTCTGCAAATTTCTTTAAAAAATCGGCAACAGATGATTTGCTGAAGCCTACTTTAGCAGCAATTTTGCTGTGATAGTGCAATATTTTGCCCCTTAACGACAGCTCCCATTTGCTTCGATCTTGGCATATTTTTGATATTAACACTTGCCACGTATCAACTATTTCACTTATTGGTTAAATTATGATACAAATTAATTCAAAACTGTTCTATTTATACACAAAACAAGCTACTTACCGCCAAGAAGCTTTATACTCAAGCTATAGAAATTTAAATAGGGTAAATTAGCTGTCCGGTTTTTTTTGCACTGGACTGTACATACATACGTACATATACAGGAATGTGTGCATGCATATAGTATATTTAGAGGAAATACGGAGCGCAGTGTGTGGTACACTTTCTCAAGTTTGCCTACGCCATCGTTGGCACAATTTCGATAGGCCGCTTACAGTTTTACTTATTAGGCGTCACTGCAAAGGCATCCGCGACAGCAGCGGTAGCGATATCGGCATTACACTCAATTGCTCAGGTTGTCATGTGGCTGTGGTGCCTAATATATTTTTATTTGTTTCATTTGTTTTTTCTTTCTTTTCCTTTTCAGCTTTGCCAACATGCGCCAACCTCACAATCACCCACTCAATCGCATTTTTATTGCTGTACGAATTGGTTGCGGAAAATTTAAGCTGGCGTTGGCGTGCAACGGCCACTCTCCGCTGGCGATACACGTCGAACACTTCAGAGCATCTAACATAACAGCGAGCGGCTGCCACCAGCGATCTTTTCATGCTATTTGCATTTATTAATTGGCTGACATGTCCATTTATTTCAAAATCAATGATTAAATAGCTAAAATACAATGTCGGGCGATTGCTACAACATTTACCGCACAGCTTCAAATTCTACAAATCTGTAAGGTCGCTCTGGTGATCGCTGTGTGCGGCACACATTCCCACTTGCTATAAATCGTTTCATTTGGCCGGCGATGAAAAAGCGAAATTATAAATTGCTGCTACCAAATGAAACATTAATCTTTTTCAGCTAGGCAATTATATAGAAATTTAAATAAATTAAATTGTTTAGCATTTGCTGTCGCTGTAATCGTTGATGACTTACTTACCAACAAAATTTAAATTACGCAATAAATCTGTGTATTTAGTCATTTATAGATAAATTCGGCGGTGTAACATGGGCGTATATAGGGGGAATATGTGCACTAAGGGGGGTTTTTTGCCTCATGTGGCACCAAGCCACGACACAATCATATAAATATTTCAAATTAAAACTAAACCTAAAAAAAACTGAATTATACTCACTTATTAAACTAAGCTGAACTGAGCTAGCCAGAAAGGGTGCCAATCTTCCACTGCTTTAAAACAGAGGCTATATTGGAATTCCTATGGCAACGCGCAAATTAAGGATAAAAAATAATATTCTCCAGGAGACCAATAGGTCATGGAGCGAAGAAAATACTTGTGTTACAACCAGACTAATTTAGGCGCATATAGATCAAAAAAAGGTCAGGAGAATAGCTCAACCTCCCAAGAGTGACCAGCTCGATGGTCGTGGCTTGTGTCACCGGTCATTGGCTGTTAGGTAGGCGCTCTTATAAGCTGGTAGTATTTTCTCATAAATACTGTAAAAGTTGTAGAGAAGAGGAAGAGGAAGAAACAGTATAACACTTCCTTTGTAATTGTCCAGCCTTAGCTAGGAGTAGAGCAAGGGACTTCTTACGGCACTATCCGGTGTTGGGATAAACCCTATCGCCACGCTTCATACGAGCGTCTAAATGGTTCCATGATAAATAAATACTGAGATTCCCGTTGGACACAGTGATGGCACAACAAACGTACGTGACCTAAGTGAGTTGGCTATTTTTAAAACCGACTGCCACAAAAACCGTTTCAAACTAAGTGAAGAAAATATTTACCAGTTCTCAATTTTTTTTAAATTTTTCAATGTATTGTAAAGGGTATTTTAAAAGTGACGCATAGATGTCAGCAGGGAATAATTCATAGATGATACCTTTTTTTATGTCATCTTTGGCATTTGTCAACTCAAGACAGATGTACTACTCGGTCAAATAAGTTTTAGTGTTCCCAATAGAGTACTTCCTTCTTATAAGCCATTTTATGTTGAATTTATCAGATCTATTTTAATTTGACATAAAAGGTTTAATTGGATTTCTAGATCGATCTTGATTTTGCGATCTCAAGGTCTCTGTTTACGTCACTTAATGAGTCTTATTATTTGTGAAATGAACTACCTAATTAATCTTAGTTCTTAAGTATTTGTAATGTAGCCGTGTAAATCTAGTCAGTAGGGTTGCCACCATTGAGTTAAATAAAGAAATGAAGATGTACTTATATAGGGTTTTTCAGTAAGAGCACTTCAACTTTTGAACTTTTTTGAATAAAACACAAACGGTTTGACTTTTTTAACTAATTTTTTTTATTATCGAGTTTGAACATATACATTTAAGTATGAAATTCGATTTCTTTTGCATGACCACCGCGTGCACGTTTTACGAAGTCCAATCGTTAAACCCAATTTTCGACCACTCTTTTGCATAAATCGGCCGAAATTCCACCAATTTCGCGTTCAATATTGACTCAGAGCTCGCAAATCGTCGCCGGCTTGTTACTGTAGACCAATGACTTCACATAACCCCAAAAGGGGACGGCTTGTTAAATGGACCGTAATGCTCTTAAAGTAGCAGCAACAGAACGATTATTTTCATAAAAAATTTGCATGATTTGCAATCGTTGCTCAAGTGTGTAGCGTTCCATGATGAAATGTATACTAATGAAGTTTACAAATGACAAGCGAAAAATAAAAAATATTGCGTCGTTCGCCCTCCCTATCGGAAAAAAGTTGAAGCGCACCTATTGAATAACCCTATAAGTACAATTTTACATGATGGAACAAAGCGTTAAAATTATTGAAATTTAATATAAAAATGTTCGATCTTTAACAACAACATATCGCAATATTCGTGATTTTGGATTGTGGAAATAATCGTCCGAATGAGTCGACAATTTAAAGGTTGGCGAACAAATTTCAAGAAACTGGTTCAGTCGGGGATAGAAAAAGGACTGGCAGACTGGCAGCTGTAGCGCAAAGTTTGTTCAGCAACACTTCAACATCGATATTGGAAGTCACGACGAATCTCAACAATTAGGCATTTATGAATTGACTGCTTGGCGGATTTCACTTGTAGATTTGCTCATGGAGGATATTAGAATGATGAGTTTTGTCCTGATGTTTTTCTACAAATGGAGGAACCTACAGTTTTAAGCCGACTCATGACCGAAATACACTCGGAGGTTTGCCATTGTTTGCGGAGGGGCGACCGTTAATAGAAACCCCTTTTTCGTGCCGAAGGTTTCGATCCGGTGCACTTCCGAATATCCGCATTTTTACAAAGGGTTTTCCAATAACAGGTGTTATTTTGAATAGCCCGCTATTTCGGTAGATGCCACTTTTGAAGCTGTCATTTTTTGGTATTTGACAAATAGAAACTACGCCATTAATAAAAATGGAACGATACACGCTTAAGCAACGCATTAAATTATTAAAATTCACTATAAAAATGGTGAAAATTTGGCAGAGATGGTTCGTAAAACTCGAACATTTTTGGGTCGGAACACCTTGTCGGACCGCAATACAGAAATTGGTGAAAAAATTCGAGCTGTTGGGACAAGTAGTGATGTGAAGAATAAAACCCGCGCACGTCGCTCAAGAACAGCCGAAAATATTGCGGTTGGAGCCGAAAGTGTTGAAGAAAATCCAGGTTTGTCCATTCCTCGTCGTTCTTTGGAATTAGGCATTCCACAAACGTCATTACACCGTACTTTGCATAAAGATTTGGGTCTTAAGGCTTTTAAGGTCCAGTTCACACAAGAACTCAAGCCGGCCGATCATCAACAACGTCGTGTCTTTGCTGATTGGGTCGTTAAAATGCATAAAAATGATCCGGCATTCCACCGAAAAAATATCTTGAGTGATGAGCCCCATTTCCACCTCGGTGGCTTCGTCAACAAGCAAAATTGTCGGATCTGAGGCTCAAAAAATCCAAGAGTTATTGTTGAAAAGCCTCTCTATCCTCAAATCGTGACTGTTTGGTGCGGTTTATGGTTCGGCGGAGTCATTGGACATTACTTTTTCGAAAGTGAAGCTGGAGCAACAGTTACGGTTAATGGATTGCGCTATCGAGAGATGATTAACGATTTTTTATGACCGGGATTTGATGGTATTGGTCTGGACAACTTTTATTTTCAACCAGACGGTGCTACGTGCCACACAAGCAACGAAACCATTGATCTATTACCAAAATAACACCTCTTATTGGAAGACCCTTTACATCCTCTTTTTACTTCCTTTTACAAACGTCTAAAAGAGGATATTAAAAATTAAAAAAAAAATATTAAGGTTTTTTTTAGAAAATTTCTTATTTTTTTGTCTTATTTTATGTTTTGCTGTTGTGTTGGAAGTGTGAATTAAGTATTACCAATCTGTACACATTTTATACCAAATTTGCGGAAAAGCAAAACTTTTTGTATACAAATTCAATGGTAGTTTTTAACACAAGTAATTAGTAAATAAAAAAAATTAAATATGGGTAATTTTTTTTGAACATCAAGAAAAAACTTATTTTTTTTTTGCCTCTCTACACCCTAGAAAGTCAACCTCAAGGCAATTCGTATTCATGCAAGACAATAGCAAAATAGCAGCTGAATTCACATTCAAGCCACTAAGTTGCAAAAATAAATTTCATTCTAGTAATTTGTCTGAAAGTAGCCAAATTAACAACTTTTCCCACAATTTGTTGGCTTGACAGACTTCTTGTCACAAGCATTGATTTGAACATTAGTGATCAGCAAGCGATGCTGGGAATTATGCAAGTGAACACCAGTGGCGTAAATTTAAAACAGTCAAAAAATGGTGCTTTTGTGTTAACAACTCCATTATTAAACACAAAAAGTATCGCATGGAATTTCCGATTTCCTAAAGCCTATCAAATCTGAGTCTCGAAAGCCGCAAAGTCTGTAAAGTTTGCTGTCTAGTTCTATAGCTACATTGATTACGCGAAATCTGAATATTGAGCGGAACACTGCACTACACACTTACATATTCTTTAACTCTAACTCGTGACTTCCAATTTCCGCATTCTATATAAATTTATGTACTGCACAATCTATTTAAAAGGCATACTTTTTATTGTAATTAGGAGTTCAAGCAACTCTTCTTGTTCTTACATCATATGCCGAAGTTTACGAGTTCACAGTACATTTGTACAAACAAATTACCGTTCATCTGAGTTAAATGCGCTAGTAACTCTTCGAAGCGATACTTTAAAATATTGTATTTATTAATAATGTGATATTATTTCTCTAGCGCATGGATTCTCTTGTTTGTTATTTTTGTTTTTTATTGCTTGGGACTGCCACTAAGAATCTAAGGGAATCCACTACATCAAAAAGGTCGATCAAACAACTAAGCCGCATCGATTCCATTGAATTGCTACCTAAAAAGCACAAGCAAAGTGTATTCCCACGAAATGAGTTGGCATGTACAGATGGACAAGTGAGCAAATGAAACTACCCTGCAGGGAAAAATATTAGTTGTGAAGTACAAAAATACCAGCTCACTTTACAGCTCAAACAGTTTGTGCGCTAACATTTTTCTATGTTAGTAAATGGTATTTTTAGCACCAGTTAAAATACCAAGTCATACCATGTAACCAAAAAATGCTTCTAGACCAGTCAAAGTACATATAAGAAACATGCATTTCATTCCACTTCAACATTTTAAAATATTCGATTTCATATTAAAATTGTATGCAGAATCCGTTTTTTTCAAGTGAATCTTTTTAGGCGTCGATGGACGAGCGAGAATGGAGAGTAAAATTTCAAGCCCATGCAACGTTTTGGACATTTTCGGTCCGCGAGAGAGAAAAAAGATATAACGTAGAGGAAAAGGAAAAGCCCTTTCTGGCTTGCTAAACATATCTGCCGTTCGGAGTCGGCTTGAAACTAAAGGTCCCTACATTTGTGGAACAACTTCCAGACGCACACCACAAATAAGAGGAGGAGAGAAGCTCGGCCAAACACCCAGAAAGGGTGTACGCGCCAATTATGTATATAGGTATATATAATCTTACTGACTAAACATAGAGTCATGCAAATATTAATAAATTATTATTATTATTTATTAGGGAAATATAAAATATTGCACTAAACAATTTTAACACAAAGGCCTTCGGCGGTTAAGGAATTATTGTCCTCATTTGCCCTCTAAACCAATAGAGAATCTGAGAAATGCCTTAAGGTCTCCGAAACCAGATCAACAAAATGCCATTTAACACCTTCACGTGGTAGAGAGTGGTAACGTAAAAAAAGGCTAACATTGAAAAGGGAGAACAAATATTTATCAGCAAGCTGGTCAGGGCATTTTATTGTCCTAAAGGTGAGAAATAGCCTTCGAAAGCAAAGGAACTACTTCGGGCAACCAACGCCATTGGAATTGATCAGAACTTAACTAGTCAGACTAGAATAGTCAATAGGGCAAGGCTAGAAATTTATCCAATAGGCTCAAAGGCCAAAAATTGAATCGGCTATGAGAACTAACGACATCGATTACGACTCTTTGTTTAATAGAATTGATTGCATTATTTTTCAAATAAATGTATTCATCAGAATTTACTTTTACTTTTACTTTTATCCTTAGTCGAGTCTTAAATTTTCTTATTTAAAAGAAAAATCAACAAATTGGAGGGAAATTCACAATTTTACTGCTTGTATTTTTGTAGTCAATTAAGAACGAGTATGATTTATTTTCTACTACCTTTAACTGCGGCCACGCTCGCTTAGGAGTAGTTTTGAGGGATTTAGGATATGTACCTATATAAAAGAATTACAAACAATAATTTCATAGAAAATATTTTTTTATTAATAACCATAATATTACAATACCCGGCATCCGTTGCTAAGTCTCATTGAATAAAATCAAAACAACCAATCAGAAAAATATCAAGCAAAATTATTTTTATTAATTTTCGATCTCAAACCGTTTTTGAACTTTGCATTTGGGTCCTAGTTCAACAGCTTAATCGGATTATGAAGTCTAGAGTGTGCTATAAATAGTGGTAAATAGGAAAAACTAAGATTTTTTAGATTAAATTTAAGCAAATATTCGATTATTAGTGACGAATGAGAGTGGTGACGAGGCCTGGGGGCTGTGGAAAGGGAGTTCCATCATAAAAACATGCCTATAACCTTCATTGGAGGAAAATATGAATGTATAAAAATTTTTACGTCATCTCGTGTTGTCGTTTCGTGCGCGGACAACGTACAGACATTCACCTTTATAGTATAGATTAAATAGCAGAATTTGAACTAGATTCTTTCCATACAACTTTGGCTTTTTTCTGCAGGGATGTATTATTAGATGTGTATTAGGACGTGTACATGTGCATACGAGTGCATATACACTCACACATATATGTATATGAGTATGCCATCAAATACTGCTTACACTAAATTAGCTGGTATAATATGAAGCGCAAAAAGGAAATATTGTACGTTTGACGGTAAAAGGAAGTAAAAAATCAAACGTGAATGCTTTTATGTTCAGATTTGAAGTGGCTACTGTTAAGTTTAATAGGCTGTATTTCTGTGAATAAAACTAAAACTATTGTTGTCATGCTAGAGTTCTGTCCTCTATATCAGGTGCCTTTCTGGCATGCTACAAAATTGAAATATATACTTACTTCTATAAAAATTATAATACAGTGGTGAACATAAAAATACGGATGTCATTTATTGTGCAACAAATCTTACTGCCATATATTTTTCTGAGTAATGTTCAATTTTGTGTTACACAAGTTTTGTTTTATAAAAGTCTTGTAAGAAATATGCAGAATAGGTTTGCTGGTGTTTACTACATTAACTCTCCGTTGGGCACCCGGGTCTCGCCAGACTGGTTTTTTCGACTTTGGACGTGGATTTAACATATTTCTATTATAGCTAAAGACTTGAGCTTCCAGTTAACGATTTATGGACATAACCTTTTAAAAGGGATCTTTGAACATGAAAGAAAAAGGCCAGACTCGGGTGCCCAACTGAAGGTTTTAAAAAGGGTGTCCAATGGAAGGTTGAAAGAAAATTTGTTGCCGTCGCTACATTTTCGCTATAACTGTTCATTGATTACTTCTGGCTAATTTTTGACATTTTTAACAACAATGCTTCCAAATAATAATAAAATTTGACTAAAAAATTTGAGAAAAAATGCAATCTTCAGGACAGTAATACTTTGTTCTTTAGATGGCTTTGCCGCTAAAGATAGCTTAAACTTAACTTCAAGGCAACTTTTGAACAGATTCTGCACCTGCAAGATATAGAGTAAGAGAAATGCCTCTATTGTGTCGGAGAATCGGGTATAGAATGATTTGACATCGCTTTTTTTATGATGAGGGTAAACTCTGGTTAAGCATAGACCCTCTATTTAAATCGATATCTTAGTAGAGTGAAAACCGCCAAATTCACTTCCCCCATAAATGAAAGAAAATATGGATTATTAATGCTGACGCTTCAGCATGACAGAAGGCACCTCAATCTCAAACGTTATAACAGAGCAGTTTGATTTTCATATGGTATGGGACCAGAGTAGTGTAGCATACCTATATAACGGGTGATTAGGTTGGGCATACTTTCTCCAGTAGGGTTTTTTTGACAGATCACTCGTGACTGCTGTCTAACTAAATACATAATTTTTGTCAATATTCATTGGTACTTTATCATGGAAAGACTTTCGCCTCAACAACGTTTACGGACAACGGAAATTGAAGCCCGTGGTCTCCACAACATTTCCAGTTGGTTCCGACAAGACGGCGCTGCGTACCATACAGCCTGCGAAACAATGGATTTTCGGCAATTTTGGAGCAATTTATCTCTCATCTCGGACCATTGGATTGGCCACCAAGATCGTGTGATATCACACCTGTGGATCCTTATTTCTGGAGGTATGTAAAGTCTTAATACTTTGTGGATAAACCAGCTTCGATTGAGGTATTGGGAGCCTCCAGCCTCCAGCAACGAATCATTCAAAATTGGTCGAATTACGTCGCAGTTGCAGCCAACATTTGAAAGGGATCGTCTTTAAAAAATAAATGTCATGAATAGTTCTACGCAAAAATAATGTTTTCGTTGTTTTATTTCAATTTAAATTCCGAAACCTCTAAATTGATCACCATAATATACTAAGCGAAAAGGCAGATGAGCCTTCAAGAAAGGGTACTTCCTACTCATCTTTACTGATCTCGACAAGTTTCGTATGCCGCTCGCTTCCTGCAAGCTCTTGATTAGAAAATGTTTCCTAAAAGAAGCGAATGCTCCCATTAGGTGAAAACACGTCAGTCGCATACAGAACGGCTCGAAGCTACTTATGTTAACCTGTATAGAAAACCTCAGGCGGTGCATTATGTAAGAGAAGGTGTAAATTTTTGTCCTCAATGAAAAAAGTTTCATTGGAGACTGCAATTAAAGTAGTAAAGGCTAATTTAAAGACTAGTAAAGGCGACCGCCGTAGCCGAATGGGTTGCTGCGTGACTACCATTCATAAGTGCGTAAGTTCGAATCTTCGAAATACCAAAATGATAGAAAAAGTTTTTCTAATAGCGGTCGCCTTCGGCAGGCAATGGCAAACCTACTTCCATGGAAAAGCTCCCCATAAAAAACCATTCGCCATTCGGTGTCGGCTTAAAATTGTAGGCCCCTCTAATTGTGGAACAACATGAAGACGCTCGCCACAAATAGGAGGAGCTAAACAACTAATAGAAGTGTTCGCGCCAATTATTAATTTTTATTTTAAGGTATATGAAACAGTTTTGGACCAGACGTGAGGCATGGCAGTCATCTAATAATGCTGAAGACTTGTACTAGATATGCCCCATTAATATCGTCATCGGAAATCAGCTATAGCTTTTGACTTCTTTGCTTATCTAGTATGAAGAAAGTTGTTTAATATCAAACATTTTGTTTATAGGTGTAAAATATACAAAAGAAATAGACAAAATACGATATTTTGAATTGAAATTCTTTTTTCAATTCTTTTGTTTTTTTGGTAAACTAGTTCACATAATAATTTAGCGATGATAATAAGTAAAAAGTAACGAAGCCCATATCTTGCTAGATATACGAATTTTTATAACAGCCACTGTAAGTGCATAAATTTAGTTGGCACCATACTTTGTGCGCACGTTTGTGCTAGTAAATCTGTGTTTGTATCCTTCTTGAGTGCTTGTTTGACGTTTCCATTCACACGTCTTTGACAAGTAGGTATTCTCTAGTGATGCTGCGGTGTTTCGTAAACCTGCAGCCTGGTACTTACAAATTGACTCCCACGTTGTGGGCGCGGCTACTATTTTGACGTTAATAAATGTCAGAAATAAGTGTACGTTGCGCGTGTGTGTGTGTTCGGAGCGTGAGTGCCTTTAGTGGTGCGAACATCTAATAACACTCGCATGACGTAATGTTGATGGACAAAGGCTTAACCGAATGGGCAGACGGACGGATGGGCGGACAGACGGAAGAACACATTGTGAAGGATATGAAAGAGAATAAAACTGATTGTCTGGGAAATTGACGGGAACAGTGATTCTTGTTGTTATTGTTGTATGTAATGTTGATTGCTTTATTTGTTAGCTGCCGAAGCGAAATTGTTTTAAATGAATGCCGTATTGTATTCGAATGAAGATTTCAGGGGCACAAATTGTTTTGGGATACAGCCACCAGCGCCATGTGTGTGGAGAGCAATTATTTAATTGCGTCCGCTATGTGCAGCTACAGTAAATGGCGTTAGAATTTCGGTGATGTTTGAAAAAGATTTAAAAGAGCGTGGCTGCCAATATTTGTATAGTCACTTTTGTGTAGATGCATCCGACTTAGCTCAGTGGTTCAGAGTTTCATTAGGCACGAGAAATTATTTTTTACTAAATAAAATGCTTGACTATTCTTCCCAGGTAAACTTTTAAAAATCTTAAAACAAGCAATTTGGTAACCAAAAAAATTAATTTACTAAGACATTGTGCATTAAGATTAAATTTTAATAAATTTTGTTTTCTTATGAATTAATATTAGTGAAAGATCAACAACTATCAACAATGCTGGTGAAAGGGATAGCTATGCATTTCGGATAGCTATGCAAATCTTTACTATATTTTCCATTACCTAAATCCGTACGGGTGGCTAGAAAAGCACGTGATGAGAGAAAACTTATTCAACTGTTGCGTTGCAGATAATCTGCTCAACCGGTTGACTAAAATCTTCAAAAAGTTACCGGCCCTGCGGCCTCGTGGTTTTCACTTCTTTTCTACGCCTGCTACAATGTATAGCAGGGAGTATATAAAAAATCTTATGAGCTTCATCAGCAGCATAAAGCGGCTAACCAGGCGCAAATTAGCACCGTTCGTAATCCACAAATACTCAACCCGCTCCTTCACCCCCTAACCCTCTCCATTCGTCTTATCGGTTTCCTTCACCTCTTTTCCCCTTACAACGGTTTCACAACGGATGAACTAAACTCCTTCGCACAAGTGGGCCCACTTTCTGGGCAACCATTATAACCTAACCAAACCTACTTCTTATGATAAAGGCTTATTATTTGATCTAGTTGTTCATTCTAAAGCCTTCACTTGGTTTCTCAACAGTTTATAACGGGTGTTTTTTTAGCTGCATGAGAACTATCCATACCTATGATTCGACAGCTGAGAATGGCAAACTGTGTTCACATTTCTGTTCAGTAAGTTTGACAGTTCATTATGAATCGTTTAACGCCAGAACAACACTTGCAAATTGTGGAAATTTACTAAAGGAGTTACAGCACCGCACAATAGCAGTACATGGCCGTTTATGAATTTCTTTGAAATTGCCAAATACCTTGTGAAACTTTTGATCCTTTTGTCAGAAATATTGATCCTTTTATCAGCAATGAGATTTAGCTCCTTTGAGATTGCATTAGTCAGTACCTCAATTATGCCGACTCATACCAGTTGTAAGACCTTACTTAATTTAACTCTCACAGTTCATTTCTAGCTGTCGAAATATACCCTCGTCCCCTTGGCGGTACCTGTATCAAAGTGAGCCTTCTGTTAATCACACACCAAGATATGTTGCTTCCCTAGAAAAACTGATCCTTGCATTTCCTATAGTCAGTTCCATCATAGGTAGTCTCCTTCTCCTGATGAATGGTACTAGGGTTGCCGTTATCAGAATTATTAAAAGCCGTCCGTTTTGTCGCACCACTTCTGGGTGATGGCAGAGTTGGTTGTATTAGGCTCTGTGTTGTTTCCTCATCGTTGTACATCAATCCTTAGGTCTTTCAGTGTATGTAGGAGTTCATCTATAATCAAGGTTTACAGAAGATAAAAAGGTCCTCTGAAGACATTCTCTGGTGGCCATAATTGATTTATGTGTTTCAACTTAGTTCCATGCTGCTTTCTCTTGTCTTGTTACACTGCTTGATAAGACGTAATATCAAAAGCTCCCATGATGTCAAGAAGAGCAGACAGGGCTATATGTTTAGACCACAAGGCCTTTCTTACTTTTATAGGAAGGCTATGAATTGCAGTCTCTGCGGATTTGTCCAATTGATAGATAAAGTGTTTTATGCACAGAGGTCGGTCTTTTAGATTTATCTTTCTATTCTGCTAACCCAGGACTTTCGTCATACCTTGAGGTAGAAGGAGCTGAAGCTAATTGATCGGTAGGATGAAGACATTTGATTTGGTTTCCCCTTCATAAAAAATACACCTTAATACTTTTAATTTAGACAGGACAGGGGCTATTTGTTTGATAGTCTGCTGGGCAAGACAGGGGTAAACTTTATCGGATCCCAATGACCAATATGGACTAAGCATGATAATAACCCACTGCACTCCGTCCGCAGAGCGCCATGAGGGTGGACTGTAGTTCCATCCAGGAAATGTGCTTCAAAGTTTGCTCGTTTCTTCCAGATTCTGTATGAAGCTAATCCGGTTTTTTTCCAACATTGTTTGTATGATCTTTTGAAAGAGGTTTTTGAAGGCGTATCGCTGTTTGGAGGTAGTTGGTTCTCCCTCAATTCTCCCTCCAGTCAGCTCTCGTGGATCCACCTAACTCTTTGTTATAAGCAGTTAGAGCAAGTCTGTATAAATTCCAGCCTCCTGTATCCTTTGCTCTATTGAACAGTCTTTTGACTTGGCATCTTAGTTGTCCAAGTTCTTCGTTCCACCGAGAAACATCACGTGCTGAATTAAAGGGTGATTAAGTTTCAAGGAACGGTGTTGGTTTTAAATAGAATATAATTTTTTTAGGAAATTGTTGTCATTTATCTTTATTATGATAATATTCGTATGGCTCAATTACGTATGGAACAAAATATCAGCGGCGCACCTCCATCCGATAGTCCAAATTTTCGATGACGCTGAGGCATAATTGACGTTCTATGCCGAATTATCTCATCATTTAGCTCTTGAATTGTTGCTGGCTTATCGACGTACACCTTTTCTTTCAAATAATCCCAAAGAAAGAAGTCCAAGAAGTTGACGTTTAGGTGTGGTTCACATTCAACATCGGCCCTTGAAATTTAACCACCCTTTATTTATCCTTGGAAACAATTGCTATCGAAATTTCTTACAATATTTAAACGAAGTTGTTCAACTTCAGTTTCGAGCTCTTGTTCATTCAAAATTTGTAGAGCCGAGGTATTCATGCATTCCTCAATGGTAAAGCGGAAGAGCTCCTAGTTGGTCTTCCTGGGATTTCCGAAAACTGGTTTTGAATTCGATTCTTGGTTCTTTTAATATTTGATACTTAAAAACTTCGCAATCGCTGGTTACTAAGATTCCCGAGCTTATCATCCCTAATACTTATACAGGGTTGCCCATATTCAACGGACCCTACGTATTTCGATTACTCTTTGGACCCATTCCAATCGACGAGGCTTGTCCGCAGGCGTCAATTGAATCCTATACGGGAATAAATGCAAATCAATGCGGATAATTCGTTGTAAAGTGGTCCGAGCAATGCCCAACTGCTGAGAACGGCGACTTTGGGATGTCCTTGGCGACGCCTTGGTCGGTTTTGATTTGGCCTCTCTGGATTAGAAAGAGCATCACCAGTCCAAAACCTTTCGTACAAACTTTTCATGGTGTTCTTAGAAGGCGCACTTTTCACATTATTTAATTTTTTATACGCACGTTGAGTTTCCAATATTGACTTCTTTTGTTGAACGTAAATTTCAACTATTTGGGAGCGCTCGCGTGGCATGTACTGTTTCATGGTAAAAATCTGCTTGGATTGACACTTCCAACGCGTCATTAAGCGATCTAACGTCTCCGTCAAAAGATACAGGGTTGCCAGATGGGTCCGTCGAATATTGGCAACCCTGTATGTATGTAAACATTTCTTTTGTCCTACAACTTCCCGACATTAAAATAAACATTAAGCTCTCATATCCGTGTGAAGTGCACACACATACACATACATACACCTACAATAAAGTCCCATCCCACAGTCTGCTTATTAAAATGCCTTATTAGCATATTTCAGTCAACCATGCAAATTTTTAAATGGGCAGGATGCGCCTACAAACACTATGATGAATACAACCACTACACGAGTATGTATGTATATTACATTCAAAAATAAATCGGTGCTGCCTCATTTTCAAAGCGCCAAAAATTTCGCCAAGCTTTTTTCCACGAAACAAATTTGCAATTGCAAGCGAGCCGTGAATTTTATTATTCATTGAGGTTTTTGGACTTTTCTGGCGTAGCCGATTATGATGCGCAATGTTATTTGCTGTGCATATGCAGATCTAGCAGTGTCAAAGCAGACGACATGCTAATGATATTGCGCCGACGCCAGTGTCATCCAGTGCTTTGGGACGGGTGCTTAACAAAAGCGGAAAAAATCAAACATAATAAGAAACCAAAAAAGTAGACAAAAGTAATTTATCGAAACTTTTGCAAGTCACCACATCGTTTATTCGATCTTGGACCTCTTGCGCGCCACTACAGTCACCAAGATCGTTTAGATGGGCAGAGATATGGAGAATGAAGGGTTGTGTGTGTGTGTGATTGTCGAGGAGAGATATCTATCTATCTGACTTTTAACGCCACCCATTTGATACTTCCGCTGGCATACTGTGACGCAGCAGACGCGATGCATTCCCTCTGTCTGCTCCATCCGGCAGCCATCTACATACGTACATGCATACATATGTACATATGTGCATACACATGCAACGCCATTGTGTATTTAGCATTTTAATGACGTCGTTGGTGACAGAACGCCAATGCGGCGGCATCATTGTCCACAATGACATGGGAAATAAGCGTAATCATTTTAACGCATATTTATTTATTATCTGCCACTGAATTACTGAATGACTTGGTTGTGATTTTTTGTCACTACAGAGTAATGTTCATTTGCTTGTATATGAGTATATGTATATGTATATATATCTTCGTGTATGATGGAAAGAACAATAATTAAAAGCTCCGAATGATATCTGGTAAGAGGGATGCCACTGCCGAACATATTATTTTATCACAAATACCTTTATTACTCATCGGGAAAGAAATTTAATCAAATCATCAGAGGCTTTAGCTTTTGAACAAAATTTCATGAAGCTTCACGATTTTTTTACACAGCATTAACTTATTATAAGTATATCTGTAAAATCATTCAATAAAATTTCCATTACCTGCAATAACCTCTTCGATTCGAGGCACGATCGCATGCTGGAATAAAATATTCCGTATTCATATTGACCATAACTGCAGAAATGGTGTTATGAGGATCGTTATTGGTTTGATGCTCAACTATGCCCCATACATAGTAATCCAGGCGATTAAGGTCTGCGACCATAAGTTCGGTGTTATGTGACCATGGAAATTTTCAGCCATCCAATTTTATGTCGCCATTGCTTTGTGTGATGTTTGCCGCCGTGGCCGAATGGGTTGGTGCGTGACTACCATTCGAAATCTACAGCATGACAACGCTCGGCCTCACGACCGCCAAACCCGTTAAAACCTACTTGGAAACACTGAAATGGGGAATCCTACCCCACCCGCCATATTCTCCAGATATTTCGCCATCCGATTATCACCTGTTCCGATCGATGGCACATGGTCTAGCTCACCAGCAGTTCCATGAATAGCCTCAAAAGGTGAACAGTTTTACCGCGACGGTATACGAGATCGAACAGAGAGATGGGAAAAAGTAGTAACCAGCGATGGGCAATACTTTCAATGATTCACTTGTTACCAATTTCAGAGTAAAGTTGTATTTTCATCAAACTTAGAAAGAACTTAGTTACGAACCTAGTACCAAAAATCAAAACAGCATTAATACATCATGTTTGGACTTGGCTTTAGCAACACTTAAAAAAATAATAATAATTGTAAAAGTTATCGCTGTTTGTGTGAAGCCCGATTCTCTAGAAGTCCCTTGCGGTGATCATCACAAGTCCTTGGGGTTTCACCTTAAATCAATGGGACAAGAGAAATTAGTTTTATTAATAGATAATCTTGCGCCTGATTGAAACTTTTTTTCAAAATTAACAATATGGCGGCCTCGGGAAATATTTTGCAGATTTTCGAAAAAAACCAAGAATTAATTGTTTAAAACAAAATCGAAATTTTTGCCTTTGATCAGGCACGAGTTTTTTATGTTTTTCAAAAGCATTATAAATTTTATTGAAATCTATCAAGCGGGTTTTAAGTTACAATGATCACCAGTTCAAAAAACATAGTTTCGAGAAAAACGAATTTAAAGTTTTGCTATCGATTTATGTAGAGTTATACGAATTATTCAATTACTTACAGCATACGAATGCTCCAGAACGCCCGAGCGCCCTTTGCTAATTGTGTAATAACTCGAAAAGAATTTGTCGGATTCACTTCAAATTTTTACACAATATTTTACAGATACTTTAAGAAAATGCAAAAAAAAACCAATTTTTTGAAAATTGTGACTAACCTTTAAATGATTTTAATATAACATAATTTTATAAAATGATGATCATGGCAACGCTGTTTTGCAAAACGTGCGTTCAGATTGAAGATTGGCTGCACTTGATATCTATATACTCGAAAATCATAGTATATTATAAGTATAGATTAAGTTAAGTAAGGAATAGGTGATACAAATAAAAGGATAATTTATTTTAGTGTTTTTTTTTGATACAAATTTTGTAATTAAACTCCATATGAATCCATCACACAACAGGTTTTATATTCCGTGCAAAACAAACAATACAAGTTTACAACTTCGCATATTCGAGGAAATATGCCGGAATTATTAGAAGTTTCGGTTATGCAACCAGCTATTTATCTTTGTTGAAGTGAAACTTCTTAGGCATCGATGGCCGAGCGAGAATGGAGAGTAAAATTTCAAGAACATGCAACGTTTTGGGAATTTTTGTTCCGCGAGAGAGAAAAAACATATAACGTAGAGGAAAAGGAGATATATATATATATATATCTTAGATAGACTTTAGGCTATTTTTCCTGAGTTTTCCCTTGGGGCTGCTAATTTTTGTGGTGACTGCTGTTTGGCTTTTATCTCCGTTTTCTGGCTAGCGCTTGTGCGTACTATAAAGTGATATCCATTCCGGCGTCGGATTTATTGGAGTTGCCTTGCGGTAATTTATGCCGTTGCTGTGGTCCTGGAATCGCTGCGTTTGTGCGAGTGATAAACGCTCGGAGTAGTGCGCGCTGTTGCCACGGTTTGTGTCTGGCGTTTACCTACACCGGTCGACGGCTCCGGTTTTTGTAAATTTTTTCTATTTGTATTCTCTGCAAATGTTGTGAATTTATTTAGATATATATTCGTTCTCCCTCTCCCTCTCTCATTCTCTCTCGGGTCTCTCCCTCTTTCTTTGTTTGCCTTGAAAGTTTCACTTCTGTTATGTATATATACTACGCTACACGCACTGTTTTTTATATTTCTTTAAATATTTTTTTTCGTTGGTTGAAGACTGTACTTACACTGACTTTTCGAAAGCCTTCGGTAAAGTTTCTCATAGAATCTTAATTCAAAAATTAGCTTATTTTGGCTTTCATGCTGCTTTTCTGCAATGGATAAATTCTTATTTGTGCAATAGACGTTGTGTTGTAGCAATGGATTGTATTTCATCGACTCCCTTTGCTGCCACCTCTGGTGTACCGCAAGGAAGTATCTTGCGGGCGCTCAAAACTTGTTTCTCATTTGCTTAATTTTTGCTTCCTGGGTGACCTTAAGATCTTTTCAGCGATCAAAACTCAAGAGAATGACATTAATTTTCAAGCCGATATTGATAGGCTTTACTTCTCTAAGTGCTTTTAAATGTCTAATATCTAATATTTTGCGTACAAAGTAGAGTATCTCGACTTGTGTCCTTGCGTGTTTTAACGAATTTAAGGACCTTTGCGTTATCTTTGGTACCAAATTTTCCTTTAATAACCATGCAAATTATATTACTTCCAAATCTTTCTCCATCTTGGGCTTCGTTAGACGAAATGGCTCTAAGTTCCTGATCTAGTAAGCTACTTTATAGTTTATTTGTTAAGTCTCGCTATTTTTTTTGGAGACAATGTTTTTATTGGAGATCCTGTAGACAGCAAGATATCAATAGAATCGAACGTGTGCCAAAAAAATTTCTCAAATATGCTCTTCGATCTATGAGCTTTATTTACCCTATGCCACCACAATCTGCTCGTCTCATGCTTATAAGTGTCGAGCCCTTAAAAATTCGAGGACAGGAAATTGGAGAGGTCTATAGTGTGATTTTTTTTGCTTTATTCACTAGCAGTGGTTATTATAAATGTCGAGGTATGTCGACGAAATGTGGTATGTGTTATGGGTAATGCCCAATTTGTTTAAATGGACCTCTGTGATGAATTTATTTTCAAATGATATGACTTCCTCCTGGATATATTTCGGGGTGGTAGTTATTAAAAAACTAAACTTTTGTAGCGATGTTGTGCGGTTATTCATTCCTTCTTTCGGTTTTCAGAATTTAAGAGGACAATGCAGAGATGTGTTTCAATATATGTGACCTGGTCTACGAAAAGGTACCTTACGTGCGAAAACAAGTTTTCGAGAAAACAGCAGTTAAAGTTTAAACTTCTAAAAACCCTTGTAACTTTTTTAAATATTAATATTTTTCAATCCGGTTTGGCTTATTTTCTTCAGCATAGATCACAGTACCAATGAAAAACCCCGAATAACAGTTTTTAAATATTTTAATTAACTTTTGATGTTGAAACAATGCCACAATTCGTGACAAAAATTTTGACAAATCCTTCAAAACCACCATTTATAAAGTTATGAATACATTTTTTGTCACAAATTTCTTGTCTTCGTTATTCTAATTTGTATCATGACAAAAAATCAGTCTTTTTCGTATTTGTACTTTTTTTTTTTACTTTTAACAAACTTTTAAACAAATTATGACTTTCTGGTTTTCACCATTTTAAAGAGCCTTTCACACACTATTCGAATCAACAAAAAAGTGAAAAATGATTTTTTACACGTAAGGTACCTTTTCATAAACCAGGTCACATATATATAATAACAATAACATTATCAAATTAAATTTTTACGCGACGCCCTTATCCGATGTGGGATCCCTAAACAGTTGCCTACACTGCCTTATTGATAATGCGGTCCTGATTCAAACCGACCTTCTCTAACGATCCGTGGGTACCAAAATAGGAAATGAATGACAAAATTAATAATGTGTTCAACACTTGAATGAACTTCCTCACTTCTGAATCACAATTGTGGGATATTTTTTGATTATTCTTATTTTTTTTATTCACTTTATGTCTCTACATAACCTCACTTTGTCGCCTCTTTCGAATCTTTCATGTCATTCTTCTCATCCACCATATAATCCTCTTCATATGCGCTACTAATTTTCTTTTTTACTCCTTTACGACCTACCGCCGCCACAATCACAATCACCACACGAAACAGCCACAATCGGAAATGTTTGATCTTTGCCGCCACAAAGTGGAGAATGTGTGGCGGCAGCATTCCGCGTGCCCACACTCACGCCTGAACCACATATGTATTTATGTATGTATGTATGTATGTACATATTTATGTATTGTGTACCTATCCAACTAAGTCTCCAGCTTCTTGGCCAATGGCCTGACGTTGTTATATGATTAAGTTGCTGTCCCCCTCTGGGAGTTCCGCACCAACGAGTTGCTCTTCGAGAATCTTTAGGTTTGTCTCGTTAATGCCCACTTTGCTTGGTCATTTATTAACGCACACCATTGCAGATCGGAACACACGCAAGAAAATTGATCATGTTTGCACGTACATACCTACATACCTACATACACACATACCTTCACGCCTATGTACACCCCATATGTGTGCTTAAATTAGACTTGTGTGCATGTGGTCTTTGGGTGAGCTCACTTAAGAGTCGAACCCTGCCCCATACCGGAATGAGAGTTGAGAAAGAGCAAAGCAAGTAACATAAAGCAACAAATGCGATAAAAATGATAGTGTACGTATGTTGGCAACCATGTCGTCACAACTCCATAATTAACGTCATCATCATTACCATCATCATCAACATCATCAGCCTGAGCATCTTTGTCTACGCGATTTGTGCTGCATTCTTGGCGCATTTACTTGCCAAGCACTGGTCTGCCAGAGAAAAGCCTGCACCGCTGTCTCCTCTGGCCTACGGCCGATTTGAACGTCTGACTGGTGCCTCTTATTGTGCCAGACTGGACCTCATTAGCTTTGAAGTTAAGCGCGTTTGCGTGATTGGTTAAAGCGCGTCCAAACTTTTAGCAAGTTATACCCAGAAGTGTTGTTGCAACAGCATTGGTACTTAGTCCCTTCGCGTTGCCGCAGCGACTCGCAAGCGAACTGCATGAATTTGTGATGGCCGTTTTTTCGTTGTCTTTTTTGTACGCTTTTCGTTATTTCGTTTGCAGCTTCAAATAATGATGGCTGTTCTCCCGCTATGTTGTTGTTGTTGTTGTTGTTGTTGTGGTCGCATCTTCTAACCGATTACAATAAAGGTTGACTATTGTTGAATGCATCGCCCATTGAGGCAGCAATCAATGCAACACGCGTCCAGTAGCTATGAATTGTTGTTGCCGCTATTGACTTCTGGTCTTTGCGTCTTAATACCTATTCGTCACATATGGATATTGTAATTGTTTTATGTGCATCAATTGGTTTTTATGTAACTCTTTGATGTGTCCACTATAATGCCGATGTGTAAATGACATGCAGTTGCTATTATTTTTGCTTTTTTGTTTTAATAATTCTGTGTGGTGGTGGTGACTTGTTAATTTCATTTTATTGCCGTAGACGCTGAGTCGTCCGATGTTTTGATGTTTTGATCGATGCAATCGTGAATGACAGATTTGTTCGTGAAAAGGTTTTCAATTAAGAAAATTAGACAGTTGCACGCTTCGTTAGTGCCTGTGGTATTTCGTGTATCACCATAAAGAAATGTATATTTTGAGTAGAAAGCTCTTTTTTGATGGCAAGCACAAATAACACAGATAAAGACAGGTGTAAAACCGTTTTCGGGGATCAATCAAATGATTTTGGATTTTTTCATATTTATTTAATTTTTTTAAACATATGGTTTTTTTGTTCATCGCCGTTGTGGTAGCGCGCTACCCTCAAGTGGCCATCTGAAACCAGGCCGAGCCTGTTTACTTCCATCAATTCACGCCGCGGGACTACCGTCAACTATTACTTCGCGGAGGGAAAGTGATTAGTCGCCGGGGCAGTGTCGCAGTCTTGCCTCATCTATTTCATAATCCCGCCCAGTAAGTCGCATGCCGCATTCCACTTTTCCTTCGAGCGCAGCATATGACGCACGAATGTTTCCGGCGAAGGAGACTCTCCAAAGGTTATTTTGCAGAACGAAACCTTGAGTATGTGCAGAATATGTGGTGAACGTCCTCTACAACGTTTCCGTCGCAGTAGTTGTAATAGGGTCCGCCGTAGCCGAATGGGTTGGTGCCTGACAACCATTTGAGAATGCGTAGGTTCTGCTATGAAAAAGTTCCTCATAAAAAACCATTTGCCGATCAGAGTCGGGTTAGAACTGTTGGTCCCTCTATTTGTGGAACATAATCAAGACTCACACCACAAATAGGAGGAGACACACCTCACAGAAGCTTACGCGGCAATTATTTATTTTTTCTTTAGGGATTGTCGTCGTGGTTAAACCTGCATAAATATGCTTTGAAGCATCCATGGCCACTCTAAAACTGGGTCAGGTAAAAGTCCAATTCTCCATGTGGCCTCGTTAGCCAAAGCTTTTGGTTGGGAATGCATTTGTGCGTCCAACGCCCTTTTGCAGAGTTATTCCACCCTGTTGGCTTCATCGATGCAATTCTCTTGTAACGCCTCAAAAGCAGACAAGCTTATAGGCCTCGGTGTTCTCGCTATTTGGGCAGGTTCCATTGGCAATATGTCATGCCAAATATTGCAAAGGCTGCATCGTCGGACACCGTTTTAAATCCGCTACATACGCGTGGTGCGCACAATCGCTAGGTAGACTGTACGAGAAGACCTCGAAAATTCTATACATGATGTGTTTTGTTCGCCCAAGTTGGTGCACCATACAAAATTTGGCTTTTCACGATGTTTGCCTGAAGCTGACGGCGATTTCTTTTGGTCCTCGTGCGTTTAGCACCAGCCTTGATAGCGCCATCGGGAATGGATGCTGTTTCGCTGGCGTACTCGAGGTGTGCTTTGAGAGTCAATCTTTTATATACCTTATTCCCAAGTATTTGATGGCGAGAAAGGTTGGTATGTTGAAGTCTCCGATTCTAAAACGGACCCCTCTTGAACAGACGATACTTAAATATGTGTATTTATATATGTCTGAAGGCAGGCGGCAGGCTAATCACCTACCCTGTCAGAAATCAAAAACAGATTAACGAAACCAACGCAAGACTACGTTTTATTGAGACCCTATGCTCCCGAGAGGACTGAATAAGGAAAGAAAAAATATGTCTGAAGAGGAATTATAGAATATCCAGAATTTGTATATGAAAATATATTTATTTCATTCCTTCATTCAATAAATATAAAGGGTGTTTTTTAGCTGCATAATAATCGATATCGATAACTATGATTTGACTGTGTTGACATTTCCCTTTAGTAAGGTTTGGCAAGTCATCATGAATCGTTTAACGCTTCGAAATTGTTCAAGAAGATCATTGTACTATACCCGGATAGATTACAGTGGAAGGAATAGAGAGACAGGATAGGTACAGTATAGATGGTAAGAGCGAAAAATTGATTTGGGGTCACTCTTCCACCCTGTCATCACATCATTCGACCTGAGGTTTGGACAATGTCGAGTAGCAGAATAAAAATATAAAACATACACAGCGAAGAATAAATGATGAGTTAAAACAAATCAAAGGCTGGAGTGCCTAAGCATAAC
The DNA here is from genome assembly GCF_028408465.1 of Anastrepha ludens. Lineage (NCBI taxonomy): Eukaryota > Metazoa > Arthropoda > Insecta > Diptera > Tephritidae > Anastrepha > Anastrepha ludens. The sequence continues at coordinate 134,815,020 of NC_071498.1, read as the reverse complement.
AGGGGCCATGAGAACTACCCCAACTGCTGGCATGAAAGCGCTTTTAAATTTACCACCGCTACATTTAGCAATACAAAAGGAAGCTGCTATCCAAGCACTCTCTTTTCATATGAAAGAAAAACTTAAACCAGAAGATCTTACTGGACACCTTAATATCTTGAACAGGGTTCAACATACAGTATGCATAACCCAGGCCAATGATCACACGGAAGCCGTACTCAATTTTATAAAGAGATACAAGGTTATCTTCCCATCTAGAGAAGAGTGGAACACTAACCCCACATGGATAAATGATGACTCACAAAAATGGTACACAGATGGCTCCAAAACGTTCCAAGGAGTAGGAGCAGGAATAGTGGGCCGTAGAGCGCACAAATCCCTAACACTAAGTACAGATACCACAATTTTCCATACGGAGCTCTTCGCCATAATGGAAATAGTGGAAATCATATCCAAAAGAGGGTTCGAGAAAGTAAAATTAAAATACTTTCGGACAGCCAATCGGTTCTCCAAGCCTTGAATAGCTTCGAATTCAACTCAAAAAGTTCACTCAACAAACTGGCCACTCATTATCAGGTTTCACTGATTTGGGTACGAAGACATGAGGGACATAAAGGAAACGAGAAGGCACACTTTTATGCCAAAAAAGGGGCAGAAGGGCTATTTAATAGGCCAACCTCATTTTTCGGATTTAACAAAAATATTATAAAACAGGAAACTAAAATCAGGGAACACTGGAACGGCTCAAGCGGCCTTAATGACTCCAAAAAGTTTTTGAGATTCAATGCCAACAGAGTAAAATCTGCTCTAACCCTAGATAAAAAGGGCCTCAGATTACTCTGTGAAGCACTTACAGTTCACTTTGCCTGTAATAAACACTTTAACACAATAGGATTATCTACTATCATACAAGATTATGCAGGTTTTGCTGTGAAGAAGAGGAGACACAGAGTCCTGGGTTCGTACCTACCAGAGGAGGAAGACCTACAATTGCTCCCGGCTAAGAAGCTGGTTCGATGCCTCGGTATACTAAATAATTGCACAATAGATCAGTCTGGTCGCAGTGCATAAAGGCCTTAGCCTAACCCGTACAACCATTACCTTTACCATTATCAAATGTGGGCGTAATTTAATACCTTTAATATTATTATTATTAGAACTTTTTGTTTTGTCTGGTAATTTTGTTGGTTTAAAAATTGTAGCTCATGCCCCTCAATTAATATGTGTAATTTTCCACTCTAAAATAAATATTATTGGGTTGGGAACAAGTTCATAACGTTTTTATATTTTCTTGTAGTTCACAACGAGTTGTTTGCTGTTTGGCAAAGGGTAAGCACTCAATACATAGATCTTTTTTTGCTCTACAAAACAAAGTTTATTGTATTTTTGAGTTATTCAACTTTTTATTACTTTTGAGGCTTAGAAATGGAATACCCAGGAGGCAAAAATCAACATTTTTGAAACCTTGAAACATTTGCGACGTGTAGGGAGATGGTGTCGTAGGCGAGTCCACAGCACGGAAATGGTTTGCAAAGTTCAAGAACGTCACGCAGCGGAAGGCCTTCTGAATTCGATGAAGAACGTCTCAATTCACTTTTGCACTTTTGAAGGAGAACGGTCGCCAAACCAATCTTGAACTGGCGGAAAGAATGAACTGCGATCATAAAACGGTTCTCAATCATCTTCATTCAATAGGATGTATCGAAAACTTGGGAGCTCAACGGAAAAAACAAAGAAAGTCGCTTTCAAATTGCTTCTTAGCATCTCGCCCACCATCGAGCAACACGAGGTCACTTTTTGTACCGATTCGTCACGGGAAATGAGAAATGGTGCCTATGCGTCAATATGAAGCAGGAAAAGGAGTGGGTAGCTCCACGAGAGACGCCCAAACTGAGAGTCAAGCTGGATATTCATCCAAAGAAGATCATGTGGTATGTCTTTGGTGGGACTGGGAGCGCGTGGTTCACTGGGAAATGCTCGAAAGGAATTCCACGGTCAATACGGAGCTCTACATTGTCCAGCTACTCCGCGTGAATGAGGCTATTCGACTGGAAAGACCTGATCGACATGGTGAAGCCATACTCCTTTACGACCACACCAGGACCCATGTTGCACAAGTCGTCAAAGCCGCACTCCAGGAGCTCGAATGTGAGGTCCTTCAACATCCGCGCGTATTCTTCGGACCTTGCATCAACCGATTACCATCTTTTCCGCTTCCTGTCAAACCATATGAAGGGCGGGCGTTACCTTCGATAACAAAGAGGTCCTTAAAAACTGGCTCAACAACTTCTTGGACAGCAGACCCGGCAATTTTTGACGGAACAGCATCAACAAATTGGGCGAGAGGGGAGAAGTGCAACGACGAATGCATAATTAGGTAACTGATTAATATAATTATTGTTTTTTTTTAAATAAAAGTCTTCGGTAAAAACGCTACGAACACCCTCAATATATAGAAACTGTTCCCTTTCGGTCGACTGGGTTTTTGCTTGTTACGTATTATTCTTTTCTCACTATCATTCCTTAGACAGTTCGTCCCGCACACTTATTTTGCACGGTGTAACAAACGTTTAGTAGAACTGTAATAATTAGAATAAGAATTTGAAATAATATTAGGTGCGCTACTAAGTTCCCGCTGTTTGTCAATAGGTGCCGCCAACAGTGTGTGCTAGTCGATTCTAACATAACCTAAAGGACATAAACCAAGCTTAGACATATGGTAAACAAACCGCTTCGACACATTAGTGATTTTGTTTTGGTATCAAATACTTTGGGTTTTGTGAAAATGTCTGATTTTGTGCCGAATAATCGTCATTTGCGGGAAGAGTTGATTTTCCTCTTTCATTCGAAAAAAACGGCAGCTGAAGCACCTCGAGAGCTATAAAAAGTTTATTGAGATGCTGCTTTAAGTGAATCAACGTACCGAGATTGGTTCCGTCGCTTCAAAGACGGTGATTTTAATGTTGACCACCGTCCGGGTGAAGGAAGGACAAAAACCTTCAGAGAGGCTGAATTGGAGGCATTGTTCAATAAGGACCCGTGTCAAACGCAATCCATTCCAAGTGAATCCATTTCCAAGCGATTTCAAGCTTTGCGAATGATTCAGCAACAGGGGACTTGGGTTCCTTATTAGTTAAAACCAAGGGATGTTGAACGTCGTTTTTTCGCCTGTGAACAACTGCTCCAGTGGCAAAAAAGGAAGGGTTTTCTTCATCGCATCGTGGCGGGAGATAAAAAATGGATTCATTACAGCAATCCAAAGAAAAGAAAGTCACGTCGCCACGGCCGATTATTCACGCTGCGAAGGTTATGCTATTTATTTGGTGGGACCAAGTTGGTGTTATTTATTATGAACTGTTAAAACCAAGCTAAGCGATTGAGCCGAGCACTGCCCGAGAAGCGGCCGCAATACCCGCTCGGCCTCACGTTGCCAAAGCCGTTAAAACCTACCTGGAAGCACTAAAATGGGAAATCCTAACCAACCCGCCATATTCTCCAGATATTTCGCCGTCCGATTATCACTTGTTCCGATCGATGACACATGGCCTAGCTGACCAGCAGTTCCATTCCTATGAAGACATCAAAAAATGGCTTGAGCCGTGGATAGCCTCAAAAGATGAACAGTTTTACTGCGACGGTATACGAGATCTACCAGATGTTAAAAAGTAATAGCCAGCGATGGGCAATACTTTCAATGATTCACTTGTAACCATTTGTTCAGAATAAAGTTGTATTTTCATTAAAAAAAACAACGAGAACTTAGTTGCACACCTAGTATAATCTTAATAAAATTAAAAAAAGCTTTATATTGAATTCCCAATTAAGAAAGAGTGCTTATAACTGAATATTGCTCCTCTTCGGTGTTTGTATTTAAGTGAAATAAGCCCGTGTTATAGAGTATTTTTTCAAGTTTATGCAAAAAGTATGCATTTTTACGATAAATACTGTTATTAATTCTTAATGGTAATTAATAAAAGGTACTACAAATCGAAAGGATGATATATTGGCTGCATTTGTATTCAATAAGTTTTCAATTGGCGTCACATATTTGGACATTACAAGCAAACCTTTCGTGATAGTAATGGAAAGCTAACCCTATAGCAGATAAGCAGATTTGAAAATCAATTCGCTTTGCCATAAAAATCAATTAAACCTGCGTTCATACATTCTTCCAAAGCAACGAAAATACGATTTACCAAAACATATATATTAATCGATTACCCACAAGTCAAAAAAGATCACTGACAAATGGTAACGGGAAATGATAAACTTGCACAAACCCATTCCATGTTTCTCTACTAAGGACCTTATTTATCAACCAGCATCCACTAAAGCTTAACGCTTTGTAGCAGTTAGACCATTAATTGCTTTCGCGTGACTTACCACTTACCCACCTTTCTCAATAATGTTCCCACCTATTACAGATGTAAATGCTGCTATTAATTTTTTGCTGTGTTACAACTTGCTTTCTTAACGCCCTGTCTTGCCGCTCACCTCACTCGTCCAACTGTTTCCAATTTCAACACTTCGCATGCCGCTGGGAGCGATTAATTACTTGACATGCAATAAAATCTAATTCAAACATCTTCTAACGGATACAAATCGAACACAATTACTCTCGCTTTCATATTAAAATGGCATTACACACTTGCAACTTGCTGGCTATTCGCCTGGAAAATCACACCCAATTTGTTGGGATTGCTTTAAAAGTCAATGATACGCATTTTTTGCGCTTAGAACGAACAACCTCGCAAAGTGTATGTAGGTGGGGTAGAGAATGTCGTCGGCACTGAAATCATTATTCATACTCGCTCCACTCTCGCACATTGCCAAACAAAATCTACACTCTTACTTTGGAATTTGCTCTTCACTTGTGTCGCCTTTCTCGCGTAAGTCAGCGTTACAAATTGTTATCCTATTTCGCATCCTTTTCACTTCGCACCCTCAATTGTAAGTTGTTATTTTAGTTGACAATATTGTCAGTGCCGGTGCAGTGATTTATTTCTGTTACTGTAATAAATTTCTTCACTCCAGGTGCAACAAATAAATCAATCTATTAGTTTGTTTGCCTGCTCCATCGTCCGTATCGAAGAAGGCGAGTTGTAAATGTCCTTTGAGGATTACTGATGCTGTTGAGGCAAGGTGGGAGTGAGGGCTGTGACAATTTTTTGTGTGTTTCTTGTCATTTGAGTTGGAGCAAAAATCAATTGACGATTTTGTAAATGTGTAAATATTTGGAACGAAGCGTATATTTTATTGGCTCTCTAGTTGGCCGAAAAGTAAATAAGTCACATAGACGTGCATATGGACGAAAGTTGTGTGGTTGAGCAACTTATTGAAATAAGTTCTTACGGAATAAGTCTTTCATGGAAAAAGTCTTTATGATGATTGATAGACTCGTATTAAGAGAGTTTATATACTTGTAATAGGGGATAACCAAAAGGTGGAAATTGTTTTTTACTTAAAATTTAGTGACTTTTCTGAATGTAATAAAGGAAAATAGTTCTTGGATATGGGATCAAAATAATTAGTAAAATTCCAGTAAAACTTCGTAATATGATTACTTAAGTTTTAATGCAAACGCCTCCAAACTATCACCAATAACTTCCTCCAATGCATACTACGAATCTTCTGGCCCCGAAAAATAAGCAACTCCGAGTTGCTTGGAGTACCCAATCAGGTCGAGACTGTCTGGGGAGTGGGAAAAAGGAAATGTCAATGGATTGGTCACACACTTCAAAAGGATGACGACAACGTGGCCAAATATGCATTATGGTGGAACCCGTTCCAACAAGAGCAAGACCTGAAAGACCTCCTGACATACTAGGCATACGATTTAATGACTTGCTAAAGTTAAAATGTTTAATACTTCCCCACAAAGTCATTACTTCTCTAGAGCCCAAATACCTTATGAGCCGACTTAGTATGAAATACAGTTGCCTAGTATTAGAACGTCAGTTATTTGTCCTTGCTGTCCGTCTTTGGAACCACCTACCACTGAAAATCAAAATAATCAGGACACAACGCGCTTTAGAAGTAAACTCATGCATTACTTTGTTGCCAATAGTTGCTTATATGTATATTACGTTACTTTTACGTACGTCTTTCTTTTTGACTTTTCTCTTCTTTTCTGTTTCTATACTTTCACAACTTCAACATTCATTACTTTAGATTTTATATCCTACTGGGTCCCTCTGAGTCCCTCCTAAACACTACCTTTACTTGTACTTACACTATGTTATTATTTAGAATAGTAGTCATAAGTTCAAACACTCTATATAACTTTTTTGAGTGTGTGTTTAATAAATAAATAAAATAAAACTAACCTGGCGAAGATTAGCCTAATCCGAATATGGCATATCTTGGCTTATCATGGAGCGAATTGAGGGTCATAGCACAGAACAGTATCCGATAGCGTTCTAGAGTAGTTGACGCCTTATGCTCCACTAAAAGTTAAGGGAAAACATATGTGTATATACATATTTAAGGGGTATGCTGGTCTAGAGCTCGAAAATTTAGGGTATTTTCAGGATTTTTTTTTATAAAAAAAAATGAAAAACGATATTTAAAATTTGTAGGCTTTCTATTTAACTTTTTTTACATACAAAAATGGAAAAAAAAGTTTTAATTTTGATAATTTAAAAAATGGCGCTGAGGTTGACCCTCCCGAAAAATTGGATCTGGACGGTGTTGTCCATTTTGGCTCTTCTATTTATCAGAAACACAAACACCAAAAAAGTTATTAATCAGTATGACTGTAGCTATGTCCGGCTACTAGAATAAGGAGTAAATGGGGCGGTTTTGAATTTCACACTCTAAAAATCGTTTTTTTTTCAGTTTTTTAATAAAGAAAAAATCCGAAGTAATTGAAATAATAGTATGAGTTCAGTACGGGCGATAGCCAACATATTTTTCAGACGATTCAGTTTAATATTAATAAAGTTTTTTTTTTGACAAACCAGGCCGAAAAAAGTAGTTTTGAGTTAATTGAATTTAAACTTTTGGGAGTGGATAATGGGACCATCGATGTCGCCGCGCCTCGATCTGACTCTACCTGCTAAAACGGCTGTAGAATCGAAAATACTGCGAATATCCTTAGAAAAACCTGACAGTATGTTCTTAAGGGGTTATATACCTTGTGTTGGCATGTTCTAAAAGTACATCATCTTAAAAATATAAATTTAAAAAATCATAAAGATCGGAGCACTAGAACGAAAGTTACAGACCGTGGAAGCGCGTAATTGATCCATAAATGAAGTACACGCAAAACTTTAGACATGATTATCTCGAAGTCGTGTTTTTTAAAAATTACCGTCCCGTTGATCATTATTTATCAAAAACTATTTGACCGATTTACATAAACTTTTTTTTTAATTATTCGAAGTTACAACCTCGTGAAATTGAACGGTTCACTTTTTATAAATATTTGCATAGTTCGCTGGAATTAATTTTTTTTTAATTTTTTAACCCCTCAAAAATCGTTTTCTTGGAGCAAAGCGGTTTTCATATCGAGACAATATTTGGGTATTTAATTTTTTGATTTCAGTTGAGCTGCTCATGCGCTACCGTGATTACCACAAAGCTCTTCTAAAAAACAGCGTTTCGGGGGAGGGGCGATATCAACAATAAATAATAAAATTTTTTAAAATAAAAACACCAAAATGTATTCTTCGAGAGTTACCCTTCAGTATGAAACATATTTAAAAAAAAATATGACAATCGTCCATTTTGTCGGACTCACAAGGTATGTAACCCCTTAAAAGCTTACTTTCGAAGTATAAAACAAAACCGATTTTTTTTTAATTCTAGACCACCGGGACCCCTTAATTCATAAATAGCTTTGCCAAGGCTTGCCATATGTGGATACAGAAAGATAATTTTTTGGATACAGATAGTTAATTCTAAGTAATATTAATATACGATATGCCAACAGTTAAGTCAAGTTGAGTTATGTAAAATTCCGTTAAGGTAAGTTAAGTCAAGTTACGTTTAAATATGTTTAGTTAAATCTATACGAACTTGGCATGCATTGGAATATTTTGTCATATCTTCCCTAGGAAGGGAAAATCTACGTGGCTTCTGAATAGGTAGTTTCTGATTTCCTCCAGTTTCTATGGGATATGTACAATTGCTCTACGTTTTCAACTTATACTAACTTATGATTAAAGAATGGACGGGATAAATATGGGTCATTATAACATAAAATTTGTAAAAGCTATTAAAACAATTTTTATTATATTTTCTAAGCGTTCTATGTTAAGCAAGAAACTCAATCAATTCTCTTTGTTAAAACAAAATGGCGCAGTTTAGATTTGACTTTTCTCATAAGTTGGACAATAGTTTTTGTTACGCTATCTGCCGCTCTCAACCAATTCATTTTAAATTGCTGCTCATTTTTAATTTCCTGTTTCATTTTCAGCAATTTTCTTTTAGCGATTGCCCAATTTTTTCCAATGGATCGCTATTGTGGACAGTTCGATGAGTTATGGTCCTTTTGAACAATACTTGCCACGTGATTTTCATACTAGTTTAAAACAAGACAGCTTTAATGATCCGGCGCTAGATCGGACGAGGACAGAACTGAGTCTTTGCGTTGTTTTATGAATGACAGCAAATAAATTTCTTCATATAAATTTCTTGATTTATTGCGCTGGTGGTAATGAACGTTTGGTTTTTCATACCACACTGGCAGATGGCTTGTCAAGCAAATCTTTTTTAGAGATGCATAAATTCTCTATTTTTAGCTTAAAGGCACTCACTCTTCCTTTCTTCGTTGCAGTATAAAATTTAGCGCCTCGAATCTGCTTAAAGTCGATTTTGACGTGTGCTTCATCGCCCATAACAACCCAGTCATATTTATGGATGTCCTGACTATATAATTTTTTCGCCCGTGCTTTACCAGTATTGTTCGGTTTATCATTCCCATTGGGTGCTACAATCTTTTTATAGATCGTGAACCTTCACTTTTGCGCACTTCTTGGTCGTTACATTTCGACATATAGATCTGTTGCGTAGGTAGGCAAGGTTTTTTTTTTGGAAATAATGACACCACTTCTTTGGCTTGTGACTGCTACCCAAATCCTTTTTTCTTCCTTTTTTAGGCCTTTGCTCAACCGACAAGATTTCATTCAACTTTTTTAACACATTCGTTACCGTACTTTTCAGACTATATAAAGATTTTGCTACGAGATTGTACGATAAATTACCATCTTCTTGCTTTTTGCGCATAATTTTCTCCGCAAGCTCACACTTAGCCGAATACATTTCGAAAAATACGTAGAAGTTACAAAAAGTGAGTACGCCAAGGTAATAATAACAACAAACACTATGAATATTTGTACTCATTTTTTATTTACAGTTAGTTTTACGCAGGTGACGAGTAAACACACTCGATTCATTTTTGTCGTGTCCATTGTTTATATTATGGGGTTAGGGGTAGTCAGAGGCCCAAAGTAATTATGATTTTCAATAATTTTTTTTTGCTAGTCAGTTGCTTTATTTTATAAAAATAAAAACATAACATTAATACATCATGTTTTGATCCGATTTTAGCAACATTTCGAAAAAAAATTAATAATTGTAAAAGTTATCGCTGTTTGTGTGGAGCCCGTTTCTCCAGAACTCCCTTGCGGCGATCATCACAAGTCCTTGGAGATTCATCTAAAACCAATCGGACAAGAGAAATTAGTTTTATTAATAGATAATCTTGTGCCTAATCGAATTTTTTTCAAAATTAACAATATGGCGGCCTCGGGAAATATTTTTGAGATTTTCGAGAAAAAAACCGACAATTAATTATTAAAAAAAATCGAAATTAAAAAAAAAAAAAATTATCACGCAAGAGCAGTATACATTTTATTGAAATCTAAGTTACAGTGATTAAGTTACAGTGATCACCAGTTCAAAAAACATAGTTTTGAGAAAAATACATTAAAAGTTTAGCTACTTGCTCTCAACCGCTCGAACGTCATTTACACTAGAAGATGTTTCACTATAAATCCTGTGTAGAGAAGAGCTGCAAACGCTTAGTTATTGGCTTGAAATCATCTTGATATGGGTTCCCGGTCACAGGAACATACGGGGTAATGAGAGAAGGTTCGACACTAAAAAAGCAGTGGCTGTGGCAGTCTGCACCCCACTGAACACAATAAAGGCATCCATTGCTTCACACTATCATGCTTTAGCCGAAAAAAGATGGAAGCAAATAACTACATGTATTACAACAAAAAACACATGGCCGTCATACAAAATCCAAAGGGCAAATGATCTGTTAGGACGCTCTCCGCCAAACATCTCATGCATCACTGCCACTGCTACTACAGGCCACTGGAAAGTAGGGGATCATGCAGCTAGACTCAACCTACCCTTCAATCCTATCTGCAGAAGATGTCAAGCGGAAGGAGCGAAGGAAAGTCTTTTCCACTACTTATGTGACTGTCCAGGTCCAGCTAGGGCACGACTCCGCTCCTTTGCTAAGTTTTTCTTGCAGCAAATTAATGAGATCTCAGGCATCGAGATAAAGAATTTGCTGCTATTTGCTGATATATATATACTGGTATACTCAACCACTTCAACAACAACAACAACATATTCATGCCAAAAATAACACAGAAAGGGTTACAGACGCAAGTGGTGTTCGAATTGTGGACGGAAAGCCGCTGCTACATGCTAATGATAAAGTTCCGAAGTTAGCTATTAGCTCCCAAGGCGGGGTTAATAAGTGAGAGTCAAGATGTATCTGAATGGGTTGGAGCGCGACTGCCATTCGAAAGTGTACCGGCTCGAAACGACGGGCACAGAACACCAAATGATACAAAAAGTATTTTCTAATAGTGGTCGCCCCTCGGCAGACAATGGCAAACCTCCGAGTATATTTCTGACATGAAAAAACCATTTGTCCTTCGGACTCCGGAGTCCGTGTGAGTCCTAGGGTTTGGAAAATACGGCCGTTATGTTGAGTCTCTTTGCACGAACTTCCATCGGAAGTGGCTGGTTAAGGACAAAAAACTGCACTATAAAAATTGGCATACTTTTTTTGAGTGCAAATAAAAGAAAACTTTTTTTTGTACGGAAAATTTTTGAACTTTTGCACGTTGGCGGCGGCGAATATCGCAGGCGATGAAACATTGAGCTGTATGAGCTTACATAGACATAGTGCAGCGAATAAAGGTCCAGGGGCTACGTTGGCTGGGTGATGTCATCCGAATGTATACAAACTATTCGGCTCTGAAAATATTCGATGCGGTACCAGCTGGTGGTAGCAGAAGAAGAGAACTTAATACTGGAGAGGAGAATAAGCTATGAATCATTCCAGAATTGTCATTCATTGATTTTTTTTGGTCAATTAAACCTACCAATTCAGAGAAATCACAGAAATGATAAGTCAAGAAAAGAGGCTCAAATTTTTCGGTAAGCACTATACTTAACTACCCAAGGCTCGTCTGATTTTGTATCTGCGAAGACATTATGAACTAAACTGTGTATATTAAGAATCAATGAAAAAGTACCCGTTTAATTGAGCTCTTAAAGAGCGATCCCCCTTAAGATCTCCACCACTAACGGCGCTTTATCAGCTTCAGAAACTCGAGGGGGTTGCAGAATAGCAAATTTCCATCTGTTCCATAAAATTTCCGAAGGTATAACACTTCAACTAAACGTAGTCTAAATCGAATGCATTTTATATAATTAATCAGGTGTTCCTTGACCGTACATACGTAGGTATGTGTGTAGAGGCCCCACAGTAAACAAATGTGAAAAATAACTTTTTAATTCGCCGAGAAGAAGAAATTTTGCAGACAAAGGGTCTACTCAATTGCCAAGTTCATCAAAATCCAATTATTTTCGAAGAACAACGGCCGCAAGCATGCAGCTATTGCTAATAGCTATTGTACACAATCACTCACTTTAACTTACATACCTACGCACTAGGATGTGTGCATGTGGCGTGCATGTATGTGTTTACGTATGCCGATCGCTTTGAAAATAAGAAATGCAGAACAAATTTGAACAAGTGCGCTTGGATGTACGATATAGTAGAGAAAATTTGGCAACAGGTCCTTTATAACTATTGTGCGCAAACTAAGCACACACACACGCCTACATACACACATACAAACACGCATGCAAGGATGTTTAGGGAATTGAGCATTATGTTGTTGGCAGTAGTTTTTAGACCAATTAAGTCGGCCTCTTCCACAACAATCGCCGCACACCGCTCTGGTGCAATAATCCACACGCAGCCGACACCTCGAACAAAGAACGAATTTGCTACACGTTGTTATCCCATTGGGAAGGATGCGATCCTGTAGATCAGCTATCACTACAATGCGCGTACAGTTCCTACGCTCAGCGATTTCTTAGCAGGTATAAAATAGGTGCTTTGTGAGGATGTGAATATCCTCCTCATATAAAGGATATTTTTGAAAGCATCTATTGCCTGTGCGTGTGATTGTGTGTGTGTGTGTGTGTGTGGGGGGCGTCGGCTGTTATTTATTAATGCGTGAAATCTTTTGTATGTTGGTGGCTAATGGGAATTGCTTTTGTTCCCTCACCGAATACATGCGCTTCGGTCAATCAGTTCACACCTTTTCTGCACCGGCCGCACATCCTTCGGCGCAAATCTCGTTGCGAGGTGAGAACTCAAAAAAATGCCACTTTACCTGATTCCTCACCAGCACACAATTAAAAGGAGCATAAAAAACAGGTTTAAACGAGCAATAACCAAATTCATACTGACATGTTGCAATTACTACACACAAACATACATACTTGCGTGCATGCCTTTGCATTGCATACGAAATAAAAAAGTTCATGCAGCATAGCTAAGCCTTCGTTTGATCTTTGCCGCCGATATCAAGCGTAAAAAAAACCAACTGGATTCAGATGTTGTGCGCTGTGGAGAAGGAGCAGAAGATTGCAGGCAACACAGGTGCCAAAATAGTTTGATAATTATTAAAATCTCTGTTGGATCAGCCTCAGCTATCGGCCGCGTTAATCTGCTGACTGACTATTTGGAGGCAACAAGTGTGACGAAAAGGAGGAGGGAAAAGAAAATTTTTGGCCAATAAGCGCAATTAGAGCTAATTTAAAGGATGTTTTATGACACAGCGAAAAAGCAACAGAAAATATTAAAGTGAAAAACACTCTCAATTAGTTGGCCTTAAGTGCCCAACGATTGGGAGATTTTTATGATAATGTTAAAAAGTGCACAATGGTGTGAAATTTCCAAAAACTATCACATTTTGGGGCAAGCAGTGAGTAAGTGAAGGCTCAAAGAAATATTTTAAGAAGGCGAGTACCGATTAAGAACAATTTTTTACTACATGAGAATTACTTGCATGCGCATTACACGTTTGTGAATTAAAAGCAATGGAAGCGTGTTTTCCACTTCAACTTCCATATGCATACATACATACTTGTATGCAAATGTACATATGGGAAATCAGGCTGAAAAAAAATAATATTGTTATATTTTACCGATTTAAATTTTTTTTATGAATTTTGTAAGTACGACTTGAGGAATAACAATTCTGGCTAAATATATATCGAGTGTTTTTTAGCTGCATGAGAACTATCGATTGCGATATAGTCCGTTAGTTGGTTTGACAGTTGAGAATTGCAAACTGTGTTAACATTTCTGTTCAGTTAAGTTTAACAAGTCATTATTTTTTTTGAAAACAACAAAAAAAATTAATCTGTTCGCGAAGTTCATAGGGCACTGGTGGCATCATCGGTACTTACTACTGTGGGTAAAAAGTAAGGTGAATTTGGTTGTAAAATGAAAAATCTTTATTTATTCTTGTAAATCAATTTCGTCCCCTTAAAATAATCCCCTCTCGATGAAATACACTTATGCCAACGATTTTTCTAATCCCCGAAACATGCCATCAGCACCTTCTTCGATTCGACTTTTATCTCCTCAATCGACTCGAAACGCGTTCCCCGGAGTAGTCTCTTGAGTTTTGGGAATAGCCAGAAGTCACACGGAGCCAAATCAGGCGAATACGGTGGTTGCGGAACGATATGCGTGGAATTTTTGGCGAAATGGTCACGAAGAACGAGTGCAGTGTGAGACGGTGCATTATCGTGATGCAAAAACCAAGAGTTGTTGGCCCATAATTCTGGTCTTTTTAGATGAATTGCTTCACGTAAACGACGCATAACGCTCAAATAATATTCCTTATTAACAGTTTGGCCAGGTGGAAGGAATTCATAGTCCACCACACCACGAAAATCTAAAAGAACTGTCATCATGACCTTTATTTTTGAACGACTTTGACGTTCTCTATTCGGTCTGGCCTCGCCTTCGGCACGATATTCGCTTGATTGGTCGGTTGTTTCAGGGTCGGAAGCATAAATCCAAGTCTCATCTCCCGTAATGATGCATTTGAGCTTGTCCTGATAGTCTGAAAGCATTGTTTCACACACATCAACGCGACGACTTTTTTTCCAAGAAATTGAGAGTTTTCGGTACCAAACGAGATTTGACTTTTCGTAGGCTCAAATGATCTTTCAAAATGGTTTTCACAGATCCTTCTGATATTCCGACCATATCAGTAAGGTCTTTAACAGTCAACAGACGATTTTTGAGCACTAACTCCTTCACTTTATTGACGTGTTGGTCATCTGTTGACGTCGATGGTCGTCCGGAGCGCTCCAAGTCATCAACACGTTCTCGACCCCCTTTGAAGTCTTTGTACCACTTATAAACATTTTTCTGCGACATGGTCGAATCACCAAATGCCTTCTGCAACATGCTAAACGTTTCCGCAGCCGAAATTTCATTCCGCAAACAAAATTTGATGGCACTTCTCTGCTCAATCAAATCAGACATTGTAAAAATCGAAAAATGCACTCTTGGTCGTTTGGTAAACACAAGCGTAAATATATTACTGATAATGACATTCACATGAAAGTTGGCCCAGATGTTATTAACAGTGCTGCCAACTCATGAAAAAAGTAACTAGAGCGAAATTTTAATCCCGCGAAGTTTGACAAATAAATTCACCTTACTTTTTGCCCACAGTAGTATTTCTTTCGAAATCGGGAAGGAACTGCCGCTACGGTGAATGGCGAGCGCTATCGAGTCATGCTGACTGAATTTTTATATCCAAAAATTAATCAGCTAAACATGGACGACCTTTGGCTCCAACAAGTCAGCGCAACTTGCCACACAGCGCGCTTAACAATGGATTTATGTATTGCAATATTCAAGCCACCATTGATGTTCTACATCCAGATTTATTGGAAAACAAAGTCAAAAAATTGGATTGATCAACAATGTATCTCGTTGCCGCGGCAGATATTTGCCGTATATCAAAATATAAATGCCATGAAATAAAAAAAATCTTTAATATTAAAATAAAAAATATATATTTTCAGCAACATTTCTGTTTTGCGTTATTATCCTATAACGAATTCGAAGCGGTAGAAATAGATCTTCTCGCAATTCCAGAAGCAGGCCGTTGACATAAGGACTAACACGAACGGACACCGGCAAAATAACCAAACAAGCCACGAATGATAGAAAGAAGATTGCGCCCATCAGAGCGTGCGTGACGTCACATTTTTCCGAGTTGTGAAGTATTGCCAACCATTTGCTCTTCGCAATAAATTTAGTGCTTTTTTATACCGAAAATGTGAACATTTTGAAGTTTCGTGTTTGTTTCTTTTTTTTTAATTTAAAGCTACCGAAACTTTAAGTTAAAAAAAACTGTGTTATTATACAAAAGAAGGTTAAAAAAGGCCACTCTGAGAAGATTTAATAAAAATTAGTTGGTTCTTTTAAAATTTGATATTTTGAAAGTGTGAATTTAATTTTAAGAATATTAAATGCCCCTCTTTCAACTCTTCTTAAGATTGAAAACCTTTTTACACATTTTAAAAGGCGTTTGAATTTACTGAATGCGAACTAAAACCATAGAGGTGTAATCGTTTCTTCCGGCCATCAATCCTTAGTGGGACATAGGGCGTCAAGAGGTGTATTCATTGTAAAAATAAGCCACAAAATACCAGAACATACTAAAGAAACCATATTGACATTTTTACAGAAATAGTACTTTATCTAGTTACATAACCTCAAATATAGCAATTAAGTCGTTCCCTTAACAAAAAAAAGTCTCGGTTAACAATAAAATAAATTAAATTGTACATAAGCATAACACATTTAATAAAAAAAACTCACATTTTAAAGACAATTTGTCACGCATACAAAGTTCTTTAAGTAATTCAATAAAAATTTGGTGTTTTATTTTTTTTAAATGGGTATTTAAATGCGTTTTTATAACCAAAGCTAGGCAACACTGCAGTAGCGAGAGAGAGATTTGACTGCCGAAAGCAGAAGAACGCCAATAACACCTGCAATTGCGGGCAATGCCACCATATGTTAAAAAAGTAAAGCTAAATAAAACTGAGTGAATTATTTAACTAATTATTCAAAAATGTATATACTACACAATTATTAGCATTACATTTTAATTAGAACAGGTTAGAAAAATGTCATGAAGAAAGAACTAAAACTCCGAGACTAAATAACAAAAACAAATGCTAAATCAAGTTACGAAAATGGTAATCTGGCCATATTAGAGCTAAAATCACGTAACTCGTTGTCAAATTCGCTGAGAGCAAAGTAACGGGATCCCGATAGGCGCCATCTCATTATTCTTTCCATCATGCAAACAAGCATGGCCCAATTTCACTCGAGAGATTCCAATTCTCGCATTTTGCAGGGAAAACCACCTCACAGGAACCTTGCCAAACTAGATCTTAATTAAGAACTAATATATAAAAAAAATAATACATATCTTTGGCACCTTTCTTCATTTATACATGGCTGCTTTGTTAGATAAAAGTTCCTTCTAGATGCAGTTGCATGCAAATATCAATAGCGTTTGAAAGCGGCAATAAATCCCGAGCCTGTTATTAGCAAATAAGGCGTACATAACAGATTGTGAGGACAACTTGGTCCGAACAAGCGCTCTTCACGATTGTAATATGAATTGAAGCTTATATAATGTTTTCAATAAACAAAAATAGTATGCGTTTAATGTTGGGAAAAAACGTTTTTAACTTATTACAACTATGGTAGTCAAAAAAATCTTTTCGTATTTCTAATCAAACTTCAACTCATTTATTTTTTTATATTTATAATGAACTTTTTTAAACCAAATCTATACCATTTTGGTCGACCACCTTTTGCCATTTTTCTTCTAGAGATATTATTCCATCAGTGTGAAACTTTTGTGGTTTCTCGGCGAAAAACTGCGACAAATAATTTTCACAGGCTTCTCTTGAAGCCAACTTTACTCCATTAAGGGAGTTCTGCATTGACCGAAACAAATGGTAGTCCGATGGTGCAAGGTCAGGGCTATATGGGCAGGCTGGAGCAGTTCACAGTGGATGATTCCTTTCCAATCCCACCAAACACACAGCATAACCTTTCGAGGCGTCAATCCTGGCTTTGCGACCATTTGTTGAGCTTCACCACCCTTGAACCATGATCTTTTTCGCATATTATTGTCGTATTTGATCTCCTGTTTCCATTCGCTTCAGAAATGGTTCGATTTCATTTCGTTTCAGCAAAGAATCGCAGATGTTAATTCGGTCCATTAAATTTTTCGCAAACAATTCATGTGGTACCCAAACATCGAGCTTCTTTTTGTAACCAGCCTTTTTTAAATGGTTCAAAACCGTTTGATGATGAATGTTTAGTGCCTTGGCGATGTCATGGCAGCTTATGTGACGGTCCTGGTCAATCTTTTCCATAATTTCATCGACTTTTTCAACGATAGGTTGACCGGAGCGAGGTGCATCTTTCACATCGAAATTTCCAGAACGGAAGCGAGCGAACCATTGTTGTGCTACACGAACTGATACAGCATAGTCTCCGTAAACTTCACAAATTTCACTGGTGGCTTGCGTGGCATTCCTCCCCTTTTTTGTGCAAAAATTTCAAAATATAGCGAATTTCTTCATTATTTTCACTCATTTTTGAACAGCTATAACTTTTTTTCAACTTCTCCGAATTTAATTTTTTTTGGTTAAATGAAGCTTAAAATGTCACCTTTCTAACACCATATGATGTGACACAATGTGATTGGTAGCACTGCAGATAGATGACTCCAACGACATCTATTGACAAAAGACTTTTTCGACTACCCAATATTTAACAAACAATTTTCACTATTTCCTGTATTTGCGTCAATGAAGCGATGTAGAAGATATTAAATGCGATCGAATGGTTTCTACAGGAACATTGACAGAAATCTTTTCGTTACGAAGTGGATACATGAGCATTAGAGAAGTCGAAACCTCTATACCCTTTTGGACAGTGGCAATGACCGTAGCCCAATTCATCCTAAGATTAACAAAATTTTTCTTTTCGGGATCCCTTTAATAACAGCATTAAGATGTTATTGCTGGTAGGGATAGATGGTTCTTCTTTCACGAATTGTACGAATCATAAGGAGTTAGGGTAGTCAGAATTTTCAAAAAATTGAAAGTTTTTTTTTTGCATTTTCTTAAAGTATAATATCTTTAAAATATTGGGCGCAATTAACAAAGGGCGCTCTGAGCGTTCGAGAGCAGGTGACTAGCAGCAGTTGCAAACAACTGAATGCGGCACGTATGAAAGTGGCAGATAAACGCGCTAACGATAACACTCGAGTAGGTAGAAAAACATTAAATATTCGTGCCTGATCGAATAATTTTTTTTCAAAAATTTTGATTTTTTGAAGCAATTAATTCTCGGTTTTTTTCTCGAAAATCTGAAAAATAATTCTTGAGGCCGCCATATTCTTAATTTTGAAAACAAAAACTTCAATCAGGCACAAGATTATCTATTATTAAAACTAATTTCTCTTGTCCGATTGATTTAAGATGAATCTCCAAGGACTTGTGATGACCACCGCAAGGGACTTCTGGAGAAACGGGTTCCACACAAGCGGCGATAACATTTACAATTATTACAAAATAAAATTTATTTTTATAATTATCATAAAAAATAAAATGTATAAGGAATTCGCGATCAGCCGCTTGCATTTCGTAACACCAGGCTACTAGGGATACTCGTATGTTAGAGCACCGAAAAACCAGAATTCAAATTGAATGTTTGATTGATGCCAGTCAAGTTTCTATGCCACCAATTGCACCAGATTACGCAAGAAAATGCGCTATTGCAGGAACACATTTGCCACTCTACCAATATATTAGTCACTCACTTCCTATTCCTGCTCTCACAGAGCAATCAATCTATTTTCTGGTATCAACAAAAAAAAAAAAGAAAAAATGATTGAATTTCAACTGATGTAATCAGGATCGCCTACCTACAACAGAAATGTGAATTGTATCCAATGTGCGTTGATTTGAGATGCTATCATGAATCTAAACATATTAAATTTTTTTTATTAAAAGCATGGCCCAAAGAAGGTTAGGTTAGGTAAGGTTAGTCAGGTTGCTTGTCTAAGACATGACACTCGGTGGCCCTAAGGCCCATTGGGATACCTCATTTGATTAACATCTGTAGAGTACCTTCACTTCACTTTCAAACTTCTTTCGAATTCTTTAAATATATTTTTAATAGGTAAATGAACTCAAACTTAAATTATGTAAACCATTTCAATTTACTCTACTCTTTAATTTCTATGACATAATTCTTTTCCTCTTTTTTGAAACCCGAAACATAAGTAAACACATGGCACACACCAAATACATTTTTTTGGTCATATGATACCTCACTCCAAAGCAAAACCATAGCTTACTGTGAAGTAAGTCTGCCTAAGCAAAATTTAAGTCTGCCTAAGCAAAATTTTATTCTATAGTATTTTTATGAGTTTACAATTTTGTTACTGATTTTTACTTGTAAGAATGTTTGGTTGTAATTATATATTTTATTGATGACAAGGCAAAAAGAAAGTATAAAATAAAGCCATTCTATCAGAAGGCGGGCAATTCAGTCTTAGCCTGGTAGTTGGAAGGCAGTCATTTGCCCTAACTAAATACAAAAAATCTTTTATTTAAAAGGAACCTTTAGTCGGCAGGTTTGCTCTAAAGCTCTTCCCTGAAGAAAAGTACTTTTCACATCCTCTACTAAGTGGCTTAAACCACTTAAATCTTTTTAAGAGAGTAAACACTCCCCCAGTTTGACATTTTGCTGATTTCCTAGGTCTTCAAAGAAATAATCGCCAAGATATTTGGCACGGCTTGTTTAAAGTGCAGGACATTCAGAGTGGGGGGTTGTAACGACTCAATTTCTTCTTCATATCCACAATTCGTGCAAACGGCATTGTGAGGTACAGCCATTCTACTGGCTAGGGTGCCAATAGTGCAGTGATCTGATATCCGTGGTCCAGAGAAGAGGTTGTTGATCTGTTGAATCCAAGCAGACATTTTGTTCTTTTAGGATTCAGTTTTGGCCAGAGCGCTTCGAGGCCTTACAGTTAGTAGTCAGAGCCCATCTTCTATTGGTTTCCGCGATTAAGCTCAAGTCAATTGCAGTGTACAGTTCGTTTAGAGAAATGCTTATATCCTCTCCCACTCGCTGAAGGTCCAGCTCAGAGTCTTTCCTTGCACACTCATCTGCTCTTCCAATACCCTCCACTCTAGAGTGGCCGAAGAACCAACAAAGTGAAGTGTTGTGTTGCTGTATAAGCGAGAGCGATCGCGTGCATTATTTAACACATCTTGAACTAAACTGCGCTGAGATCAGTGCCTTGATCGCAGCTTGACTATCAACAAAAATGTGAAGGTTCGCCGGAGGTAAGCCCATCACTCTTACCGTTTTTGCTGCTTTGTTTATAGCGTAGATTTCAGCTGGGAGTCTAAAAGTGCAATTTAAGCATAATTATTCCGAGTACACTCCCGATCGAGTGCCATTGCCCATCTTTGAGCTGTCAGTACTAATATGGTGACTGCTATCATCTGGTTTGTCTCGGGTCTGACAATCCTTTCTGTCGGGTATTCGTCATTTATAGTCTTTATTCAGAACGAGGTCTTGGCAGCCAGATAGTTCGTTTTCGAAGTGTCTTGCAAGTGTTCCACAGATAGTAGCACTTTTGCTTGACCTTGACTGTGCGAGTTTTTTTTCAAGCATGCCGGCTGCCTTAATCTTGGATGCAGATTTTGCCACTATCTCTTTAACATATATATCAATAGGTGGAATACGTAGGATAACTTCCAGTGCCGCCTGAGTGCTCGAGTGCACCTGTTATTCCTACACAAGCTAATAGTTGAACTTGTATGAGGTTCTTTAGGTGGGATTGTGGGAGGCACACGAAAGCTCCAAAAGTCAAAAAGCGTCTGATGGTTGAATTGTACGCCCAGTGGTTGATATGCGGTTTCAGGCCCCATTCTTTGCCAAATGTCCTTTCGGCAGATAAAGAGGACATTACACTCTTCATTCATGCTTTCCTCGGTGTTCCTTTTCAAGAAAGCTTTGAGTCTAAATAGGATTAGTGTTACTCCATCTGCAGACAATAACTGAAAACGCGTTATTTTATATCTTTTAGTGAACGGAACCAGTTCGGTCTTGGCTGGATTTACCATTAGACGGTTTGAGGTCGCTCACTTACAGAGTTCCCTTAACGCTGATTGCATGAGCCCGCTGTTAGCCGAGTGAAAAATGTCCCAAAGAAACAATGCTAGAAAAGTAGTGGAGTATATACTTTTAAGAGTGAAAACGTTCCACAATTCACTCAAGCTCAGAAGATTTTGAAAGAGCACAGAATTGGAACCCTGGCACAGTTATTCAAAGCAGCACTAGATTAATCCATTGCATTGTTTATTAAAGTAAATTCAAAATCGAACAGATAATATTTAATTTGAACACACAATAACAACAACAACCTATATTGGTAATACATTTGCAATGCCCATCCCATCCCAAAGTTAGTACACGTAAAATGTATGAATCCCCTTTCTCTAAACTCCACTAGCAATAAGAGTCACTGCTTTACCGACCTTTTCAAACATGTTGCAACACAACGCGCTGCTTGCTCAACTCTTGTTATGCCCCTCCGCACAAGTATACTTGTATTTTATGTACATATGCATGGATGTGCAATGCACCAACTTGTAACAGCACAGCATGCACAACTGCGTAGACGCACACACATACAAATGCTTACTTCTTTGCCTTAGCGCTCTCATTCTCCTTTCTGAGTTACTCAGAGTTACTTCTTCACATCTTGGCTTCGGTGGTGGATGGACGGAGCAGCAGTGGCAATCGTAGGCGTGTTGCGATTACAGCGCATTCGCTGTACAAGTGCCATGAGTGACGTCATACTCGTAGCTGACCAATCGGATGTTGCCGAGTCAAATGGGGTGCGATGAGAGCGTTAGGAGGTAAACAAACAGTTTTGGTGTGTGGAAATGCGTCGCGAAATACAGGAATGCGTCAACAATTGTCACTCGCCACTTTGTATTACTGGTTGTTGTTGCTTTTATTACCATTTTACCCATATTGTTGCTGCAGCGGCTGCCATTGTTGCAGGTAATTGCCGCTAAGGGCCATAATTCATGTTCTGTCACCACAGCCAACCAGCCATTCAGCACAAGTGCTGCACTACCCTTTCCCCTTGAAGTAAACGGATCCAATTCTAATTGCTACATATTTTAAAATTTTCATTTAATACTTATAAAACAGACTCGGTTGTTGGCACAACATGCGCATGTATTTATGTATGTATGTGTGTTTATGCTTTAGCTAAATTACCATGGAATTACAAATGTTTATTTGTCCATTTCCAAAAGGCACACATTTTGCATTTAAATATTTCATTTTAATTCCATTTACATTTACTGTTCATGCCCTCCTTAATTCTCTTTATTGTATTTGCGAACACAATCTGAAATCAAACAACTGTAATTGGTTGTAATTGAATTTAAAATAATTGTTCCATAATTTCACTATAATTTCCAGTTTTCACAGACGGGCATTCCGTTGATTTATTGGTGGGGTTTTTTCAATGTATTAAGAATTACTTAGGATGTATTTTGGCGACACATCAGTAAAACTTAGTAAAGTAAAGGTTTGGCACACAAAGCTTCTGGAACCCGCATAAGTGGCAATCCCCCCGCTTCGGCGGCAGAGGCATGGATTTTGAAGACACCAACTATTACCCAAGTCTCTCAACTCAATGAGCGAGAGCGCATCCTGGAGGAGACGGGGGTTGCTATAACAAACTCCTCTTTTTCAGAGACTGAAAAACGTTTCCCAGTTTCGGAGGGCCTGAGTTGTGAGGTGTCTTCGGTAGCGGCACGACCTTCCAAACATGCCGGGAATTCAAAGATCGTGGTAAGGAGGGAAAGAAGAAAGCTGCGGGCAAGGCTCATGCGGGAGAAATTCTCATGTGGCTTTGCCCCCCCCCTTCTACGTCTGTGTCTTCCAA
This sequence comes from Anastrepha ludens, assembly GCF_028408465.1. Lineage (NCBI taxonomy): Eukaryota > Metazoa > Arthropoda > Insecta > Diptera > Tephritidae > Anastrepha > Anastrepha ludens. Next base: position 134,791,636 of record NC_071498.1, on the reverse strand, counting down.
AAGACCTCGGTCGGCGGAAATGACACCCACGGAAGCTACCGAGTCCTCGGTGGGCACGGGTGCTCCCAAACTGTCTCGCTCTCAAGGTAAGCGGAGAAGGGCAGTGGCTGAAAGCAGTACATCTGCCGCTGCCGCTAATGGCCGAGCTACGACCCCCTAAGGTACGAGCGCGGTCTTAGCGCCAGTCAATGTGGCGGAAAAAGGTTCTGCTGCGCCACGTCCCTAACGCCGCCTCGAGAAAAAGTCCAGCACAGCTGTCTGTCTGGCGAATTTTTCGTCAGTGGAGGATGGTATGCTGGCCCTTCGCCCGAGCACATCCAAAGGAACGGCCTTAATTCATTCTATAGTGAGAAGGCTGCTGGCCCACGACCTGTGGCTGTGATTGGAAAATTGGGGCCTGACCATCAGCTGACGGATGCAGAAATCAAATACTGCAATAGTAGACTGATGCGTCAAGTTAGTGCCTCCGGTACTGAAGCAAACGGCGGGGGCTATGAGCCAAAGGACAGCACCATAAGGGTGACGTGCACGTCTCTCGAGTGGTTCAGGACCGTGGTCAATAACGTACCCCCCATGCAGACAACTCGCTTCGCGGTCTACAGCGAAGAGAGTGTAGCCCTCAAGAAAGCCATCTGTTGGACTCCGGATCCACACCTGTCTACGGCGGGTGTCCTATCCTGTCTACGCAGCCAGAATCGGGGCGTCAGTACGAGGCTTTGGCGAGTCCTTTCGTACACCAAGAGTGGAAACCGGGAGGGGAAGGAATGGGCTGCTCTTGTGGTGCGAGTGGATGAGGCTAGTGTTGATGTTATGGGCTTACGGCTCGGGAACCGTCTGAGTCTCTTCGTTGGGACTGTCAGTTTCCACGTCTTTCCCAAATGATTGGCTCGGACGGTTCCTGTAGCTACCGTCCCTTGGCGGTGACACAGATTAACTTGCAGCATACCAAAGCCGCTACCGCACTACTAAGTAGAAGGCTTACCCAGCTACACACATTACCCCACATAACAACAGTGCAAGAGCCCTGGGTCTTTAGGGGCCGCCTCTGTGGCTTAAGCGTGTTGAAAGGGGCCACATTATTATATGACAAGAGTTCGAGTAGACCCAGGACCTTGGACGTGCATATGCGTTTGAAAAAACACGAGTAATAGCAGACAATTTTTTTTCAAAAGTGATTTTCGCATTTTTAAAATGTGACATTACCATCAGATTGGCTTAGGACCATAAGTTCTACACATTGAACAATTCAATTCATTTTCGACCTTCTAAAAGAAATCTGTTTGCAACCAGTAAAATATAAATTATTGACTTTGTTGTCATCTGTGACATTTCATTCCAGCTATTATTTTGACTTTTTATTATTTATGCTGTTACTGCAGACACAATTTGCTTACTAGCAGCAACACTTATCCCATTTTTCCACAAGCTGTATTATTTTGCCGAGTGCCGTCGAGGTCGCGCAATGGAAATAGGGGTGCTTACGATGCACTACATTTATCTGCATATGTGTGAGTGCTTATGTATGTAAACATATACTTTCGGATATGAAAAAAGTAGGGAACTGCAGCTAAGCGCAGAGGAAACGGATAGCAGGGTGTCCGACAAGCGTACACAATCATTTTGTAATGATAGGACCATTAACAATAATTATGGTTTGATTGTTTCAAGCGTCGTTTTTCATATTTCGCTTTTCGCGGTGCTCAATTGTAATTTTGCAGATTACTCCAAGTGTTGTTGTTTATTGTCGTATATTCGAATATAATATGTGCATATGTATGTATGTATGTATGTGTGCTACCTTCATTCATTAGCTATTAGCCGCAATTATATTTGGTAAATAAATTCACTAAGATTAATTGCCCTAATAGATATCGATTAATTTTCATTAATATTGGTTGCACTGATTATGGACATTTGAAAGAAGGACAACTCTATTTTAATTTAGTGCTTATCTTTACTTTTATTTGATTACCAAATCCGCATTAAACAAAGCTATCAAATCGAAATAGGGATATACAAAAATCACATATAGTCGACTCTCGTTAATTCAAGTCTGCGATATTTCGAACCTCTCATGAATTCAAAGTTATCACGAGTCCCCTACAAAATCTCTTTATAAAGGGTGGTTAAGTTTAAAGGGCCGGTGTTGATTTTAAATAAAATCCATTTTTTTTAGGAAATTATTGTCATTTCTCTTTATTATGATAATATTGGTACGGCTCAATTACGTACGGAACAAAATATTGCCCAAATGGTCGCCGCGTCTGCGGCGGCACACCTCCATCCGATGGTCTAAATTTTCGATGACGCTGAGGCATAATTGAGGTTCTATGTCGTTAATGTGCCGAAATGTCTCATCCTTTAGCTCTTGAATTCTTGCTGGCTTATCAACGTACACCTTTTCTTTCAAATAATCCCAAAGAAAGAAGTCCAACGGTGTCAATTCACACGATCTTGGCGGGCAATTGACATCGTCGCGACGTGAGATTATTCGCCCATCAAATTTTTCGCGCGAAAGAGCCATTGTTTCGTTACCTGTGTGACAAGTGGCACCGTCCTGTTGAAACCACATATCGTCCACATCCATATCTTCCAATTCGGGCCATAAAAAGTTCGTTATCAACTCACGATAGCGAACACTATTCACATTAACTGCCTGGCCGGCCTCATTTTGGAAAAAATACGACCCAATGATGCCGCCGGCCCATAAACCGCACCAAACAGTCGCTCTTTGTGGGTGCATTGGTTTTTCGGGAATCACTCTTGGATTATCATTCGCCCAAGTGTGTGAATTCTGCTTATTGACGAATCCACTGAGGTGAAAATGGGCCTCATCACCGAAGATGATTTTCTTCGAAAATTAGTCATTCCTTGTTGCCATTTCCTGCCACCATTCTGGCCATTGACGACGCTAGAAATGGTCAAGAGGCTTTAGTTCTTGAGTCAATTGCACCTTGTAAGCATGTAAATGCAAATCTTTATGCATAATGCTCATTAACGACGAGCTTGAGAGGTGCAATTGTTGGGCACGACGACGAGTTGACGTGGACTGCTCTACAACCACACTATCGCGAAGAGCAGCAATATTTTCTGCAGTACGAGCTGTACGAACATGCACTGGTGTTTTCACATCTCCTACAGACCCGGTTTGCTCGAACTTTTGCACAATTTTTCCGATTGTACGCACATTTGGACGATTAAATTGACCGAAAAAATCACGAAGTGCGCGATATGCATTTTGATTTGAACGCTCGTTTTCATAATAAGCCTGAATAACTTTAAGGCATTGCTCGATTGTGTAACTTTCCATTGTTCAAATTCAGTTAGTCTGAAATTGAAAAATGTCAATCCAAATGCAGAAAAAAACTTGACGTTTAGGTGTGGTTCACATTCAACATCGGCCCTTCAAATTTAACCACCCTTTATTTCGAATTATGTCCATACATTTTTAAGCACTCGGTAATTCGAACGAAAAAATCATTGCTACGACGCGGTAATTCGAACTTTTATGGTCAAACACTCGACAATTCAAATTTGCAAAGTTTCTTGGTGCGTTAGTAAGAACTTTGAATTTGTTGAATTTGTACTTGGTTACGTGTTATGCATAAAACATAGGCACATTTTGACGCAAGCTTCCGCACGAATCGCTTCGTTGGTATACAGATGAAAAATTTGTATTAAATATGAGCCCTAAAACGTATAAACGTTTGACGATTGCTGAGGAAATTAATTGAAAAAATAGAAGGAGTTGAGAAGAAAAGCGATGTGGCAAAAGAATTTAACATTCCTCTCAGTACTCTTCCAACCATAATAAAGAACAAGGAGAAAGTTCCTTTTGCTCAAACAGTTGGAGCTCGGAAAAGAACAACTAAAGGTGAATTTCCTCGTCTGGAAGAAAGCCTGGTCATTTGGCTTAGACAGTGTAGAGGACAAAAAGTGTCTATTAGCGAAACTTTGTTAAAGGAAAGAGCAAAAGAGTTCGCGTCTACTCTAAAGACACACAACAAAAGTTGCGTCAAGTGAAGGGTGGCTTACAAATTTCAAAAATAGGAATGGAGTCCTGGTTCCAGTAGTGGAATCATGGTAGTTGACATCAGCGGTGTGAGTATTTCTAACTATGTTCAAGTGGCTGAAGATGTTGCTGTCTCAGGATCATTAACCGATGGTGAGATTCTATCTGCGACAGATACGAATAAGAAGCGCAACGATGAAGATAAAGACGATGCATTAGGACCTTTGGCAGAGATGCCAGTTAAGGTAGTAGAAGCCTCATTCGATAACTTACAAAGCTTTTGTCTACAATGCGAAACTGATGACACAGCATATCAGGCTCTATTTCTACTTAAAAAAATTTTGAAAAGTCTGAGCAGCAGCAATGCGCTTCGAAGCAAACCCATATAAATGAGTTCTTTTCAAGGATTAATTAATTCACATTATGAATATGTAAAACATTAGCAGTTAAATAAAAACACTTGATAATTCGAAGTTTTATTTATTTTCTCTCAAAAATTTCGAACCTTTTAATATTTCAAACACTCTCTAATTCGTAATATTTTAAGAGTCCCTCGAACTTCGAATTAACGAGAGTCGACATGTATAAGTATATAAAGGGTGATCAGATTGGATGTACTTTTTTCAGGTGGGTTTTTCTTTTTTGGCAGATCACGTGTGACTACTGTAAGTATATAATTTTGTTCAGTATTCATTGAGACTAGAAAAGACTCTGCGCCTCAATAGCGTTTACAAATCGTACTATTGTATTACGAAAATCGACGCTCAGGCCAACTTATGGTGTACGAGGTGAGTTCAAAAAATAAGGCGGATTTTCAAATTTCGCGGACTACGTACATTCGGCTTATTATTGTTTTTTATATTGGTGTCGAAGATATGTTCACGGTTTTAGCAATATAGCCTGTGTAGTTTGTTTGTGAGAGGCATAAATAAGACAAGTGTTTTGCATGTTCGGCGATTTTTTGCTATCGACTCTTGGTTCTCCTGAACTCTTCCATTGGGACGATTGGGCTTTGGTTTCGATGTCTTAACCATATACCCATGATTCGTCACCAGTTATGACCCTTTTAAGCAAATCTGGATCATCGTTGACGTCACTCAACAATTCCTGAGCGACGCTCATGCGACGTTGTTTTTGGTCAACATTTCAAGTGTTTTCGAGGACTTAATTCCTTTTTTTACACAAAATTTGATACAACTTCTTTGATCCATTTTGTTCGATATCAGAAACTCGCCGAACACACAAAACATTCGTCTTATTTATGCCTCTCACAAACCAACTAAACATGCTAAATTGGTAAAACCGTGGCCATTTGGTCAACATTTGATAGGGATTATCTTTAAAAAATATATGTAATGAATGGTTCGACACAAAAAGAATAAAAAACTGTCCAATCAATTTGACTTTCCGTTGTTTTATTTCATTTTAAAACTCGATACCTCTAAATTGATCACGATATATATGTCTGGTCCTTATGGTTCGAATTTGTGTTTTTATATTTGGTTAAGATAGCTTAAACGACTACCCATGTAAGACCCCATTTTGACAAATAAGCAAATTCGTCCATTGTGATACCATACAGAGGAAAGCAGAGGGGGAAGAACAGAATAGAAGGGGTAAAAGAAAAAAGGGATTAGAGCAGGATGACGACCAAACAGTGGCTAATTATCAGCTCAGTCCATAAGTTCGTGCGTATTTTACGCATAATTTCACTTTTGTACGATTTTTGCATACAAAAAATTATTCGCGGAATATAGCGGAACAATTTATATTTTCTTTGATATATTGTGCATTCAACAAGTGATTTTTATTGCGGATAGAAGCACGTGTTGTTAACAAAGAAAATGGAGTCTTCTAACGCGTATAAGAGGCATATTTTGTATTTTTTTTATAAAAGTGGTAAAAATGCAACAACTGCTGCTGCAGAAATAAACACTGTTCACGGAGAGGATATCGTTAGTGGATGGACTGCGCAAAAGGGGTTTTCAAAATTCCGAAGTGGTAACTGCGACGGGGAGGATGCCCCGCGCGCTGGTCGTCCTGAAGTCTTTAACTCCGATGCCTTGCTCGAACTCGTGGAAGCTGAGCCAAATTTGACAGTCGATATGAAAGCTCAGAGTTTAAATTCATCACATGGAACACTCACAGACACCTGTTTCAGTTGGGAAAGGTTTCAAACCTGGGAAAATGGGTTCCGCATAGACTTTCCGTCGCCAACCTTCAGCAGAGAGTGAATGTGTGTTCTCAGCTGCTGTAACGGCTTGAAAATTAAAGTTTTTTGAACCGTATCGTTACTAGTGATGAAAAATGGGTACTTTACAATAATCCTGTTCGCAGACGATAACTGCTGATTATTATTCCCATCAGCTATCAAACCTGAATGAGGCACTTAACAAAAATCGACCGTCTTTAGGGAATAGACCACAACAACGCAAGACCTCATACCGCAAGGCAAACATTAGGCAAGCTGAACGAGCTCGGATGGGAGCTAATGCCGCATTCACCATACTCTCCGGATATTGCATCTTGTGATTATCACCTTTCCGTGGACTTCAATCCCATATGAGTAACGAGAACTACTCCTCAAAAGAAGCTATAAAAAGGTATATCGAAACGTATTTTTGCTCCAAGGATAAAAAATTGTTTGAACAGGGAATTAAAAATTTGCCTAAACGTTGGGAAGACATTGTAAATAATGAAGGAAAATATATTATTGACTAATAAATACTTTAAACATTTTTTTTTATTAATTTTAAAACCTCTTTTAAAAAACGCACGAACTTATGGGCTGACCTGATATAATTACGTTAATCGCTTCAAGGTACCGATGGAATTAAAAATATATATATACATATATCCCCAGATGTAGCGAAAAAGGAGAGCCTAGACCTGTGCCGGCGAGAGCAGAACAGCTGAGGAGAAGATACTGAGATGATTCGAGCTCATCCCTGAGACAGATGCTGCAGAAAGGACTTGAAGCAATCTCAAGTCTCGCTAGACTGATGCCTAAGGGCAATGCCCGGTAAGGATACCCCCGAAATTCGAAAGATGATGTTTTGAAATTCTCTCGAGGGCCTTTGAGGGTTTGAGAACTAACTCAGCGCTAACTGAGTTGAAGCCAAGCACATCTTTCCAAAAGCAGACTTAAAGGAACCTCAATCTTCTCATTTCGCAGAGAAACCGTTTTGAGGGTCATTTATGTTTTGAGGGTTTTTATGTGTGAATAGAATTTATTTTTCTGCTGAAAATTGTGCATGCCGTGCGTATGTATGTACATCTCTGCGACATCATATAACCCTAGGAAACTATACAATAATAAGGAAGTGGTTTATGTGGGAACTACTACGACTTCTTTACCAATGCCGCCCCCTTTTCTGATTTGTTAAGGTATTCATACTTTATGTCCTTGTAGCAAATTTCAGTTTTCAAAAATAGGTAATATTTTGAATAAACTTTACTTTTAATAAATTCTTCTGGCAATTGCAAGCAATAAGTTGACGAAGGTTCATTACGATACGATGATTGGTTTGATAGCTTTTAAAATACTACGTACAAACAAGCAAATATTCATTTTTATATACAGGTACATACAAGATTTTGAAAAATTAAAAGTCTTTACCAAAGGTTCTCGGAGCATATAGACATTGCCCCAGAGTTGCCCTGAATGTTGTTTTGCGCAATCAGGTTAAAGGAGGTTGTCCTCTGGAGGCAATCTCTCAAGGGACATGGTGGCATTTTTAGGCAGTTAACACCGTGCTGAACACTGAACTTCAGACAGATCTCTCTTTCCGCAAACTGGAGTTTGAGGGTTGTGCCTGGACAATATTTCTAAGTAAGCAGGATTGAAACGAGAGGAAATCTGCACCGAAGCTTGCACCTCTGCCGAAGCTTGCAAATTGCCGAATACTGCTAATATTTTTCGGGCAGAAGTCTTTGCGACCCTGTAGGTCTGCAAAATGCTTAGGTAACGTGGGAGCGAGGGAGATATTAACATTTTTTCCGATAGTCAAGCCACGATCAAGGCTCTGACGACCGCCATGGTGCACATCTTAACTGGTCAACTCCTATAAGGAGGAGATCAAATCTCTTGGATGTGCAGGTAACATTTCTCTGATCTGGGTTCCATGACATAGGAACATAGAGCGAAATGGAATTGCTGATGAGATTTGCCAGGAAGGGGACTGAATTGGTCTCAGAGATCTCCTACCCGGTCATCGGCACCCCCAGTTGTTAAGGGAGAGTTGCACAACTTACGAGTATTGCTCAGGAAAGCGCGGAGAAGATGGAGCCCCACTTCTTCATGCACTATTTCGAAAAACCTTTGGCCCCAATATAATATACGGAGGACTCAGAAAGTACTTTGGACTGCAAGCCATTCAAGGTTGGGTTTACCATTTAACCCTCATTGCAGAAGCTGTGGGGACCTTCCAAGAAGGAGAGCACTTTGAGTATTTTCTTGGTAAATATCCGCGTTTGGCTGCTAGACAATTAGGACCACTGGGTGCTCCTTCCTTTGACAGCCTGGGACGGAGCTCCAACCTAAATCCCATCAACCTTCTCCAATACATCCACAGCTCTGGATATACATATGTCCGTTAAAGGCCTCTTAATGCTATCAAAACGGCGCTTTAATCCTATGTGGGGAGCGCCAGAGTGGTACTTCAACCATTTCATCTATTTACCGATAAAAGATTCCATAGAAATACACATTTTGTTTGATGTTTTCATCGTACATTTCACCAATAAAATCAATATTTTCACAGCAGATATGGCCAGGGTTGCATTTGTAGCTGTTTAACTAGCCACTTGCTACTCCTAAGCCGCCCTTTCTTAACTTCAGTTAACTATTAGAGGTCTCTCAACTTTCTAGGTTTTACTGACCCTAATTTAACTACAGACAAAGTCAATATCTATAAATGACTTCGTACTTTCAAAAATATTAAAAGTTTCCTTAATTAATTGAATTTCTTTAAATTTTTCATGTTGTCAAGTTTGCGTCATGCCATTATGGGTAATTTGTCGATAATCTCGTAATGCACTCAAACGCAGGTGGAGAGCAGCCTAGTGGTTAGCTTCTGAAGAGGTTAAATACAAAAAAGGCATATATTTTATTGTCAACTGTCATCAACTCAACTGTCATGCTGCCGGGCATGAAATGGCCACAACAGAAGCAATTTTCTTTCATTGGCATGTTGAAGTAATTGCGGTTTTCAACCAAATTTGTGGTTCGTTAATCTAAAAGTGAGTATTACTACATACACACGTACATACATACGAGTACAAGACGTTCATCATTTTAAATGTGGAGCTTTCAGAGCATTAACTAATTGTGTACGAGTACATATAGGCGTGCTAAAGTATTTATGTATGCGTATGAATGTAAGTGTTACGTATGCATGCGCGTGTACTCGTAAATGCTTTCCACAGCATTTTATTTTGGTGGCCATAAGATATTTGAAAATTTTTTCTCTTCCTATCCCCACTTTATTATAATTAGCCCCAATTGAAATGGTTGCAACAACATCCATGAAATGGTTCAAGCTTTGTCTATTTTGTCTACAAAAACTGGCGTTGCCCACCTATCGCTCAAAGGAGTTGATCTTTTTACACACAAATCGCAAAGCCAGTGGGTTTCAATTATTCACTGTTGTTGGCATTATTTCATTTCCACGTAGGCGATTGCTGTATTGCGTTTGAGGCAACGAATGTGGCTAGATTTGACTCGTACTCGTGGAATGCATTGAATTGAAATGTGCTGACAAAAGCTGTCACTGCCAAACGCTGTCATTAAGTGCCAACAATTAGTGGAAAACAGTAGTAATAAGCGATTGGAGATCAGCTTTCGGAGCGGCTGCGTATTGGCAGATTGGCGGCGGCTGGAGAGTGACTGTTGGTGGTTAATGTTTGGGCAGAGAAACATAAATTAAAATTGATTGATGGCTGCAAGCCACACTCGGCTGGATGCTGGCTGACCTGTTTTAGAGCAGCGATTCATGTGGAGCATATTAGTGGGGCAGCTACATTAGTACATATATACTTCTAAATGAATGGATAGTAACTTTAAAAAATTTTAATTTTTTTTTAATTTTAATGAATGAATTTAATATCAATGGAGAAGTGTAGCTGAAAATTATGATAAATATTTTAATTGAAAAAGGCAATGAAATTAATGATAAATGAGTGTTTCTTTTTTGTGCGGTGAGGTTGGGTTAAAAATGCCTTCGCACTATATAGCAACCGTCGCTACTACGTGTGTGGTGACCCCACTGCAAATATGCCTCCTCTTCTCTTGGATTTTCCCTCCACCCCGGGACTGCTTTCGTGTTACAGGGCCAAGACGGCATCCCAAAAAGGACATTTATTTACTCACCCTTCGTTCAGGGCCGCCTGTTTTGAGAAACCTATGCTCAATGCTCTTTAGCATAACTTTCCATTTCACGCTTCTTTTCTTCGGATAATATCCTCCACGCAATTTGCGACGGCATTCCATTTTTCTTCGTCTATCATCATTTTCTCGATCATTTCTTCAGATGTAAATACACCAATAGCTCGTTGCAGACCTGTGCTCTCTATGTTCCACCTCTCGCATTTAATCATCATTCTCAGTATCTCCATATATGCAGTTTGAGAGGCTCACTTTCCCCATTCGCCACAAATACTTGCAAAAGGACCCATGTCCGTACAAAAACTGTGTGAGGTGATAGTTAATCTCACCGCGTTTTCCTTCTACCCACTTTTTTTAATCGGGTATTAGTCTCGCTGTCCATCTATCGTACCGTTCAGAGATCCATCTTGCCTGCCAAAGTGTGAGCGTTTGAACTCTAATATCGGAGAAGCGTGGTACTGGGATTCCTGTGATTTTTGCCTCCCATCTCCGTTTGCGCTCTTGTGCTAGAATATCTATAGAGATGGTTCCGCTGATAACTAAAATCGCTGTTTCAGATACTGTTATGTATAATAAAGCCACTCTGAGAGCGCAGGTGCGTTGCACAGATTGCAGAGTTTTCCCTCGGCGTTGCACCCTTAGCAAATCTGCCCATATTTCGAATCCGTATAAAAGAATCGAGTTCGTCGTGTCCATTAAAAGTGTTCGCTTGTTCTGCGTTGGACCCCCCAGGTTTGCCATGAGCTTACTTAACATGCCGCTTACTTTGGCAGCTCTTGTGGCAGCATGGTTTATATGCGTGTCTCAGACAGTGTACTGTGCCCAGCTTGTGAAGAGAAGGATGAGGCGGTGGACCACTTCCTGTGCGTCTGCCCCGCCGTCGCTCGGATCAGGTTTTTAGAAGTTTGGCACTGATGTGTTGAGATGAAGCGACCATCTTGGTTCCTTGGCACCACAAGATCTACTCAGATTTCTTCGGAAATCGGGTAGATTTAAAGAAAATGAAAAGGGAATCCAAGTAAATTACACTGGACTTAATTAATGTCTGAGTGCTGCAATTGCTAGTTGTCCCGACAAAACAAAAAAAAAAATTGAATAGATTATTCGGGATCTTGAATTTTGCCTTTAAGGCTTCAATTACGTCGTCCTAACTTAAACTGTTGAAAGCATTTCTAATATTCAGTGTGGCTAGTAAAACTAAGCGTTTGGAGTATCGATTACCTGCATGGACATGTTCTACGCTCGCTATAACATCTTGGATGGCTCCTGAGGTTGATCTGCCACTTCTAAAACCATGCTGCCTGTCAGACAGCCCGCCACTGTTCTCTACGGCTTCGCTTAGCCTATGCTATGTTTCTGAAAGAGTTTTCCTGCGCAATCCAGCATCCATAGCGGTCTATAAGCGGACGCTAATGTTGGGTCTCCTTTTCCCTTACTGATTAGTACTAGTTTTTGTTTTTTCCATATTTCTGGAAAAACTCTTTCTTTTAGGCTTGCGTTGTACTGTTTAGCAGCAAAAGAGGCGTTCAATTGCCAATAGTTTCAATATTTCTGCAACTATGCCATCAGGTCCTGGCGCTTTATTGCATTTCATTGCTTTTGCAGCATCCATTAGTTCTTCTTCTGTGAGTGGGACAAGCTCCGTTGCTTCATACTCGAGTTCTTTCCTCTCAGCACAGTGTGTTGGGAAGAGTGTGTCGACTATTTTTCTTACCACTTCGGTTTTCATATCAGCAGCAGGGTACTTGCCTCCTAGCTTTTCCATAACGATTTTGTAACAAAATATCAGACTGTGTACCGAAAAAAGTTCGCTTTACACTCCCGAGTCCTACCTACCCGAGTCCTACTACCTACCTACGTACCCGAGTCTGAAGTATTTTTGTAAGACAATATCAAGGTAGTTTTTCGTTGCGAACGTAAAATAGATTTTTTTATTTTTGTCTTTTTATCTTTTCACATTTTTGTGGGCAGATTTTAGAGCATGAACTCTATTTTGTTTCACAGTTGATTGACCGCAAATGTTCCGTTCTAATACTAGATTCGACTGTAACTATATTGTGCGAAAGCATTTTTAACTCAACCTCACCTCCAAAAAGCCTAAATCCCATCAACCTTCTACATTGGATTTAATTTAAAGATTTAAATCTATACCCTGCATTTTCTGAAAGCAGAAATTTTTGAAATTACTATGTTTGCTATTTAAAACAAACAGAGGCAATAAGTGCTCAATGTATGTATTACACTTTTTTTTTTAATTTAACACAATTTCATTTATGATTTATACATTCATGACAAATGCACTCCACCTTGATGACCTCTTTCAAAGATAACAAACTTATTACTTATGCGCTACGGTGCAATATTTACCTTCACATATTCATACAAGCACATACATGTGTATGTATGTATGTATGTATGCACATCATATAGACTATGAGTGAAGTGTGGAGCCAGCCCCCAGTTGAATACATTTTATACGTATCTTGCACAGAGCTGAACTGTGGCACGAAGGAGGAGACTTGCATCGAGTGCGTATAAACAAATTTGTAGACTTTTATATATATATGTATGTACATTTATAAAAAAGTACAGAGTGGTTCATCTAGCGTTTGCAATTTGAGCTATACATATTTTTACTTTCATAGCTAAAAAATATACGCGATGCATCAGAAACTTAGCTTATGATTAGGTATTTACACAATGGCTGGGTTTTTATTTGAACCAAACTGGAATACGTTAAAATCGCATAATAAGCCAAAAAGGAGATGCCAGTTGGCCGCCGAGAAGTTGCGATTTGACTTCATTAGAGTATCTTTAGTGGGGCAGCTTTAAAAATTAGTTTTACGATAATCATTCAGAGGTGACTCATAAGTTGAAACATCACATTGGGGTACTTTAAAGCTAGCCCATATAAAGTCATATGAGCTAAGAAGTCATACAAATGAAATTGTTTCGTATTTGATAAAGTTTACTTTCTCAAGTAAAAAAGAAAAATTGAAAAAAAAAGCACTTTGTTGAAAAAGTTCCCTTAAAATTCCTCTTCAAAATACAAGTTTATTCCTCAAAAGTGATAGCATCGCCTTCAAAGTACTCCCCATCATCTGCAATGCATTTATGTCAGCGTTTGCTTCAGCTCTGGAACTATATTTTTTTGGCATAGCCATCAGAGCAGTCTTCGATTTTTCCTTTACTTCCTTGCGGCCGTGAAGACGTATTCCCCGTAATGGTTTTTTGACTCGATTAAACAGAAAAAAATCGCAGACGCCCATATCAGGTGAATTCGATGCCTTTTGTTTCGTTCATGTAAACATCTCATGAAGCTCAAATAATAATCCTTATTAGCTGCCTGACCTTCTATTCGACTTAAAATTCGTGGTGTACAATACCGTTGTCATCTATTAATTCAGAAAAACCGTCAGCATCGCTTCCTTTTTAACCTCAAAACGGCGTTGTCTTCTGGTCTTGGTTCATTTGGCGCTCTCCACCCACTCGCCTTATGTCTGGATTGCATTTCGTACTCACAAACCCACGTCTCGTCTCTAGATGAGTAATACGTTTGATGAATGTTTGGCCGGATTCAACTTTTGCATGCAATTCAGGTTCATTGAGGCCAGCTTTGTAGCAGCACAGCGCAAATCCAAATCTTTAACTGCAATGTCCTGAATGGATCCATGAGCAATGTTGGTTAATTCGCGGTTATTAATCAACTTTTCTTTCACTTCATCAGTTTTCTATGTGGACGGCCTGCCACTACGTTCGTCATACTCGATGGGCACACGATCTCTTCTGGAGCGTTCATACCACTCTTAAACGGCTGCTTTCTTTAGAGTATCATAACGAAATAATTTCCTAAAATTTCGAAGTTTTTCTCACTATAGAATCCATTGCTTTCGCAAAATTTACTACAAACACGTTGTTGCAAACTCAACAGAGAGATTTACAGAGGGATTTACTTAAGACCGCATAACTTTTACAATTGTTAAGCAATGGCGAAAAAATTTTGGTAGGAATGTTAATCACACCTTCTTTATAGTAGCCCTGTATTAGCTAGAACCCGAATGAAATGTTTAGGAGCTATACAATATGAGAGGTTAGAATGTCTCTCGGGGTTAGAGCTTCAGAGCTTACTTCGGTTCGCAAAAGACGCAGACGTATAACAAGAAGCCTAATACAAGGAAACGTAAGGGTCAAGCTCCATCTTGTACAACTAAGGATCAATAGGTCTATGCGATGGCTTTCAGCCAGCCAGGTCAATCTAATCTAACCTAATCACAGATGTAGCAACTCGACAAAAATAAAGCGGAACTCAAATCAGTTGGCTTAGAGCATCAACTGGAGGCTGTTCCGCGAACTTTTTGGTCAAGTTGCTATTGATGCGCCTTTTATTAATAACCATATTCACTAAATTCGGTAGATGGCCCACCCTGTATAAGCATGCACATATGTCAGTACCACTTTGACAACGTAAGTCAGCATAAACTGTAATTACTGCCAACGCTCTACACTTTTTCGCTAATCTACAAGATACGCTAATGGCTCGATCGTTGCACGTTTAATGAGATTGCAGTTGCGATAAATTAATTGATAGTTTCCAGTTGCAGTTGCATGACAGTTTAAAAGTGTATGTTTATTAATCAAAAAGTTATTTAAAACGAGCATTTGTAAAAAAAAATTTGAAAAAATAAAAAATTTTTGGATGTTTGACCTATTTGTGGTGTGCGCCTTAATGTTTATCCACATTTTTTTCCATTGAAATTATTGCCTCTTATCAAGTGCACCGGATTGCATGTCATAAGGTTATCGGGACCAATCTTTCAATGCATTTTTCCTTACCAAAAAGTGCATAGATACTCCATTGGGCTCTTGTCTTACTAACTCCCCTATTTATGTGGTAAAGCAAGCTAACCAAACTTCAACCAGAGAAGAGCTCTTAATTCTTAAAAAAAACGGTTTCCTGTTTGAATTGATGGCAGATCGATTGGCTTTATCCAACGTTCGTTTAATCCCTTACAACCCCAAGAAAAGGTTACCTCTTTATTCGACCGCAATTTTCACTGCCAATTTGCTTCTTTTTTACCGGGGCTGACGACTATTTCTTTGTTTGCAGTTACTTACAATAGAAATAAGTAAGTTGGCAGTATAGGTGGGATGATGGAATAATTTGTAACCAATTGCGACGGCAGACCTGTATTGCGGGGCGTTATCCTGATGGGAAATAACTTTTTTACTCGCAAAATGCGGTGGTTTTGGATTCAAATCGGTGTTTTAACATTTCCTTTGGGTCTTTAGAATAATATAAGGGTCTATAGTATTTTATATAATAATATAAATGATGTGACAAACGTTGACATTCCCAAAACTATTTAAACGCCTGAAGCGCAATTTCAGCTAAATGCTATCTTTTCGGTGCTTTAATGCAACATCACGAAATTTTCCTCATCATAAATCACACAATTTCTAATCTCGCCGCAAATGCATAATAAATGTTCAAGTTTCGAGTTCATTTATTTCGCTAATACGAGTATGCATGTATGGGTCACCATCTACGTGTAAACAAGTACTTGTTTGTATGCGCCTGTAAAAATAAGCAAATAAATTGAAGTGTGTAAGTAATTGCATTCGCCACGCACACTTGTATGCCAAACTAAATTAAATCTGTGCGCATTGAAGTCTAAATACACACCATGCGCCTTGTCGAGCCCTGCAGCTTGTCCAATCAACGAAACCTGGTATACTACAAAAGCCATCAAAACACAACCTGTACATACTGGCTAACAACTTGGATGTGTCGTCGTCGTGAAAACTTATTACAGAATACATAAAACTTAGTTACGCTTGAAAATTTTCGGAAGTACGAAAGCGGAAGTGAAAATGCCACATTTTATGAGTATTTACTTGCTGCCAACGCTCATCCCCCACTCGATGCCGATATACAGAGGCTTCAACTTTAGGGTGGCAAGTTGGCACAAGCGTTGACACGCATACTAAACTTGTCATACTAACACTAAAACATACATTCATGAGAGCACATGAATTGACGATGCGATAATAAACCGGTGTGGATGATGGCGCGTTGGCGGGGATCATGATGACATCGCTATCGACCTGGGCGCGACAACATCAAGGCTTCTTTTGCTTGCCTGCTGACTGTTCATGGTCATTAAAGAATTTCAATTTCAATTTACTTCTTTATGGTGGATGAACACGTGGATAAATGACACGAACGGACACAGGCTCTCACAGGCAACCAGATGTGGAGTAGCCTACTCATCGCACTGTCCATCATTGGTTGCACTTCAGGTGCTGCCGAAAAGCAGTTATGGAGCGCAAAGGGCAATAAGATTGTGTGACAATATGCCACTCGTTGGCAAGGTGTGGCAGGAAAGCACTTTACATTCTGAAAGAATTATATAACAGAGGGTAATAAGTTCATGAGCGCTTTAATAAATAGTCAAAGTCACTGGCTTTGCGGGGGTAAGGAGTGCAAATGAAGTCTTTACATGCGCATTTTGTTACGAGTATTAGCAAATTAATCGTGTGTGCTTTAGTATAATTTCGAAACATTTCCTTTCCACGATTAAACTTGTTAATTGAATATTCGTCCACTTGTGGTAATAAAAGCTTGTATTTACGCTTGTTTCTATTTCATATCTGTGAAAAACTGAACTTCCACAGTAACTCTGCTTAATCGCTAAGAAGTGTCAAGAGCCTTGACGATGCCTTTTTAATGTATTCTATTATTAAAATTCATAAGGTAACCATAGAGGCTCAAATGCGAGCACACGGCTTCTTAGGGGCACTGAATTAGTAGACAAATAACCAGCAGTTTCGCAGTTAACGCACAACTATTTCGGTAGGAGTCGTAGAGACGAGGAGGAGGAAGAGTCCATTCAACACTTCTTAAGCAAATACTCCGGGCTTCTGAAAATACGTTTTAGCTTTTTGGGGAACCCGAACTTCAAAAATAGCACATTTTAGGCACAGTCTTACTGGAAGGGCTGATTGGATTCGCGAAAAGATCGAAATGGTTTAAAAACCTGTACGCATATCTAGACGGTGAAAGTCTTTCTTGTGCAGCGCAATGGGATTTAGTGTAATGTGTAATGTAACCTAACTTAACCAAGCCCTAGAGTATACTAAAAGCAGCATCATCTTTATCTTCGAAGAAAGCGTATCGTTATTTAAGATACTATCTGATAAGCTCGCCTCACGCAAAAACAGTTTCGAAGAAACTTCACTGGTATTCACACACAACGACGAACGAGCAGTATTTATATTCACTTAAAAGTTTTTGATACTAAACGAGGTTTCATATAAGGTGACTTCTTGTCGTGTGACTTTTTTAACCTGATGCTAGAAAAGATTCTGCGAGCCACAGAACTTAATCGTTCAGTCACAATTTATTATAAGATCGTACAATTCCTCACGTATGCCTCATCGGCCTTAACAACCGCGCTGTTAGTTTTGCCTTTTTTAAGATGGATTAATAAGCAAAGCGAATGGGTCTGGTGGTGAACGAGAACAAAATGAAGTACTTCCTCTCATCAAACAAGCAGTCGCCGCACTCGCGTATCGGCACCCACGTCTTTATTGACAGCTATGATTCTGAAGTTGTAAGAGACTTCGTTGATCTATGAAACAGCATTAGGTTAAGTAAGGGTGATGCGGTTGTCCACTGTGGGATACACTCAGGCTCATAACCCATTGTGTTGTCGCATGGGGAATGTGTCCGAAAACCCGTGAGTAATTTTAAACATTTTAGGAGGGCTCTGATTTCCACAGTACTGAGATCTTCCAATTCATTAAAGAATTGTCTACTTAAATCATAAATCTGGATAGAGCAGGACAATGGCACAGTAGGTGCGAGATCGTCTCTACCTCCTCCTCTTCTAGATAACTTCTGCAGAAGTCATGTGTTTGCACACCCATCCTCTGGGCGTGTCTACCTTTTAGGCAGTGCCCCGTTATAACTGAAGTCAGTGTGCTAAAACTGTAATTATTTCGGCTTAGCCGGGATTTTGTGCGTTTAGCATTGAGAGTTGACCACAATTGTTGCACGATTCTCAATGTGGTTTCATTACGCCATCTTTCATTCCCTGCTCTTACAATTTTCTCAATGATAAGTAGCTTACATGTTTGTAAGGTTATACCTATGTCATTGCCTGTGTACTCATCGGTCAATTTGATGCCGAGTCTCGCTAGTTTATCGGCTCTGCAGTTACCCTCAATGTCACAATGGCCAGGAACCAGAGTTACCTTTAGGCGAAATGATTCAGCCATCTCGTTGAGAGAGCTTTGAGCCATTTGTGTATACATAGCCCCGTTCCCGCTCTTCCTTCGAGGGGAGGAGATCATAAACGTCGTACAAAGTCCTCCAGTCCGGGAAGATCCAAAGGATAGGAGGTTCATAAACATCGTACAAAGTCCAACAGTCCGGGAAGATCCAAAATGCTAGGCAGGATTTTGCCAGCATTAACACCAATAATAATGTCAGCCTTGAAATACAACGAAGAATCTCTCACGCAAGCCAGTGCCACTTTAGACTAAGTAGTCAATTGAATAGTTAAGTTCTTTCTCGACGAATAAAACTAAAACTTTATATGACTCTCATCAATCCCGTTTTATTATATAGCGCAGAAGCTTGGACGATGACAATATCCAAAGGGGCGTCCCTTAGGGTGCTTGGGAGAATGATTATGTGAAAGATTTTTGCATGTTGGCTATGGTGAGTATCGAAGACAATGGAACTATGAGCTCGTAGGGTATCAGAAGCCTAGCTATTCATTGCAAACCTTCCTTAGCTATTGACATTGGCAATTCTAAACCCGATCGCTCATACATATGTACATTAAAACGTCACTTGCATTCTAGAACTTCTATCGAGACATGGGCGGTTTATTCAACGGATTTATCCTAATAAAACTTAGATTAAATTATTTTTTCTGTATGGCAGCACAACCTAACCTAATCTAAAATTTTTCACACATCAATCGTGACTTTAATTTATTCGAACCGCCAAAAGCTTTACGGCGGCATAGATATGGTGCAGCGAATAAAAATCCAGCGTCTCCGCTGCCTAAATCATGTGATCCAAATGGATACAAGCGCTCCGACTCCGTGCGGTATCAGCTGATTGTAGTAAAGGAATGAGGTTGGTTGTAGGATACAAGTTTTCACAATTCTCCGGTGAATCAAAGTTTCACTACAATCTACCAAAAGCAAGATTTCTTTAGTTCCTCTGCACACACAACCCGTTGATAGGAAAGAAGAATGGTATCAAATAGCAATGGCATCAAAATCAGATATCCAGGACTCGCATGGGTACTTTGAAATTTTACTTGGTAACTTTATCGACTAGAGAGCATTTGAAAGAAATATCTTAGGCTCACACAGGTCAAGAGAATAACAACCAATAGAATTATTATCTTGAAATTCACCGGCATGGGAAAACATATTCAACGTAATGATAACAAATACCAAATAGATCCAGCCGCAATTGGTGATTCTGCTCACTTGGAATACTTCAATTTTACTGACAATTTCTTCCTCACTCAAACCTTCGTTAAGGAAATAAATGAACTTATTAGATCAGGTTAGGTATATCTGGCTGTTGTGAATAGATCTCACATAGACCACAAGGGCCCGCAGTGTTACCAGTGTTATTGGAGTCTTGGCGAGTTTTAATAAACAGTTTAAACTTTTGTCAACAATATCTGTCAGAGATGAAAAGTATACTGATCCCAGGCAGTTGTAACGAGTTCTGCAGAGAGTAGGACAGTTGCGAAGGAGGTCTTCTAACGTGCCCCTTTCTTCTGCGCATAAGTTACACGCGTCGTTCTGGACCAATCCCAGTTTAGCGGCGTGATGTGGAGTGAGACAATGTCCCATCAGTACTTCCACCAACATTTTACATTCCTTCCTTGGGAGTGATAATATAAAGTTGGGTGTTTTCGTTACAAGTTTGTAGAGTCAGTTCTTCATCTAATCCCGTCTTCAAAACTGAAAGTTAGGGATATACATATGTTTTACGTACTCATTCTAGGCAAGCGGGTGCCTGCTTTAGCCGCTCGGACTTGAGAAATTACAAACAATACTTGGTAAAATGAAGATGCAGAGAGGCTCAAAGCTCAATTGTACAGATAGGGCACAAAGCTCTGCCAATTCGAAAGAAGAAAAAAATACGTAAAAGAAGCCAAATGCTCAATTAGCTTAAAATGTAGGCCGATCAGAAAGGTTACCTCGAAGCGGCCACAGAGAGACCTCAAAGGCGCATAATATGAAGAATTGCGCCTTAATTGTCTTTAAACTATCCTGCGGAATCCTAACAAAAGTTCTACCTGGACTACCTAACTCCTCCAATAAGTAATTAAAAAAAAACTCCCTGTGCTTCATTTATCCTCACATCGTGCAGATATTCAGATTAGTTTATCTGATTTCAATGGCATGGAACTTGAGTATTTGAATTTAACCCAAAGTTTATTTATCAGCTTTGTCGTTTCTTGAAGCTCTATCGTACCGTAGAAGAAGTAGGGGGGAGTCGAATTTTAGATATTGATTACGACTTCTCTGTCTGCAATACAAACAAGTTTTGAGAGGGAGACGCTCTTCGTGGCCACTTTTTCTGCCAGACTACAAAAATTCTTAGTGCCTTGCAGAAAAGTTTAAAACCAAAGAAATCCCCCATAAAAATCACAGCGGGTGCTTGGTGTTAGCTACGAAGAGAAAATTCATAAAGCAAAACCGGCAGAATACGTTGACAGAAACGTTATGACGAAATGCGAATAGCAATGGGGCTTCTAAAGCGCAACATAATAGAGGCTGCTTACGAACTGGTGGCTGATTAGTTCAAAAACGGCGACGATAAGTTGATACGAAACAGGAATAGAAGGAGATTATTCAGAATCAGCGTACCAGTTTATATCGAATATTTTTTGCAAAACGTTCACCCGAGTAGATTTATCGACAAACCAATACATGAGTAATAGAATCTACTTGCGTATTTCTTGAGTGGGTTGTAATATTATTTCCGTATACCTCTCCTGTCTTTCAAATTAATAAGTATTTACCAATATTCCAATTTGCTTCTTTCAACCCATTGCTAAAGATTCTATTCAATTTAATTCGATACGAATTTATTCGGCAGCATCATCATTCACGAGATCCCTGCTGACAGCTGCGTTGATCAACCAGCAACGGCAACCGCTACGATGGCGGCAGCAATCACGCGTGATACAACATCGCGTCGCTGTGGGTCGCCAGTGGGTATTTGTAAGTATGTAAAAGAAGAAATCTTGGTTCCGCAATAATTTAAGCGAATTATCTATGGACGAAAATCATCGGCATGTACATATGTACGTAGAAATATGATCCAACAACCACTCTTTTATTGAGTCATATTATGTACGCTACATACATACCTACATACATACACATTGGTAAGCTGAGTTAGTGAGGAAGTACTAGTTATTTAGACATTTTGAAATTATTGCTTGTACAGTAACAAATATTTTCATTCATATGCATGAGTGTGTATATTCATTAAGGTGGCGGATCACTGATCGAAAAAGACGCAAATTGAAACTTATAGAAATGGTCACTAATGGAACAATTTTATAAATCAGGTCAATATTTAAGTATGCAATCAATCCAAATCATTGCGTTGGATAAAAATCATGTATCGTAATCGAATAAAATTCCTGAGTTTTTAATTAAATACATTTCGCAAGATTTGTCCGTGATAATTTTGAAGTGAAACTTCTTAGGCGTCGATGGACGAGCGAGAATGGAGAGTAAAATTTCAAGGCTATGCAACGTTCTGGGCATTTTCGTTCCGCGAGAGAGAAAAAAGATATAACGTAGAGGAAAAGGAGAGAGAGAGCTATGCCTCATATATATCTTAGATACACTTTAGGCTATTCACGTCTCCCGTTTGTGCGGTTCTTCGTCTTTTCTCCTACTCCTACACTAAGGCTCTAGTCTAAGAACGACGTTACCTGTGTTGTAGGAGCAAGAGAGATCCACGCGTTAGAACAAGGCGTTAGAATATAACAGAGAGATAAAGAGAGTGACCCGTAAACGTACAACACTTACGCCATATTACTATAGTAGAGCGAAAGAGAGTAACATATTGTTAGAATAGGATAGATAGTATTGCGCATGCGCGTACCTTGTCTA
This sequence comes from Anastrepha ludens, assembly GCF_028408465.1. NCBI lineage: Eukaryota > Metazoa > Arthropoda > Insecta > Diptera > Tephritidae > Anastrepha > Anastrepha ludens. The sequence continues at coordinate 134,769,065 of NC_071498.1, read as the reverse complement.
TGCACGTTATGGTGTTAGACGCTATATGTGCGCACGGCTATAACGCCACGCTATTACATCGGAGCGAGAGAGAGCAACGTATAGTTAGAATACGACAGATCGTATTGTGCGTGCTGTGGCAATACGCGTTGATGACAGGCGCTATATACCTATACGCAGTTGGTATACCACGTGTATTATTTTTGCAAATTTTGTCTATTTGTATTCTCTGCAAATGTTGTGAATTTATTTAGATATATATTCTTTCTCTCTCCCTTTCTCTCTCCCTTTCTCTCTCATTCTCTCTCGGGTCTTTCCCTCTTTCTTTGCCGGCCTTGAAAGTTTCACTTCTGTTATGTGTACTACGCTACACGCACTTTTTTTTTATAAATAATGTTGAGTTTGTGGCACAAGGTGGCGCAAAAGATTACTTTGGGCAACAAGAAATCCATTATTTTCGTGTAAAATTCAAAACTTTATTTAAGATATCCCAGATTGCCCGATTTAGCTCAAATATGCACCGATTTGTTGCATAATTTGTTGCCATTTTAAAGGTGCTTTATATTGCCTCGCCCATGGAAGTCTTGGTTCTTATTGGCGAAAACCTCTAGTAATCGATTTTCACAATATCCTCTTGACACCAATTTGTTATCACTCAGGAATTTTTACAATGAGAGAAAAAATCGCTTGGTGCCTGGTTCAGACTATATGCTAGATGCATTAGAACTAACCAACGAAGCTCCAGGAGTTTTTGGCGAGTCGCTACGGACGTGTGTGGCCTTGTGCTGTCCTGATGGCACTCAACACATCCTCCATTGGTCAATTCTGGCCATTTCTGATCAATCGCTAACTTCAAACGGCCCAGTCCTTGGCAGCAGAGATCTGAATTTAGTGTTTGACCAAACGGAAGCAACTCATAATAAATAATTCCTTTCAAGTCCCACCAAATACACAGTAGAATCTTCCTGGCCGTTAGTCCTAATTTGGCCACTGTTTGAGATGCTTCATCACGCTTTGACCACGATCGTTTTCACACAATATTCTCGCTTGTGACCCATTGCTCAATCCCACTCACCATTTATTTAAGAAATGGGTTGATTTCATTCCGTTTGACCAATGCTTCGCAGATGGAAATGCGATCCATCATGTTTTTTGGTGTTAATTTGTGTGGCACCCAAACATTAAGGTTGCACAAATGGTTTAAAACTGTTGTATGGTCGACCTTTTGCTTCTGGGCGATGGTATGACTACTAACATACCGGGCAACTTGGATTATTTCTGTGATTTTATCGAAATATTCGACGATGGGCCCGACGACGCCTGTGTGAGGTGCATCTTTAATATCAAAAATCGGTGAAACCAAAATCGCATGTAATTATCTGTTACAGTATCGGCACCATAAACACCATTCACAATTTCAGCGGCCTGGCTTGCATTTTGGTCCTTATCAAAAAACAAAAACTGTGAAATCTACTGAATTTTCTCTTTTGAGACTTGCAATGTTAACATCCTGTAACTCCCAACGGAATGGAACAAGCAAAAAAAAAAAACAACAGAAAAAGAATTTTCTTACTGTGGAATGTCACATAGACAACGAGCATAAACTTTAAATTGGTTGCTCGATGCTTTACGAGATATCGATCACTACAGCCATCTACCAAAAAATATTGTATTTTCTGTTGCAAAACGCAAAAAAACATGTTCTAATACTGTCTGATATGCAGAAGTTATTCAACGAGTTCGTGCGATCATTGATGAGGACTCTTCAAAACAAATAAGGGCCCTTGCGAGGGATTTTAATGAATCTGAGAGCCTTATCCGTCGCGATGTCCATGAAGATCTCCGGCATAAATCCTACGACGAAATTTCCAACCACTGTTATGGTTTTAGTTGCTTGTTGGGACAAAAGGCACAAAAACACAACAAAGTTTGTCTTATTTGGGTGCCTGAACATTGGGGTATTACAGAGAACGGGCTGGCTGATAAACTGATTAATGAAGACTCTGAAAGCGTCCCACTATTCCCTGAACCACTTCTAGGTGTCAATTCTGCATCGATTCAACTCTTGATTGACGACTACATAAGGCCTACCCATAGAAGACTTTGGGCTGAGTTAGACTCCTGCAGCGTAGCCAAGCGCTTTGTAAAACAACAAAAAAAGAAATTAGCAACTTTTCTTTTAAAACTTAGTAGGAAGGGTCTGAGAGTAATAGCAGGTGTAATCACAGGCCACAATGCCGGTTGTCAGTTTATGATTACCATGGAAGTCACTGGTAACACAATATGCCTATCCTGTCTTTATAATGAGGGCGCTTTAGTGAATTTTCTCTCTAGCTGTCCATCGTTTTCTAGAATCAGACCTCGGCTGTTATGGTGCGATGTACTGAGTTTGGATAAAATTCATACTCGTCCTCTTTCGGATCTCTTAGGACTCATCAATGAATTCAAAATACTTGCGGAAGAGTGACCTCAACCCAATTTTTCCGTCACTGCATTCATACTGTATCTATCCTGTTTCTCTATTCTTTTTACTGTAATATATCCCGGTGTAGTGCAGTGATCTTCCTGACTGAGCGCATGGACTTATCTAATCCCCTTCAAATCTAATCTACCCGCGCTACAGGAGATATTTTTGATCTTGCGAAATATGGAAAACCCAAAAGTTTTTTACGTAATTAGTCATTTGTAGATATCTTTATGTGGCACTGACGCTTTAAGAGATTTTAAATATTTTATCTGTCACTATTTGTAATTATTATAATATAATATATATTTTCGATTATGTACATATGAGTTGTCATATAATCGTACCTCAGGTTATTGATTTGTCATCTGTCAAAATAAATTTAATATTTATCTGATTTTCTCCATTTTGATTGCGCGCTCAGTGCTCCAGCTCCTTCTGCACAATCAAAGCGCCGATCGTGTTAAACACGTGTGCTAATCTTTTTACAAAGTCGGGCAAAAATAATAAAAGGGAAACAAAGAACTCAAACTCATAAAATTGAAAAACAGTGTTCAATCAATTTAGCCACACTAAACGCACCGCCACCGCATACATTCCACACATGCACACGCATACATATACAGCCTGCGGTAATATTTGAAGGATCAGTAGCATCAACAACACCACCAACAATTACAATCTTTGCCCTCTGCTCTAAGTATAGGCCCGATTGTGCATAAACAAAAAATAAAACAAAGAAAAAAATACTACAAAAGAGCACAAAGGCAAAAAATAAAGAATCAAGCAAGACAAGGAAACGTAAGTTTATATCTATAAGTATAAGAAAGGCTCTGAGGGCGGCATCATCAAACTCGCATAAATCTTCAATAGTATTCATTCATTATCCTCTGACGACTCGAAGCTGACCACATCGATGCATTCATGTGTTTAAAGCGGCGAACAAAGGAAGTGGGAGAATCGCACGAAAAAATAGCAAACAATATAGGCATTAAAAAGCAGTTATCATGCAAAAGTTGTTAAGGCTCAAGGTAGGAGTAACAAAGGCAATACGACAGGGAAGCGACAAGGAGGAGGATAATATGGTGTGTTTTTCATTTATTGGATAAGTTGTAATTATCATTAAAGAGAGAATAGGCGCTAAAGAAGCACACCTTCTTGGCAGCAAAACACTGGTGGATATCAAAAATATTTGGAATAGCGAAAGTGAACCTTCACACATACATATGCAAGTATTGCATACATATAAACAAACGTATCTATGTGCGCGTGCATTCCATAAAGAGGTTTCTTCTATATTCTATGATGCGATGGTTGCCTTTTATATTTTGCGCCTTTGCAATACTACGTGAGATGAGCTATAATTCGATAAGTTTATCGAAAAGCTTGGTATTTTTTAGCATAAACGTACATACATATAACGTTTTCACTTACAAGCTTTATTTGTTCTTTTTTCAGTGAGTCAAAAAATTTAGCTCGCCCAAAAGATAATAATATACATAAATATTTTCTTGCGAATTTTCGAAGCAGGAATGCACAGATCCACTTAAGGAGTAAGGGGTAGTCAGAATTAAAAAAAATTGATTTTTTCTTAATTTTCTTAAAGTAGAATATCTTTAAAATATTGTGTGAAAATCTGAAGTGAATCCGATAAATACTTTTCGAGTTATTCAACAATTAACAAATGGAGCTCTGGCGGTCCGGGGCGTTCGTAAGCAAGTAGCAAAACTTTAAATGCGTTTTTCTCAAAACTACGTTTTTTGAACTGGTGATGACTGTAACTTAAAAATCGCTTGGTAGATTTCAATAAAATGTATACTGGCTCTTGCGTGATAATTTTTTGTTTTTTTGACGTGATAACGTCTTATAATTCGATGTAGCCGGCTGCACGCACTAAAAATTGCGGCCTTACCTTGCTTGAACTGCAAGCGAGAGCGCCGAACGAACGACAAAGAGGCACAATCGGCCCCCGCGTTCGGCAACGTTCGACATCTGGCTCTCTCCTACTTCAGTGAGCATATCTATGTATGTATATGCGCATATGTATATAAATTCATATATTTGTATTTGCATATGCCTTCTTCCTGTGTGCATGGTAATGAACCATTTCTCTGTTGAGAATAGGACGATGATAGGAAAAGTAGGAAATAAAAGGGAGTGTTTCGAGTGTAAAGTGTCTTGAAAAAGGCAAATCGATGATGGTGCCTCTTAGTGTTGTTGACTTATTAACGTCTGATGCACAATCGGAATTGAACATATCTTTCATGAGTTTGATAAATGTTTCGTCATTTTTCACGTTTGTGTAAATGGAACTTGATCAATTCCATTGCGATTCCATTTACCTCCTTCTCTATTTCCATACAAAATATCTATCAAACCAATAAAATTAAAATTTTCTTTTGAAAAATGCAACAATTCCATCAGTATTTTCTTATGACGTTGTCACGGGAAACTATCGTCAGTAAACCGACTTTACAGACAACCTTTTTTTTTTTGAATTTCAATTTTTTTTAACAAGCTGAAAAATATTTCCTGAGGCCGCCATATTGTTAATTTTGAAAAAAAAGCTACGATCAGGCACAAGGCTTCGGCCGTCCAAAAACAGCGCCAGATCGATAACGCAAGATCGTCATGTGACATAGCGTAAGATAGAGAGAGACATCTTTGGGCATTAGTGGGGCTAACATTTTTAAATGCATTCAATATGGCATAAACATTTTGTCATCAAGAAGATTTGTTCATATTGGGTACGGCAAAATTGATAATTGTCCAAACAACAAAATGCTGAAGAAACTCAGTCGCGGTGGTTCAAAGCACTGTCTATGATATCGTAACAGCTCGCGAATCCGATAGGTTAATTTTTTTTATTATTATTGTTTTTGATTGAGCTCTATAAAACTCCCGATTTCGAGACCAATTAAAAGGTTTATTTTTCTAACATAAATTATTTAAGAATTTAAATGAATTTTACACTTTCGAAAGATGGATGTCGGTTGGTAAAATAATAAGAGGGTGAAATGCACCCGTTTTTATAGGCGATTGCTATCTAAAAATTGGCTTCAATCGAGTTTAAAAGAAGTGGATCAGTCTCGAAAATTTGAAAGGGAGATTAACTCCCTTAGCCGGAACGTAACGAAGAGGATTGTCATTTGCTTTCGATGGTTGAACAGATAGGCAAAAATACTGCTTGCATTCAAAGCAACTCATTTATTTTCACGGCTAGCTGCCTGCGCTTTCAAAGCCGGAATGAACTGTAAGTTGAGAAACAATATATACAAGGTGACACAAAATTAATCGTCCTAACGGAAGATTTATAATTCGTGTATGTCAATCATATTTGACACTCGTGAGCTAGACAGCTGCAGTATACATCGAGAAAAGCAATGGATTATTCAAAATAGTTTTTTTAGTGCAAAAAAAATTTCAAAAACAAAATTGGATTAGTATTTTGCGCCACCCTATACATTGTATAAAAATAAAACTGTTTTGCCTTACCCTGTATTAAATTGTGTGATACAAATATTCCATATCGCATCTCCCTTCAATATTCAAATAGATTTGGTTGGGGAATAAGTTCATAGCGTTTTTATATTTTATTTTATTTTACCACGATTTGTTTGCTGTTTGGGAAAGGGTAAGTATTATATTATATTCAATAGAACTCTTCCTGCTCTACAAAACTATGTTAATTGTATTTTTGAGTTATTTAATTTTGTATTAGCTTTGAGGCTTAGAAATGGAATATTGGAATATCCAGGAGACAAAAATCAACATTTTCGACACCTCCTCTTCTTTGCTTTTCACCGAGGTCAAAAAGTTGCCGAAGCAGCTCGGGACATTTGCGATGTGTTGGGAGAAGGTGTCATAGGCAAGTATACAGCACGGGAATGGTTTGCAAAGTTCAAAAATGGCGACTTTGACGCCGATGACACGTCCCGCAGCGGAAGGCTTTCTAAATTCGATGAAGAACGTCTCAAATCACTTTTGCACTTTTGAAGGAGAACGATCGCCAAACCAATCTTGAACTGGCGGAAAGAATTAACTCCGATCATAAAACGATTCTCAGTCACCTTCATTCATTGATATTTACCGAAAACTTGGAAGCCTGGGTACCTCATCAGCTCAACGAAAAAAACAAAGAAAGTCGCCTTCAAATTGCTTATTAGCATCTCGCCCGCCGTCGAGCAACCGATGTCATAAACAGCATTTTTTGTACCGAATCGTCGTGGTAGATGAGAAATGGTGCCTATACTTGAATATGAAGCAAAGAAAGGAGTGGGTGGCTCCAAGAGATACACCCAAGCCGAGAGTGAAACCGCGTTTTTATTCAAAGAATACTATGATATCCGTTTGCTGGGAATGAGAGTGCATGGTCACGGTCAAAAATGAGTTCTACATTGCCCAGCTACACCGCGGAAATGAGGCTATTCGAATGGAAAGACCTGAACGAATGGTCAAACCACATTCCCTCACGACAACGCCAGGCCCCATGTTGCACAAGTCGTCAAAGCTGCACTCTAAGAGCTCGAATGGGAGATCCTTCATCATTCGCCGTATTCTCAGGGCTTTGCACCGAGTATGGGAATCCGCTGGCAAACCAAATGAAGGGCGTTACCTTCGACAACAAAGAGGTCCTTAAAAACTGGCTCAACAACTTATTTGACACCAGACTAGGCGATTTATGGCGGAACGGCACCAACAAATTGGTCCAGAGGTGGAAAGAGCAACGACGAATATATTTATAATTGGTTAACTTATTGATATAATTACTGTTTTTTGTTTAAATAAAAGTCTTCGGTAAAAATGCTACAAACTTATTCCCCAACCCAATATAAACACATCTTAATATACATACATAGTGTATGTATGTATGTATTTACTGCAAACAATTGCTGGAGATAAATATGGGCTAGTTATGCGCTTATTTTACGGCACTCTGATTTACTGCAGAGCTGTATGAAAAATCAATTATTATTATAATCAATTCTGACGAAGTTCCCGTAACAGAATATGAGAAAAATAATAATAAAGCTGGTCATATATCGATATATGCAAAAGTACAAATATTCTTGTTTTTTATATACATATACATGTATGTACATATATATAAGTGCCGAAGTCTACCGATTGCTTATAACTGAACTCCCATTACGGCAGTTCTGGCTGGGATGCAGGTCCAAGAAATGCTCGCGCCATTAACTATAAGTTTTATATGTATCTCTGTCGTCTATTAAAGTGACATCAAACGAAATAATGATGAGAAATTACTCAATTCTATTTTTATTATGGTCTCATAAATGTAGAAGTACTCTTATCTTACGATTTGTGTACATATTTGCATACTTACATATGGACGTCAATAAGAGAAAGATTTTGCAGTACTCTGAATTGCTTAAGAAAAAATACAGCATCTAAAGGCCAATAAACGTTTGGCCTAAAATTGTTGATATCATGACAAATTTATGATTGGAAGCAGTCAAGTTAATAGAAATGGGTTTGTAGCACCTAGAAATTTTGTGAAAGAGACGTAAGGGGAGAAGTAAGGAGAAAATTAATTAAACTGTTAGATTTTGGCGAAAATTTCGTGTTAAACTATTTTTTATTATTTCTGCCAATAAAGTTAATGTGCTCTTCATGCTTCATATTATTCGTGATTTATGTAGGCTAAGAACCACGGGCAACTTCTATGCAACAGTAGTTTATAAATATGTAAGTAAGCCACTTTTCAATGACTAATAAGAAGAACAAAAATTAATTTACAGGTTAATCTGTTAATCTCAAAGAAATAAAAATAATACTTAGTATAAAGAAAAAAAAATTAAATATTATGCATTCATATTTTTTAACTTGAACTAAAGTTGATATTCACATCGTACGATTGTAAATTTAATATCTTGGCCTTTTCGAATCAATACTCAATGACGGCCATCGTATAACCTAGTGGGTTTGTGCGGAATAGAATTAGTAGTAGTTTTTCTTTCTAATAGCGTTCATCTCTTGGTGGGCGGAAGCAAATCTCATAAATAATCCATCTGTTGTTTGGAAGCGAATGCATCATCACTCCCGAAAGGGAGTCTAAAAGTCATGTCAGGGCAAAAGAAACAAATGTGTCTCATCTAATATCCCGAAAATTCAACCTTCGCGCCACTTTGTCATTCTTACATCCACTTTAAGGGGGTATTCTAGTCTAGAGGCCCGAATTTCGAGCATTTTTTGACGATGAATAAAAAAAAAGCTATTGATATTTTTACGATACATTTTTTTATCATTTATTTATTCATATATTAGGAGCACACAAAATAAATTTGAAAAAAAAAATGAATTTTCATGGAGTTATGCGTCCTTGAAGTGGAAGGGGGGAAAAAAAGGCAGTGTCCCCGTCGTCACGATTTCTACCCTTGTGGTCATCTGAAAAAAAAAATACAAATTCTTAATTAATATGAATGTCATTATCGTATGAACCAGAAAAAACGGAAAAAAAATTTTTTTCCATAAAATGGCGGCTACTCAAAAAATTGAGGTCGATTTTTCTCTTATTTTTAAGCTTTCTCGAATTGTTTACACATATTAAAAAATTGAAATTTCCAGTTTTTCGAGCTTCATACGATAGAGATATATTTAGGGAATATTCATGACAAATTTCAAGCAAATCGGTTGATTAGAACTTGAGATATCGTGCCGACCGTATCGAACGAAGTAGTTTCGAGAAACACGCGTTTGAATTTCGCCGTCCGCTCAAACCAGTCTAGCTGTCGCGTCACTAAAATAGTTGTAATTTCGAAAATAATTCGAATTTTGCAAAATCCTTTTAGGAAGATATTTTTGAATACCTAAACTATCGAATTTTAAAAAAAAAAATTTTCGATTTTTTCAAATTTCTAGACTAGAATACCCCCTTAATCGCTTTTCATATCATCTAAGGCGAGAAAACTCGCGATGAATCTCGAAATATTATATATGTACTTACACCCTTTGTTGGTTATTTTGCCGAGCTCTTCCTCCAATTTGTGATGTTCGTCTTGATTGAAACCTATAGTTTTAAGCCGACTCCGCAAAATGTAACAAAGTCGCAAAATGTAACAGACAACCCACGTGTTTAGAGATACGTCCACTTATGTTAAATTTTATCTACAGGTTCTATTGCAAAAACCTAGCCAAAAATTGTATATTCTCCAATATTAACAAAACGCTTGTGCTTCGTGAGCTTTCAGTTCACAAGCGCTTATTTCCATTTTAAAAATAATTCTTACCTCGAACCTTCAAATCAGGTGACAGACATATCCACAACTAATTAACACCGCAAGAGATGCACTTAATTATAAACGTATGAGATTAGTTAGCACGTTTTCTCATTGTTTTGACAAATTCATTAGCAGAATTATGTACAAGGGCAGCAGCTTGAAAAGGAACTGTGTGTATGTGCATACATGCAAATGAATTCATATGCATAGTACCTACACAGGAGTATAGATGTATGTAAACATGAAAGCAGCTGCTCGAATCATTTAAGCTAATTTGTTTACCAATGCAATAAAGACTAATTACCATGATGAGAAAGCAATTTAATTTCTGAGAATAATAAATATTTAAATGTGATGAAATCGTTCGCGTTTGAGAACACATTTTAGGTAAATATAAGAATTTGTTAATTAGTGGTTCTAGCGCAACTAAGAGAATATTTAGTTCATTTCATTACAAATGCAGATTGACATACATGCCAGGTCTGATAATAATTAGAAATATCAAGCTTTACAAATTACAGATAAATTGGAAATGTTTTGATATTCCCACAGGTTTGATAATCAAGGTTTCTCCTTGAAATATTTTTGTTTTCATTGTTACTAGTTAATATACAGTTAGTAACATAAATAAGTATACAGGAGTCTGATTTATGGAATTGTTTGACGCTAACGCTTGCCTTAATATGTAATCAAAATAAGCTATCATACGCACCTTAATTTAGCCAGAAATTTTAGGTACCGTTATTCACGCTTTGCTTTGTCTTTGATGGCAGCGAAATTTATGTCACAAAAGTTAGTATACAGCAAATGATTGTTCAGTTAGCATAACATTTATTTTTACGTATTGATTAAAAAAATTAAAGCTATTAAAAGGAAATAATTAAAGTGAGTATAAAAATTTAGGGAAGTACGTTTTATATTAATTTTTGCGACATTTTAGGCACCAAGAGAAAAAGAGCTTTCTGATGATTTAAAAAAACTGATTATAAAATATCACAAGGTACATAAATCATTGCGAGAAATCGGTTGTTTGATAGATAGGAGTTTAGCTACAGTTCAAAAGTTTGTGAATAAATATAAAAGTGCGGGAAGCACCACTAATAAAGAGCGTTGTGGGCGTCCGCCGCTCTTAAGTCCCAGAGATAAAAGCTTAGTCGCACGGAAAATCAGGGCAAACCCCAAAATAAGTGCCCCCAAATTGAAATTTGAAGTTGAAAATGAGACTGGAAAACAATTAAGCACCCAAACTATTCGCCGGGTTTTGCATAGTGCTGGTTATCATGGGTGCAATGTTAGGAAAAAGTCCTTCGTGAGTAGTGTCAATCGGAGTAAACGGATTTCATTCGCAAAAGATCATGGAAATTATGACCAAACGTTTTGGAACCAAGTCATATTTTCTGATGAGTGTAAGTTCAGTATCTGTGGATCTGATGGCCGTGAAAAACAAACAATATGACCGGCCCTGTGAAGCATGGAGGGGGCTCTGTGATGGTTTGGGGATGTATGGCTGTGAACGGGGTTGGAAACTTGGTATTTATCGAAAATATTATGGACCGATATGGTTACTTAAATATTTTGAAAAATATTTTAAAAGAAAGCGCTACGAAATTGGGCCTCGGAGCAACGTTTATCTTCCAGCAGTATAATGACCCCAAGCACACATCCAACATTGTACGAGAGTGGCTGTTATACAATGTGCGAAAACAGCTGAAAACACCGCCACAGTCCCCGGATACCAACCCAATCCAACATTTAAAAGAACATTTAAAGCGGAAATTACGTAAACATCCGATTAGAAATAAGGAACAACGGAAAAACGTCCTTCAAGAGGAATGGAATAAAATACCACCAGCTGTAACTGAAAACGTGAAATCAATGCTATCACGACTTAAAGCGATTGTAAAGTCTAATGATTATCCTACCAAATACTAGAATTTGATTTTAATTATGGTTCTGATTTCACAAATTAATAATATACTGAACTGTATACTTACTTTTGAGACATGAATTTTTATAAAATTTAATATAAAAAGCTATAATTTTGTTCCTTTTTAAAATTTTGTCATTATTTGGATTAAATATGATTTTTGTATTTCATTCATGAAAATAAAACACAATTTTGTTATAACTTAGGTTGTTTGAAGGAATCGATTGGGGGAAAATTGAAAACGTGTCCGATGTATACTTACTTCTGTTACTAACTGTACGTAACTAACGAACAATTTGTTTAGGGTTTTGCGTTATACAAATGAGTTATGATGATCTACACACTCCTTACTGAGTAGTTGGCTGCTTCTTGAGGTGATGCAGCTTTTTACGCTTCAGTCTTTCTCTCCACTCATTCTGATCGGTGAGAGCTGAAACTTCGCTATTAACATGGTGAGAGACCCTCTTCATACGCGATATGACATGCTTTTGGATTACAGGAGCAACTGGCTCACGTTTGAGATCGCAAACAGACGGCACGTTAACAGAACATCTCCACACTTTGTTTTAAAGCCTTTGTGGAACCACATAGCTAGATTCCATACGTCCGTATTAGTTTGAGCATCTTGTTATATAACAGCACTTTATTGTATGTGGATAGCGAGATCGCTTACCTATAAGCCAGATTATGTTACGGTATTTCATTTCCAACTCTTCTTTTTTCTTTTTAACATCTTAGGTCATACCCAGATATTTAGCGGTGTTGTGATGTTGATTTTGTACTCCGTTTATGTGCAATGGAAGGTATATGAATTTGTAGTAGGTAAAGAAACCAAGGCATATTAAATTGATCACATCAATATAAACAGGATTTTATCTAATTGTAACATTTGATTTTCATTCAAAAAGTATTGCATTTTCAATCTATCTTAATTTCTTTCCATTTCGTTTATTTCAAGTCCAAAACACAATTATAGTTTTTACAGAGCACTTAGAGCTAATACGAGTATGAGCTTAAGGGGGGAGCTTTAGAGGCTTCAAAAAAATCGATTTTTTCGTGGACTTTTTGGGAAGGAAAGAAATATTCGATTTAAACGAAACTTTCAGGTGTGATTGCCATATATTTTAGCAGTCTTCTCAAATTTTTTCTTTAAAATATATGTCATATAATGCCTGGTACAAGCATTTTGCCGAGGCGCCTCGAGTGTGCATGTATGGTGCGACGGGAAAGATGCAGGTCGCAATTTCCATCTCAAACCAAAAACCCAAAATTTTTTTTTATTTTAATATAGCATAGCTTCTAGTTAAACCAAAAAATATATACAAAAAGTGAGAAATCCAACAATTTTTCGCTAATTAAAAAAAAAAATTTGGAAAAACAAATTCACTTTAGATTGTTTAGAAAGTGGGCGAATCATAACTTTCTTAAGGTTTTTTAGGTTCAACTAGAAGAGAATTTAATTCCGAATACAATCAATGTTATCTCGTTTCGATAGGGCGTTTAACTTTTTCCCTATCTTTCCCGCCAATTAGGAAAAATCGTAAAAATAAAAAACCGAGAAATCGCGCGTCAAAATCGACGCTTGCTCACAATTTCTTCTGTAACTGCGAAAATATTTTGCATTTGCTTCTGAAATTTTGAGGACACATTCTTGGATAGTTTGGGAAGACATTTATGCAAAAAAAAAAAAATCGATTTTTTGAAGCCTCTAAAGCAGGCTCCCCCCTTAAATTATCACAGATAGTTAAGTAAATCAACTACAAAACAGAGTTTATGAATTTATATAAAATTCGCAGTTTACTAAAATAATAAAAAAGCAATTTAAGATGAAATGGGGTAGTGTTGCGTAGAGTTCTAGCAAGGATATGAAAATGAATGATCCGTAATAGAGATGACTGAAACACAGTGAGAATATAGGCATTACACTCTCTAGAGACTTTGAGTTAAATAAAACCAAACTAGAATTATAAGAAGGGATAGGATTTGAGAATTTCAACGACCGGAGAGCATATTTAAGGAACATCTTCTGTTCATGTCCAATTCTCTCATTTCTAACTAATCTCTCTATCATTTTCTAATCTTGAGCGCGTATAAAGTAATTTGACATTGTAAGGGTCCAAGAACTTCGAGATATTAAGCCATATAAAATCTAAGACTTAGTGAAAAGTGGATACAACAAAGTTTCATTTAACTTTATGCGCCATCTTGTTGTCCATTTAGAGTTGTTGTTGCGCCGACGTTGTAGTTTTTCAATTGACTCGGACTGCCTTTTACGTACTTAGTTATTAGGGAAGATTACTCAAACTTTCTTGTGTAAGAGGCACTTACTTTGATGTCACTTGCCTAAATATGATAATTGTATGTTACTAATTTTGATAGAATCAGCTGTTGAGCAGACGTAATTTTATATTTTTGTTTACCCACAACTTTTTTCTTTCTATTATCTTCTTTCTTTAAATTAACATAACCTAACTTTTCAAATCTTCGCTATTTTGAACCTTTGCACACCTCATTTAGGCAAAGTTTTACTGTATACAGTTGTTATACAGTAACCATTTTTCGCGCTAAAAATCTTGTCTGCCATTCAATATGTTAAAGCCATGAAACGTTGTAAGTTGCTTTACTCTTCAGCAACGATCCAAACTGAGTTCTAAGCTATGCAAATAACTGAAAGAAACCCACCTATCTAAATTACTCTATCATAATCGTGCCTCGGCCATGCTCTTGGCTGCCTTGGAAGTTTGGGATTTTTGCGGAAGTTTTCCTTAAGTATCGATGTAAAGAAGGGATATAGCCAGAAACAGCCAACAAAGTCTTCGGAACTAGTGATGGATATTCTGCCGAGAAGGGAAACAAGGCAGCCATAAAAATAAAGAAGTGCTCTGCAAATAATTCGAATGTTTGTTCTTTCTAATAAAGCGGTAAAATAGAAAAATGAATTCAGCTTTGCCCATTTAATTTAATTTGTAAACTCATAATTGTATTTGAATCGTCCTGAGTGTGTACGAATTTACCAAACAACATTGATTCATGTTTTTTGTTCATTCCCACGTCCAGGTAAACTTTTTTGATCGTTATCCTTGTACTACGGCCGTTGGTTAAATGAATTTAAATGTTATATTAATTAGTTGAAATTACGGTAATTACTTGTACAATACTTATTAAAAGGAAATTAGAATTATGGTACAAGAAGCAAACAGAGTGTTTTTAGCTAGCTTTTTTTGACTAGTTTCTACGTAATGTAGTTATTCTAGAATATAAGCAATTTCGTTGGTGCGTGGGGGTGGCTGTAAATAATAAAGTAATATTTAAGTTGTATAAGCACAGTGTCGACTGTACCCAACTTTGACATCTAGGTGGGGAAAAAATACAAAGCTATTATATTAAAAAAATCTGCGTGGCGCACGTTCACGCGTGCAACGGGAAACGATAAAGAATGTTGTAGTTAATGGCAAATGGATGAGAAGATTGCGCCCTGGACATTCCATCATCTTTATAAATGCGAACTTGTGCCCAAACGGTTGTACACAACAGCATAAAGGAATCGAGATGGATATAAAAACGCTTATATATGTACAGGGTGAACGATATGAAGTGTTACATATTCAAAACACCATAACTTTTTTGTGTGAACTTAGTTTTTACTGATTTCAAAGACAAAATTATTCAAACATGATTACCATTTTAACGTATATTCACTTTAGCTCGATATGACCACCTTTTGCCTTGACCACCTAGCCTTCAAACGGTCAAAAAATGAATTGCATGCTGCACGAATGTGATATTGAGGTATTTTGGCCCATTCTCGTATAATCGCTTTTTTCAACACATCCATACTGGCGTATTTTTTAGTCCTCACCTTGCTCTCCAAAATAGACCAGATGGAATAGTCCATCATATTTGCGTCTGGCGAATTTGAATGCCATTGTGTGGACGAAATGAAGTCCTGTTGGAACGTCCATGGTCTACGACCAAAATGTTTGCGTATCCACGGCTCTAAAGCAGCTTCTAAAACATTTTCCCGATAATAAGTCGCATTCACTTTGACACCAGGCTCGATAAAAACGATTGGAGAGCGTCCATCAGCGGTCACTGCGGCCCAAACCATTACTTGCGATGGGAAATTGCTTCGAGTGCTCAATTGGGACATTTTTTTAATCAGAAAACACAATGTTAGGAAATTCGCCACGTTCGTTTTGCTGCTTTTTGCTGAGGTGAAAGATGATATCCTTTTTGGAACTTGTAAGCCTTGGCCTTGAGCTTATTTTTCAATATGCGTCGAAAGGGGTCTTGCGACATTTTCAGGTCTTTGGCCATTTTTCTTCCACTTCGACGTGGATTTCGTTCAAGTCGAACCTTCACTTTCCGAACCGTTTCGGGCGTTGTTGGGGTTTTCTTCGTTCCACCTCCATAGCGTCTTGCAATGCTACCAGTATCATTTTAACGTTTTATAGTGCGATACACAAACATTTTATTCACTTTGAGGTGACTGAGCTCACGAACAATGGCTGAATTCCATCACAGAAAAAAAAAATTCAACAAAACTGAGACGCAAATGCTTTTGATGGCTTATAAAGAATATATTAAACTGTCATTAGAACAATTTTAACGTTGATGTCATCAGCTGTTTTACAGATACAAGCAGTGTGAAATTGGTAACACTTCATTTCGTTCACACTGTATATAAGGAACAATGCTCTTGCTGGAAACAGTCACCGACGTACGTAGTCTTTACCGCAGCCCCTAGAGAGCACCTAATTGAGCAAAACTCATCCCGTAGAGAACCACTGCGTTCTCTTAGTTACATATTTACACAATACATCGCTTTGTGTGCGTATGTGTTTGGTTGCATCTACACAATGTTGCCATTGATATTTTTGCTTACATACTTTTTCACACATCCGCGTTATCAGTTACAATTTTTAATCGCTTAATAAACGAAAGCCAAAAACCAACAAATGCAAATAGTTCATTTATCTATAATTAACATTATTCAACAGTGTTTTTAAGTTATTTTAACAAAAATTAAAATTTTTCCAAAATTTATTTTGTAAATGATTTCGAAATGTACTGTTTGGCGACACTGTGTGGTGAGAGAACAATTCTGAGACAAAGTTTCAAAAATCCTGCGATAAAACCTACGATACTACGATACGGAAGTGAAGTAATTTTTCATTAACATGGGGTTCTCATTAGTTTGATCGTAACACCTGACAGGGGACTGCGTTTACGTCGGTGACTGTTTGCAGCATTAGAACGATGAGAGGAGTTGACTGCACTACGTCCGTACATCCGGCAGTGCGCGTGATAACTGGAGGAAAAAATAATATACTTATGTTTCAATGTGACTTGATGCGCATATCAACTTGATCAAAAAGTTCTCGGAATATATTCAAAAGATTCACAATACAAATTTATTCTTCAAAAGTGATATTATCCCCTTAAAAGTACACTCGATCTACTATAATGCACTTGTGCCAGGGATGACCCAGGTTGAAACATTTCTGGCACCGTACATATTATCGGTATTGTCATCCGAATCTTCAATTTTTCCATTACATCCTTTCGGCTGTGAAAATCCGTTTTTCGTAGTTCGCTTTTGACTCGATCAACCAGAAAACATTGCGGGAGTCATATCAAGTGAATTTAAAGGCTGTTGCATGGATTTTCGTTTCCTTCTTTGTCAAAAATTCACGGATGCGACGATAATTCATTCGTGTCCGCATGGGGCAAGTTCTTTTCTCATAAATCTTTTATTTTTTGGCGAATTGCTTCACGTAAACGTCTGATAGAAGGGTGCTCCTACCAACTGCGCAAATTGCCATGGGATTAGTCTTATTAACGTCGCGTATAAGGTCTTATCGAGCGTATTATGTGAGAGACTGAGGCCCATCGTCAAAGTCTGGTACCCGATACACCAAATCTTGAAGGAAACTCACGAACGACAAATCGCTACAAACCACCTTTTTGCCAATTTCAAAGCTGCTTTCGATAGCACAAACAGGAACTGCCTCTACGCCGCTATGTCTGACTTTGGTATCCCCGCAAAAGATAGGCGATTCCCTTTCGTGTGATTTCCTTAATCTCCTACTGGGAAAAATGATTCGCGTTCAACCGCTTTAAGACTATCTACTCCAAAAGTGTCACGCTATTGGCGTATGCTGGCGATATTGATATTACATTAAGGGGATACTGTAAACGGCCATATTTTGACTGATTTTCTTTAAAATTATTTATCGATTCGATCAATTCGAAATGAAAAAGTCCATATATCTTTTTCAAAAGTGGCATACAGTTTATTTTTACATTAAAATTATATACATTTTTTTTCTTCTTCTTCCAGGAAGGTCGCAGCGGGGCTTCTCAATCGGCGGGTATTGTAGCATCGGCGTCAGTGACCTGAATACAAAAACCCAAAAATTTTTTTTGTTTATTAATGTCATAATTTCTATATGAATTAACGATAAATTGAAAAAAAAATCGCGGAATAAAATGCTTAAAAAAAATGAGTTTTGGGGCGAATTTTCCCACTATTTTTGCTTCGAAAAAATTATTTTTTGAAAAATTTTCGAAAACTTGAAACACATAGAAAGTAATATCATAAAAAAGACGTGTGTAAAATTTCAGGGAGATCGGTCAATAACTTTTCGAGTTGTCGTGTACGCCAATTCGAAAAATATAGTTTTGAGAAAAAGGCGTCTAAAGTTTGAATACAACGTAACTATACCTCTCCCAGCGCTCGAACGCAAAGAATAAGTCGTCACGGTTGACGATCTATAATATAGGAAATACTTAAATTTACGTTCTAAAATGTTTTTCGACATATTCTAAAAGGATTATATTAACATTTTATGAAAAAAAAAAAAAAAATTTTTTTCGAAATTTTACAGGTATCCCCTTAAACCGGTTGCTTGGCCATATCTCGAGGATGAACGAAAGTGCTCGAGCATGGCAACCCTTCGAGAGTGAGCCCACTGCTGAACAGCGAGGACGAGGCATAACCTGGCAGCACTGGGTGGCACCAACTGGCGTCAGCAAGAGGCAAAACGAGCCAGATGGCTCAATGTTTTAGATTCGGCCAAAACCGACATACGGCTGTAGTGCCGTCTAAGTAAGTAAGTAAGAAACAGACGTTTGACGTCCAAATAAGAGTCCTTATTAATTGTTTGACCTTCTGACAAAAATTCGTGATGAACAGTACCCTTGTACAGCAGAAAAACCGGGAGCATTGTTTTCTTTTTTTACTAAAACGACGTGTTTTTGTTTTGCCTTGGCTTATTCGAAATTCTTCATTCACTCGCCTGATGTCTGGATTGCGTGTCGTACACATAAACCATCGTACCCACGTCTCGTCTTCAGTAATGACGCATTTGATGAATGTTGGATCGGATTCAGCTTTCGAAGTAATGACTTTGCCGATATCAAGGCGGTCTCTTTTTTGTATACCAAATCATTAACTACAATGTTCTGAACGGATCTATACGCATTTTTCAAGTGCTCTGTCAGCTCTCTGACAGTTAATTTTTCAGTTATTGATCACTTTAGTTATGTTTTCAATAGTCTTCGATGTCGGCGGCTAACCACTACGTTCGCTATCCTCGATGGACCCACGATCTCTCTGAAACGTTCATGCCACTCGTGAGCTGTTTCCTTTAGAATATCATCACCGAAACAGTTTTTCAATATCTCTATAGTTTTTGCACCATTGTATCTCTTTGTAACGCAAAATTTCATACAAACTAAATCTAATGCAAATTCAAATCTATTCTTAAATCTTTAAAAATTCGAAAACACATGCAGAGGTAGATTTCCTAGAGACGGCGTAACTTTTATAAATGTCAAATTATGCCTATAATGGCAGAAATGACAAAAATGTTAATTAGAGATGTAGCAGCATGGCGAAAAAAAAACAGAACTCAATCAGTTGGCTGAGAGTGTCACGTGGCGATTGTTCCGGGAACTTTTTGATCAAGGTGGTATTTCAATGAAACTTGGTACTCTTTATCTCGGTATTAATATATAATATTTGAAAATGGACAAAATTGGTCAATAACCACAGCCACCTGTCATATAACGGTAATTAAAAAAATGTACGTGATATCTTTGTAATAAAGTAAGCAAAATCACTCAAATTTAGTACAAATAATGAACCTGAGTAAAATACAAAAAAACGGTAAAATAAAATATAAAAAATAATATAAATTGGGTGTGGTTTTTAACCGGTCCCAATCATATTTATGTCGTACCTGAATGATATGGAGTGCAACACTTGCACCAAGTTTTGGGAGTTTCATTAATTCGTCTCTCCAGATACACATATTTACTTAGAAGAAAGCCTTCCACTGCCCTTTTTTCAATTTTTCTAAATTTAGCACATATATTCATAAGTTTAACGCCACATGTGACTCAAATATAGGTATATTTATTTGCGTACTTTAATATTTATTTACGTACTTAAACAGCAGATATCGTCTGCAGCGGCTTCGTCACATTAATACACGAAAATGTGTTTGACGTGACGCTAATGGGCTTTAGGTTATGGCTACAGCCATCGCTGCTAATTGCAACAACTCGCACACACACGCAGAAAACATATTTCATATCTATGAACAAACTAAAGCCGACGCCACCCACATTCATGTGTATGTATGTCTATATGTATATGCCTCTAGTTATTGCTTCATAAGAAGCCCAAAATTCGTATTGATTAAAAGTAATGAACCACTGTTTTCCCAATTGCCCGCGTTTTCTTTTGCTGCCCTCTCCAACCGCCGACTCCGAATTGCTTCTGTGTTGCTGCTGCTTACTTTTGGCCTGCAAATGGTGCTTCAAAGGAAATTCGTTTATAATAGTCGCCATCAATTATTGTTCTACAACGCGGCGGTGGTGGCTTTAGTGGTATTGGCAGTTGCACTGCACTGCTGGTGGCACGGCTGCTGTCTGAGTGTGTGGCTGGCTCGCTTGTGCAACTCGAATTTCTGCAGCGGGACAATCTGACTAATTTTCAAGTAATTTTGGTAAAACACACGCGGCGAATGCCTCACTTATTCGGCGCTGCATCGGGAATGGTGGTAAATTGCTTCATCGACGCCTCGCGCTTACAAACAAACAAAGCTGCACACTTCCACATGCATATATGTAGTACGCGTGAGTGTGTGTGTGTGTGTATGTGCGTAAGATTCTCGTCGTGTTTGTGGGTTTGGCAGCAGCGATTTAATTTAGTGGCACAACGCTTCGTTTGCTTGCGGGGATAGTTGCCTTTACCGGCACTTGGTTCGTTCGTACGCTTGATTGGCCGTTTGAATTGTATTTTATTTGTATTCTGGGTGTTCCGGCAATTTGTTCCCTTTACTCAATTAACCCGTCACTGTGTTGCTGCATCACCAGAGTCAGCCGCCCTCTGTGTTTTCGCTTCATTGTGGTCGCGTAGCGGCGGTGCGGACGCGCCAAGCGTTTCCAACTTAATAGAGTTGCCAAATGACAGTTGATTTTGGTTACTGCTTCTTTCTACTCACTTTCTCGCCTCCATTAAAAGGCAATCATTAATATTTTTATTGTTTGTTATTGTATGTTTCGGAGCGATTATTATTAATAATGGAAACAATAATAGTAAAACGAAAGGCGAGACAATATGCCAATTGGGCACGCGGTTGCCTTTTTGGGTGTGTGTTGCTGTGAGTGTGTATGTTTCGTGCAACAATATAAAAGTGCAAGTACATATGTACAAACATAAATATGTGTCTTTAATGTGGCATATAAACCTATAAATGTTGTTGGTTTGTGTTTTGTTTTCATTTATTGTTTTTCATCTTTGTCTTTCTTTCTTGAATAAAGTAAATTAATGCATTTCGCCACATTTTTCCACGCCTTTCACATGCCACATTTCACTTATGAATGTTCTGAGTATGCGAAACGGCCATAGCAGCGCACCAGGGAGGTCACCTTCATATATTTAGGCACACTCATACATACATACATACATACACACATACGTACATGCAAACACACATACATACGAGTATGCACCTATTTACGATTCTTTCTACATCATTCAGAGATGCGTAAAAAGTGCTTTAGAATACAATTTTTGGCTTGACTTCCTATCGCCGCCAACATCTCGGGTTTACGCAATTACCAGCACAATGCTTGTTCGGTCTTGTCACGCATTTTTGTGTTTTTTTTTAATTTCTTGTTTTTTTCTTCTTTTGTTTGTCTTGCTTGGGAGTGTTCCATGTTTTTGATGCAGGCGCGGCAATCCTTCGCCTTCCGAAGGGTTCATTTTCCTACTCCTTCGCGCTCAGGTTTTCAGTGTTTGTTAATAACGTAAAAGGATTTTTCGCTTTTCTTAGGCTATTAATATGAAATTAGCCGAAAACCACAAATAAATAAAAAAATGCATGTGGAAAATTAAGTCCTAGGATATTGAGCGCATATGGGCGCAATTTTATCCGTTTAAGTAGCGACTGCTTAATTGCTTTCCGCTAATAACTCCATTTGTTTGATGAATAACAATTTTTCGACCACTTAAAAATTTTCTCCGGTAAATCGATGCAGCTGACGCGCTATAAGATAGCATTTCATCTTACAAAAACTTAATTCTAAATATCGAATTTTTAAGTTTTAGTTTTTTTATTAAAAAGGCATCGTAATTATATTGTAATTTTCATAATGAATTAATAGATATGCGTTCTTTATAAAAAAGTGAATATTGATAAAGAGTAAATTTTATAATATTTATCCGCTGTTATTGGATTTATTTTCGTTTTTCTTCGTGAATCTCGCCTTCTTCTTCTTCTTAAGGGGGTCTTCTGGTCTCGAGGCCCTGAAATGAAGGGTTTTTTTGGGGATTGATTGTGACAAATCCTGTGAATATTTAAAAAAAATTTTTTTTTATTTTAAAGGTACATGTCTTGGCTTTTAAAAAATGGTTTTGACTTTGAAAAAAATTAACACCCGCGACCTTGAAATGGCGCTGAAGACGTCCACCTCCAAACGAAACAGGTCTCCATTTTGGTCACGGTTTTTCCACCTGGGTAATCAGAAAGCAAAAATTAGATATGCGTTGTCTTCAGAGTTGCCCTGGTTAAGTTTTGCAGTGACAGATTTTTTTTTTTAATTTTTTTCAAAAGTTATGCAACAATTTGCAAAAAAAATTTTTTTTTGCTCATTTTTTGAACTTTAAAAGGTTATAAAAATGGAATGAAAAAAAATTTCAAAAATCGTACACGGGGAAACTTAGCGGTAAGTTTTCCGAACCTTTTAAGACCAAAACCATTGAAATCGGAGTATAACTACTATGAAAAGTGTGACCAAAATGCTTAAAAAACACGATTTTCGGGGAAACGCGTTTAAAGATAAAGTTTATGATAAAACGGCCGGAGAAGGGTACACTTCGGTGCCCAGAAAAATGTAAAAAAATGCGATTTTCAAAAAATCCTTTCTGTGGCGTATTCTCGCATACACATACAACAAAATTATGCAAAAAAAAAAAAATCGATTTTTTTTTCGCTGGAGACCAGAAGACCCCCTTAATTGGCGCTATAATCGCTTACGCGATTTTGGCCGAGTTTAACAAAGCGCGCCAGTCGTTTCTTTCTCGTGCTAACCGGCGCCAGTTGGACACACCAAGTGAAGCCAAGTCCTTCTCCACCTGATCTTTCCAACGCAGAGGAGGCCTTCCTCTTCCTCTGCTACCACCAGCTGGTACCGCATCGAATACTTTCAAAGCTGGAGCGTTTGTAGCCATTCGGACGACATGACCCAGCCGACGTAGCCGCTGGATCTTTATTCGCTGCGCTATGTCTATGTCATCGTTAAGTTCATACAGCTCATTGCCTGCGATATTCGTCGTTGCCAACGTGCAAAGGTCCAAAAATCTTGCGCAGAATCTTTCTCTCAAACACTTCAAGCGTCGCTTCATCGGATGTTGCCATCGTCCATGCTTCTGCGTCATACGTTAGGAAGGGCATGATGAGAGTCTTGCAGAGTGTTAGTTTTGTTCGTCGAGAGAGGGCTTTACTGCTCAGTTGCCTACTTAGCCCAAAGTAGCACCTGTTGGCGCGGTTGTTAAGGCCGATAATGTCAATATCATCGGCATACGCCAATAATTGTATGCTCTTATAAAATGTTGTGCCTGAGCGATTCAGTTCTGCGGCTCGTACGATGCTCTCCAACATCAGATTAAAGAAGTCACACGACAGCGAGTCACCCTGTCTGAAACCTCGTTTGGTATCAAACGGCTCGGAGAGGTCCTTCCCGTCCTACAGATGGATGTCGCCTTAGTGAACAAAAATCGAAAAGTATTTGTGGATGACGACCGAACGATGGCTGAGTTACTGTGCTCTTAACCGCTTCATACTGCTGATGAAGTTCATCAGGTGTTTAAGATACCTAAATCTTAGACCAGCGAAAGCAAGACAGCTGAAGAGACGGTGGTGAGTTGATTCCATCTCATCTTCCATACAGCTAACTCAAAAAGGACTCGAAATAATGCTAAGTCTCACAGCAAGCATAGCTCGCGGACAGTGTGCTGTAAGAGCACCCGCGAAATTCTAGAGCAGAGGTTTTGTTAAGCTCAGAAGATCTCTTCAGCGTCTCCGATCCACACGTGACCAGTAAGACTTCGCGACCATACAAGTTTGTGTACTTGCCTGTTACTCGTTCGCAGAGTTGACGCGAATCTCACCCTTCCTGAAGCTGAGCGCAGGTAATTAAGGGAACCCAAATATTCTCATTTCGAGGGGAAACTGCCTCACTTGTTCCTGTTTACCATGATCCGCTTTGCAGTTTTCTGCAAGTGAAGTCACGCATTCCCCAACTAGTTTCGAATGCATCAACATGTAGGCCGCAGTCCGCTTGGCTGTCGGAGCAGACATTTACTTTCGAACAGCCAATCAGCAGCGTTTTTGATTGCAGCCACTTCTGCTTGAAACACACTGCTGGGGACCGGAACCTGATCATAAGTCTGATGGAGAGCTCCTCGAAGAATACTACTTCGCCTACGCTTCCATTCAACTTCGAGCCATCCGTGAACAGGTTCACCAGGTCCTGTCTTCAAATGCTGCAAGCCGCTCACTCTTCCCTTGAAGGAATGTGAGTGGAGAATGTTCCGTTTGGACTAATAAAAGGTGTACATTGATTTGTCGCCAAGAGGATGAACCCAAAGTTTCTAAGAATACTTCAGTGCATTTTTGGATAGAGAATTTGTCACATAATAATTGCCGTGAATAGTTTTTTTTTTATTTCGCTTTTCGTTGATAACATAAGAACAAAAATACTGCTCTAGGCGAGAAGCCACACCTTTTGTCTTTGCTTCAATATAGGGCGACTTTTGCCTACTTTACCCTCTTTCACGTTAGCCTTCTGTTAAGTATTAGACCTAAAAACTTCATCTTTTCAAAAAACACCAACGGAGCGCCTCCTATTGAGGGAAGTTGAGCTCCAGGTATTTTATATTTCCTCATAAATAAAACGGGTTCCGTCTTGAGTCTTCAGTTTATCTTCTTTATATGCATGGATTTGATGCTTATCGCTGCTTCTTTAGAAAATTAAAAATGAGACTCAAAGAGAATTAAAAAATGGGCTTGGTTTGATGACAGATCGGCTGCAAAAGGGTTTCGGTACGACAGACGATGGAATGCACCTTGACATGAATGCGTTCAAACACCTTTCAAAAGCATGTACTTGGAAAGCTATGTATGGCACACATTGCCTTGATATAATAATTCCCCGATTTTCCAATAGATAATGAAGAATATTCTCGCTTATTTACACATTATATTAATTAAATTTTATCCCACGTTTTTTTTTTTTTGATTTCTTTTTCCGGAAGAAGTCTTAGAAGTGTTTGTCTCGTTCCGGGAAAGCTTCGGGAGTACTCAAACAAAGGTTTACTAAACCATTTATTTCTTCAGATCTTTTACTAGCATCGCATCAAAAAAGAAACCACTTTTGAATAAATGCGACATATCGGTTACGTTAACTGATGCTGCGATGCGTACAATTTTAACTATCAGGGAATGTAATTTAAAACCTTTTCACTACTAATTATTTTTTAATAAAAATATATCCAAATGGTTCGAGAACAGCAATTTTCAACTACGAAATGAATCTAAAATAAAAACATGAAATTAGCACCCTGCAATTCACCAAGGCACAGTATAGATATTTATAAGAATCAAATTTTGTGGAATTTCCGAATTTTGTTTGATATTAAAGTTCAAATAAAATAAGAAATAAAATGAAAAAATTACGTTGAAATAAATTCAATGTTCGTTGTGTGTAGTCCTGGATCTTGTGTCTAGAAAGTGGCTCAGTGGCAATCGATACGTCTTAATTTCTAGATATGAAAAATATTTTTTTTTTATTACATCTGTCGATGGACACTTCGTAATTTTTATAGCTTAGGTAGGAGATTAACTTTTACTTGAAATAAGCATTTATATAACGTGTTACAATGAATAGTTACATAGCTTACGTTTAATATAATATATTAGTAACAGTAATATATTTAGTTTTAGTTTGTCAAAATAGTTTTTGTATCTGCTAATGCTGTTGGTGTGATTCGCTTTAGTCTTAATTTCTGCGTTAGCTCCATGTGCGGTATTTCCCGTACCTCTTTCACTCGAACAAAGTTAGTAATTTTTGTGTGTGTTTTGTGCTGTACTATATTTCTTAATTAGGCTTTTATGGGATCAATTTTTAGGTCGCGGTGTAAGTCTTCATATGTTATATACCAGGGTGCATTTACGATAGTTCTTAAAATTTTTGTTTGAAGTTGTTGAATTATTTGTATATTTGATTTGCATGCTGTCCCCCATAGTTCTATGCCGTATCTCCAGATGGGTAATATCATTGGCTTAGTATATTAATAGCTTTGAGTCCTTGTTGAGTAGCCAATACAGTTGTCTGAATCTGTTTTTTACTTCGTTCCTTTTTTGGATTATGTGGTCCTTCCATGTCAGTTTTGCGACAATGATCATGCCCAGGAATTTGGCTTTTGTGTTTTGAGTGATGACTGTGTTATTAATTGTTATCGTAGGATGGTCATGGTTGCGGTTGGTTAATATTACTTGGACGGTTTGTCTGTGTTTACTTGGATTCCCCAATTTGCAAACCAAGTCAACATTGTGCGAATTAGATTTTGTAGCTTCAATGAAGCGACCTTTATATTCCTATCACACGTAATTAATACTGTGTCGTCGGCGAAAGTAGCAATGAAAAATATAGTATATAATTTTTTTTAGTATTGAGTTATTCTGACTCGATAACCGAGAACAAAACTAGCTGCGGTTTCGCTGGCGGAAAGGTAATAAAGTAAATGCCGATTCTTAATGAAGATCCGTCAAGCATTTTTTTCGAATATCTTCTGCCAACTTTACAAATCTGACTGTTGTGAGCCTCGAATTTTTGCTTTTGCAAAGGACCAGTGCATTTTTGTGAAATTTTTTTGATACCCAAACTTCAATCTTAATATGAAACAAACCAAAGTGCTTGTTCCAACCTCTTTTCCTTCTAAATAAACAAAGTTAATGCGAAATTCTTCTTGGCGGCCGCCGTAGCCGAATGGTTCTTGCGTGGCTACCATTCGGAATTCACAGAGAGAACGTAGGTTCGAATCTCGGTGAAACACCAAAACTAAGAACAAGTTTTTTTCTAATAGCGGTCGCCCCTCGGCAGGCTATGGCAAACCTCCGTGTGTATTTCTGCCATGAAAAAGCTCCTCATTAAAATATCTGCCGTTCGGAGTCGGCTTGAAATTGTAGGTCCCTTCATTCATTTGTAGAACAACATCAAGACGCACACCACAAATAGGAGGAGGAGCTCGGCCAAACACCCAAAAAGGGTGTAGCGCTAATTATATATATATATAATGCGAAATTCTTCTTCTTCTTAATTAATGTGATAACCACTTACGCGAATTTGGCCAAGTTTAAGAAAAGGCGCCAGTCGTTTCTAGTGCTAACCGGTGTCAGTTGGACACACCAAGTGAAGCCAAGTCATTTTCCACCTGATCGCTGAAACGCAGAGGAGACCTTTCTCTTCCTCTGCTACCACCAGCTGGTACCGCATCGAATACTTTCAGAGCCGGAGCGTTTTTTCCGTTCTGACGACATGACTCATCCAGGGTAGCCGCTGGATCTTTTTTCGCTGCGCTATGTCTATGTCGACGTAAAGCTCATACAGTTTATCGTTCCATCGGCTGCGATACTCACCGTTGCCTGCGTGCAAAGGTCCAAAAATCTTGCGATTAATCTTTTTCTCGAACACTCCAAGCGTCGCTTCATCGGATGTTGTAATCATCCAAGCTTCTGCGCCATACGTTAGGAGGGGCATGATGAGAACCTTGTAGAGTGTTAATTTTGTTCGTCGAGAGAGGACTTTACTACTCAAAAAATTCAAATAATAGCATTTCAAAACTTTCAACAAAAAAAAAGTGTTTTATTTGAGCAGCCCATTTCTTTGAGAAAATATTGTTACTAGGCTTTGAAAATTGCCACATTGCCTGAAAATGCGCGTTCAACACTTACACTGAAAACAACAAGTCTTTGAAGCCAAGCGAACGAGTATTTCGTGCTATTCCAATATTCAATTAAATGCGCGTCAATACCGAAATATAGTCTCTTTTTTATAGCATTTTTTTCTAAATATTCTTTATTGATACATTTACAATCAAAATAGACATATTTCCATTATAAATTACCCAGAAAATTGCAAAAATTTACTGTTATTGATTTTAGTTAGTTTTTTGCACACAATTGCGATCAATCTATGAATTAAAGGTTTAGCTTACTACATTTTGTACTATCGGTACCATGAGCAAAACAACAGATGATTTGCGAAGATAACGGCATCTGTCATGGTTAACAAAATATGAATAAAAATAGTTTCGTTACCCCGGTAGTTTGAATTTGAGGCAGAATTCAATGGTTATCCAGTTAGTTTTTTACATTATTTTGTGAGTTACTGTAAGTATTTAGATGCTAACACACTCTCGTGCATATACATATATAAGTATGTATGCTAATTGCCTTCCTGCTTGGTTACCGGGGCTCGCGCACCACTCGGCATATTAACCACACAAGGTGGTCGCCGAAAGAGCCACAAAATACGAAACCAGCTACAAAGGCCAACAATAACTTATTCTTTTTATTGCACAGTTGTACCTATACAACAACTCCACGAATAGATGAATGTGCAGCGACGGCACAAGCCATTAAAATGACCAAAACAACAAAGTGTAAAAAAGCAAAAACAAAAATTGAAATAAAGTGGAACTGGAAGAGGAAAAAGCACGAAATGAATGCAACGTTGCCACAAGCGGTTACACCAACCAATATCACCACAACCGCCACCACCACTAACAACAATAACCCAAAGAAATGAGGCAAATGGCTAAAGTGAAAAAAGCAAATATAACAAAATACTTTGGAAGCCTCGCGCTTTGATTGGTCATCAGTGATCGCCGACATTGTTGAGGTGGAGATCTCGGTGGAAGATCAAAAGAATTGCTGGTAGACTGACTATGGAGATGAAACAAGTTGTTGCCATTTCATTTGTTGCACGTCAAAAGCATTGTTTTTTTTTTTTTGTCTGCGTTGAAGAGCAATTTGAATTAGTGGCAAGCGGCTAGCCGTCAGTGGTATTTATTATGCACCACTCACTACCTCTAACAGGCGGAGATCATTAGCAGCCATGTTCATGATTTTCCAATGCACAGCAGATGCAATACTAAATAGCCATATTTCTTGCACGCGTATGTATGTACGAATGCATCTACATATATACGAGTATTTACTCAAATATTATATGTACTCGAAAGTGTCGTATGTATGTATGTGCTATAAATACGAGCATATCATCGTGATGAGCTGTACACCTACATATGTACATAGATCATGGAATGTATGACATTATAGTTAATTATTTTCGCTTAGGTTTTAATTGCCTTAATTTCCAAACAATTGTTGATGTCGGCTTTGGTCAGACTCACTCACCTCCATTTTGGTGTTGAAGACATAAAAACATGAGGTGTGAAATTGAAATTGTTGATTTCGCCTTAAAAGATCACCAGGTATATAAGTGATAATGTGAGTGCTTGCTCGTGATACTTTCTCTATGTGAGTTGATTAGTTGTGGAAATGATGAAATTGAAATTGAAATTGTGTTTTTGTTATCTTCATAAAAGTAACAAAGTGCCAAATTCGATTCGGACTGAACTTTATATACCCGCGCTCTCATTTTAGTAAAATTTAATTTGGGCTAGCTGTTAATTTCTTCAATCAATTAAACTCATAGTCTATGAGAAATATAGGTTGTAACATCAAATGGACGGACGGAACTCTAGTCTTAACATATAAAGAGTGGACGTGGTTTTTACCCCAATAAAATTATATTTATGTCGGATCTAAATTAGGCGGGGAGCAATGCGTGTAGCAAGTTTGGGCGAGTGCGGTTAAGACGTTATCGAGGTACAAGAATTTATCCAAGATTTTATTAGCGTCGAATTTCCCTATTAGGTTCATCATTTGCACCAAAGTTGAGTAATTATGCTTTGTTTATAATTCCAGCTTCGGATTTTGGTTTTGTTTTTTTTGAAAAAGAGCGTTATATGGAGGGTGGACAAGGTTATAACATTTTCTATATCACGCTACCTTGGACAAAGAGTAAAATGTTCCCAAGTTTCAATGGAATATGGATAAATCGATTCCTCATGCCCGTTCTGAGCATTTTGATAACAGGTGTTATTTCGTATACCCCGCTATTTCGGTAGATGTCACTTTTGAAGCTGACAGTTTTTGATATTTGACAAGTAGAACCTACGCCATTAATAGAAATGGAACGATACACGCTTAAACAACGCATTGAAATTATTAAAATTCACTATAAAATGGTGAAAGAACTCAAGCCGGCCGATCTTCAACAACGTCGCGCCTTTGCTGATTGGGTCTTTGAAATGCATGTAACTCCACCGAAAAATCATCTTGAGTGATGAGACCCATTTCCACCTCGGCGGCTTTGTCAACAAGCAAAATTGTCGGATCTGGAGATCAGAAAATCCAAGAGTTATTGTTGATAAGCCTCTCTATCCTCTACGTGTGACTGTTTGGTGCGGTTTATGGTCCAGCGGAGTCATTGGACCTTACTTTTTCGAAAATGAAGCTGGAGCAACACTTACGGTGAATGGATTGCGCTATCGAGAGATGGTTAACAATTTTCTATTGCCGGAATTGGATGGCATTGATCTTGACAACAAGACGGCGCTACCTGCCACACAAGCAACGAAACCATTGATCATTTACGGGAAAATATCAATATACCACCTCTTATTGGAAAACCCTTTATGTAGGTTAAACTAGGTTATACTGGCTGGCCGACGCCAGAGAGGGAATAATTTGATCCATATCGATACCAGATCAAAGTATTTTGGTAGCGAAAATATGCATATCTCAAAATGCGCGTATTTTAGGACTTTCTCATGCTCTAGTTTAGGGATAGATTTTAGTCCTTCAAAGCTGAGATCATCCAGGTGACATAGTTTAGTTTTCAAGAGAGCCGTACATGGCTCATTACATTTCCCGCAAGCATCGTTAAGAGTTATATTTAGCTTGTAAGCATGCACTGCAACTAGGCAGTGCCCTGTTAGTACACCAAGTAGAGTTCTATGATTCTACGGTGTAACCGATATGCGCGTTTATCCCGATCCTGGCAACTTTACAATTGCCTTTCGCCTTTCTTAACATGCATTCCTCTTGTTATTTTTGAATTGTGCGCAGGGGTTTAAGTACCTGACTTACTTGATCCTCTGTAAGTCTCGCGCCTACTTTAGCTATTCCATCCA
This sequence comes from Anastrepha ludens, assembly GCF_028408465.1. Lineage (NCBI taxonomy): Eukaryota > Metazoa > Arthropoda > Insecta > Diptera > Tephritidae > Anastrepha > Anastrepha ludens. Next base: position 134,737,614 of record NC_071498.1, on the reverse strand, counting down.
CTGTCTCATTTGCCCCGGAACCCAATATACACGAAGACACTGATAGACAGTATGCTTTGATCGCTTTTATAGCTGCTTGGCTATCCACTTAGAAATTTATTGCGCAGTTAATTATTGCTTCTGTACATACAGGCACAAACACGGTAAATGTCGGAGGTCTCAACACCCATTCCAAGCCGGCTATACAGTACTTAGGGGTTATGATTGACTCGCGCATGACCTTCAGAGAGCACGCGGTGAGAGTCAGTACGAAAGACGCCTTTGTTGCAAATGCTTTAACACGGTTGCTGCCGAATATTGGGGGAGCCCAAGTTGCAAGGGGGAGACTTCTATCTACTGTGACAGACTCCATTCTGTTATATGCCGCTCCCATTTGGTCCCAAACCCGAAAAATACACCTACGAGGGGCCAGACAGGTTTATAGAGTGAGTGCTTTGTGAGTTGCCTGTGCATACCGGAGAGTATCTGATGATGCGATTTGCGTGATTGCGGGAAAAATTCCACTGGATATCCGAGCACGTGAACTAAACCGTCTCTACAAGGCAAGGTGCAAAACCTACAAGGGACCAAAAGTTGGCACAGCGCATGGAGTCACTTGACGAATGGCAGCGAAGATGGTATCTTGCTTCTAAAGACCGCTGGACGCACGAACTAATCCCTATCCTTGACACGTGGTTACGGCGAAGAAGTAGATTACTTCCTCTCTCAGATACTGAGCGGACACGGGTGCTTTCAGTATTATCTGCATAGGTTTGGCCTTTCCGCTTCATCACTCTGCCCTACCTGCCCAGAGAATGTTGAAGACGCACGACGCGTACTCTTCTCCTGTCCAAGATTCGCAAGAGAACGTAAAGAGTTAGCCACTATTCTTGGAAGGCAACCAAGTGAGACAAAAAATGGCAGTATGTGCATTTCAAAACATTGCTGGGATGCTGCATGCAACTTTTCCAAGCAAGTATTGCGTACGCTACACAAGAAGGTCGCAGAAAGGCGAACAATAGAGCTGTTTCAGTACTGGCAGCTAGAGCAAAATAATATTAACGCCTTGTGCCGCGTCTGATCACACCGAACTTCTCAACGAGTGCTAAAGCTAACATGAAACAGTGTTCCAGAGGAGGTCGACTCAGACATACCGAGACGCTTGAGCTAACGACTCACGACCATATCATACGCAGACAAGACGGTAATGAACAGGACTTTACCGCACACTTTCGAAGTTCCAATTTACTTTTTAATGGAGTAATGGAGACTATCACCGACGTATAACCTCCATACGTCATAGGTAGAGGACCTGGACGCAGGTTTCGATTGTGGTTGTTATCCATAATCACGGCTCCACCCTCGATGTAGTGCAAATGCTGTCCCGGGGTGGAAGTCAGCCGAAGAGGGCAAGTCTGTTTTAGTGGGAGCATGTCCCACATATTATTGGCCACAAACAAAACAAAAAAACAAAAGCACAAACACAGTGCAATAGTTAGGGAGTTAAAAAGACTTTTTGATGCTTGGTTCCGCACAATATATGCCAGCGCCAATCCCCTCTTCCATTTATGATCCATCGGCAAATAAAATAATGGCGCCACTTCTCGGAACTAAGCCTTTGCGCCATCCATTGTCTTCGATAACGGTCTTCAGCGGTTTTCCAAAACTCATTACTCGGACCAGTAATAGAGCTATTTGCGGAGGTTCTAGAGGTAAATGATCAGATGTTTTAGCCTCACAGTTGAGTTTGCAGCCCGAGTCAAAATGACTGGTCTCTAAATGAAGTGTTTAGCGAAGTTTCCAGATTAAATTCATTGTAATTATTATTACGGAAAGAAAATATTGGCGTGATGAGCTGGCTAGACAGGGACCTTTAGAGACGGTTTCGTCTCGAAATGGGGGGACTGGGGTTCCCTTAAGAACCTGGAGTTTGCTCCTGGAAAGTTGGGCCTCGAGTCAACTCAGCGAGCGCTGGGCTAGTGCGCAAACGTGCAAGATCGTGAGATCCTTTTGGCCATGGGTAGATCGGGGCGCGCGAGAGAACTCCTAAGGTTAACAAAGCTCCAGCTCTCGAACTTGGTGGGTATCCTTACCGGACATTTCGCGTTAGGTGTACATGCGGTGAGACTTGGGATTGCCTCAAGTCCATTCTGCAGAAGCTGTCTTGAGGACGAGATGGAATCATCTCAACACCTACTTCTCAGCTGCCCTGCTCTCATCTGGCAAAGACTTCAACATCTGGGCGTTCATTTTTTCGCTACTCCTGCGGATATAGCGGGTTTAAATATCACACATATGGTGAAGTTCATCAGCAGCTTGTTGCGGCAAATTACGAACGTAAATCAGTAACTTGATATTTACTTAATTGCAAGTAAATATTGATTATCTTTGATATTTCCATTACAAAATTTCATAGCAAATTCTTTCTAGGAAGTACTTATACTCTAATTTTGAAAGGTTGTACTAAACCCAAAGGATTCTTTTTCCGTGTTTTTTTTTTTTTTTTGTATTCCTTGATAAATTGTACATGTAGATCCTTACATCAGGAATAAGTCTGCCTTATCGAAATTTCGATGAGGGAAAAAAGCGAGACGTATGCAACTTTCAACAAAGCATAAACGAATGAAGTCACGTAGCCTTGAGCAAATTTAATTGAAACAAATTAATTGAGGCTAAGCTACGTGTCTAACTAAATTAAAGCCATACTTGTTTGAATATTTCGTGCCGGTTTAATTAAGTTTTGAAGAATTGTGAATCTTATAGATTACTCTATGAAACTAAATACACACATATTTACACATTTAAATGGATAATTATTATAATTAAAGTCAGAGTGAAATATTTTTCTCGTGAAACATAAGCAAATACACCCAATGCCATAATAATGTCTAGTTGAAACCAATTAAAACTAAATTTTTCAACAGAAAACATGATTTCTCATTAAACCGGGTGAAAAATTGAGTGCAAAAAATCGACAATAAAATCGTCCAAATATATCAAAGCGAGGAAAGAGACATATTCAGTTCAATTAGCGTAAAAGCTATAATTTAACTTAAAGCTTGTTTGGCATATGAAACCGATTTCCAATTTATCACCCGGAATTTCGGTATCGACCATTTAGGATGTTATTGCCTGTTCGTGTAATTAACATCAATTTGTCAAAAAATGAATATTTTACGACTGCTATTGCATTGGTATTGAAAAGAAGTTCGAAACAAATACATATGTATGTATGTATGTGTGTATGTACAATATATATGTATGTAAAAGGTGTTTTTTTTAGAGGTTATGTTTTCAAGTTGGCACTACTTTTTTCGTAGATGGTCTTTTTGACAGCTGTCAGTTGATTTATGCTCAGTTTGGTTTACCATTTCATAATGAATAGACTTACATCTGAACAACGTTTGCAAATCGTGCAAATTTATTACGAAAATAATGGTTCGGTTCGCGCGACGCATCGAAGAAAATTTTGTTCAGCGATGATGCTCACTTTTGGTTGAATGGGTATGTCAATAAGCAAAATTGTCGCATTTGGAGTGAACATAATCCACAAGCCATTGCTGAGACGCCGTTACATCCTCAAAAAGTCACTGTTTGGTGTGCTCTATGGGCAGAGGGAATCATTGGTCCATATTTCTTTAAAAATGAAGCCGGCCATAATGTTACAGCCAATGGAGAGCGCTATAGAGCCATGATTAATGACTTTTTCGTGCCTGAATTGGACGATGTTGATGTGGACGACCTTTGGTTCCAACAAGACGGCGCTACATGCCATACAGCCAACGCAACAATCGATTTATTGAAGGAAACTTTTGGTGAGCGCATTATCTCGTGCCGTGGACCTGTGGCGTGGCCTCCAAGATCGTGCGATTTAACACCGCTGGACTATTTCTTGTGGGGCTATGTGAAGTCGCTTGTCTACGCAGATAAGCCCGAGACGATTGACGTCTTGAAAGAGAATATTCGGCGCGTTATTGCTGACATACGGCCCCAATTGCTGCAAAAAGTGGTCGAAAATTGGGCCTCTCGGCTGGAATTTATTCGAGCCAGCCGCGGCGGCCACTTGCCCGAAATCGTTTTTAAAACATAATGGCAAACCCTTATCTTTATAATAAAGCTAAATTCTTGGCCATAACATTAAATTATATACGTTTTATTTCATCTTGAAAACCTAACCTCTAAAAAAAACACCCTTTATTTGCTGTAATAAACGAGTATTGTATCGGGTGTTTTTTAAGAGCTGGCGAACTTAAAATGATAATGCAAAAGAGAAATATTGGTGGATTTTGTTTTCTCTATTTATTGAATTTTCTTGTATAAGAAACTCACATTAAGTTTACAAATCTTATGTGCTGGAGTAAAACGTTTCCTAGCCAGTGCTACGAAAGTAATTAATTTGTTCAAATGAAATATATATGCCATATATACCATTAAATCGGATGTGAATGTGATGGAAGTGAATGAATGGAGAAAGCCAGAAAGGACGGGTTTCCAGTCTTCGATCTTTCGTAGATGGGAGCCAAAAAGGCCTAGTTTCCAGTTTCCTTTAAGCTTCCGTTATCAATCCTGCCGATTGTGTAAGTTTTTTTTTCGGGTGTGATAGATGTGGAAGGAGAGAGCCAGAAAGGTCGGGTTTCCAGTATCCGATACTTCGTAGATGGGAGCCGGAAAGCCCTAATTTCCAATTTCCCTTGTTCCCAGTTATCCCTCACGACGATTGGGATGAATTGTATTCCTTTTTCTTTTTTTTTTATATGATTGAATTGAATGGAGGGAGCCGTGAATGCTTAGTGTTCAGTCTCGCTTGAAACTGCCTCTATCTCTTATGACGATGAGACTGTACTGAAAGCCGGAATAGCCAAGATCGTTGCCTTCGTGGACGGACCCTCGTGCGAAATGCGATAACTAAGATAGTGCAGACTTGAAGATGTATTTTCTTCTCCATCGTGTGTGAACTTCATTTGGAATGATTTTTTTTCTATACTTACACGGTCCGGCACTCGAAATGTAACCAATTAAAAAGACCACAAATTTAGTTTGGGAAATTACTTTTTTTCAATTTAAAGTAAAAAATGTGTGAAAATAATACAACATTAAGAATCGATTTACTTTTGCTCGATATGACCACCTTTTGCCTTGACTATGGGCTTGAGACGATCCAGAAACGAATCGCAATCTACCCGAATGTGACCTGCAAGTATTTTAGGCCACTCGCGGACAATGGCTTTTTTCAGCGCCTCGAGACTGATGAACCTTTTAGTTCGGTCTTGCTCTCCAAAATAATCCATCGGATTCGCGTCTGGTGAATTTGAGAGCCATTGTGTGGACGTTAAGAAATTCGGAACGTTGTTTTTTAGCCATTTTTGGATCGATTGTGTTTTGTGAGACAGTGCCAAATCTTATTGAAACGTCCATGGTCTGCCACCGAAACGTTTGTCTGCCCACGGCTTCAAAGCAACCTGCAGAATTCTTTACCGATAATATTCCGTATTTACCTTGACGCCAGGCTCTATGAAAACCATTGGAGAGCTCCCATCTGCGCTTTCAGCGGCCCCAACCATTACCTGTGGCGGGTGCTGACTCCTGGTGGCCAATCGATGACTCAAATTCTCTTATGAACGGTCGGTCATATGAACCCCTTTCGTTTTGGGAGTTTACGAATTGCTCAATTTGAAAAATTGTCTTGTCAGAAAACACAATGTTCGGAAATTAACCGCTTTTGGCAAAGGGAAGCAACTCTTTCGCTCCTTTAAGTCTGACGTGTTGCTACTTTGGTGTGAGATCATGCGCCTTTTGGATCTTGAAGGCCTTGACTTTGAGATAATTTTTCAGTATTTCGAGTTTGAATCGAACTTTAGAGTAAAATATAAAATAAGTTTTTAGTCCTTAGATTCATTGAGTGAAGTAAAGAACTGTTAAATAAAGAACTGCTTTAAAGTTTATTTTTAATCGATTTCCTTATGCATAGCAAACACAACTCACGCGCTGAATTTTATAGGCTCATAAGCCAAGATTCTCATTTAAAGGTCTCCAAGTAGTGCAAGAATAAAGGAGAACAAGTTGAGAACGACGATGAATCGACTTTTCGATTTCAAAGAGCGAACTTTGAGCTTCGCGAACCGAATTATTACTATCTTTTTTTTTCAAGTAAATTTTCACAATTTGAAGCGTTTTTCTGGCATTGAACGATTAGAAATGTTGACACAGTTTGTCATTCTCAACTGTCAAATCATAGGTATCCATATTAATAGTTCTCATGTAGCTAAAACAAAACACCCAATATAAGTTTAACTTGAGCTGCCTATAAACAAACTTGTTAAAGCCAAATTAAATTGCACACTTCGTGTTTGGCGGAACTGAAACAATGCTCAGAAAGGAACATTTTGTAGAAAGTGTGCGTGAAGTTATATGAATTTATCGGATTTTTATGACTCTGGTCCGCAGTAAAAATTATCCATATACAAATATTTATATATGCATGTAATGCTTCATAAAATTTCTTGGAAATATCATTGAATTGTAGCCAAAATGAAACTCAGAAAAAAAATAAATACATATGTACATACATATGTATATGCATATACGCAAGTACAAGCAACAAGCCGACCAGACATTAAAAGCAAGCTTTATTTAATTTTTTTATTTCCATTTTTAAATTTAAATGGCAATAGTAATTGTTTTTCACGTAGTATTGGAGTAAATATTCGATTTTGCTTCAGATTTAATTAAATTTATGTTAAATTATATTATTTTTTAGTTATTTATTTTTTGTATTTATTTGTATTATTATTTTTTTTTTTATAATTAAATTTTTTTTATAATGTGAGTGAGTTCTGTTGAAGTTAATCGTTTTAATCTCCGTTTGTCTACTTTCTCCGGCTGTGGTAGTTTGCACCTTTGTCCATTTTGATGATTTCTTAGTCGTTGGGTATGCTTGCCGCCGTATTTTCTAGTTGTGCCGATATTGAGGTCGTTGTGCATCACGTCGTGTGGTATATACCAGCACGCATTTGTTATTGTTCGAAGTATTTTAGATTGGACGTTTCAATTATTTGGATGTTTGTTTTTTTGCTGTGCCCCCGATTTCTGTCCCATATATCAAATGGGTCAAAAATATTTTCAAAGGACTAACATTATACAATTTTCAGTCCACATAGGATAAATCATTTTAGAGAGCTATGAGATCGCTACGTTTAGTGTGTCCGAGCCTTCGTATTAATCCGTCGTTTATGTACTTCTTTTTTGCAATGGTTTATTAGTCTTTGTTTATGGGCTATTACAATCTTTGCGATTTCAGTGTTGACGGAGTTTATTTTAAGATTGCGTTCAATGAAATTATTGATTTATATATCACTACTTAGTTCTTAAGGCTTAATTTTGAATTTCTAGCTAACAGCCAGCATAGTTGCCTGAACTTCTTTTTGATATAATTTCGTTCATTTTCTATACGTCACAAACTAAGTAAAGTAAGTCTTTGAAATCGCTCTGCCCAATCCATAATAAGGGTGATCCTGTATCTGTGCCAATTATCGCGGGATTATTAGTCGTCTAAATATCGCCTATAAGGTTCTAACGGTTCTGAAAGGCTGAAGCTCACCATCAAACAACTGATTGAACCTTATCAGCGTGGCTTTAGACCTGGAAAGTCCACCATCGACCAGATATTCACAATATGCCAAGTCTTGAAAAAGACTCACTAAAGGAGAGTCGACAAACACCATCTTTTCGTCGACTTCAAAGCTGCATTCGACAGTACGAAAAGGAGTTACCTGTATACCGCGATGTCTGAATTTGTTATCCCCGCAAAACTAATACGGCTATGCAAGATGACGTTGCTGAACACCAGCAGCACCGTCAGAATTGGGAAGGACCTCTCCGAGCCGTTTGATACCAAACGAGGTTTGAGGCAGGGTGACTCGCTGTCGTGTGACTTATTTAACCTGATGTTGGAGAGCATCGTACGAGTCGCAGAACTTAAACGCTCAGGCACAATATTTTATAAGAGCGTACAATTGTTGGCGTAAGCGGATGATATTGACATCATCGGCCTTAACAAGCGCACTGTTAGTTCTGCCTTTTCCAAACTAGATAAAGAGGCAAAGCGAATGGGTCTGGTGGTGAACGAGGACAAAACGAAGTACCTCCTGTCATCAAACAAACAGTCGGCGCACTCGCGTATCGGCACCCATGTGATTGTTGACAGTTATAATTTTGAGGTTGTAAAAGACTTCGTGTATTTAGGAACCAGCATTAACACCGATACCAATATCAGCCTTGAAATCCAACATAGAATCTCTCTTTTCAACAAGTTCTACTTTGGACTAAGTAGGCAACTGAGCAGTAAAGTCCTCTCTCGACGAACAAAACTAACACTCTACAAGACTCTCATCATGCCCGTCCTAACGTATGGCGCAGAAGCTTGGACGATGACAACATCCGATGAAGCGACGCTTGGAGTGTTTGAAAGAAAGATTCTGCGTAAGATTTTTGGACCTTTGCACGTTGGCAATGGCGAATATCGCAGGCGATTGAACAATGAGCTGTATGAGCTTTAGGGTGACATAGACATAGACATAGAGACATAAAGATCCAGCGGCTACGCTGGCAGGGTCATGTCGTCCGAATGGATACAAATGCTCCGGCTCTGAAAGTATTCGATGCGAGGAAGGCGACCTTTGCGTTAGAAAGATCAGGTGGAGAAGGACTTGGCTTCACTTGGTGTGGCCCACTGGCGCCGGTTAGCACGAGAAAGAATCGACTGGCGCATTTTGTTAAACTCGGCCGAATTAAGCAAAAGAATAATAATTTTCGAGTCTCTTTGCCTTTCATGATGAAATGAATTATGCCCGCGATGTTCCTATTGGCAGGGCTGTTTGCGAAGATAACCAAATCTCAACATCTATCGGTCGTGATTTTATTTGCCTAGAACTATAATACTTTTACTAATATTCTTAATTCGATGCCCTAGTTTAAGCATAATCGTTTAATAATCTATAAGAAATTACTGCTTCATAGACTTAATAAGGGAATAAATAAATGTTACAGGTAATCGAAAAATTTAAAAAACAGATTATCTTGTAAAGTACCCGTCAAGAGGCGGAAAAATGGGTATTTGGGAATGTTATTTGGTTACCATACATAGGTTTGCCCAAATATTTAGTTTGAAGTTATCTTTGCTTGGCCAATTTAAACGCACTATTGGCTGATGATTCACATTGGAGATTATTGTGATCATTTCAAAAGTAATCATGCATGGGATGTGGACCGAGTGGAAAACATCCTATAACAATAATTTTTGTTCTGTAGTGCGACCAATGGCCGACACTTCCACCTAAAAGATCTTTTGTGTCCTACTTAATAGTGTGTCCTAGTTAATACTAATTCTATTGACTGGCACTACTTCCATTAAATGTATTACATCGGGCTCTATTTAACCTATGTAGATGTTCCCTGTCTCAGGTTGGGAGTTGGTTAAAATCGAAATTTATTCAGTAAATTTTCCACCTCGCCGGCAAATTTTAGAATATCTGTCAAGGAAAAAATTTGATCGCGATGACAGATGTGGATGTGCAGTCTTGTATTTGCCAAAGCATTACAGTTGCACAAGAATTGCTCTGTGCTTTCATCATTCTCTAGACAGAGTCTGCCCTCTGTCTCATTCCCAATGTGAACTTCTTAGAAGTGGTAATTTATGTAATAGCGACCTGTCAGAAAGCCTCCTATTTTACTGATATCTACTTTACGCAAGTTATGCAATTGCCTTTGTAGGTAAAAGGACCTATAAACCTTTTGGCTTGACGGAGTTCTTGTGGGACTTTCCAATAGGTCCTATTTTCTAAGTGATTCGCTAAGCTACCAAAACAAGGTTTACCAAAAACAACATACTACTAAAAAAAATATTGAGCTGCTGTTGAAAGAATGGTTCATAATTTTTTCGCCCCTAGGGAATTGCAGCTGCGATAGGATATGTTGTGCTCAAGTCTGGTCTGGCTTCGTGTGTGCCCAAAACCTGATTCCCTGTGAAAATAGAGGTTAGTGGATATATGGTATATCAGTCCTCTCTTCAGGGTCCCTCCACCTTCCGACCCTTAATGAAGCTCACAGATAAATTCGCCTCTTCTTTCTCTCAAATAACTAGAGGCTTGTTGCTCTGGGATTTGAGCATCAGTCATTTCATTAACATAAAAGTTATGGCACGATTAATGACGTACTCCCTGATGCAATGTCATTATTATATGATAGAATGAAGGAAGTAGCCTTTGTTGCTGCCTGGCTATATAAAAATATTACACAATTATTTTACACACTTTCCAGAGGCCAAGTATTTCCGAGAAAAAACGCTGACTGCATTTGATAATTGCATAGAATTGACGTTGATTGGATTACCAAGTCTACTCCACTTATAAAGTTTACTCCCGCCCGATAAAGGTAGATGATCCGAAGCTTTCAGTACATCTTTTCACTTTTCACAAAGTCTCAGAGTTGCCAATGACAATTCCCAAAGAAATGTTTCCTCACGTAAAGTCTCCTTAACAAAGAAGAAGAATAATACCCTGATGCATTTATACATTCATTGGGTATAAGATCCATGATCGCTTGCTTTCAAAATTGTTAGTGTAGGCGAATGCAAGTAGAAACTTATTTACCAACAACACCCAGTACATCCGGGAAATATTAATATGAAATTTTTGAATTTTGCTAATTAGGTTCCCGCAGTTGTTGACATCACAGAGTAGTAGTTGTTGTTCTCGCATTGATGGCGGCGCTACTGATGAGTTTGCTTTCGATCGCATCGTTGGAAATAAATTCCACTTTAACGGCACCGCCCCATACTGACACGACATGAATATGACAAAACTGCCAAAAACCGCATCGGTAAGCCGGTGACGGGTAATCCAGTGTGTTGCAGACGGACCGCTGTCTGCGGTCTGCATTTTGCACTGAAGCGCGACTGAGGCGGCGGATTACGCGGCAATATATAAAATAAGCTTGAAATCTTAATATTAAGTGATGACATATTTCTAAGAATTTTCTCATGCTTACATACAAACTTACAGATGAATATTTTCATATTCAAGTACATATCGGCACATACTTACATATGTTGACTTTCGAACGGAGCAACATTTGCAGTTGTCTGCCAACGATGGCGTTCCACAACAGTAACTCCAAATTGCTTAACCCAAGCAAAATGACGAATTCAAATGAACAAAATGCATAAAACATTAGATTGTGAATACCGGGCGGCTTTTCTACTGATCTTCCAACATAATTTATTTGCATTGAATTGTTTGCCAAGAAGTGGTGTTTTTGTGCGGGGTCACAAACGAAGTAACAAAGAGCAGATATACTTGTTTGTATGTAATGTAGTTTGTATTGTGAACAAGTTTGTTCCTCTATGCATGCATGCTCAGTTTTAAAAATTTGGTACTAAAGCATATAAGGTGTATTCGTTTGCAACCGACCTGCAAAAGAACACTAGGAAATTTATCGAATTGCGTGGAAATAAATATCTTATTGAATATCTAAATATCTTACATGAGTTGATGCAAGCAGTTTGAGTGGGAACCACATAACTATTGCGACTTGTGTAATAGTGGTGTAAAAAAAGACAGATTTTGTATGGAAAGTACCTGGGAAATTTCACAAATAAAACCATTCATACAAAATGATAATACACTAAGCGAAATAGCTATATGGGATACTGAATAAACAATATTTACTTTTTCGTAATAAAATAATCAGATTTTTTTTCGGCATGAGGTGAAAAACAAAAGTAACATTAAAGCATGTTACAGGATTTATTTCAGCCTTTTATTGTAAAAATTTAATAATTTTTATGGATTTAAAAGGAAATAGGTATATATATATATAATTGGCGCTTACATCCTTTTTGGGTGTTTAGCCGAGCTCCTCCTCCTATTTGTGGTGTGCACCTTGATGTTATTCCACAAATGGAGCGGCCTACAGTTTCAAGCCGATTCCGAACGGCAGATATTTTTACGAGTATGAGGAGCTTTTTTATGGCAGAAATACCCTCGGAGGTTTGCCATTGCCTGCCGAGGGGGGGCCGCTATTAGAAAAATATTTTTATTAATTTTGGTTTTACCGAGATTCGAATCTACGTTCTCTTTGTGAATTCCGAATGATAATCACGCACCAACCCATTCGGCTACGGCGGCCGTCAGGTATACAATACTAATATTAAACCTATGAAAATAAAAAAAAATCTTAAGAAAACAATATAAAATAATATTAATAGCTGATATGTTCTCCATTACTTATTGCACCTGACACTAGACGTCGTGGCAACGAATTTTCGATTTGCTAAGGACGATTTTTGCCCATTCCTATTGAATAGCTTTTTAAAGGCGCAATAGACTATAGACGTCCGCCTTCATAAAATTGCTTTCTAAGAGCTCCAGAGGTATACATTGGATTTAGGTCTGGGCTGACTGCGCGCCACTTCAGCACAAGAATATTTTAGATGCGAAAAACTCCTTTGTCCGCTTAGCGCTGTGGATTGAAGCATTGTCCTGTTAATACTCACCGTGAAGTTCTTCGGCAATTCTTCTACGTAGTTTTGTACGTTCATCTTATGCGCAATAAAACAAATTGCAGTCTTGTCACGGTAGCTCAAAGCACTCCAGTTCACAAGCACAAAAGGAACCTCGGAAATTTTAGGCGTGAGGCGTTTGTCTTGAATCGCGAATATCTCTCCAATACATCTGACAACCATCAGGCCCATTGAGATAAATTTTTGTTTCACCGCTAAAAATGATGGACTGCCATTTATTATCTCAGAACTTATGATTATAGGTGAATTCACGTCTAGCTCTTTGTGGCGTAGTGTAAGCTTCGGTTCTGCTAGTCTATTTTGATATTTTAAATTCGAATCATCGCTTAAAATTTGCTGTATTCTTCTCTTCGTAACATTGGGAGAAACTTCAAATCATATTTGGTTAGGGCTGGTGTTTTTATTGACAGCCAACCGTCATATCTCTCTGATACGCCTGACGTCAATCTTAGGCTTCGGAACATTTTCTTTAATTTTTCCATGTCCATCAGGATTTTTCAAAAAGCATTGGATGATAGTTTTATTTCGATTTACTTTTAGTGCTATTTTGCGAACTGAAACTCCCGATTCACTATAAGCGAGTATACTTGCGCGCTCCTTGGTAGATAGTTGCGTTCCTGTTGGCATAGTGTTCTAAGAAGATATATATTTTCTCCGCATGAAAATTATTTATTTGCTAGTGGAAATTGGTCAAATTGCCTTAAGGAACCTTTGAAATTGACAACAAAAAATTAAATCTCAATGAAAGCTCAAAGGTCCCTTATAGCTACTGTACTATGTATATTCCCTTCAAGAAACTCAAATTTCAAGCAACGTTCGAGCGTAAGGGTACTTGAGGTAAAAGATATATGTATATACAAGATTATAAGGCAATTCAAGAAAATATAATATTATGCAGCTGTTCTAGAAGAAAAATTATGAAATTGGGGTTGGGGAATATATGTAGCTATTTTGCTTAATATAGAAGAATCGCTGATTTTTTTTTACTATCCAAATGATGTGCTTTTTTATTTTTATTTCGCTTGTTTGTTTGCATTCTGACTAAAATTTTGACATCAAACCACGAAATCGGAAAATATAACATATGGGCTGAAAAGATCCGGGCCTCACACATAGATGGCATTCTCTTCTTTTTCAGTCAGTACTAACCTTAAAAAGACAGCTGTTAAAATTCCATGATATTCTTTCCATTAGTTCGGGAATTATTGTGCCAAGAATGGTGCTACATTTGTTATTTTCAAAACATTGGATCCAAAAGAATTTCGTGTTTTAATTTTACACGGCTTCTTGATGAGTGATGGGAAAAATACCGAAGCAATTGCTTCAAAAGTGTTATGGGGACTCCGCGAGATCAGAAACAACAATAAAACGTTGGTTTGCTGTCGATACACAACGCAGTGGACGTCCAAATCAGACGGTAATACCAGAAAACACCAAAAAGGTCCACAAAATCGGTTTGAATTATCCAAAAGTGAAGTTGCGTGAGTTAACTGACATCGTGAAGTTAGCTGACATATCAAAAGTACGTGTTGGTTTTATACGTAGACCTGCCATAAGTTCTGTTACAAGTTGAGACCGTTATATGCATGAAATTATAATACTTTTTTTAATGAAGTTAGTTTTATTTAATCATGTAAACATTTGAAGAAACAATTAAATTTTCATTCGCAGTTCACTTTTTTAGCCACTGATAGATGGTCTTTTGCCTTATGGGCTGGAGCGGAGTCTTGCTGAAAGATCCAACGCTCTCCATTGAAGAGAGCACTGCTCAACTGCAACGCCTTTTAATACATCCTTATAGTACACTTTTGCGTCTTAACCCCTATTTCGCAGGAATGAAGAGATGTAATGCCTTTACAAGACACTCCCCACCAAACCATTACGAGGGTGGCCACTCTGAACACTTGGAACCACATCTTTTGTGTCATATAAATCATTATAAATTTTAGCATGGATTTTCTCATTTTGCTTATTAAAAACTTCTACAACGGTGAAAATTGTCTCATTTGTGAAAATTATATTTTCATGGCCGTTGACCGCGTAGCACCGAAGGAGCTGCTTGTCAAGTCTAATTTTGTCGGTCTGTCGAGTCTAATTTTCTTTAAGCGCCTTGTCAAAAGATGACCCGTTGAGCGACGGAAGGATTTTCTGTGGCGATCATCTCTAATTAGTGTTTTCTGCTTTCTAAAGGGATTTCTGTGAATTCTCTCTCGAACGGCTTTTAGGGCTGCACTGGTTCGAACCACGCCAGAACGACCACTTTTTTTCTGTCTGTCACTTCAGACATTTGGGAAAAACGATTGATGATGCGGTAAACAAACTTTCTCGGAATATTTCGTTTTTTCAGCAATTCGTAAATCGCACTTGTACTTTTAACACACTTTTGTACAGCAGTCACTGCAATGAAATTTCCCTTAACTCTCCACTCCATTGTTAACAAGCGAAATTGTCCACGAAACTGAGTATAATTTATGAGTAGAAAATGCATAGGGGCAAATGCAGAAATCAGGGAACTTTTCTCTGCGAATTCGTTCTCATCGTATGCATTGTAAAATTTGTCACAAAATTTATGGCAAGACTAAGTATAGCCTGAGCATTTGACTATGAGAAAGCTCTGTTCAAAGTGGACGCGGCGTTTGTCACTGTTTTATTTTATCAAGACAACGCGCCGTGTCAGAAGTCAAACCAAACAATGTCAAAACTACATGAATTGAACTTCGAATTGCTCCTACATCCACCGGATTCACCAGATTTTGCACCTAGCGACTACTGGCCGTTCGCAGACCTAAAAAAGTGCTCACCGGTAAGAAAGTTTGCTCAAATGAAGAAATGAAACTGAGGCCTATTTTGAGGCAAAAGATAAATCGTTGTACAAAAGTAATATTAAAATGTTGGAGCGGCGTTGGAATGATTGCGTTGTCTTTGATGGAAATTACATTTATGAATAAAGGGAATTTTTAACAAAAAACATAACGTGTTTCCTTAGGCATGGGACTTTTCAGCCCTTACGTGGATTCACCTTGAATTAAACGAAACGTCCAACTGCTGGATACACAAATAAAATGAAACAAAAGCGAACTACTGCAAATAAATTTAAAATCTTATCTTAAAAATCTTTGGGTGTTCTTTTGCAGGTCGATGCAAAAGAATTCAGTAGTAGTCATGATGTACACTCTGCGCTCTACTATAAGAGATGTTCACGCGAATTCATGCCCGAATCTAAAAATATGACTGTTTTAGTTTCTTCAAAGAAAACATTTTTCCCCAACCGTCTCATAAAAAAGTTACCCTTACCTGTTCATGCCATATACATGTATGTATGTCTGTATGCATTAGTCAAAAAATAAAAACATGAAACAATTAGTCGTTTATGGTGAATTTATTAATTACCTGCGACAATTTTTAAATTATCATAAGTAATTTGAAAGCGCTTAATTGCTTTGAGTTGGTTGAATTAAAAAAACATCAATTTGCGCACTTTAAGGATGTAAACACAATTAACGACAAATAAACACTTCGCAATTCGCGCCAGATATTCATATACGGGTTTGTATGTAGGTATACACATCTATGTGCATTTCGCTTATGCATGAAGGCATTTGTCGTGGGGGACTCTGTGAAGCAAAAATACTGAGGCAAATACTGAAAATCATGAACAGTCAATTTACAACTACATCTGGGGACACTGCGTTCGGTATTTCGAGTATGAAATGGAATATTTTATTTTTCCATTACCGGTGGGCTTTAAAAACATGAATCAAAAAAAAAGTTTGAGTTATGTTACAAGTATTATTTAAAAAAAAAAAAACTAATATGCAAATATTTTCAAATTTGGTTTATTGTACAATACAAAAATCGATTTCTTCTGCCTGAAATTATGTGTTACCTATCGATAGTAGGCCGTCTTTTAATGCCCACTTTGGACTTAAAGCATGAAAATGATTGAATACATATTTTTGTCTAATAGCGATCGCCCTCGGCAGACCATTCGGTACAACTTGAGTTTAAGCTAAGTATGAAAAACCGATGGAAAGAAAATTTTTTCTAAAAGCGGTCGCTTCTCGACAGGCAATGAAAGATCTCCGAGTACGTTTCAGCCATGAAAAAACCCCTCATAAAAATCCGTCTGTTGTTCGGGGGACGTATAAAACTGTAGGCCTCTCCATATGTGAGAAAACGTCTAAATGCACACAACAAACTGGAGGAGCAGCTCGGACAAGCAACCAAAAAGGATGTACCATAAGAGCCAATTATATTTATACTTAGAGAAAAAGGTAAACCTGAACACCTGCCTAGGTTGTATACGCCTTACTATTACTTTTAACATTAAAATTTTACTAATTTTTTAAACACTGTTTTAAAATATTTCACTGAGTTTAATAAATTTGGGTGGGGGATGTGTGTTTGTTGATGACGACCGAACGATGATTGAGTTACGGTGGTGCTAGCCGCTTCGTACTGCTGCTGAAATGCATCAGGTTTTGAATATCAAGACCTGCTATATCAGCAGGCATAACAAGAAGATGAGAACGAAGATACTTAAATCTTAGGCCCGCGAAAACAGGGCAGCTGAGGAGAAGATGCCGAGTTGATTCCTCAACCGACCCAAAAAAGATTCAAAGTGATACCGAGTCTCACAACATTTACACCCCGCGGCCAATGTCCTGTAAGTGCACCCACGCAATTTAAGAGCTAAAATTTTGTTAACCTTAGGCGATCCCACGAAACCTCTGATCCCCTTGCAGCCAGAAATAGTTTGCAACCTCACAAGTTTGTATACCTGCCTAGCGTTCATTGGGTTGACGCGAAGCTTACCTCTGCATGAGCAGACCTCAAATAGTCCACGGGATCCCAATCCTCTCTTTTCGCGGAGAAACTAACTCGCAGGTCCACTGTCTGTCCAGCTCATCCGCCTCACAGTTTTCTTTTTGGACTAATGTGGTCTTAAAAATATTTGCTTCATTGGAAGATGTACTTTTCAGATTCTGTTGAACCAGATCTTGGTATAGGTATATATCCGGAAACGACTAAGGAAAAAAATTGTATTCGATTTTTAATTTGTATATTTTTTGCTGAGAAACCAAATCTTCAGCTTTTTATACAGAGTATTGGCCAAAACTTAAGCTCGATGTTAATTTTTTTTGCAAGTTTTATACAAATTTTCTGCGTTTCACAAATAAAAAATTCAAATCAAAGAAAAATTTACGCAAAAGTCTCACAGACAGACTCTTTGTGTAACCTAATTCGACACTTAAATAAAATAATAGTTTTTGTAGACCCATTAAGACCTCTAATATGAGCTTAAATTACTAAAGATAATTAAATAAGTTTACAAAAAAGTGTTGAAAAATTCATAAAACTCCTTCCTTGATAGAAGTTAAGCGAAATAGATCTCGAAATCTCATTGAATTATCTTGCTGCGCGGATAATTCGCGTAAAGCCAAGAATGATAGAAACAAGATTGCGCCCATCAGAGAATGCGTGACATCACATTGGCGCAGTTGCATCGGAGGGATGTGAAAATGCGAACAAGAATTCAAGAAGAAGAAGAAATTACACAAACAAAATACGAGTAAATGGCACAAATGCGACGTCACATACGCTGCGATTCTGTAAAATTCGCTGAGAACATAGTAGCCGTACTTCGGCTTCCCTTTATTATTCTTTCCATCGTAATATTAAGCAATTCAACATGAAATGGGTAAATGCTGCGTAGAGTTCTGGCAAGGATACGAAAATGGCAAACGTTGCCCGAAAGGAACATATTTGGCACTAAGATTCTACTTATATTAAGTAAGAAATATTTAGAAATTGTAGTAAGCTTCCTATCTGGGCGTTGTCTAAAAGAAATGCATGGGGCAGATTAGAGGCCCCATCCAATGACGATTGCAGAAGCTTTCAGGACATAGAAGAGGAAGAGACAGTCGAACATCTTCTATGCGGGTGCATGGCTCTGTGTAGAAGACGGGTGAGATTGCTCGGTCTCGCTTTCCTGGACAACATTGCGGATGTTGCAAATTAGCGACTATGGCCAGTTTTTTAAAGGCCACACAATGGTTTAGAGATAACAAGTAGAGTAAGTTCCGGTGGTATCACAAGCGTCGAAAGGCGCCTTCCCCTCACCTAACTTAACCTCAGCTACACTAAAAACAAAAGGCAGTAAGAGTATGGACCTTCGACTATTTAGAGACTTCAAATTAACTAAAATCAAGCGGGAATTTTAGGGAGGGATAGCATTGAGAATTTTAACGACATGGGAACACATTTAAGGAACATATACGGTGCACGTTTAATTCTCTCCATTGCAAGACCTTCAGAGAAATATTGCGTATTCTAATCTAGAGCGAACAAAGGAAGTGAAAAGTAATTTAAGAGTGTAAGTGTCCGAGAACTTCGAGCTATTACGACGTATAAAACCGAAGTTTGAGTGGGAAGTGGACACAACAAAGCTAGTGAGGTTATTGAATGAAAAATGGGAGTCAAAGAACACATCTAGATATTTGAATTCATGAACAGATTGAAGTAAAATATGATATTAGATACATATACAGGGTGGGCCATATAGCGTTTGCTTTTTGAACACTGCCAAAGTCACACTCTAACTTTTGGCTTTTTGAATTCCGATATCAATTGACCGCCTTGGAGGTGTGATTTAAGCCCGTTGGCTTGGCCGTTAAGAACAAATGCTTTGCGAACCATCCAGAGACGATTGATGCTTTAAAACATGAAATCGAAGTTGCCTTTCATGAAATTGGCCTACTGTAAAGCCAGTCGTGGCAGTCATTTGAACGATATTATTTTTTATTCATAAATGACAATGTTCAATCTTCAAAATAAAAAAAAAGTTTGAAAAAATATTGGTTAGTTTTTTTGCATAGCCGATTCAAAAAACAAATTTTACATGGCCCACCCTAGGTATATATACATATTTTCCCGTGGTTCCAGGGTGGAACATAGGGCCGATATGATAATTGAAAAACATGTTGCTTCTTTACAGAGCTGTTACGTACGAACTACTATATTTTCTTGATAACCTCAAATGTGGGATACAAATAACTGAGAGAAGTACCTCTCTAGGAAGAAAGTGATGAAACATTACAATTGCGGTTGGTTTAAATGAGAAATCGAGTGCTTTTTTACGACTTTTTTAAATTTTGTGCTTCATTAGTCAGAAATAGAAATTTGATTTAGAAAATTTTTTCGAAAAATTATAAAGCCATGCCCACAAAAGCATTCGTTTTTCTATCGAAACATCCCGGCATTGCAGAACTACTAAACTCATCGTTACATGTGAAAATTTAGTGGTAAGTGAAGGCATTGGGCATTTACCCGATCTTTTGCGCGTAGCACACACCCCACCGTTAAAATGTCTACGCATATTTACGTTTGCGTGCCATTTTCGATGGGGCGAAACTTTGAAAATCTGCTTAATTAGTCTGCCGCATTCAAGTGTTTAAGGCGCACAAATCGTTTCGATTAAAATGTACGCCTTGATTTTAACCAAATACTCACTCACACACAGAACTATGTACATATGTACATATTCGTGCGTATTCAGAGACACACCGACAACACTACGGCCAGCGCCACAGCAACGTCAACCGCAAAAAGTAAGGAAAAGAGAATAAAAATTGGAAAGTATTCGTATGCTGCACTTTTAAGAAATTTCGTCGCATAAATGCCGTTCATATTTATCCTCATTAAATTGTCACGCATGTCGTGCATTTGCAACACTTTGAAGTTGTCAACCATGTGCCCGCTGGCGACGGCCACGGTGAGGAAGATGTTGTTGGCTGATGTTGTTTGCCAGTGCCGCTCTTTTGCTGTCCATGTCCATGGCGGTGTCGGTGTCGGTGACGGTGTCGGAATTGCGTTTGACTGCAACCGTAATGACAATATCGGTGAGAACGACGTCTCAACATGAAACAAGACACGAAGAAAGCTTGACAATTAAGTGACATTTGGATTGGCAGTTTACTGATGAATTGTTATATTGAGTAAGACTTGTGCTGCTGTATATTAGCATTCAAGGAAAATATGCGGTTTGCAAACGACAAAACAAAAATGAACATTCGTCGTTAAAAACCAAATTATAGGTAATATTTACTGTCAACACATTTATGCAGAAATTTAATCACTAACCAACACAAGCACAATCTAATGCACTTGCCTGTAGTTGGACGCTTGCAAAAAAGCACGTTTTTGAAGTCGTGGAGAAATTAACAATTTTATATACACACATGCATACACACATACTTATTAACATACATACCATACAAACATACATACCATACAAACATACATACATACAAACATACATAAATTGTCGTGCAATGCTTTCCGTTTTCATTTCTGCAAGCCGTGTTTTCTCAACTTTCTAATGAATTATATGCATTTTTTTGTTGTCTGATCTCTTTAGCGAACCCGTTTGAAATCTGTTTAAGAGCAATGGAAAATTAGAAGATAAAAATGTAATTTAAGACAAAAGTTACAATTTTGCGCTGATTTTCAATTTAATATAATATTTTTCGTTACCTATTTCTTCATCTTAAACTAAGTTGCTATTTCACAAATGTAATCAACTCCAAAAGAGATTATCAGCAATCCCATGGTCGATCAAGGTACAAACCAGGGAATATAAGCAGGCGCAAAATTACTCATCTAATTTCGTTTTACTAAGTAAAAACAATGATTTTGAGTGGTGAGAACCCTTATGGGGTTAGGTGTAGTCAGAGGCCCAAAAAAATAATGATTTTTAATCTTTTTTTTTGCTAGTCAATTACTTTATTTTCCAATAATAAAAACATAGCATTAATACATCATGTTTTGACTTGACTTAAGCAAAATTTCAATAAAAAAATTAATAGTTGTAAAAGTTATCGCTGTTTGTGTGGAGCTCCTTTCTCCAGAAGTCCCTTGCGGTTATCTTCAAAAGTCCTTTGAGATTCATATAAAATCAGTCGGACAAGAGAATCTAGTTTCATTAATGGATAGGCTTGTGCCTGATCGAAGCTTTTTTTCCAAAATTAACAATATGGCGGCCTCAGGAAATACTTTTCAGATTTTCGAGAAAAAAACCGGCAATTAATTGTTTAAAAAAAATCGAAATTTTTGAAAAAAAATCCTTCGATCAGGCACGAGTTTTTATGTTTTTTAAAATCAGTATAAATTTTATTGAAATCTACCAAGCGGTTTTGAAGTTACAGTAATCACCATTTCAAAAAACATTGTTTTGAGAAAAACACATTTAAAGTTTTGCTATCTGCTCCGGAGCGCCCGAACACCCTTTGCTAATTGTTCGAAAAGTATTTGTCGGATTCACTTCAAATTTTGTCACAATATTTTTAAGATATTATACTTTAAGAAAATGCAGAAAAAATCTTCTTTTTTTTTTTAAATCTGGCTACCCCTAACCCTTATTTAGACCTTTACACGCTCTATTTCTTATCTGTTTGAATATTATAGCTATCTGATTCCATTGAGTCAAATATTATTAACGCCCCTTTTTTTTTAGTGGAGGTGGCAAAAAGCATTGAAAGCAGAAAAGGGTGACACTTGTCGTTCGACTCACTCAATAAAAACCCACCTAGCTCCGTTGCCTTCTCGCGGGACAACCGTTAAGTATTACTTCTGGGAAGGGGAAGTGGATCTATTGTCTCTTCGTGAAGAGCTACGCTGTTGTTCAGCGGAAGGCAGTTTGGTAATTACTATTTTCGCCATTTCACTGACAGCGAACCAATTTTCTTCCGAACTCAATAAGAGGGCAGACAAAGAAAGCATCTGTACCTTCAACTAAGTTGTCACAAAAAGTGCAGTAAGGGCCGTCCTCATGCTTAAATCTGTGCAGATGAGATTTAAGGTAGGAGTTTTCAATTTATCCATTGGGAGATATTCGGAATCAATCGATACGTCCGTCGTCCATTCATGGAGTTCTTTTACTCCTGCTGTCACGTAGGGATGCTTCGCTCCCGCTCAGTCTTTCGGTTGGTCGGCTCTGCTGGATTTGCTCGGTATTTTTTTTATCTCAGCGAATTCGGTGCGGAATGCGCATCATATCATGAAGGCATGTAACGGGTGTACCGATTTAATGCCTTTCATGTAGGTGCTGCAGTTTATTGCTTCGATCCAGGCCGGTGCAGCATATGGCAAGATAGATAATACCACGCTGCGAAGTAGCTTCCTAGAAGCCGAGTTAGTGCATGCAGTTACACCATTCATTGCCTTACAGCTGGCGTATGTTAGGTGCTGCTTAAAGCTCAACCTGTGGTCAATCAAGATACTTGATGCAGAGCTTAGATTCCAGTGCATGGCGGCGCAAAAGTAACCTTGCGATGTTTTTTGGCTGTAATTAAAAAAAAAAAATGAAAAACTTTGATTCTTCTTGTGGATTATTTTTATTTGGTCTTTTAATTTTTTTTACATCAAGTCGAGAATATGATGTCATGTAAATGGCCGCCGCCACAGTTGATTGCCATTTGAGCCCTTTTTATGGCATTTTCCATCACTTTGGCCAAAACTTCCGGCGATAGGTCCTCACATTCTTGACGGATATTGTCTTTAAGAGCTGCAGGAGTCTGAGGCTTGTTGACATAAGCCCGCGACTTCAAAAAGCCCCACAAAAAGAAGTCTGGAGCGGTCAAATCAGGCGATCTTGCTGGCCAGTGCAAATCGCCAAAACGGGAGATTAGGCGCCCGGGAAATGCATCCTTTGGTATATCGGTTGCGGCACGTGCAGTGTGAGCCGTTGCACCGTCCTGTTGGAACCACATGTTTTCCAATCCCAATTCATCAAGTTGCGGCAAAAAGAACTCGTTGATCATTGCTCTGTAGCGCTCACCATTCACAGTAACCGTTTGGCCCGTGACGTCTTCGAAGAAAAAAGGTCCGATGACTCCTCCAGCGAAAACAGCACACCATACAGTGACTTTGAGCGGGTGTAATGGCTCTTCGTGGGCTACACGCGGATTTCCAGTGCCCCAGAAGGGTAAATTTTGCTTATTTACGTACCCGCTAAGATGGAAATAGGCCTCATCACTCATGATTATTTTTGATGAAAAATCATCTTCCTCTTAGTGGTGATTAAGGATGGCTTGAGCGTATGTTAGACGCGATTGGCGGTCAGCAGCTAACAGCTGATGCACAGGCTGGACTCTGTAAGGAAACTTCTTCAAATCTTGTACCAAAACTCGCTGTAAAGACCGTCGACTGATACCCATTTGCGTGGCACGTCGTCTGGTCGATGTCGACGGCGCTTCCATGACATCCTCGGCTACAGCAGCAATATTCTCTGCGGAACGGCTACTCCGGGGTCTGCCACGCCTGGCAGCATCTCGTGTTGCGCCAGTCTCTTCGAGGCGAGCGGCTAAACGTCGCAGTGTTTCACCAGTAGGCGTTGGACGGCGAGGAAATCTGCGACGAAATTCACGTTGTGCCAAAGTCACCGACCGATTATTGGTCAAATAAATAGTCAGCAATTTTCCGCGTTCTGGAGCAGTGTAGCGTAACATTGTTTATTAACGTGCATTTCGCATGTGTTTACACAAATGTCAAAACAGAACTGACATTAGGGGCCAATCGCAAAATTTATAGCATTTTCTGATACGAGGATTACTTTAGCGCCACCTGTTAGATAGCTTCAGCCTGGTTAAGGAATTTTGCAACCACGATTGTAATGCCATCAGCGAACCCCATAATTTGGGATCCTGGAGGAACTTTGAGGGGCAGAACTCCAACGTACAATATGTTCCAGAGAAGTGGGTCCAGTTACTCTATACCTTTTAATTCCTTCCTCGATTTTATATTACGAGACTCTGTAAGAGAAGCGACTCTGTTATGTTTATACGACGCCATTTGCAAAAATTATAACATTTTCCGATAGGATGATTAACTTAGCGCCCGCTTGTAGTTTCATTACTACTGTTTTTTGATTATAAAGCAGATTTTTCGCATTTCTCTAGACTTAAACATTGATCATAGCTTTGCCCCTTCGAGGACGGAAACTTTTTATGAAATATTTAGAGTTTAGTAGAGGAATACAATTTGCAATTTGAAGTAGTCAATAAGCAAATTTTTAGTTTTTAGAGCCCCTTTTTCTTTAAAAAGTATTGATATCGAATACTTGCTGTAATTCAATCGAAAAATACGAGTCACAGATTATGATAGAAATTTTGCTCTGATCGACCCAATTCTTCACCGAGCTTCTATTGCTGTACTTAGGATCTTGCAATCTATGACCACGTCCCTCACTTGTTTTCCACCTAAACCCAGTGTACAATATTGTCTCTCCGGTACAGGTGCTTCTCTCAATGCTAAAAAAGGCTGATCTTCGTGTCATACCTCCTTTCATATTTTTAAAAAACTTGAGAATGCTTTTAGGCTTTAATCATTTTAATATTTTCTATATTTTTAGGTAAGAACTTGAACATCCTCTAGTATGCCTATCTTGTTCGGGGTTTCGAATGAATTTTTACTTCCGAACAAAATGTTGTTAAATGTTGATGTAGTATAAAGAGGTTCCCAGCTAAAATATTAAGGATGCATTGGGACCTTGAGAACTTAAAGTAATAATAAAAAAACCGAAATATAGTTGGAATAATTTTTTTTATTATAATCTGGTACATAATTTCATGGCATTTATTTTTTGAATATGACATCCGGCCCATGTCTGCCGCGGCTACGAGCGGCATGGTCCATTCGATCAGTCTAATTTTTAACTACTTTTTTCACTAAATCTGAAAAATAAATCGAAATGAACTCAACTGGCAAAAATGCGACGCAAACAGTGGTCATTTGTTCGGTCATTAAAATGTTCCACGTAGTTGGAGAACAAAGGTGAACAAGTTGAGAAAAATGACGAATCGGCATTCTGGGGCCTTCTTCAACACTTCGCTTTATGAACTTCGCGAACCGATTTTTTTTTTTTTTTGTTTTTCTAAGTTAATTTCCACAATTTAGAAGGGTTCTTCTGGCATTAAATGATTCATGATGACTTGGCAAATCTTACTAAACTGAAATGTCAGCGCAGTTTGCCATTCTCAACTGTCAAGCCATAGTTATCGAATCGTTAAATTCTCATGCAGTAAAAAAAATCGCCGGATATTAAGAAATGAGAGTAGCAGAAATGTGAATTTTTCTTTAACCTATTAGTCTTCACAAAAAACATCGACTTATTACACAGATGCCTGCCTCAAGCCAAAATGCGGAAGGAATGCGGATTGAAAATATCTCAATGAATTTCAAAGCCCCTATCCTCCTCATGTTAAATGCCAATAAATTCGGAAACAAGTCAAAAATGTGCAGCCTCTGCAATCTGAACTAATATAAGAAAAAATTGTGGAGCATTTTATTGGAAGATGTTGTGTACGCGCTGAGTTTAGAAGTATTTGTTTAAAAAATTCAGAATTAACAGAAAACTAAATTATAAGCGCATTAAATGGAGGAAACGATGAAAATTGGAAAAAATTTCAGGTTTTTTGTATTCAGCTTTACGATACAGAAATTATTTGATGGCGAAGTTAAATTAACCGGTTATTTCGTTTATATATTTATGTTATATATCCTCGTATATGTATAAGGAAAATGACAAACGACAAATTGTCATGTTTTAATTATATATATGTATATATTATACTTTATTTGCATTATAAACAAAACTAATTGTAATTTTTTTTTGAATTCCTGAAAAATAAATGTGTTACTACTACTACTATAAAATGGAAATCAAATGAAATCAAAACGAACCCTAAAGCGTTCTGGCGATATGTAAAATTCAGGAAGTGCTGCTCTAGCATTCCCTTAGACACCTTCTTCAATGGAAACTTCGCTCCCTCTTCCAAGGAGGCTTTTGATCCTTATGCGGTCTTTTTTAGTTCCAATTTTGTACCAGCGTCAGGATCAATTAGATATGATAGAGAGAATACTGCTTCTTCTGTTAATTTTGGTTATCTCCAGTTCACTGTTGATGATATTTGGGACGGTATTCACCACATCCCAAGTTCATAGCAAGTGGATGCTGATGGATTATCATCTCCTTTTGTCAAAAAATATTCTGCTCTGGCCCATCCACTTCTGATAATTTTTAATAAATCGTTAGCTTGTGGACAATTCATAGAAGCTTGGAACGCTACCTCTATCACACCTCTGTTTAAGGCTGGGAATAAAAATGACATCGCGAACTACAGACCTATTTCCAAACTTTCAACGTTTTCAAAGCTCTTTGAGTACATTGTAAAACAAAAATTACACTTCGCTGTGAAATATAATATATCAAGTAATCAGCATGGTTTTATGGCTGGTAGGTCAACTGTCACTAATCTTGATGTCACTAATCTCAGACTTTTGTACGTTGGCTTTCAATAATAGCCTTCAAGTTAATGCAGTTTATACTGATTTTTCCAATGCCTTGGATAAAATCTGCCACTCAACCGTAATTTCTAAATTAAGGAGTTTTGGGTCTTACTCTACTTTCCTTAAATGGATAAAGTCGTACCTTTTCAATCGTGAATGTGAAGTTGTATCGATCATGTATCTTCTTATCCTTTCATTGGCTCCTCTGGAGTCCCTCAGGGCAGCATTTTGGGCGCTTTCTTTGTAATTTTTATTAATGACATATCTGAATGATTTCATTTCTCTGAGTTTCTTTTATATGCAGACGACTTAAAAATTGTCAAAAATTTCGAAACCTATCTGTTTCATATGATCTTCAATCAGACCTCAACAACGTCGTTGCATGGTGCGATAGGAATCCACTTCAATTAAATATTAAGAAATGTTACCATGTGTCATTTTTCTAAGTCAAATCATTTAATGTTTACCTCACATTTTTTAAAGAATTCGCGCCTAAATACTCTTAATGAAATTACAGATTTGGGTGTATTCTTCGACTTCACCTTTCAGTTTCTTAGTCATTTAAATTTTGTCATCGCCAAGTCGTATTCTACACTTGCCTTCATTCGGCGGTTTGCTTCCGATTTTACGGACCCTTATACTTTGAAGTACTATTTACTTCACTAGTGCGATCCAAGTTGGAGTATGTCGTCTTTATCTGGAGATCTTATCATCAGTGCCTCATCAATAGACTTGAACATATTCAAAAGAAATTACTTTGTTTTGCACTCAGTTCGTTGAACTGCACTGATCCGATTCCTTCTTATAATGCAAGGTGTGCATTACTAGACTTAAAATCGCTACGAAATAGAAGAAGTGCACTGTCACTCTGCTTTGTTTTCAATATTATAAGTGGGACAGTTGACTCGCCTATACTTTTACAGCGCATTCATTTTTACATACCTCGAAAAAATGTTCGGAGTAATGATTTATTCTATGATTAGAACATTGAATGAGTTCAACCATATTTCAAGTTCTTTTGCTTTTGATTTATCGTTATCTAAATTAAAGTTTAAATTATCACTTAATAATTTCTTTAAATAGTTTCGAAACATGAATGCATATATAAGAAACTTTGCATTTCTTGACTTATAACATGAATAAATGAAATGAAATGAAAGTGGGGTAGTGAGTATTCTCCTTCCATATCAGATCCCTCTCGACGATTGATGCTGAAAGATTATGGCAGCATTCCCTTTTATCAGCACATTATTTTTACTAAGTACTCCTATTTATTTATTTGAAATCACTACTAATATCTCGCGATTGAAAGTAGCGTAACAGAAATCCTGTACATACAACTGGAAATCATTTCCCGACATATGTTCACACCCCACAAATAACCATTCAAAATCACAATAAACAGCGCAAAGATTATTCAATTTTACATCTACATGAAAGGCACAAAGAAAATGATTTCCAATTCTGCTTCCGCTATATTCCAAAATGGCGACTCTCCCGATTCATCTATTATTTTATTAATCGAAAATCGCCCCAGCATCTGTGTATTAACCCAAAAAACCAAACAACCATAACCATTTCTAGACACTGGCTTGCTGGCTTCCTTATTACATTGTTGACATAAACTGAATTGTCAAATCATTTATCCGCATTAGGTGCTGTGATGCGTAAGTACACAAATACACCCTGAAAGGCATTTTGTGCATGGCGTCATTTTAACACCAAGGATTAATGCTTCTGTTGCGTCATTTGTCGCCGCCGTAATATGTACGAGTGCTTTGTGCGACTTACGATTCTGCAAAACATCCCTCGCAGCACAGTGGAGTGCAATGGGTTAATTTCCGGAAACAATACTAATTTGATAAATATTGTGATGTAACCTAGAGCATTAACCATAAATTGGTATTTGAGTATAAAATATATTATGAAGACCTTCGTTTAATTTGTTTCTGAACAAATAACTAAGTAGCACATCCATTTCAATTACAAAACATGAGGTTACACTTGAGATTACCTGCATATTCCTATACAGATTTTGGTAAGAGAGAAGAAAATATTCTCTCATAAGCGGAAACTTCTTTTTCAAATGAGGTTTTCACATTTTGGACCCACTGTTCATGTTTTCATTGTTCGGTCTACTGAATTTGCGTTTATTTAACTCGGTCTTTTACTCCTGTGTCAGGCTTTTCACACCTCCTCCTCTGTTGATGACATTCTCGTGTCACCTTTGCGCCATTCTTTGACCTCAAACTTGAATTTGTATGCTTGTCAAGTCGGCCGGATTATTTTTGTAAGGGTGTAAATATTCGAATTGGGGTTGGTGGTAAGAGTTGTGTGGTAAATAAAACTAAAAATAACACCAAGTGCAAATATACTTATATACATACGTACATATTATTTTGAATATATACACACGGCTGCAAGTAACCACAGTAGCTACAGGGTTAAATGAACACTCGCTGAAGAGAATATTCACAACAGTGAACAAAAATTAACACACATCAGGATGGTTAATAAAAAATATCTTTAGCATATGAAAAGGCAAACGAACTTGCTTGAATCTTGTTTTTTGAAAAAGAAGTAAAAGTTCCATAACCATAACCCTATAAATCAGCTGTACAAACCAATGCAACACTGCATTCGTTAAGCCGCAATTAGTGGTGCCATACCTTAGGCATAACCGTAACCATAGAAATCAGCTGTTCTGATCAAACATATAGGCAACACTGTAATCGTTTATATAGGAGTCTCACCACACCCCTTTACCCATAACCGCAGCCGAACGTATCTATTAAATTTGTTTTTTCCCGTAACCGTAAGCAACTGTGAAGTATTTGACATTTGTTTTGATATTTGTTAGTATTAAAAATGAACGCCCAAAAATTAGTTGACTTAGTAGTAAATTATTCATGTCTTTGTGACAAAATGTAAATTTTTCATTTTCTCTCTTCTTCTTATGTAAATTTTGACATTAATTCTGCTTCAATATCAACTGCTTATGATTACGGCATGACTAATTCCAGCTTTAGTGGTTCCACATCATAATATCATAACCGCAACCATAGATATCAATTTAGTTTTGGATTTTCGCCATAGATTAGGTTAGGTTAGGTTGACCTGGCTGAATGAAAGCCATCACATAGACCTATTGGTCCTTAGTGGTATCAGATGGAGCTTGACCCTTACGTTTCCTTGTAGTAGGATTCTTCTAATACGTCTGCGTCTTTTGCGAATCTAAGTAAGCTCTGAAGCTCTAACCCCGAGAGGCATTCTAACCTCTCATATTGTAGAGCGCCTAAGCATTTCATTCGAGTTCTAGCTAATGCGGGGCATGGACATAGAAGGTGTTCAAGAGTTTCCCTCTCTTCGAGTTCATTGCAAAATCTACAGCTACAGTTGTTTGTAATTCCTATCTTGTAAGCGTGCGCCGCTAGCAAATTGTGGGCTATCAGCATACCTACGATAGTTCTGCTTTCCTTTTTAGACAGGGCTAGTACGAATCTGGCGTATTTGTCTGCATTCTGTGTACACGTGATTTTTCGCGATTTTACAAGTGTCTAGATTATTCACCTCCTGTCTATCCGTGTTTTCATGTCCGCAGCGATATCAACCGTATTTAAAGGTTTCTGTATGTCGTTTTCTTGTTCGAATTGTCTGTAAACAGCGCTTTTGGCAATTTCGTTTCCTGCAATGTCGGGTATCCAATAGATGTGCGGCTAGTCTCTCTATGGCTTCCCTGGTTCTAAGAACGTTTGTAGATGAAATTTTATATGAGTTTATTGGCATTATTGCCGCTTGACTGTCAACTATATATTTATGTTGGAGTTGCAGAGACTTCTGCTTGAAGAATATTGCAATGGTCAGGGAGCTAAACTGGCCGCCTAATGCCCAGCTCTGCGCAATAAATCCCTGTACCTATTCCGTTAATCATTTTCGAGCCGTCGGTAAATATGTTAAGCGCATTGGGGCTAGGTATCATACCTCTTTTCCCCCCCCTCTTCTTCTATTGTTATTGAGAATTTCTTCATCCAATTGTATTTTAGAGTCATATAGTCCGTATTGGTACGACAATTCATACCTATTGAGCTATGTCCGAATATTTCACTGCCGTAAGAGTGGTTTTAATTGCCCCTGCGTGCAAAGTGCACCAAGACGTTGAATACTTTCCATAGGTGTTTTGTGTGTCATTTTTCTCAATTCAGTCCACCACACTAGAGCCCACAATATGCCTAAATATCACCGAAAATTTCGCCAAAAGAATCCTCTTCTTAAACTAGCACGCGCGCCAGATTCAAATATTATCATTTGTTATTCAAAAACATTCCATTTGTGGAACAACATCAAGACGCATACCACAAATAGGAGGAGGAGCTCGGTCAAACACCCAAAAAGTGTGTACGCGCCAATTATATATATAATATATATATATATTCAAAAACACTCTACTGCATACGATTACCAATAAACGGGTAATGACTTCACATTCAAGGAATGTGTTTACTTAAGTTTGAAAAAGAAATTCAATCCTGAAATACCCCCTAAAAATAATGTTGGTTGTGGCTATAAAGAGGAGAGGAGTTTATACATACATGACAAAATATTTTACTTATAACAAGAAAAAATGCTAATTGTACCATTTTTGCGATGGTATAACATCTTTTCAGTCAACCATTAAGTGCGCTTATTAAAATTTTTTTATACGCAAATACTTTTATAATTATGCCTAATATTACATTACGCCGGCATCAGCCCAGCCATATGGATGTTCTCAGAGTATCGTATTTTAATTGTGTTAAATCAATAATTTTGAAGTAGCAAATAATTGCCGAGTTGTACGTGCCTATGAATGTGCGTATGTGTGCATGTAAATTTGTTCATATCACATATGTAACTACCCTGCAGGGAAAAGCCAAACGTGTATGTAAACATTCTAGTTCAGATACAGGTATTTAACAGAAGGAAGTATACTAGGTCGCCATTGAGCTGAATAATGCCAGTAGTAAAATAATCAATTTGCCTGCATATTACTTGATTTTCTTTTAGAGAAGTAAGCTAAAGACTCGAATATAGACGCTTCAGTGCATCACGATGATTAGAAGAAATTCGTTTAGTAAGATTTTACGATTAATTGAAATGAATGAAAAGCTGGTAGCAGAAAACCATACTATGATGAAGTGTTTTATTTTCGATCACAAAAAAAAAGAAATATGAAAAAAAATGTATGCAGTTTAAGTTTATCTTTGAAAGATTTCTGCTATAAGGTGTATGTTTCAGCTTTATATTAGTTTGGAGAAAGATAAATCCATTATTTATGCGTAAAACTTTTACGCAAATGGTTTAAAACTGTTTTATGGTCGATCTTTAGCTGCTGGGCTGTGCCACTACACTAACATCCAGGTAGCTTGGTGTATCTTCTTATGCTGGAATCTGGTGCTGCAGACTACCATGCTTCCAGCCACGGCGGATTCGATCAGCCTCTGACCGTTATCGGCCGTTTCGTTGTGCAGGCTGAATTTTCCGACTGTGGGACCAAAAATTCCCTCCTTGCCCACCCTGGCGTTCAAGTCGCCAAGCACGATTTTTATGTCGTAGCGGAGGAACGTTCCAGGTGCTCAGAGAAGGAATCTTTGTTCGCATCGTCCTTCTCTTCCGTCGGAACGTGGGCACAAATGAGCGAGCTGTTAAAAAATCGCGCTTTAATGTGGATTATTGCGGAGTGACAACGAAGTTTCTCTCCCACAACAAATCCGACACTGAATTTGCGCTCCCTTACATGCCAGCTGTTATAGACGTCTCAAGGTTCTATGTTTTTCTTGCTTTGCCCCGTCCATCGCATCACTTGAATGGCAGTGATGTCAGCCTTTACTCATCACGAGGACACCAACCAGCCGGGAAGAGGCACCTTCCCCATTAAAGTACCGGACATTCCAAGTGCTTGTCCTCAAATCGTAGTCCTTAGTTCGTTTGCAGGGGTCGTCATCAGTATAGGAAGCTCCCATCCGAGGCTTTGTACATCTTTTCATTGGGTGGGATTTTTAAGTGGCGAGACCCAAACCCAGCTCACAACCAGCTATCCTGGAATGCTTCACCTTCTCACGTTGGCTCACTCCCGAACGGGTGTTCGGAAGCTATCCATGGGATACTTGAGCTAATCCCGGAAGTTGTGAGCTCTTGAACCATATGTAGAAGAATCATCTTGGTCACTCCCAAGTGAATGGCGACCAGTAACTTTTCCCCCTTGCGTGGACTTCTACATATGGAAATCGGCACCATAAACACCATTCACAATTTCAGTGCCGATGAACCAAAAATGGAAACACTTTTATTAAGAGCCATCGCAGAAAAAAACATTCGCAGACATCTAATACATAAAATATGTTGATCCGAAATTAAATGAACACTAATTTGGTTTATATTCCTAAATTCCTTAAATTCTATTTCTTTATTAGTTTTTTTTAAAGAATTTGTTAAAATTTTTTTGAGATTTACTTATAATGTAAATCTCAACCAATTTTGTAACCAATTACTTTACATGAGAATAGACAAATTCTGTTCACACTTTAATATGAAATAGGATATTTCGAAGCATTGCAAAGGAATGTTGTGTTTTTTTTTATATTTTCACTGGTCTAAAACTACTTCCTTTGGAAACATATTGGACTTGAATTTTTTTTGGCTAGAATGGCAGTTTACTCATAAAATGTAATCTACGGAAGTAAAAGTTTCTACAGACTATAGGCAAATAAAACGTTTATTACCAAAAGCACTAAAAGTAATTACAATCATAATTTAACAAACTCATATCTTGCTAAAGAAAAATCTGTTGATATTAGAACTCGATTAGCAACATAAAGAGGGAGTAATACACGTAGGCTTTACGCGGAATATTAAAATTGATAGGATCTAAAGAGCCATTAACAACATTAAACATAAAGGCGACTGAGAGTACAGTTCTTCTAGCTTCTAAGGACTTAAGGCTTATTAAAAGAGTTATGAGGCGTAGGCTCGGAAAAATTCAAAGTTCGCGAAGCAGATTTAAGAAAGATCGTCTGACCACACTCAATACGATTAATAGAATAACTGTAATATGGTCTCTAACCGAACGTAGCATATTCCAAATTGGAACGTACGAAAGACGTGCATAGCAGTTTTAGTGTATATGGATCGGAGAACTGTGCACAGCTCCGCTTAGGTTCAAAAAGATTTCCTAACATTATGCTCAATGGCGGCCGCGGTATCCGAAGGGGTTGTTGCATGGACTACCATTCGGAATCCGAAGTACGTAGGGTCGAATCTCGGTCAAATGCCAAAATGAAGAAAAAGTCTTTTCGAATAGCAGTCGCCCCTCGGCAGACAATGGCAAATCTCCGAGTGTATTTATGCAATGAAAAAGCTCCTCGCAAAAAACCATTTGCCGTTCGGAGTCCCCTTAAACTGTAGGTGCCTTCATGTGTGGAACAACAGCAAGACGTGCGCCACAAATAGGAGAAGGAGCTCGGCCAAACACGGCCAAAATGGGTGTAAGCGTCAAATATATTTATTGAACTGAAAAATTTGGCAAAAAGATTAGCAATGTCTGTTGGTTACTGGCAAACTTTTCCTCGAGAAGCTGAGAGACTGCTGATGATATATTAGACCTAGATTTCTTGGATTAAAAAAAAATCCATAATGCCTTTGGATTAGCTTTAATATTCGACTTCACCAATGTATGTACATAGTTCTTGTAAATAAGTTTATACAAACAGTTACACTCCTTGAGATATTTTTGATATTTTGTCAAAATTTGGTTTCCAAATTTTTTAAACTTTTTAAAAAATGCATACCTAAGGTCCTTTATTTTAACCGATATTTTGCTGATGCATGACCGTTCAATTGACATTTCCTAGCGCATCGTTATGTTAAAAATACTACTCATTAACAAAGAAAAAAGAGTTCTTCATCTTCAGCTTCTATGTTAGCGAGTAGTAGTTAGTAAAGGGTGCGCTGAAATGACGTATCGAAAACATTATGTTGAAGTCGATCGGTTGGTAAATGACAAAGTTATTCAGCGTTTACATACCGACATAAAAGATGGCGAACCCTGTAGTTCGCAACTAATATTTTTTCCTGCAGGGTACGTAAATACGAGCACGTGTTTGTAGCACATACTTATGTGCATACCACATACGTTTAAATATGCATGTATATGTGTGTATACTTTTATACCTCTAAAAATGAGCTTTGTGGAAACTGGAGGTATCTCATATCCTTTAATCCATTATTTTTGTGACTTGCGGTAAAAGCAAGACAATTTGTATAAGAAAAAAATATGTATTATATTATTTTATGTTATTTTCACTGATAAGAGAGCGTTTTAATTAAAGCTAAAATTTCATAAAAGGGTCGACTACTTATTTTGAAAAAAATCAATACCGGAACTGATACCCAGCGCAATTTTTTAGAGCATCAAACTACAATTCCTTTAAACCTATTACGTTAATTGGTAATTGGGATAGGAGAGGTGATATGATATGATGACTTGAGTAGTCACATTTAAGGCACCTTTCTAGTCTAGAATTT
Organism: Anastrepha ludens; assembly: GCF_028408465.1. Lineage (NCBI taxonomy): Eukaryota > Metazoa > Arthropoda > Insecta > Diptera > Tephritidae > Anastrepha > Anastrepha ludens. The sequence goes on along the minus strand of NC_071498.1, from coordinate 134,702,153 downwards.
CGAAAAAATCGATTTTTTTTCATGTTATGATAGTTTATACTTTCAAAAATATACTTGCGAATTTTTATATTGAAATTTGTTGTAGTTTAGACAGTCCTTTAAAACGAGGCCGGTTTGGAGTACGACGCCAAGGTATAAGCGCGTTAACCCTGTTTTTCTGGAAACTATTTTTTCCGAGTTTGCGTTGGTAATTTCTCAAAAAGTACTGAACCGATTGATTTGAATTCTTATTATGTTATTGAGTAGACTTGTGGTTCTCGCGGGTAGCAGAACTAAAATTCTATAATCAATTTTTCTATTTTTTTAAAAGCGAGAACGTGAAAAAATTCTTTTTTTATTTTTGTTTTTCCAAAAAAAACAAATAAAATATCTAGAAATTGTTTTTTTGGTTTTGTAAATCTGCTACTCACTACAGCGACATATCTTCTGATGAATAATCGACCGAATTTTTTTTTAGACTTACCTGAGCAGCTCAATCGGTTACGCCAGTGGCATGTGTTACGTCAGGAGAAGCAATTTTTTATTACTGTCTTTGAAAAAAATATTTTTTTCTTTTTTTGTAAACTAAGAATTGATCTAATGAATAAAAACAATTGAAAATCGCCTTCAATTTCCACGTCTCTTGACCAGAAAGGTGCCTTAATTGTTTGCAAAAACTCATGATCATACAGCCATTTGCGGCCACTGTTGAACATAGGAATCCTCCTTTGATTTCCAATTTTCTCTATCTTGTGCTACTTTTTATCCAATTTGTCATTATTCTTTTGATGTCGTCGCTCCCTCTTGTATGCGGTCTTCCAATTTTCCTCTTGGCTTCTCGAGTTCTCCATTCTAAGATTCGCTTAGTCCATCTGTTATCTGTAAAATGCGCTATATGGCCAGGCCATTTTGCTACCAAACTCTTTCGATTACATCGGTAACTTTTTTTTTCTGTCTCAAATTTGCATTTGAAATTGTGTCTGGAAAACTTTAGACCGCTCTACAAAAATGTTAGCAAAAAGATTGGAAATTGAGCTTGAGTTCTATCAACCACGGCAGCAGGCTGGAGTTCGTGAGACATTTGCGCTTTGCTGATAACATTGTGTTGATATCCGAAAATTTAAGCGATGCACCGGAAATGCTTAAAGAGTTGATAGAAGTTGCAGACAGCGTTGATTTAAGCATGAACGTGCAGAAAACTCAATTTATAGCAAATTGGTCTATATGCAAAATGGTCTCTTAATCGTTACTAAATATGACAAGTTTTCCGAAATTAAAAATTGTCGTTATATGAGAGGGATATGTGAATCAATTTCCCACAACTTAAATAGCAAAACGAACGACAGGAATACGAGTGTAGTTATAATGGAGGGACACTGTTACCTGTGCTGTAAAGAACGGATGCTAAAATATACCTGATAGACGAGTTTCTAGACTTTATAGTTTTAAAAAATGTTCGCTTTTATCTTGGTAAACCAAGTGAAAGCGAATGCCACTTTTACCTCCCAATTTGATGTATTTTTCTAAAGACTGGATAACCAAAGCACCTTACCTCTTTCGTTTCTCAGTACTCCGCTCTGAGTTTACCTACTCAGTAATCTTAAATCTCGAATATGACTAGCTTAGGTCACATACTGCTTCTACCTCCTTAAAACTTTTGCCTATCTTCATCTTGTCAACCTCTTTTGAAATCCATTGACTTCGCAATACAGAATAATTGGAATTCTTACCCATGATTTTTAACATCCATCCGGTGTGGCAGTCTATTTGCAAGTTACAATAAAAATACGGATTTTCAACTCCAATTTATAATCAGTTCTGCTCTCCGCCTGGGAAATATGGTGTCGGTCTGCGGAAATTGCACAGAAGGTTCAAGTGTTTGTGAACCGCTGCTTGAGACGCATTCTACGTATCTGGTGGCCAGACAACTGGATATCTCATACCGAATTGCATCGACGATGCCATGAAAACCAATCATGGTAAGTAGTAAAATGTTTGAACGAAAATATAGAAGCAACTATTTATAGATACTTCAAAAAGTGTACTTTAATATTTTTACATAGGACCGGTGTTATCATTTTTTCAACCACAGTATATTTTATTATTCTAAGTTGCCACAGTATATTTTTCTTAACTTCAATGTGGAAAATTTTCTTATGAATGTCAGAGCTTGTCCAAATAATAATTTTCTACCGACTTGTTGGAGCAACTCGAAGAGAAAAAAGTTGTTCACTTTTATCCTCTTCCTTTCCGGTTATTCTCACCTGCGCTGAGGTCCCTGTAATTATCCCAAACTTATGCCGCCGAAGTGATACATGAAACATTGTTGAGAATTCAAATGCAGATATAAATGTGTGTGTACACATGCAGACGTATGGAACAATTTAGGCATTTTGTATGCATGTACATATGTTTGTACACAATTTTAATGTAATTGTATATATTTATTGGTCGAACCCTTTCAGACAGCGAATATCCACGTGCAACACCTGTTCTTTGGATACAAAAAATTGTGTTGGATAATAATTGAAGAGTGCCACTACGACTACAAACACATAAATGTACGAGTTGAATTCCCAGATAATTATAATCTTAGAAAAAATAACAAAAATTAAGGATTTTCCTTCGAATATTTTCGTATTTATGTAACAAAAGCATTGAAAGAAATTTTCAAAATTAAAGAAGAAATACAGCTAGAATTTTCAAAAAATTGATTTTGTTTTTATTTTATTTTCTTAATGTACTCGTACATATATTTAAGAAAGCACACAGAAAATTTAATAACGTTCCAGTGAATATTTTCGAAGTTACACGCAAATTTGAAAAGGCGTTTCAGAGAATTTTTACCCTATGTAAAGTGCTTTTCAAACTTTAAACGCGATTTTCTCAAAACCGTTTTTACGAAGTCGGTGGACACGATTTCTCAAAAACGCCTAAACCGATGGTCTTGAAATTTTAACACAACTTTCTCAGATATATTCTCCAGGTATTAATCGAAGCAATATGAATTCTGATAATTTTTTCTATTTTTTTGGGCAATTTTTCACGAAAATTTTTGTAGAAAACTCGATTTTTTTTTCCTATAGCCGCCATTTTATCAAAAATTAAAATTTTGACTATTCCTTCGATTAATACCTAGCTTTATCTATCCACAAAAAGAATCTAAGTGTTTTTTTTTAATTTCAGATAATCCAAACCGGCGATATTTTGTTCACCGCCGAACGCTTTTTTTTGGAGGACGCTTGGGAGATCATTTGCAGGAGCCGTGCACTTCAATATTTTCACTAACTTTACGTGCTTTAATCAACTTTAAAGTAGACTTTATTTGAATAATTAAAAATTGTATTTGTTTAATAAAATCGTTCTTTGTAAAAAATTCTCAAAAAAAACGTGATTTTTCAGCCTTACAAGTGTATATAACCCCATAAGTAACTCGCCAATATACATATATATGTATGTTTACATATACTTTTCAGGTGCAATATACTTTTTTTGTAGGCATCGCTTTTCGTATATACGAATTCAAATGTATCTCAGAAGCCTTTTTATACCCATGCACTTAGTCCTAAGTGTATTATAAATTTGTTCACATAACGGTTGTATGTACCTATGTGGAAGCATAAAGAACCGAGAAAGATATAGTCTTTCAGAATACGCGCCTAGCTTCATTTACAAATTTAGATTCTTTCAGGTTTCACTATTTTTATTCAAAATACGGCTCTTATTAGTTATATGTGAAAAATTAAAGTATGGAAATGTCTACCATCAGCACATCTACAAGTAAAATCCGCCAATCAGTCCACTCATGAATGCCTCATGGTTAAGAACGTTGTGATATAGATGTTGAAGGTTGTTCCGCAACATTTTGCGCTACAACAGCAATATTCTCAGCAGAACGTTTTGTTTTTGGTCTGCCAGTACTTTTTCTATGCTCGAAAGAATCAGATTCTTAGAACTGTTTTAGCAACCTTTGAATTGTCAACTCATTTGGATGATTATTTCCACTAAAAAGGTATCGTCACAAGAGGGATATAGGCATCCCTTTCGAAAGGCTCTTTATATCCGTGATGTTAAGAATAATGAGAAAAGTAGATCTTTTTTATTTATAAGCATAATTAGGTAGTTTAATGAAAGAGTGTTTACAGGAAGCAATGGATTTACTGCGTCGTCGTTTGGCAATTCGGTGACCAATTTATCTCTCGTCTCTGACCAGTGAATTGGCCACCAAGATCGTGCGATATCACACCTTTGTACTTTTATTTGTGGAGGTATGTAAAGTCTCAGTGCCTTGTGAATAAACCAGCTTCGATTGAGGAATTGGAAGCCAACATCACTAAAGTTATTCACGAGATACTGACCGAAGTCCTCCAGCGAGTCGCGAGTCATTCAAAATAGGTGTTTATGGATGGCCGAATTACGGCGTATTTGCGGCAAACATTTGAAAAGGATTGTCTTTAAAAAATAAATGTCATGAATGGTTCTACCCAAAAATAATGAAGATTTCCCAATCAATTTGAATTTTCGTTGTTTTATTTCAATTTAAAATTCGATGCCTCTAATTTGATCACCCTTTAGATAGTATTGAATTCTATCAGAACTCTCATGATGAGTGCATTTCTTGCATACAGAGTTCTTATAGAGGTAATATGGAAAAAATCTAAATTACGAAGCACTTTAGATGGGGTATTAAAATACATAGACACGTTTAAGAAGCGAGAGACAATAAGCAACACGTTAAATAATATCAAAGACACGAGATAAAGAAAGAACCGATACTGCAGAGATTTCAAATTGATCAGCAGGCATCATAGGGTATGGAGTCATGAAAACGAACCGCATGTAGAGCAAAGTCTATAAAAACTTGTTGAGAACGTTCAAAGTTTCAGTGACCAATCTCAGACTACCGCCTTGATCAAAAAGTTCCCGGAATATATTCAGAGAATTCAAAATACACCTATTTCTCTTTTTACATAATAAACGGCGAGAGCAAACCCTACCGAGATTTTTTCTTTTATAATGTGAAGTATGTGCCATTGGAAGCTATAACTTCTCCATCTCCATCTATACTCCATCTTTCAGGCACCATACGGATTCCTCTAACGAAAAATTTTAGTTCTTTTGACTTGCTCATTATTTGAGCTAGTTTGCGATGCTCTCGTAAAAAGTGAACCTCTCTCCAATAAGGGTGCAATGTCAAGGCCGATTTAGCAACGAGTGGCCTGGCGTTGTCATGCAGCAAAATCAGTTTGTTATGTCTACCGTCCCATTCCGGCCGCTTTTCTTTGAGAGCTCGATTCAAACGTATTAGTCAGCAACGATCGCCAGTGATGGTTTCAGATGGTTTAAGGAGCTCATTATAGATGACACCCTTCTGATCCTACCAGATGCACAACATAACCTTTGAAGCATGAATATTTTTTTTTGCTGCCGATGGACCTGGTTCACCAGGCGGGCTCCAACATTTTCGACGCTTAGAGTTACTATAATAGATCCATTTTTCATCGTCAGTGATGATGCGATGCAGAGAACCTTTTCAGCCGTTCAATAAGCATATCACACTCTCCTTCAATTGATGTGGCACCCAACGGCACGGTTGATCTGTCAACATCGAACTCTTTAGACATTTCATCAAGGGTTCCACATGCGTATTCATCCAGTATTTGTTTTAGTTAAGTATTTTCGAACTTTTTCGGTGCCTCTTCGCGATCTTTATCATTCACGTCGAAATAGCCACTTTGGAAGCGTCGAAACCACTCTTTACAAGTTGTATTTGATGGGGCGAGATTACCGTAAATATTGATCAATATACGACACGTTTCAACTGCACTTTTCTTTAAAAGGTAATAATGAACTATGACTTCCCGCAAACGAATGTAGACATTTTTGACGTCACATAAAAGAGGATCTTTACGCTTCAAACGAATGTCAACTACTGCGATCGAGACCTCACATATACACCTTCAAGTCACCAGTTTATTACTAGAGTGAACACAAAAATAGTATCAGCAAGGACACCTCTTTTACAAAGGCGGAAACTTATTCCCATACCCAATAAATTATGAAAAATCATGTTAAAGCAAAACCACTCGTATAAAACAAGAACTTTTTTCTTTTCTTGTAAAAAGAGAATTTGCTTATTCCTCAAAATTGATATTATTGAATTATCGCCTTCAAAGTACTCTCCAGTTACTGCAATGTACTTGAGCCAGTGTGAGCAGCCATGTCTGCAACTCTATTTGCGGTATAGTCATCAGAGCCGTTTTCGATTCTTCCATTACATCCCTTCGGCTGTGAAAACGCGTTCCCCATAGTTGACTTTTGACTCGATAAAAAAACTCGTTCTCGGTCAAAAATTCACGAATAATGATGACACTGTGCGACGGTGCGTTGTTATGTTGAAAAATCCACGAGTTGTTTTCACGCAAATTCTTTCTTTTTTGACGAATTGCTTCACGTAAACGTCTCATAACGCCCAAACAATAGTCCTTACCCACTGTCTGACCTTCTGGCAAAAATTTGCGGTGTACAATACCGTTATAATCCACAAAAACAGTGAGCATCGCTTTCTTTTTTGATTGAAAACGACTCGTTTTTTTGGTTTTGATACATTTCTTCAACAGAGCTCTCCACTCACTCGCTTGATGGGCGGATTGCGTGTCGTACTCATAAACTCCAGTTTCGTCTCCAGTAATGATGCGTGTGATGAATGTTGGGTCGTCTAATAAACATTCAGCCATGGAAATCGTATTTTGGCGATATCAGCGCGGTCCCTTGTTTGAATAAAATTCAGGTCATTTGGGACCAATTTTGCAGCAACAAGGCTGAAACCCAAATCATTAACTGCGATGTTCTGAACGGATCCATACCCAGTGTTCAAGTTCTCTGCCAGCTCTTTGATAGTTAATTTTCGGTTATTGATACATTTTTCTTTCACTTAGTTGATGTTGTCATCAATTTTCGATGTCAATAGCCTGCCACAACGTCCGTCATCTTCGATTCTCTCCTAAAGTGTTCATGCCACTCATATAAGGCGTTTTCTTTAGAGTATCATTACCGAAATAATTTGTCAGCATTTCCAAGGTTTTCGCACCATTCAATCCATTTCTAACGCGAAATTTAATACGAACAAACGGGAGAGATTACAACTTAATGCAGCTCCCAAAACTTGGTACGCTTATTGATCCCCTCCTTATTTAAATTTGACTTAAATATTAGGGAGATCTGATAAAAACCATCCCTCCAATGTTAACCCTCATTGGCTATTAGTTTGTTTGATTTCAAAAATTATATTTTACTAAAATGTGCGCGGGTATATAAAATTTAGCCCGGACCGAATTCAGCCTTCCTTATTTGTTTTACCTTAACCGTTATTTTATGACATGGCCACTTTTCTGTCATCAATTTGTGTAATGAGCGGCGAGAATGTAATATCGCATGCATACGCATACCCGCCCAATTAATTTACTGCCAACTTTTATGGTCACTACTAAAATATACGAAACGAATTTATCTGCGCACACACACACACACTTGTGCTCCGAAACAATTACACGTGTACGAACAGCAAAACGAAAAAAGCAACAACGCCAAACGACCACATCGACTACGACGTCAATAAAAAACAACCTGCTGAAAAATGCATAAACACAAATTACCGCATTTGAATGGAACGCACAGCGCACTGCACGCAATGTCACAGCGCACACCACACCGCGCACACCACACCGCGCACGTCCAATTGCACCAATGCACTTTATGTACTACGCACGCATACATGCGCGCAACTTTGCGTTCATTGGAGCTGCAAGTTGACTTTGTTGTGCGTTTCTAATGACACGGTTGGCACCTCAACCGGCCTACTATGATCATGCCCGCATACATAAATATGCACAAAGTTACAACTGCGGTTAAAAAAATAGCAGTGATAGTAGCCGAGAAAAACTAAAAGCCAAAGTGTTTTTAAGAAATCTACAAAATTGCGTTTCTTTATGCAGCCAAAGCCGATTCATGGCAAAACAAAACCAAGCCCAATAGTAAAAACTCGCTTGAAATTGAAATTTGAATAGGCCGAGCCAAGGAGTACCAGGAGATTTGGTGGCTCCTAAAACACTTAGGCTAAAAAGCCCATTGTATTTAGAGCTCTGGAAAGAGGGTAGATATTCAAGGAGGGAAGGAGAAAAGTATCAGAGAAAGAGATAGGAAAGAATAGAGACAGAGATAATCGTAGTTACTCCTGTGAGAATTTTCCAAATTTTTTGTCAAAATGTAAATATCCTCCAGTTTTAAAGAACGAAATTTACTCATTCTCACAACATCGGACTCCAAAACTCGTAGCCTTGCTCTAGCAAAGACAGGACACTCACAGAGAAAGTGCTCAGTGCTATCCGCCTCCTCCAAGTAAGACAGGCACATTGGGTCCTCAATGATTCCAATTGTACTCAAATACTGATCCCAAGGGTTGTGCCTCGTAATAATATCGGCCATCAACCGAACGTCTTCCAAGTTATAGTTGAAAGTTTGACAGTTTTCTGTTCGGACTTGTCACAAAACACTTTGCAGTTCTGTAGCGTTCTAGATCGGACCATCGCTCTTGTGTGGGAATCGCTGAGTCATGGTTGGTCAATTCATCGGCAATTTCGTTTCCTTGAACACCGGAGTGTCTTGGAACCCATATAACTACAAGCCTGTTCTGTCTTGCGACAGAATTAAGCCTCTTCTTACATTCTTGAACAATCTTCGAGGTTTGCTTCGCGTTCTCCAGGGCCTTCAGTGTAGCCTGACTATCACTGAAAACTCCAAACTCCATCTCCTTTCGATTATCCATTCGGCTACTTTCAGGATGGCAAAACTTTCCGTTTGGAAAATAGCTGCCATTTCCCCCATAGCATTGTGATACTTATTACTATTACCGGATGGTACGGCTCCAGACCCTATTTCATTCTTGGACCCATCGGTAAAGAAAATATCCGTCAAACCTCTCTGAATGTATTCTGGACTGCTCCATTGCGTAAGCAATGACATCAAACTTCCTCCCAAATGAAACTGTGGGTATCAAGTCGTCTTTAGGTGCCAAGAACAATGGATACTGCTCAGATAACAACTTAAAGATTTTTCTGTGCCCCGTTTTCGTGCCAGAAACCATATTTATGGAGTCTACACATTGCTTTTATTGCTTCCTGTTGTATCTTAAGGTCCAGGGGGAACAAATCAAAAATGGCACTTAGGACATCGCCAGAGGTTGTATTCATGATATTCTTCTGTATTCTGTATTCCTTGCAGCTTGTATAGTTCCCGGAGTGTGGACTTAACCAGGGTGCGTTGCCACCAGGCCACAGAGGCGTAAGTGATGATTGGTCTGATAAGTGCTGTGCATATCCATAGGACCACAGCAGGTTTCAGACCCCAGGTTTTACCAAAGGCGTTGCTGAAAAATCCTTAGTGTGTGTCTCCCAAGTCAGCTTCTTATCCAAGATTACTCCTAGCTATTTAGCTTCATCGGAAAGGTCAAGTGTCACACCTTTTAGTGTTGAAAGACTAAGGCCATCCAATTTCCGTTTTCTCGTGAACAAGGCTATGGTGGTTTTGATCGAATTGACGGAAAGTCCTGTCTCATGCACCATTGATCGATTTTGTCCAGAATCCTCTGCACTTTCGTGCAAAGCCTCCTTAGGGATTTACCCGATGTTAGCGTACAGACATCGTCCGCAAATGCTTGGACATGAAAACCGAGTTCCTGCATCTCCGCTAGTAGAGAGTCTACGCCCAAGCACCACAGCAGCGGAGAAAGAACACCCCCTTGGGGACAACTAGCTTAGTTTTAAGTATAATTACTTATGTACAGAAGTATGTATACACATTTTTTTATTTATTTTTTATTCCTTGATAAACTATATATTCCTCTGTTAGCTAGTACAAGCAGCACACAACCTCCAGCTTCGGCTAGTTGTTCCCTGGATAGCTTCTTGGTAGCCAACAACCAAATGGTTGTAAGGAATTTAAAATGTATTCTACCACTTTCCTGCTTTCGTAAAGTAGGTTGCGTCAGGCTAGTGACACAACCAGACAAATTAATACACTGAAGAAACATAAACATTTACGGAACAATAAAATAAATATTTGTGAGATAAACTACTCTTTCGTCAGTCTTTTGGGTCGTGGTTTTGTTGTAGAACCGATCTGAGTGTCATTTCATGTTTGGAGAGTTCGTTTGTCAAGTATTTTTTGACATTTTTTTGACTAACCTAGTCCATAACAGAAAACGGGTCCCGAATTCATCAACTCTGGATAGTAATGTTTGACGTTATTTGTCATCTTTTAAGTTAAATCCGCGTCTGTACTTTTCTATGATATATGAGCAACCAGTGCAATCCAACTTCAGTCAGACCGCCTTTTACACTTTATGCCCAATAATGAAAACGCAGTAAAATAATAATGCAAATAACTTTTTTGTTTTTCAAAATATTGTTTTGGGAAGTTCATACATTTTTGCGCTCGCTTGAACCACTTTACAAAGCTCTTTCCCACTCAACAATGTGTATCTCCGGAACGAGCTGTTTCATAGCTTCAACAGCTACTTCAGGCGTGGACAAAATTTTACCTCGGATTTTATTTTTGATGATGAGAAAAGGTAAATCATGCTATATAAGGGGTGTAAGACGAATGACCGATTAATTCGATCTGTTGAGTGAAGGATAATTCGTCTTTGGCGGTTATTTGACTTAATTCTTCGAAAACTTCTGGCAAAGAAATGTTTGTGGACCACTCAGAATTGACTGTTATAAGTCCGCCTAGTAGTTTTTTTTTTCTCCTTGTTCACTCCTCTCGAGAGCATAGAGCCTCGATAAAACTCTTCCATACTACACGGTTCTGTGCACCGTCCCATGAGCTATCGGCATCTGCTAGTTGGCGCAGCATCGACCTTCTCCCAGTGTTTTTTGGTCGACCACGACTTCTGCTCCCTTGCCATTCTCGTGATGCTATCTGATGGTTTTCTCAATGTGTTTAGTAGTACATCTGTGAAATTGTGAGATTTTCTGAAGAAAGAGTGGTTGATTGGATTAAACTCGTCTCCGAACACCCATATTGTCGATTGCTGTTTTGTTTCTGTCTCATTTGTGTCTTATCTGTAGTGATGTCATAGACGTGCTTTGAACAAACCGTGGCTGAATTTGTTCACATTTCTTTACACCAATCTACACGAGTCGTTTTTTGGGAAATTGTAAAATTATTGGGCGTTCGTTGTGACTACGCCGAGCACGATCAGTTCTTGGTAAAAAGGGAATAGATGTGAGTATCAACACCATCGAACGTCGACTAAAGGAGGCGAACATATCCCACCGTCCCACATCATCAAAACCACTGCTCTCAGAAAAAGACATTGACAAACAACAGCATCGATTGCTTCTGGCACAATAATCGTTTTTGGAAGGCCTTCATGAATATCATCCTGCAAAAATAACGGAAACTTTGAAACTCGTTGTAACCGGGTTTTACAGTGGCTAAATGTGATGCTTCAACGCCAAAAGTCGAAGTAAACTGATCAATGCACTCTTAAAGCATCGCGAGGTAATTTTATCTTTTGGGAGGGAATGCATTTTTTGACTCACTGAGAAAATAATAAATAAATAAAGTAATATGTAAGTCTATGCTTAAAAACATAAAACTTTTCGATAAAAATATCGAATTACAGCTCATTCCACGTAGTATTGTAATGGCGCAAAATATAAAATTATATATTTCGTAATTTTCAAGACTTCTTTATAAATGCTCGTTCGTGAAACGAAATCTTTCTGTACAGTACGCTTTTTTTTTGTATAAGCCATTTAGAGTTTGAGAAATTCATTAAACTTATTTATTTAATTATACTATTTTTACGTAATCTTCTTCTTTCTTTTTTCCATTCTGCCTGTTCAAGTTTATTTCGACTAAATAGTAAAAACATTGTTTCGCCTTTTTTTTCCGCCAACAGATAACTATTGCACCCATAATCATGCTTCCTGTTTGCGTTTATATTAGATAAACAATGTTTTTTCTCCACTGCTATTATTTTGACCGCAATTGTACCTATACATGCCCTCGAGTATATGTATATTTAATAAATTCGGAGCTCTTACTTACAAACATCTGAACGTACATTTGTAATTTGAAATCGGTTTCAGTGTTTGTTTTGACAAGATCGTTAAAGGCGATAGGCTTTAATTAATTCCCAAAGTAATTTGTTTAAAGAAGATTTTGAAATTCAGATAAATTACAATTTGTCCATTAATACGGTTTTAAATACATGCAAACGTAAATTTCATACGGTGAATCAATGTTTAATCTTTCGAATTGTTTGACATAAAGTGCTTTGAGAAAATGTCTCTGAAAAAAAAAATTCTATGAAATAAAGGATACGAGAGTGGTAACAGTATTTTCGAGGGTGATGCAATAAGTTGAGCAATACCACCAGCGCCGTCAGAATTGGGGATGACCTCTCCGAGTCATTTGATACCAAACGAGATTTTAACCTGATGCTAAAAAAGATTGTGCAAGCCACAGAACTTAATCGCTCAGGCACAATTTTTTGTAGAAGCGTTCAATTGCTGACTTATGCCGTTATATTGACCTTCGTCCTTAAAAGCCTTATCTAAACTGCATAAAGAAACAAAGCGAATACGACTGGTGGTGAACGAGGACAAGACGAAGTACTTCCTGCCATCAAACAAAGAGTCATCGCACTTGCGTCTCGGCACCCACGCTACGGTTAACGATTATGATTTTGAAAGAGTAAGTGACTTCGTTTTTCTAGGAACCACCATTAACACTGATAATAATGTCAGCCTTGAAATCCAACGGAAAATCTCTCTTACTAACAAGTGCTACTTTGGGCTAAGTTGGCAATTAGTAGTAAAATCCTCTCTCTCATGCCCGTTCTGTGATATTATAGGGCTCAAAAGCTTGGACGATGAAAACATCCGATGAGGCGTTACTTGAAGTGTTTGAGATAAAGATTTTGCCATAGATTTTTGGACCTTTGCACTTTGGAAAGTGCAAATATCGCAGGTAATGGAACAAGAAGCTGTATGAGCTTTACGTCGTCATAGAAATGATGCTGCGAATAAAAATCCAGCGGCTACGTTGACTGGGTTATGTCGTAAGAATGGATACCAACGCTCCGGCTCTGAAAGTATATGATGCGGTAACAGCTGGTCGTAACAGAGGAAAAATAAGATCTCTTGTGTGTTATAAAGATCACGTGGATAAAAACTTAGTGAGTCCAACTCGCGCCGGTTACCACGAGAAATAAATGCGTTCGTCACGCCAATCACGAAGAATTCAATAATTCACGTTAATTAGTACAGGAGATATTTCTACCTCAAATCCAATTTTTGCTTCTAATAAAACAACTTCCAAAAGGACGCACTTTAGCTTTCTGACTTTTTACGTGATAGCCCTTTCAAACAGATGCCTGCAAGGATTTTCATAAAATTAGAAAAAAGTGAGTATCGAGTGCTCACTAAACACTATTTTTTGCCCCAAAAATCACAATGACAACCATACACAAATCTCAAAAGCATTATTAGGACCGCGTTGCTAAATTGAAGAACAATGAACCTACAATTGCAGCGCAAACAGCTAACGCTAATGGACTGAAAAGCCCTAATAATCCTTTAAAACAACACCTGACTCTCTGCTCCCCAATTAACGACAAAAAAGTCAAAGATTAATATACTAAGTGATATATAAAATCATAAATATGTATTAATTTTAAATGTTTAAATTTATTTCTCATATTTTCTAGAGAAATCTCTTTTAAGAAATCTGAAGGCTTACCGCCTTTTGTGTCGTTGTTGTACTTGGGCAGTAGTAGTACCTGTGGGCCAGTTACACGCAGAGCAACTTGAGGCGGGCAGTCGTTTTAGAAGGTGCTGGTGAGTGAGTGAGGTTTTTGTCTGCTGCAGTGTCGTTTCTGTTGGAATATTTCGTCCCCTTTCTGTGTTAACCTCGTAACTTTTTTTTTCGAAATTGAGATTTTTAGTGAAAATCACTCCTTAGCAGTCCTGTTACGTAAAACAAAACATACAATGTTCATAATGATTATGCTTTTAGGTATTCTGGACTTATAGATTTGTAGCTGTGTTGGTATATAATTAATTTCGCCGTTACAGTTGAGTTGGTTTTAACGAAAGAATCGAAACAGAAAGTAAGCCTATTGCTGACGCTTTTGGCGCCAAGAATTCCGCTGTTTCCACGCATCCATACAATTTTTAATTTGCCATTTACTAGGACAATTTATTTCGAATCTTATTAATTAAAGGCTCTCTGTTAATTGCGCTCGATAGAGCTCCGATAGCAGGTTTACTGCCCGTGCAGATTATATATGAACTTTTCTTTAGTAGAGCAGGCGACAGAGTTTTATGGCCATCGTCTCGGGCGTAAATATCGAGTTGTGTGGGAATAGAAGGGTAGTTCTAAGTATGCTTCCCTTTTCAGATACCACAGCAAATGAAGTTGAATCGTTTTCTTTAGAGTGTAAATAAATAAATGAATATTCATATTGCAAATAAACAAAATTTACTTAAGTATTGTACAGTTCTTTTTAAGACATTTATTCATACAGATTTATAATATTTTTGGATTCATTTATTGAAATTTTTTTTTTAATTTTTAACTGAAAAATAACCGATGGGAACTGAATACTGCATTAAATCAAAGAGAGGAGACAGTAGTTCGCTAGAGAAAAAAAATAACTGAAGGTATGCCAAATACTGTATGCATTTCTTTTTTTATGAATTGTAGTTTACCCAGTTACCATCTCTCGAACTAATTATGTGAATTTTTTCATATACAGTCTGTCTAATAGAAGCCATAACTTAGAAACTATTTGACCAATCCGATTCTAACAAAATGCACTTTATGGCCCTATGAGGTGTGTTAAAAAAATAAGTTGAATTTTCAAATTTCGCGGGTTACGTACATTCGACATTCAATTATTATTATTTTTTATGTTAGTACACTCGCCTCGAAGATATGTTCACGGTTTTAGCAATATAACCTGTTTAATTTGCTTGCGAGAGGCATATATAAGAGAAGTGTTTTGCGTGTTCGACGATTTAGAAAATGGAATTAAGTTCTCAAAAACACTTGAAATGTTGGCAGTGGCATACGGTGAGAGTACTCTGAGTCAAAACAATTTTACAATCTTTTCACAGAAGGTCGAGAAGATGTGAATGACGAAGCTAGATCTGGACGCCCCAGCACATCAATAACCGATGAAAATGTTGAGAAAGTGAAGAATTGTGAATTGCTATGGAGAATCTTCGAATCACAAATACAGAAGTTGCTGAGGATTTCGGCATATCGGTTGGCTCATGCCATGCAATCTTTTCGGAAATGTTGGGCATGAAGCGTGTGACAGCGAAGTTCGTTCCAAAATTGCTGAATTTTGACCAAAAACAACGTCGCGATGATCCAGATTTGCTTAAAAGGGTCATAACTGGTGAAGAATCATGGGTATATGGTTATAACATCGAAACCAGAGCCCAATCGTGCCAATGGAAGATTCCAGGAGAGCCAAGACCAAAAAATGCACGCCAAGTTCGATCAAATGTCAAGGCTTTTTTTACTGTTTTCTTCGATTACCATGGCGTAGGGTATCAGAGGTTTTTACCACAAGGTCGTACAGTAAATAAGGAGTATTGCCTTGAAGTTATGCGCCATTTGCGTGAAGCAAGGCGGCCGCCGTAGCCGAATGGGTTGGTGCGTGATTACCATTCGGAATTCACAGAGAGATCGTTGGTTCGAATCTCGGTGAAAGCAAAATTAATAAAAACATTTTTCTAATAGCGGTCGCCCCTCGACAGGCAATGGCAAACCTCCGAGGGTATTTCTGCCATGAAAAAGCTCCTCATAAAAATATCTGTCGTTCGGAGTCGGCTTGAAACTGTAGGTCCCTCCATTTGTGGAACAACATCAAGACGCACACCACAAATAGGAGGAGGAGCTCGGCCAAGAACCTAACAGAAGTGTACGCGCCAATTATTTATTTATTTTTTTAATACGAAAAAACGCCCGGAAAAAAATGCATGGTTTTTGCATCAATATAATGCACCTGCTCACTCTCACTCATCTTTGCTCGTGTGAGATGATTTGACCAAAACAACACCGTTATTCACCAGATTTGGCACTTTACGACTTTTTTCTGTTCCCAAGATTTAAGGAGCCCATGAAAGGATATCGTATTGCGTTTTGAGAAAAATGAAGATTCACCTTATTTTTTCAACTCACCTTGTATACAATAATATTCCTTATACGCAATATATTTAATCTATAGTCACCACCATTAGCTGCATTATCATATCTTCATATCCTCAAGTCATACTTCATGTTAATTTTTGCGTAAGTTGTTCAACTATTGGACTTCAAATTAGTGGAGCTTGCCTTTACAACTATTTGACTGGCCATATTTGTTATCCTTTGAGTTTTTGCTTAGGTAAGTAGGTAAAATGGCAAGGGTGCCACAGGCACTCTTTAAGTAGCACTTACGTGCCGTTTTGATACCATAATGTGGACCATTATCTGTGCAAAGAAAAATGTTTGGGAAGAGAAAACCTTCTACAGCCATCCAGTGCTGTTGATGTAGTGGAGGAGAGAAAAGAGATCTAGGCTGGAGAATTTCTTCAAGTCATCCCCAAAGCCGCCAGAGCCGGACATTTGCAGAGAAAGTGCTCAACAGTCTCTTTCTATGCAGGATCCCCACAGCTTCTGCAATAGGGGTTGCACGGAATTCCAAGCTTCTCCGCATGAGTACCGATCACCCAGTGACCAGTGAACACCGCAATGAGTTTAGAAATTGAATGGCGCGAGATTCCCATCACCTTAAGCTTTCTGTTTCTATCGTATTGGGGCCATAGTGTTTTCGAAATAGCACACGATGAGACAGACCTCCATCTGTCTTGCGCTTTTTTAGAAAGAAATTTTGCTTAACTTTTCTCCAAATATTTTTAAATCAATTGGCATCGGGCGACTGTGGAGGCCAATCCAACATTTCAGTCCCATTTTGCTGTTTCCACTCTCCACACCTTCGTCTTCTACGCTTGGGTTCGCTATATTCTTGTAAAATCCAAGATTTGCTAGATCTTGCAAACATTTTCGCAGATAACGGATAATGCTACTTGTTAAATTTTATTCATCAAAACTACATTCAAATTGGCAGTAAACACAAATTAAGCGCCAAATTCATTTTCGGCGAAGCAGTCCCAAACATGAACCTTAACTGGATGCTTAATAGTCCATTAACATTGTCGATCATCAACAGGACACCAGGACGGACGTATGCAACTATTCGCCCAAAATGAGGATTCATTCGTAAGTATTAAATTTACCCATTTCCGTTCTGAATTTGCCTTAGCTAGTGGAAGTATTTCCGGAATTTGAGATCTTTTGCAAGTAAACGTTTTTGAATCGCGTCTTTGGATACATCAACTCCGCTTTTCCCCAAAACTGCTTCAGCTTCACGCAACAATAAGTTCAAATGTTTCATAGGCAAATCAATGATCTACTGATCTTGCTTTGCGGAGTCATATTTTTTTAGACCTCATCCGGGGAAAACGCCAATATTTTTAACTTCGCTTTACCATTGCAACCAATTACTTCTAAACGTCTTCGACTTCTTCAAAAATGTTGTTGCAGGTACATGTGACATTTTTGGACCTTGAGGAACACTGCTTCAAAGAGTTTTTCTTACTTCCGAAATTTCTCACAAAACTCACAAATTCCAAATGATCCACCTATTTAGCAGCATTTCGATTTTTCCTAAAACGTAGCTCCAATTTTGAATTTTGCCGGTCACGCTTCTACTAGGCAGACGTACATTCAAATATGTATAATTATTCATTGACCATCATCGTTCAACCAATTGTCAGTTATTGCTAAGCTCTTTCCGTTTACTAGGGTTCTTTGGTGCACATGACGACTGAAATATCCACACCATTTGATAATTGGCCACCATTTTTGTGTGCTTGCAAGCACCCATACATACATAAGTACATATTATCATATGTATACTTCGGGTGATTGTTGTGACTCTTTAGCTTGTTTCCCCATTATTTTGTTTTGCCAGCATTTAGTTGTCTACGCACCAGTGCATATTCGTTGTCGTTGTCAGTGGCAATAATGCCATTTCCCTATTCCCTTATTTGCAAGAGCGTTGCTTGAAAACCATAAGTAGAGTGGTTTAGTGGCTGCATGGCGAAGGGAGTGTTAACGATAGCCGCAAATGAAAAGATACCTTGGAGCGAAGTTAATGACATTCAATTTGTGGCGGCACCCGCATTGCATTTCTTTTGAGTTCTCGCATTCAGACATATGTACATATGTATGCATGTTAAATACAATTCATATGCATAAATGTTTATATGTACTGTTGTGCACACATATTATTAGCCACACACCCTCGCTTCCGCAATGTTTAATTTAAACAGCATTTCGCCAGGTTGCCAATGCATTTTATGTTCTTAATGACACGAGTATGCACAAGCATGCGCATGTGTGTGTGCACCTGTACATATGTATGTGTATTACAAGTCGTAAGTGATGGTACACTCAATAAATTAAATTCGTCAACTTCATTTTAAATTATAGGGATTGAATAAAATGCTATGAATAATGAAATATGTAACTCATACCTTGTCTTGCAGTCACTTTTCAAACTTTTTTCATGCCATTGCCTTACCACTACTTGGACATATATCCAGGTGTGGATGTAGTGCTAGAAACCTTGTTGGTACTTTTCATGGATTATATGGGAACTTTGTACCTCTTCATAGGTATACAGTTCCAAATGATAGAAAAGTAGCGAGCGAATAGCGGTCGCCCTTCGGCAGGCCATGGTAAATCTCCAAGTGTATTTCTGCCATGAAAAAGCTCCGCATACAAAATTATTTGTCGGCCTTTTGTGGGACAACATCAACCTGCACACCACAAATAGGAGGAGGAGATCGGCCAAACAACCACAAAGGGTATAAACGCCAATTATAAATAACAGAGTTTTCTGAAGTTCCGAAAGAGTTTTGGTAGAAAAAAATGCGGCGAAATTCTTTCCCGCATTGTGGTATTATAGGCTAAATTTTGAACTAGCTACTTAAAAACCGTCCCGAATAAAATATCCTGTTAAGTGCGATCTTAGTTTAACTTTGTACAGTTGGGAGTCCCCTCTATTGATGTCTGTCACAGCTGCAGAAACGATGAGTGTTGAGGTATAGTATATAGACAGACACTAAACAACATTCATCAGAATACTCTCACCATCTTCATAAACTCCTGACCCCCGAATACCTATATCAGAGTCCAAACACCATCTATTGCAGACAAAGTGCTTCAGCTGCCTCGTGAGACCTACGTAACTGTGACTCAATTGCGGTCAGAATATTTTATTGTAGTAAGTTAAACTCCTACTTATCTAGAATCGACCCCGACACACTCAATATATGTTCGGATGTGAAAGTACACCGAATGATACTATCCATCTATTAACATACCCTCTTAAAACTACTCACCCAACACCCCTCTCCCTCTGGATCCAACCTGTAGCAACAGCAAGTTTTCTGGGCCTACCGTTAGATTAGTCACACGATGACGATTAGTGACTTTACCGCACTGCAGGATTGCTTCTTCCATTTTATGGTCAGTTTAATCGACCCACTGAAGCGGCTATTCGAGCCATTGTGACTAAATTTAGAACCAAATTTACATTATTGGACATCAAACCACCAACACGCTTACGTAGAGTGCGAACTGAAGAAAATATCGCAGCTGTATCGGCCCGTGTTAATGATGACCATCAATTATCGATTCGTCGCCGTTCGCAGCAATTGGGCCTCTGTTACTCAACAACGTGGAAAATTTTGCGAAAGGATTTAGGTGTGAAGCCTTTCAAAATACAGCTGGTGCAAGAATTGAAGCCGAACGAACTACCACAACGCAGAACTTTTGATGAATGCTCTTGGAAAGTTGGCCGAAGATCCATTTTTTTATCGAAAAATTATGTTCAGCGACGAAGCTCAATTTTGAATCAATGGGTAAATAAGCAGAATTGTCGATTTTGGAGTGAAGATCAGCCAGAAGAATTGCAAGAGCTACCAAAGTATCCAGAAAAGGTGACAGTTTGGTGCTATATATGGGCTGGAGGTATCATTGGACCGTACTTCTTCAAAGATGCGGCGAATCGTAACGTAACTGTGAATGGTGAGCGCTACCGTGAAATTATATCCAACTTTTTTTTGCCCAAAATGCAGGAGCTTGACTTGCATGACATGTGGTTTCAGCAAGACGGTGCCACATGCCACAAAGCAAGCGTAACAATGGACTTGTTGAGAGGCGAGTTCGATGAACATTTTATTTCCCGTTCGGGACCTGTCAATTGGCCACCCATATCGTGCGATATAACGCCTTTATATAATTTTTTGTGGGGCTATGTTAAAGCTCATGTCTATTCAGATAAGCCTGCTTCAATTAACTCATTGGAAGACAACATTAAAGCATTTATATGTGAGATACCGGCCGAAACATTGGAAAGAGTATGCCAAAATTGGACTAAGCGGATGGACCATTTGAAGCGCAGTCGCGGTCAACATTTGCATAAAATAATCTTCAAACATTAAATTATATGGATCGATTTAAATAAAAATTGCATGCATTTTTCTGAATTTTACGTGTGTTTTTTTGGAAAACTTTCCGATAGCTCGTAAAAAATCACCCTTTAGTATACCGTATGTTAGGATTGGTGTATGAAGCCAGTATACGATAGATAGGGAAAGACCCCAACTTAGTCCTATTATCTGTTTACAAGAGTAGATTGCTATAGTTGCTCTTTTTACTCTATCTTCGACATTTGGCTTCCATCTTAGTTTTCTGTCTAGTATTAGACCTAATCACTTAATGGCAGAGCCGTTCCATCTAGAGTTGGAGGAGTTATTTTTGGAATTCTATGTTTCCTGATAAATCAGATAAGTTCAGTTTTGCAGTTTTACAACCATTGCAACATCATCCGCATATGCTACGACGTGTTGTCCTCTCTCTCCTAGGCTCTTTGAGCAAGAAGTTTATAGCCAGCACCCAGAGGAGAGGGGACAGCATTCTCCCTTGAGGTGTTCCTCTACTGACTCTTTTCCTGATCTTCGTGGCCCCTAGGGTTGCGATCACAAATCTGCTTATGAGCATGTTTTTGATGAACTCAACCAGAACCCCGGAGATTCCGAAATCAGTCAGTCGTTTGATGCCTGTCTATGGCTTATGTACAACAGTCCTAAAGTCTACTTGAAACAGATCAACAATCTCCAGACATCAATGTAATTGAACATCTGTGGGCTCATTTGGAAAACCAACTTAAGAATCATGTTTTAGGAACAAGAAAGACCTAGAAGATGATATTAAAGAAACGTGGGGGAAAATAGTTCCTTAACATACAAGAAGCTGGTCGAATTCATGTTAAGAAGACTGAATACTGTGAGAAAAAATTAAAATTTGCCGAGTAAATATTAATTATATTGTTTTTTCTTAAATATTATTTGCTAAATTCTTTTGTTTGTATTTTCTATGCACGAATGAGTTGAAGTTTGTTTATGTTTTTGTAGTTTTGAAAAGAACGCTTGAAGAACGAAAATGAATGTGACACATAAACGCATTATATTTGCATTTCAATATATATTTTTTTATTTAAAACCATATAACTTGGGTGTCCGAGTTCTTTATTGAGCCACTGTATATATTTCCTTTGTTAAAATTTCCCACTCAGTGTCAGGAAAAGCATTTTAAAAAACCTAGTCGTAGTGATATACGAGTATAGTATTACATTTCCGCTTTTTTAACCCATGCATTTACCAGTAACATAGTAGTAAATTTTTTATTAAGTATGAAGTGTTCGGTGTAATTTTTATTTTAAGTACTCATTTTACTTTACGGTGATTGGCACCAACCAACCAACTACACATCCAACTACTCGTCTTAGCTGTAGCAAACTACACTTACATACATACATACATACATACATACATACATATAGTACATACTCGCCCATGCTCCTAGAGAACAATCAGCCATAGAGGCCACAAACTACTTGGAGTCTAGTTGGGAATTTATGCGTGCCAATTTAGCCATATTGACAAGCCGTTTCTGGGATCACATAATTTGTAATTTTGTAGCTTGTTGTTATTTTTGTCGCTCTGACTCATACAGATGAATTTGATGTGTAAGGAATAGCCCATTAACACCTCGCTGAAGGTGACTGAGCAACATTGTGGCAACACGCGCGCATACAACCGTACAAGCAATTATGTGTTTGTGGTATGTAGATTAGGGATTCCAATATTAGCGATCATTACTAACTACCGGATTTCGGGATGTGTTTGAAGAAACTCTGGGTTCGAGAGGTTTCGGGATCGTATTTTTTATTACAGAGAGAACTCTATTCAGAATGTTTTTGTCGAAAAATTAATGAAGTTTGTGCAAGAGGAAGCCTTCTTCTCACTTTGCTACCACCAGCTGAAACCGCACTCTCACACTTCACTCAAACACTTCAAGAGACGTCCATCGGATATTGTAATCGTTAAAACTTCCGCGCCATACATTAGGACGGGCATGCTGAAAGCCTTGTTGAGTTTTACTTTTGTTCGTCGAGAGAGGGCTTTAATACTCAATTGTATACTTTGTCCAAAGTAGCATTGTTGGCAAAGGAGATTCTTACTTGGATTTCAAAGCTGGTTCCTAGAAAAATGAAATTTCTTCCTACTTCAAAATCATAACTGTCAACCGTAGTGTGGGTACCGATACACAAGTGTGCCGACTGTTTGTTTGACGACAGAATCACCTCTTTTTGTCCTCGTTCACCCCCAAACCCATTCGCTTTGCTTCTTTATATAGTTTGGAAAAGGCAGAACTTACAATAAAAAACGTTTGCCATGAGCAGTCAGCTGAAAACTGTAGGTCCCTCTATTTGTGGAATAACATGAGGAGAGAGAGCTCGGCCAAACACCCAAAAAAGATGTAAGCGGCAATTATTTATTTTGTTCTAACGGTGCGGTTGTTAAGGCCGACTTACTTGAATCACTTTTTCGCAAGTATTTGCACTCACGGATTTTCAGAAAAGCCGTTATATATGTAGTTAAAAATCTAGCAGAAATTATTTACTGCCAACCGCCGTAGCCCAATGGGTTGGTACGTGACAACCATTCGGAATTCACAGAGAGAACGTCGGTTCGAATCTCGGTGAAACACCAAAATTAAGAAAAAAAAACATTTTTCAAATAGCGGTCGCCCCTCGGCAGGCAATGGTAAACCTCCGAGTGTATTTCCACCATGAAAAAACTCCTCATAAAAATATCTGAGTCGGCTTGAAACTGTAGGCCCCTCTATTTGTGGAACAACATCAAGACGCACACCACTAATAGGAGGAGGAGCTCGGCCAAACACCCAAAAAGGGTTATATATATATAATATAAACTTCTCAACTGAATGAAAATCTTTAACTGAAATATTCAAATGGATGGTTATAACTGAATTGCAATTACTAATCGATTTCCTCAGTCCACAACAAAGTAATTGATTACTCCAATA
Organism: Anastrepha ludens; assembly: GCF_028408465.1. Classification (NCBI taxonomy): domain Eukaryota; kingdom Metazoa; phylum Arthropoda; class Insecta; order Diptera; family Tephritidae; genus Anastrepha; species Anastrepha ludens. The sequence continues at coordinate 134,678,585 of NC_071498.1, read as the reverse complement.
TTTCATTTCTTTAGAAGTAATTTTATTTTCAATTCTATTGCTAGGAATCGTATTTTGTAATTAGAATTAATTATAATTTTTTTACAAGTAATTTGAGGGGAATCCAGAACGCAATGAATATTTTTAACTCCGTGAAATGGAATTAAAATATATATTTTTTGCTTCCATTTCCATTAACGTGAAACTGTGATACGATTTATAAAAACTCAGAGGATAAGATAGCTCGGACACGTGTTGAGAATGTCCAAGGAGAGAACAACCCTTAATGGCAGTTGAACTACGCCCTGTAGGAGTCCAAAGAAGAGAACGCCCCAGAAAGATATGGCTCGAAGACGTGTAAGTTTACCGTGAAAAGCTAAACGTGCGACGGTGGAAGGAGATAGCCTTAGATAGGAAAGATGGCGCAAGGTTGTGATTGAAGCAATGGTTAACCAAGGACAGTGATGCTAAGAAGGAGAAGAAGAATTCCATTAACGACTACTCAAAGTAATTTAAATAGTAATTGAAAAGCAGGTGGGAAACCAATGTTGACCTCCACGCGCGGGTTGGGTGACTATTTTCGCTTGGCCTCTCCGTTCACCACTTCAAAATGCTGACTTTAATGAAAACTAGCGCACATTTCCTAGAACGATGCAGAGAACACCTATTTTCTCTTTGTTTGTAGTTTGTCATTTGCTGCTAATTTCAGAAATAAATATTTCCTTGCAAAATTGAATTTACTTTGCTAGGCAGTAAGGCACAAAGATGCCAAATATGTGGTTTCGATTTTAAAATTTCAAAACAACAAAAATTTTAAATTTCACTCAATTTTGCGTTTCTCAATTACTTTAGTAGTTTCTTTGAGGAAAGAGAAATATTATTTTTATTTCCTTACTTTAGTTTCTGCAGGAAAATAATGGCATTACTAGCACGTAATAACATTCATTTACAAAATACAATCCTTGTAGTGGAATTAAATTAAAAAACAAAATATTAATGAAAGAAATTAATTAAATTTAAAAGTAATAAATCCATTTGCTTTGGACTAAAGAAAAAGCTTACACAGTACAATTTCATTACAATTACAAATGGCCAGTATTTGGCCAGCACTGGTCAGTAACTGAAACTTTTCAAGGTGGACTACATTTAAATCTAAAGAAAAAGTAGACAAGTTTTTAACACGTCTCCTGCCGCGTGGGAAGCTAACTTCCATTCAAGCCACTTTATTTTATCATTGTAAAATGAAGAATTTTTTTAAAATTCATTATGCAATCAATTATGGGTATCTTAAACTATTGCTGATGCGTTAATTTGATTATAAGCCCCACGCGGCGTGGCGGTCGATTTTTTTTACCGACATTATACTCTGAGAACAGTTCTCTTATTGTCATTGAAACTGCATTTAAAACTCTCAACCAGAAGAGGCGTGCACCGAAAACGGTACACCTGGCTTGGAACGTGCTCACTGCACTTTTCCATGTTTCGATCAGTCATTTATTCGCGTACCGTTGATACGACAATTACAGCTTTACTGAAGCTGGGATTTATTTATAATTCAGTGTGTTTCTAAAGTACAATAAACGAAGAAAATACGATACGTTTATACTATTTCAGTGTTATAAACCAGGATATTTTGCATTTAAAAATGTTTGCAATTTTTTCCTCCTTCTCTTCCTCAGACCTTTATCAAATTTTACAATAATAACTCCTTATAAGCGGGCATGGCATCACACAGCAACAGTTTTTCAAGTGATGATTCTGACGTACCATTCGCAGTAACAAAACGCCGTAAGATTACGCGAGGAAACTTTTCCGAAGATTTTTCAAACAGTTCAGAGGAAATCATGCGCCAAAATTACTGTTAGAACAAACATCTTCGCGATTAGCCGAATGGAAACCAACGGACAAAAGCGAGATAAAATGTTTTTTTTGACTTATTATGTGGATGGGTATTGTAAAGCTTCCAGAAATAAGCTTGCATTGGTCCAAAGAACCGGCATATTCGCAAACTCTGCCGTCTTCAATAGTTCTGCGATTGCTGTGAGGATAAACCACACTTATGTTTGCCATGTTTTAACAAAGTTCACCGCAATATCCCTTTGTAATTGCATTCTGACTTGTCACATATATGTTTAATAATAAATACTAATTATGTTTCCACTAAAATGTTTTATTTTAAACTAATATAGACATTAAAAAAAATATTATGTACGAGGATGCGACTGCGATTGATAGAGTAATGTTCAGCCAGGTACTTGTTAAACTATTTCCTACAAAAATAATTAAATTAATTGGAACGCATACGACCCACGCGGCCTGAACGGAAAGTCTTCAAAATACGGTCTGTAGCCACAAAGAGTTCATGAAATATTTCGGCATTCCCGGTATTCCGAGATTAGCATCCCAACATACACACACACACAAACATACACATGTACATAATATACTTGTGCAAGCCATTCATTCGAAAGACGCATCGTTGGGCATTGACTTTGCCCGCCTAGTTTGAGGTTTACAAGCATTTTGCGGTTAAATAATAAACCATCGCTGTATGTATATAAGTGTGTGTATGTGTGTGTATGAGTGTGTGCATATGTGCATACATACTTAGATTTATCTATATTTTGTTAATACTTTTTGCTGCAGTTGTCGCTGCCCATTAAAATAAATAGTTGTTGTTAGTGGTTTTGTTGTTGCTGCGTATGCGCTGTTTAAGAGTGTTGCACGTTTAACGTTGTAATAAAATTAATTGGAAACTTGCAACAATGTTGCCAAAACTACTATAATAATTATGGCGGCAACCGCAGTGCAGAGCTTACGTGCATGTCTATAAATACGTATGTATGTATGTATGTTCGTATGTACTTGCGATAACAACCCAAAAACCCAGCTACCGCAAGGGCGCACACAAACATGGAATGTACAAAGCCTACTTTTGTTTGTATGTTTGTACGTTTGCATGCTCGTACGATTGTTTTGAGTTTCTCTCTAATGGCAATGGTTGATGGCAATAACAACAATGGTGACAAATTAACAATAAACAAATATGGCGTCAAAAACTATGGTTTCAACAGAGTTGGCAGCAAAATTTATATCACTTATTTGTGTGCAGGGTTACCAAGAAGAGGTTTTTTTTATTTTAAAAAGTCAAATTATTAACTCAACTATTGAATATTTATATCAATGCGTTGAATGCGTTAAATTGAAGGCATTATACGCTTTTTAGGATATTTTTGGGAATTCCCTAATTACAGATTTCTTGCTGATTTTCTGGAGTTAATTATTTCCGAAATTCTAAAAATCTAAAATTGACATTCATTTCCTAGATGTTGTTCAAAAACTTTCTTTTTCCAGATATACTATGATATAAATCACAGAACATTCAATATTCCAAGAACATTCTGGCCTTTGGTAGATTGCAAACAGCCTAAGAAGCATCTCATTTTATTATATATTCTATATATTATTATTGTTACTAACGAAATACGCATGCCATAACAAAAACTACTATACACATACATACAACAAACAGGGATAAAAGTACCATTGGAATACCTTTGACCACGAATAAACTAATTATAAAAGAAGAAGCCAATAAGTCATGGAGAGATGAAGACATCAGGTCAGTCCATAAGTTCGAGCGTTTTTTAAAGGTGGTTTTAAAATCAATAAAAAAGTTGTTTAAAGTATTTATTAATCAATAATATATTTTCCTTCATTATTTACAATGTCTTCCCAACGTTTAGACAAATTTTTAATTCCCTGCAAAACTTTGCGTCTATTCACTAAAGACGGTCGATTTTTGTTAAGTGCCTCATTCAGGTTTGATAGCTGATGGGAATAGTAATCAGCAGTTATCGTCTGGTTTGGTTCCAGAAGTTCATAATAAACAATACCGACAATAAGCAGGAGAATCTTCATGGGGTAAATATTGCATCTCTAGGGGTTGGTTCTGGTGTTTCATCTTTAACCATTGGCGTTTGCGTAAAGGATTATTGTGAATGACCCATTTTTCATCACCAGTAACGATACGGAAAAACTTTCATTTTCAAGCCGTTGCAGCAGCTGAGAACACACATTCACTCTCTGCTGAAGGTTGGCGACGGCAAGTCTATGCGGAACCCATTTTCCCAGCTTTGAAACCTTTCCCAACTAAATCAGGTGCCTGTGAACTGTTCCATGTGATGAATTTAAACTCTGAGCTTTCATATCGACTGTCAAATTCGGCTCAGCTTCCACGAGTTCTAGCAAGGCGTCGGAGTTAAAGACTTCAGGACGACCAGCGCGCGGGGCATCCTCCACGTCGCAGTTACCACTTCGGAATTTTGAGAACCCCTTTTGCGCAGTTCCTACACTCACGGTATCCTCTCCGTGAACAGTGTTTATTGCTGCAGCAGCAGCTGTTGCATTTTTACCAGTTTTATAAAAAAAATACAATACCATTTCATATAGTTCCGTTATATTCCGCGAATAATTTTTTGTATGCAAAAATCGTACAAAAGTGAAATTATATATTAGGTAAAATACGCACGAACTTATGGACTGACCTGAAACATGCGGAACAGCTATGCTACTATGTCCGCAAATAAACAAGAAAAGGGCAAAGGAATTGCTTAGTCTCTCAAGAGATGATTTCTCGAAGGTCGTGGCTTGTATCATATAACCAGTCATTGGCTATTTGGCAGGCATTCCTTGAGACTAGAAGTTTTCTCCCATGAATATTGCAGAAGTTGTAGAGATGAGGAAGAGGAAGAAACAGTTGACCACTTCCTTTGCAATTGTCCAACCCTAGGTAAAATCAGAGCAGGTTGTATAGGTAAATACTTTTTCAATTCTCTTACAGAGCTGTCTTGCGTGGGGTTGGGATCAATTTTATGTTTCATAAGAGCCACAAAATGGTTCCACGAAGAAAAGTAAATGGGATTCCTGTGCAGCACAGTGGTATCACAACGGACTTGTAAGGTATAAGTGAAATGGTCGTGTAGACCGACTACCACCATAACATAACCTAAACTATTTTATTATTAAATATACTCGTATTATTTTAATTGTGGAATTCGCTAAAAACCTGCTTTTAAAATCGTCCGTAAAAACAATGACACACAATTAATAAACGAAATTAAAAAAATCCAATAAAAAATATAAAATATTTTTCTACTTAGCTCAACAGAGGTGGTTTCATAATGCAGCAAAACTCTTAAAATGTATTCCAATAGTAAAATTCGCATACATTTCCACTCCAACTTCTGTACTCCAACGACTGCAGTCTAATTATTTCTGTAAACTATACGAACAAACCGCTTGCGAAACAACAACCAATTAATAAATAAAAATAAATTATTATTGTACAATTCATGGGATAATTAGAAACGCCTCATAAAAATCGCTTCACAATACGTGAGTGCATATGTGTGTGTGTGTAAGTGCACAAATTTAAATAGATAATTTGTTGGCACGAAATATTGTCAGAGCGAGAAATGAACAGATGGATTCGTTCTTGCTGATATGGGCACACATGAATGCATATACATACATCTACACTCACATATACATACACAAGGCAATGAATTAATTGAAAAACTGACTCTCATAAAAATTAAAAAAGAATCATAAAATGAAATTAAATGAATTGTGTTATGCTGTGCACTCGTATGCGCATAAATAAATACCATTTACTCGTAGGTATAATCAGCCACACACACACATACATACGTCTATATGTACCCTGCAGTGAAATTTATTGGTAGTGAATTTGCAGCTTTTAGTAGGTGCCAGATGAGTAGTAGTTTCCACATGCGCGGTGCTGGTGTTGTCACTGGTAAAAGATGGTTCCTCTCACCCAAGTTGATTTATGGGCTTTATAAAACTCTCATAAAACGAATAATGGTGTACGGAATCCTTGTTAAGAATTCGCTGGCAAATACTAATTTGATTGCGCAGCAGAACGGAGGGCAAAAAAGTACTCCCATTGTGTATCATTACGGGCCACCCCAACTCTCTAGCGCTCAACGACAAGTTAAAAGTGTTCCCATAGGAAAGGAAAAGCTACCAGTGCCCGCGGTATGCTCCAAAGATTTTAAGTTTGCCTTAAAATATGAGCCCTCCAGAAATATTTGAAACTTCAAGTTCATTCCCTCTGAAACTAACCCGTGTAGATTATGTCGTGTTCAAGCGAATGCTTCTGCACTCACATTCCTTCGAGCGTTGTAATATTTAGAAACCAGACTCACTGAATCTTTTCACGAATAGTTCGATGTTGGATGAAAAAGTTTGGGGCAGCGTATTCTGCGGATAACTCCATTTAAAGTTTATATTTAAGGATCTAGATTAGTGCAGTATTTTCCAAGTGGAAGTTACTACAATTAAAAAAGTGGCGATTGGCTGTAGTCATGCTGATCTGTGAAGTGCAAGGGTGGATCGGTGGGACTTTCGAGTGAACTTCTAAGACTATTTCTCATTAGGGATGGGTGCCTTTTACGGTGCCTATGCTCTTCTATATTATATTTCTTTTGACGTCTCTTCAGTTGTCGATTAAATTTTTATTTAGGAAGCAAAGAAAATCACGAATGATTTTAAGTACTCTAACTTCTATTCATGAAGCTCCCCTTGACAGGCAATGCCACACCTCCGTGTGCATTTCTGCCATGAAAAAGCTACTCATAAAAAAACATTTCCCGTTCGGAGTCGGCTTAGTACTGTGGAGACGTCCATTTGTGGAGCAACATCAAGACGCACGTCACAAAGGTCCTCGGGCAAATATCCAAAAAGTGTGCAAGAGCTAATTATATTTATATGTAATATATAGCCAAGATCTAACTAAACCAGATAATAGTAATAATTTCATACATCTTAATTAATTTCATGAAAACGAAAGGCATTTCTGCTTAATAAATAAATCTTACTATATTTTTATAAAAACCAGATTTCATAAAACAGCTTGAAATCGGTTGAATTTGAATGAATATGAGCCGATATTTTTGTAATTTCTGATCAATCATCTGTGAACTACTTCCATTCATGACATGCATTTTTTGTTCAGCATTTTCATAAACTGCCAGAGACAGACCAAAGGATAAATCCATAATAATATGGGGGTATGGCTTGCTAGACTCTCTTGCTTGATATCTCTGATTGTGACTAGAAAGATGTCATCTTATACTGAGGCCTGCTTCTACCGAGTAGGATAAAGTAGTAGTTTTGTTTATACTAAAGTGGTTTTATGCTCCTACATTTATGCACAGTGTCTTCCTTTACTGGTGTCCTTCAATAACTTTTTTTTTGTGGCGGTGAGGTAGGTTTTAAAATGCTTTCGCACTTATCGCAACCTTCGTCTACTACGTCGAGTGGTGTGCCACTGAAACAATAACTCCTCTTCCTCTCTTAGATGTTTCCTCTGCCCTAGAACTACGGTAGCATTTCATCGAAGACAGAGAAGATCCAAGTAGGCGTTGTGATAAAGACTGTCTCTTCTGCTCTGCCTGCGTCAAGGGTCGCCAGTTTTGGAGCCAGCATCATGCTATCGACTCATCTTCTAATTTGATAAGTAAGTTTAGGTTAGCATATCTGTCCATGTCAAGTTTTTTGGGGCGCAGTACTCGCTCCATGGATAGTATTTGGATCTCATTTGCTAATATTTTTTTGTTTTGTTTTGTTTTATTTTAGAGGCAGCACACAAAGCATTGAATGCCGAAGTGTGATATTTGACTATTAGCCCACCACGTTAAAAAGCCCAACCAATTCTTTGTTTGCGGTACCACCGTTAGGTATTGTTTCGCGACCTATTTCTACGAAAATTTACTAAGACGCTTCAAGCGACGCAACTTTGGGATGATTTTATTTGCCATATTGCAAACAGCGGGCCAGTTTTATCTTGACTCAAGCCTAAAATTCACTAGGTTGTTGACCTTAAGTCGCTTCCCCACCTTATTGCTCAAGTCATACCTTTCGGTTTCAAACTTCGGATAGACGAAATCACTTCTCCAATAATATCATTTGCACAGAAGGTGCAGTTACGACCGATTTCATATCCGAATTTATATATATAAGATTTAAAACAACCATATCCTGTAAATATTTCGGTAAGATGGAAATCTACTTCCCCATGTCGTCTGTCCAGCCAACTTTGTACAGGAGATATTAGGCGCTAAGTCCTACGGCCATTCGGTGAATTGCTCCATAGACTCCGCCACTTCTGCCAACAATTCTACTTCACAGTATGACGCTCACCTGATTTTTTGAGGATACGTCAATTTCCACGCCAAAATATCTATTGGTCAAAGCTTAGATATAACAAAAGCTGCTTCCTCTGATGTAGTTCGGAACGCGCTAAACACTCTTATATGGTAGAAGCCGATTAAAGGATCTCATTTCGCGTGCATATGAGGCTTTATCCAGTGCGGTAGATCAGTTATGTGTCCCGTGCAGAAGTACACTTCTTACTGAAGTTGCGAACAGCAGCCTACGTTGTTCAGCATAAGCAGAAATAATGCGGTTGCTACTTTCTCTACTGCATATTCAATATGTGGTTTAAACGTTAGCCCAGCATCAAACATATTGCGCAAATATTTGCGCGCAGCTTTCGATATGATTGACTTAGTATGGTGGACTGCGACAAAAAAACTGACGTACTTAATGCCACTGGAAAGGATTCAACGACTCGCTGCTCAGTGCATAACAGGAGCGATGAAAACCACTCCAACGGCGGCGCTGGAAATGATACTCAGCATGCCACCTATTGACCTTATGGCGGAAAACCAGGCAGCGAAATTCGCGAGAAGGTTAGTAGCTGCTGGGGTATTTACCTGTAGAACCTTCGGACACAGCTCAATAGGAAAGTCGAGCTCAGTTTGCACAGCCTACATGACTCTATACTTTAATTGGTGAGAAGGTTTCGTACTACAATTGAAGAGGAGGGATGGCTCAAAAGCATGAAGCCTCGCCATAGGACTTTTCACATGTGTACAGACGGCTCTAAAACTTTTGACGAAGTGGAAAGAACTTAACAATTAATATATACGTGGGCAGTCAAGCAGCAATAAAAGTAATAAAGTCATATTGTATTAAGTCCAAAAATGTTCGACGGAGCAGGGAGGCTAGGCTAGGTGGACTAATCTGACCACATACAAAACAGCAAAAGTTATGTGTAGAACTAACGACAAAAAACTGACTCAATTCGTACTTACGCTCTCGCGAAAGGACTATATGTAGGTATGCTAACAGGTCATAATCTATTGGCTGCACATGCGTACAAGGTAGGGATTGCTAACACGAACAAATGCAGGAAATGCAGATAGGATGTTGAGGTAACTTTAGAACACCTTCTGTGCATCTGTCCGGTATTAATAAAAACGCGTTTAAAATGTCTGGGAGCCCCATTGCTTGAGGTTCTGGAGGACGTCCCAAAAGCGGATCTCCCAGCTCTGCTTAGATTAGACAAAAGCGTTGACATCCTACATGATGTCTACTTTATATATTCATAGTGGTCGGTCTCCATCTGGTATCGCCGGGGGCCAAAAGGTCAACTCGTGACTTACAACCAGGCTAACCTAACCTAACCTTTCGAGACGATTTCATATCCCCCGGCTGTTATATTCACAACCTCACGCACTTTTCTGATACTTATTAGTCCTAAAATTTTAACCCAGTTGTTCCAATGAAGTTTAAATTCGGCTGTAAAAACTCTGGAAGTAAAGGGTTTGATTTACTGGCTGGCATTTGTGTCGACATAGATAATCGCATTATAATTGTCGATAAAGATAATCAATGCGTACATATTTTCACTTCTACTGGTATATATTTATCGAAATTCAGTAGATTTGATCAAGAGTAGAGACAGTTGCAATATCCATGGGATGTGGCCGTAAATTGACGAAGTCAAATCGTTGTAACCAATTCACGCAAACATCGCATACAGCACTTCTGAGTGACATTTCAGGTGTCAAACCGTAATTTTCAAACTAAGGGTCCTGCTTCATCGCGCAGTGTATGGTATACACAAACTGGTAACAATATAGTATCAGACTTCGATAATCATTGTCTATATCTAATAAATCCAGATACCCATGAGATCTTGTCGCCTAAAGGACATGAAGGTGATGGAATCCAAGAATTTAATCGTCCTTCCGACGATGCTGCGAATGCGTTGGATGTGTTATTATTGCAGATTCTAAAAATCAACGCATCATTTTTTACAATTTTAGCTTAAAATATCTATGGAGCATTGAAATACGTCCGTCGAGAAATCCCTCGATGCCGCATAATATCGACGAAAAAGATTGAAGATGCGACGTTTCTCTCATGCCTGATGGTAAAATTGTTTTTCTAATCGAATTGTCACCTAATACGAAAGAAGTATCCAATCCCTATAAAATATTGGTTTACGGTTTTTAATTATAGTTAATAATATCGGGTTCCTCATCAAACGAAACCATTGAGCAGCAAGCCAAAACATCATTCAATCAAAAATTTTATTAACAGAATAAAGAATTAATAATAAGTTTTTAAGTTGCACATTTTCAGCAAAATGTTCTTAAGCTTTCGAACTTTCGTCACTCAAAAATTATATTTTTGTTGCCATTAGCTACAGGTTCTCAAACGTACGTACATATAATATAATTCGATAAATAAAATTGGGACATTCAAATAGGGCTAAAGAAATATAGCAGGCATTACGTTCCCTACGGTTTGAGGTCCCTCTTCTATCCTATAATTCTCGGCTAAAGTTAATTAATCTGGAATCTCTAGAAAAGATAAGAACAGTGCTTTCACTTTCGTTTATTTTTAGTGTTGTTAATGGCATCGTCGACTGTCCAGTTCTAATTGAGGGGATAAGCTTTAAGGGGGTATTCTGGTCTAGAAATTTAAAAAAATTGATTTTGGTTTTGCATATTTTCAAAGTTTAGACCTTCAAAAATATGCCCTTCAACGGATTTTTCAAAATTCGAATTATTTTCGGAGATACAGCGGATTTTGTGGCGTGGCGTCTAAGCCGGCCGAGTGGAGCGAATCGCACAATGAACGGCAGATGTTACCGGACGACTTGAGGACTCGTTCTTTCCAGAAAATCTTTTGTATCCCACACAACCTTTATTTATTCTATACATATATACTTTATGCTTCTATAATATATATCTGGAAATATATCGCCGATTAATCTAGAGTGAGTAGTAAATATTATGATCTAAGTTATTCTATTGGAATTGTTGCTCAAACTTTAAACGTGATTTTCTCAAAACTACTTTTTTTGAGATGCTCGTCATGATATCTCAAATTCTACTTGACTGATCGCTTTGAACTTTGATACGAATTTTTTATTATACATCTGTCTATCGCGCCTGCCTCGGATTTTTTTTTTTTTAATTTGAAAAGATAAAAAAGAGGGTAAAAAATATTTTTTTTCAAGTTGTGAATTTTTTTTTTGATTTGGCGTAATCCGATAGCGACATCCTAACTAATGAAGAATTTTTTTTTGTTTTAAATCACTACAAGGGTTTGAATCATGTCAACCATGGAGCACCGTTTCTTATGTAGCCCCCACTCCGCCGGCCTGTAATCCCACGATTATTTTTTATTAATTTTTTTTTATACTTTTCCAATATTAATAAAAACCATAAAAAAATGGTTTTAATTTTTTTTGTATCTTAGTTTTAAAAATACCTAAAATTAAGGCGTCTATACCAGAATACCCACTTAATGCTCCACAAAGAAGTGTGGTGAAAACTTTAAGTCTTTAATTTTGCTAGTAATGCAGCCATTTCCTCGCGCACTTAGAGACTATAATTCATTATCCAAATCCAGCCTGCTTCATTTCACTTTATTTGAGTGTAATTTTGTAAAAATTTTAAATTTATGTAGTTGCTTACTATTGTATTTGTACTCGTATTGACTGCTCATTTTTTAGTTGCCAAATTCGGATTGTTTTTCTTTACATATTTGTCTAGTCTATAAGGTAATTTGTACTGTAGATTATTAAAATAAAAGAAATAAAAAAATAAATATTAGTTTCTTTTTAAATACTTGGACTTGTAATCGATTTTTTATTTTTCATTTTTATCTGCTACTTCTTATAATTTTTCCCCCCTAATTATTTTAATCCATTCGATAGAGTACTCTAAAAACCAGTCCACCCTAATGTAAAAACATATACATTCGGTTCCTACAAGCATGCATTTAATGATACTTCGCCTGCTATTTTTGGAGCAGTTCCAAAAATTAATTACATTTTCCTTTGGTGCTCCATCAAACGGGCGAACACCGGTGGCCGACAGGCATTCACTCAAATGCGCCAACGCTTTACAGACGTCACAATCGCTTGAAAACCGCCATGGATGAGTTGCACTCACATTTTCATCCCAATGATATGTAAATATCTACAGATGGAACGCGCACAGCCCGATATTTATCTGATTGTGTGTGCATCCTGCGCCTCTAATTGCGCTGCGGCAACGCTCAATTTAGTGCAATCAGATTAAAACCCATTTACTTTTGCATGTGCACTAAACCGCACACACACACACGCACACACAAGTATATAACATAATTTAATGAGCAAAGCATTCGGTTGACTGCCAATACCAACCAACAGGTGTAAAAATATGTACAAATATTGTGCATACACAAGTACTCGTATGTATGTATGTATGTGTATGTATTTATGTGCATATATAGGAGTGCATAATTTGAATTCCAAAAATAATATTTTTTTCATTTGAGTTTTGCTAAATACTTACGTAGTTATGTTGAACATAAAATACTTATTTTTGTGACAGCGGATTTAGCGAATTCTCATTTATCCTCTTACAAAGGACTCCATAGAGTGACTGGTTATTCCTCAGACTTGTGAAAAGTATCGGCTGTCACTGTTAGAAGCAAACAAACGTATTTGGGAATGTGAGCTACCTTCGACTAGAAACCGACTCTTTGACTAGAGGATGCATTTATACCGACTTTTCCCGAAAATAAAACATCCTCCGAAAATAAGCCCTGTCGTGATTTTCGAAACTTTTTGTAAAATAAGACGATGAGCGGCGAGAAATTACTCAAGTTATTTCCCGACGCCCAAATTCCAAATAATCTGGACTGAAGCAATTGAGGCTGGTGAAGCGCCCCGGAAGTGCACATTTTCCTACATCTGTTTGCTAAATAAGCCACGCCTGGCTTTGGCGTCTGCCTGATCCCTCTGGCAACATATCTGCGCAACTAAAGAAGTGACTTGTCGTTGATTGCTCCTTCTCGCCTAGAGTTACATTCTGAATCTATAGCATACATAATTATAAAGCCAATTTTGTTGTATATCTGGTGGAACTTGCTGCAGAGCGCGTTGCCTATTAAAAAGGTAGAGAGGATCCCTAGGCCTGTCCCCATCGGCATCAGTGGGGCGTTTCAGACTAGCGCTTAAAGCAACGTTAAATATGGCACCCGCGAACGCCGCAGGTACGCAAATCTACTGCTGCACATGGCGCAATCAGACTCGGGTTATAAATTAGACTTAAAGTACAAATACTTTTGTTTCCTCAGAAACTTTGAGTTCATCCCCAAAGTGGCGGATCAATGTACACTCTCGTTTAGACGGAACTGAACATTTTCCATTCATATTTCCTCAAGTGGGAAACGGGCGGAGTACAGCGTTTGGAGACAGGTCATAGTAGATCTTTTCAGGAATGGCTCGAAGCTGAACCCAAAGGTTGGTGGAGGAGTATTTTGTGAGGTTCACCACATCAAGTTCAAATTCAGGCTTTCGGCTCGTTGCAGTGATTTCCATTGCGTAGCCGAAATCAAGAAAGAAGTTAATTGATTGCTTACTAGTGTAGGTAAAACATTTACTCCGACAGCCAAGGCCCCAGTTTGGTTGTTGTTGTACTTTAAATTAGTCAGGGCATGCCTGACTTCTCTTTTGGTCGCATCCGAATACTTGGTTATTAGGCTCATTTGGGTTGCTCGTCATAAGAATATTGCCGGAAACGGCTGGGTAATCCGCGAAATGAAAGGATTGAGATTCTCTTAAAAACCTGTAGTCATTTCCTGGTAAAGTTGGTTTCATATCAACTCACCTGGCGCTGGGTTAGTACACAAACGTGTAAAGTTGCGATATTCTTCAACATAAACACGCATAGGTCGAAGACGCTCGAGAGAGCTGCTAAGGCTAACAAACTAGCATCCCTCGAATTTTGAGGGTGACCTTTCGCCAAGTCACGCATCCAAGCAATCAGGGTCTTGTTCTGAATCCCTTCAACAGCAGCTGTTTCGTATCACAATCGACGAAATTTTGTGTTGCCGTCCTAGTGACAATGCTTTTGTCCGGAACTGTATATATGTATACATACATACATAGTATATATAACTGACCCTCACACCCTGTTATTGGGTGTTTGGACGGGTCCCTTCTCTAATTTAGAGTGTGCGTCTGGACTTTTTTAGGCAAATGACTTCCCTTCAGTTGTATGCCGCCTCCGAACGGCGATGGTTTTTATTAGGAGCAGCAATATACTCGGAGTTTTACCATCGCCTGCGGGGGGCGACCGCTATTAGAAACACCTTTTTCTATAATTTTAGTGTTCCATGTTTACAGCGAGTTTCGAACCCAGGCACTACCGGTAGTAGTCACGCAGAAACTCTTTCGGCTAAGGTGGCCCTGAAACTGATATTACGAAATAAATAATTGAAATGTTTTTTTGTTTTTGTAATGTGATCGAAAAAATTTTGTATAATAAATTCTATGTTGTCTCTTTACATTTCACAAAATAACAAATAGTAACAAATTTAATTGATAAAATCTGAAGGTGAGATATCTATGGTGTTTGCATTTTTTGTGTGGTGCAGAACTCAGTGTGTTGTCTTTATTGCCGATGTTCTAAAATCCCTTACCGGGAATTTATTAATACCCAATTTTACTAAAAGTACTTAAGAGGGCCATTTGCGCTTCGCATTTCATTACCTTTCCAAGACAAGCTCCAAAGGTTAAAGCAAACATTCTCCGCAAGTTTGATATCTAGGTGGCGCTGTATGCGCTAACCGGAAACATCAGCCGAGACATCTGTTGAGTAAAACTTGATAAGTATCTTAGTGTGCACTACGACTAAAGATTGAAGCAGCTGCAAATAGGTGGCGCGCCTGCGATTAGGCATTTGGTTAGTGAATAAAATAGTTACGGATTTCGGAGTTCAAACAATCACAATCGAAAGGTAAAGTTTTGACGTGATAACGTCTTATAATTCGATTTAACAGGCTGCACGCACGAAAAAATGTGTCGTTACCTTGCTCATTAGTGTTACCTTGCTCTTTAGTGTTACCTTGCTCATTAGTGTTACCTTGCTCATATTAGTGTTACCTTGCTCATATGTAGTTACCTTGCTCATTGCATTGAATGAACTGCAAGCGAAAGCGCGGAAGGAACGACAAAGCAAACAAAGCAAACGAACGGCAAGGTTCGACATCTTACTCTCTCCTACTTAAGTGAGCGTATATATGTATGTATATGCGCATATGTACATATATAAATTCACGTATTTGTATTGGCATATGCCTTCTTATTGATTATTATTAATTTGATTTACTTGAGGAATTTAAAATAAAACCAAGTATGTTAATAATACCTGTTGTTTTAATGTTATTATTATTATTTTTTTATTATATATGAAAGAAAAAATGTATGGTAATATTTACCATATCTATACTAATATTTTAAAGAGGAAAACTTTGTTTGTTTGGTTGTAATGAATAGGCTCAAAAACTACTGGACCGATTTTAAAAATTCTTTCACCATTCGAAAGCTACATCACGAGTAACATGGATTATATTTTATTTTGGAAATAGGGCTCGAGATATAGGTCAAAACGTGGACCCGGGTAACCTTCGGATGTGTATGTACAATATGGGTATCAACTGGAAGCTGTTGGTGAATGCTTTAGTTCAGAGTATTTCCATCCGTTCCGTGACTAGGGTCTCGAGATAGAGACCAAAACGTGGACCCTAGAATGTGTTTGTACAATATGGATATCGAATGAAAGCTGTTGATAAGTGTTTTAATACGGGGTAATTTTCATACCTATTGATGACTAGGGTCTCGAAATATATGCCAAAACGTGGACCTGCCGTGTCTTTGAACCGAGTTAAACCAAACTTAGACACATTGTTAAGTAGCTATTGAAGATGATTTCCGTATAGTTTGAATACCTATTGGTAGATAGGGTCTCGAGATATAGGTCAAAACGTGGACCCGGGTAACCTTCGGATGTGTATGTACAATATGGGTATCAAATGAAAGCTGTTGATAAGTGCTTTAATACGGGGTAATTTGTTATGTTATGTTATGTTATGTTATGTTGTGTTATGTTATGTTATGTTATGTTATGTTATGTTATGTTATGTTATGTTATGTTATGTTATGTTATGTTATGTTATGTTATGTTATGTTATGTTATGTTATGTTATGTTATGTTATGTTATGTTATGTTATGTTATGTTATGTTATGTTATGTTATGTTATGTTATGTTATGTTATGTTATGTTATGTTATGTTATGTTATGTTATGTTATGTTATGTTAAGTTATGTTATGTTATGTTATGTTAAGTTATGTTATGTTATGTTATGTTATGTTGTGTTATGTTGTGTTATGTTGTGTTATGTTAAGTTATGTTATGTTATGTTATGTTATGTTATGCTATGTTTTATGTTATGTTATGTTAAAGTATATTATGTTATGTTAATGTTAACTCATTCTCTATATCCATACAAAATATCTATCAAACAAATACAATTAAAATTTTCTTTTGAAAAATGCAACCATTCAATCAGTATTTTCTTATGACGTTATCACGTTAAACTACCGACAGTAAACCGACTTTACAGACAACCTCTTTTTCGATAGAATAACTGCTATGTAAAAATTTTCACTCAACTCGCGAATGCTGATTTTTTATAACAGTTTTTCGTTGACTAAAATGAAATTGCAAGGCCAGGACGATAATTGATTAATATCAGTTTATTTTATTTTTTTTTTATTTTGGAGTTGATGGCGAGAAAAAATTAATAAAACAGTTTGAATGCATTAAACTTTGTGGCCGTTCGGTGTGGTGAGAAAAATCTTTCAGTGAACACTAAAAATTATATGCATATACTTACATGTATGTACATATATTAACCCCAAGCGAAACTCGTACAGTTCAAAAAAAATTATTTATTTTCATAAATCATAAGTAAAAAAAGTTATTGCATATTTTATTACTACAGTGATATCAATCAAGAACAAAATATTTAGACTCAAATTTTTAATTCAATTACATTTTAAGTGAGGTGAAAAAATAACATTCATGTGGTCACGGTCTTTTTTTACACGGTTTTGATATAACACGGTTTGAAAATAAAATATTTCTCATTTTTCTACACGATTTTATTCCATTTATCACCATTTAAAATTTTTTGAGCTTACATTTTTTTTGTCAAATTTAATTTTTGCGAAATATGTTCATATCACAAATTTAGGGGAATTCCGTTTTTATGCATACAAACAAATTTACTGGTCAGAGTAATTAAAATGTGTAATAATTTGTGAATTATCAATGCAATCAGACGTGATTGGTAAAGAAATTTTTTATTCAGAAATTTGTTTTTCCAACGTAACATTAAATTTAACGCATTAAGATAGAAGGTAAGCCAAAAAACATTTTATATTTATTCAGTTATTTATATTTTTTAATTGTGTTAAATATTTTATGTATCCCTTAAAGAAAATGTCAAATACAAAACTAAAACGTAAAGCAATTTCTTTGGAAACCAAAATTGAAATTTTAGATCGCCTTCGAAATGGAAAAGGCTCAACATTTCTTGGCAAAATGTTCGGTTTAAATGAAGCTACAATAAGAACTATAAAAAAAAGTTAACGAAACTGGTCTTTTTTGAAAAAAAAATGCCGATAAGAACATACTATATGTGGCCAAATCGCAAAAAAGCGGTGGTGGTTTCAAAGTTGAAAAAGATCGTGTCACATTTTTATTTTACAGTAACGCTTCTAGAGGTCGGATGTTAAAGGCCTTGCTTATCAATCGTGCACTTAAGCCTCGAGCAATGAAAGGTGTCGATTTTGGTACATTGCCGGTTAATTGGATGGGCAATAAAAAAGCATGGGTGGTGACAACTACACAGAATGGTTCATTAAATATATTGTACCAGAAACTAGGAAATCTATGAATGAAAAAGGCTTAGAATTTAAAGTTCTTCTGTTGGTAGACAATGCACCCGGGCATCCTCAGTTGGATTACGAAAATGTACAATTTTTGTTCCTGCCACCGAATACCGCATCCCTAATCCAACCACTGGACCAAGGAATTATCGCAACACTTAAAACTTACTACATCAAAAGACGTTCCAGTACATTTTGGACACTTTGGAGAAAAATAAAACTCTTACAGTAATTGATGCTTTAGATTTATCAGATTTACGACCATCAACCTTAAACGGATGTTGGACAGAATGTATAAAAAATAAAAATCCTGTGGATTGAAATACAAAAGAATATCCCAATATAATTGATTTGACACACGCAGTTGGTGGGGATGATATTGATGAACTGATGATTGCTAAAGTTCTTAGCGAAGAGGAAATATTACATTTTGCCTCACAGAATGCTGATTCTATAGGAAGCTGTGATAGTGAAGAACCTGTAAAATTAACTGCAAATTTAATTCAAGAGGGGCTTTAACTTGCAAATAAATAAGGACACCATTCAATCACAAAAGATCCCAATGTCGAGAGAATTCCAACGTGAGCTGAATTCTTGTATGGCTCGTTACAAAGAATTATACAAAGAGGTAGCAAGAATTGGCGTACAACGGCTCAGAACAGAGTTCATTGTAAAAATGTAGATGCTGAACGAGCAAGAGAAATCCAGTTCAAAATTATTCCAGCGATGATAGTGATTGTATACGCGTACGAAGCAAGCGAATGCGAGTAACTGATGATGACAGCAATTAAATTTATGTGCCTGTATTTATGATTATCACTTATTTTTTTTATTTTTTATTTTTTTATCTTAAAAATTGAATAACCTATTATTTTCGTTAACAACATATGTATCTGTTTAACATAATTATTTTTAATATAGTTCCTGAACTTGCCATACATTTAATTCATATTATTTTTAAGATTAGAGTGCATATCTTTTTTATCTTTAATAACTATGCTTGTAAAAATAAATATTGTTTACGTGATTTAATTAAATAAACATGAAAACTTAAACAATCATTGTTTGTCGCTAATTTTAATAGGTTTTAGAAATTAGAAACCAATCACCTATTTTTGCATACGGTCAATGTCTTTTTTTACACGGTTTTTTCTGGAACCGTGTAAAAACAGAATTAGGTGTAATTTAATGCCAAAGTGAAACTCGTGCATTACATAAAAGTAAAGTTAATGTAAATATTAATATGTCGTATGCATGCCTTTGTTTCTGCTATCTATTTGTAATCTATTTCGCATACTTTTAACAAGTTTTTCACAAAAGCTGAACTCAATTTCTTGCCATTTGTCCTGAAGGACCCTCTTCATGACAGCCTTTGAACTTATGCTATGCTGGCGAACTCTCCCATCGAGATAACACCACAAGTTCTCAAAGTGGCAATTTTTCTTTTAAAATGTTAAGATACACAGCCTGATTCATAATAACCTCAATAAGATACCATTCTCCTGGCCCAGATGCAGAAAATGAACCCCACACCATTATTGACCCACCACCGTGTCTTATTGTAGGCTTCATATTTTTGGCAAGCAAAGCTCCATTTGATCTTCTCCATACATAGGGTCTGCCATCTGAACCAAAAAGGTTGAACTTGCTTGCATCAGTGAATAGCAAGTTCCGCTAAAATGAAAAATCATTTGATTGATGTTCCTTGGCAAATCGCAGCATTGCTTTACGATTACATTCGTCGATATGGGGTTTACTCCTTGCTCTTCTGGCGTTGATATCAGTCTTATTGAACATATTTCTAATTGTTTGTGGGTAATATTATTTTCCCGAATCATTTTTGGCGATTGTTGCGAGTTTCGGTGCACTTAGAAATGGATCCCTTTTGACTTGCCGTAGAATATATTGTTCATCATGGAGAGTTGGAGAGAAAATTTTTATTTGCAACTTTTAATCTATTTTTAAGACTTCTATCCTCTTTGTACCATTTTATGATGTACTGCACGGCCGATCGGCTTCGATTTACAAATTCAGATATTTCCCGAAGCGATTTTGGTTTTCTTACTGATGAATTACTATTTTTCGCACTCAACACTGGTTTATCCTCATTGTTCGCCCATTTCACTTTTCCATTATCCTTTATCAACAAATTGCACAATATTCAACACATGGCTTATTGTTTGGGACTTCCCCGAACACCACCTAACGTGAACTTAGGTGTGATTGCATATAATGTTTCCTGATAAATCATCACTGTACGAGTTTGGCTTTTGCGGTGAAAATTGCAACTTATTAAATAATTTGTTTTTATTTTAATAAATAAGGAAGCATTTTAAATTTTGTTTTTGCTGTTTAATGCATTACCTAGTACACTAATTAAATAAAACCAATTACTTTGATTGCAATACTAGTCCCCCTATTTAATGTAAAATCAAATATGTAGGTGGATCCACGAGTTTCGTTTGGAACTACTGTATGTATGTATGCGTACAATTCGGTGCTTGGCTGAATTCCTCTTCAAATTTGTGATGTACGTCTTGATGAAGCTACAGTGAAGCTACAGTTTTTATGCCGCCGCCGAACAGCAAACTGTTTTTTATACAGTAGACTTATGTACATGCATGCACATAGTCCATAAAGTCGCGTACATCTTACACGTATTTTCAAATTGATTAAAAAACGCAATACAAATTTAAAGTTGAAAACATATTTTAATTATTTGTCATTTCGTTACATTCTTAAGTTACAAAAACAAAATAAAATAACAAGATTAATCACTTCATTATGTGCATAACGGTAAATACAGGGTCCGGCACTCGAAGTGTAACCAATTAAAAAAGCCATACATTTAGTTTGAAAAATTACTTTTATTCAATTCAAATTAAAAAAAGTGTGAAAATAGTACAAAATTAAGAATCAATTTGCTTTTGCTCGATATGACCACCTTTTGCCTTGACTATGGGCTTGAGACGGTCCAGAAACGCATCGCAAGCTGCCCGAATGTGTCTTGCAGATATTTTGGCCCATTCACGAACAATGGCCTTTTTTAGCGCCTCGAGACTGGTGAATCTTTTAGTTCGGACCTTTCTCTACAAAATGGCAAAAAGAGAATAATTCATCGGATTCGCGTCTGGTGAGTTTGAGAGCTGGACGGTATAAAATTCGGAACGTTGTTTCTAAGCCATTCTTGGCTCGATGAAAACGATTAGAGAGCGCCGATCTGCGGTTACGGCGACCCAAACCATTATCTGTGGCGGGTGCTGCCTCCTAGTGGCCAATCGCTGGATGGCTATCGTTTTGGGAATTTCAAAAATTTTGAGTTCTCTGGCGACAATATTCGGAAATTAACCAAAAATCCTGACTTGTTGCTGCTTTGGTGTGAGATCTTTCGCCTTTTGGATCTTGCAAGGTTTGACTTTGAGATAATTTTTCAGTGTGAGGCGGATGCGGCGGTCAGATATTTTCAGTTCTTTCGCCATTTGATTGGCACTTCGTCGGGGATTTCGCTCAAGACGCTTCTTCGCTTTTTGAACCGTTTCACGTGACGTTGCAGTCTTTTTATGACCCCCACCATGATGTTTCGCGATGCTACCAGCATTGTATCAAGTAATGGGGCGATAAACAAAAACTTTATTTTCTGTAATCTTCGCCTATTCTGCCCGCATAACACTTCGCAGAGCCTCCTTACTTGTTATTACTTGCTATCGAGCTCATTTTTCCAATAGATCCCACAGATGCTCTGATAGGATTGTGATCGGGTGACTGTGGCGGTGTTTTGAAGCGTTGTACGAGAGCCAAAGCTTATCGAGCTCGGATGTATGCTTTGCGTCGTTATCTTGTTGGAACCAAAACGTTCTTCATAAGCGATGATTTTCTCTAAGTCAAATTTCTTTTTAAACTGTGCAAATACCCCCATTAATCCATTGCCGATTCTATAAATTCTAACTGACCCACACCACTTGCCGCCATGGATCCCCACACCGTAACTCCACTATCGACGTGTTTGACTCTACCAACAACATTTTGTTTCTCAATTGCGCCAAACAATTTGACGACATCTTATCCCAAAAATTCAGAATTTACTTTGGTCTGAAAAAGTTATTTGTTTACAAAATTCTGGAGGATTATAGTAACAGACGCTTATAGTGTCAATCATGAAAAGGGAAATGGGAAGGAAAATCCCTTCAGTTCTAGGTTATTTTAGGTTAGGTTGCGTGAGTTGAACACCGAAAAAACCTCCCCAGTTCTATTCAATCAGTGTTGCCGGTGAGTAGGTGCCAACCCTGTCCAGATTATCAAATAAATGTTACCCCTGAAAACTGAAGTAGTGATGAGCGATAGTGATAGTGATAAAGAGATTCCGACTTTTTAATCACCGTGATTTTTTCATGATTTGGTGATTGCTGTTCCTAATTCGCAGCTGCGGAAGAATTCAAAAAAAATAGCCCATGGCCCTCGAAAGATTATTTTAAGTTTGCATATTTGTATCCGCTCAAAAGAAAAAACTTTAAAAAATCCCTAAGGAATTTTGTGGTACTGAAAAAAATGTCCGCCTGTAGGAGGTACCCGTTTAAGAGAAGTGTCCGTTAGGAGAGAGTACACTGTATACGTTAAGTTTATCGTGCTAATTTTAATGCGTCTGTATAATCATTTCTTAATGAGAGTTGCTGTCAGCAGACTGCAGATTCTGCCCCGATGTTCACTTTTGAACTATCAGTGAAGACTGGAATCTTGTCATGGCTAAGAACGATATCAGATTCGCAGTCACTTGTGTCGGGGTAGTTAATGTTCAAAGTTAATGTCTGTGGTTCTCTATTACGCACCAACTACCATTAATCACCCAATTGCTAGCTCATTGATTATGTGAATTTTCCATATAAAGTTCGTGTAAAGTTTCTTTCGTGACTGCTTTGTACTAACCGAACAGCTAAGTACCCACAAACTAAGTGAACTCTTGAGAATCACGAACTGGTAGATACATATAAGAAGGAAGAAATGTGATCCAACTAAGCTTCATCTGTAATTCACATCGGGCACTACGCGAGCGCAACCCAAACAAAGTGTGCAAATACAGAAAGTAACCACTGTGCATATCACTTCGTATTAAATTAAGTATTTTTTTACTCCGAGAATTTTCCTTTTGAATTGTTCAGGCGAATCATTGTCTTGGGCACGACTACATTATTTCATTATTTAATACAGCGTTGCCACATGGCTTAAATGCGGTATAAAATACTATTCGAAAAAACTTGTAACCTAAAAACATACTCACGCACTTATTTACCAATCTACGTACTTATATATTAAGCGAAGTAAAAGGTTTAAATTTGTTTGCTTTATTTCCGCGTTCAATTTAATTATATTATAATTATCCTTGCGCAAATGATTCCAGTTTTCGGAGTTATAGTCAATTCTTGAGGAATGGAAGAAGTTCTCACATTTATATGTACAACTTGTCGATTTCCTTGATTTGATCAACATTTTCGACGATTATTCAGAATGGAATCGTTGCATTCGATGTGTAGTCGCGCAGAAACCCACTTGGTCACGGCGGACGCATATACGGCCGACGAGATAAACGTGGTTCTGGTAAGAGACTCATAAATGACACAGAAAATGATGAGTAGTGAATTGGGATTGAATGTTAATCTTGCGAACATTCCATAATGATTTGCAATACACACAGAAATCTGCTCGATGGGTTTCACAAATTTTGAATGAGAGTCCAAAAGAAAGTGGAGTAATTTTTTCTCAATATTTTTTAAGAAAATTTGAAAACGGATACTCCAGGTGTTGTTGGTATAGCCGCATGACCTTGATTTTTTACCCATATTTCATTGACTTGTAGAAAATCCCAAAATTTGCTTGGAGCCTTTTAATTGGGCATCTTAAAAGTTTTGGTGGAAGTGCCTTAAGATTAAAAAGTATATCTGAACTTAAAAGTGGGGATATGAAAGTACATTTGAAGATCCTAGAAGACTTCCTACATAGGCCCATTCTTCATAGGGATGATATACTATCACCCAAACCAATACTCTTCAGGAACTTCCAAGTTATAATTAATGAACGCACAGACTGAAGAACTAATTCTATCACTTTCAAACCTGTAAAAACTTCACCAGAGCAAAAATTGTTGCTGCAATTCCATTAGATTCTAATGATACAGTAACTGCCATTTGGTTTACTGAAAACTGCTTACCAAATGTATTTAAAAATGTAATTGAAAATAGGAAAAATCAGCAACTGCGCGTGGAACTTCTTGCACCACAATAACGTGCCAGCTCACACTGCTGAAATGGGCAGTTTCTAAATTGCGCTTTCTGGCATTGAAAACATTCGTCCCTCGCTATATTCCCCGGATCTGGCCCCGTGCGATTTCTGGTTACTTCCAAAAATTAAAAAAAAAATTCAGGAGGAAAGGTATTTGGTACAATGAAGAGATACTAAATGAGGTTAATGCTGAACTTAGGAAGCTGTAAAAACGATTAAACAAACACAAATTGCAATTAGTGGTGATTATGTGGGGAAGGTGAAAAATATTGAAGTGTTTTTTATACTCTTGTTTGCTCCGCTCGGGAGCAGAGAGGCTCGGCAAGACTCTTTCATCGTATCCTGTACTGGCCTGTTGTTTTGCGCCGTCTCATCGATGGATGGATGTCGGCATCTGATAGTTCGCGCAATATCGATCTTCGCCAAGTGATCTTCGGCCGATTGTGACCTCTATTTCCTTGAGGATTCATGTCCAGTGCTATTTTTGTGATGCCATCTGATGATTTTCTAAGCGTATAACCTATCCTTCGCCACTTTCTGCATTTCATTTGCATAAGGATGGGTTCCTCATTCGTAAATCTCCACAGCGCGACGTTGCTGATGGTGTTTGGCCAGAATATTCTGGAGGTATTTGTTGACGAAAGATTGTAGCCTCTGTATTATGGTGGAGACCATCCATGTTTCCCTTCCGTACAAAAATACTGAATTCGCGCATGAGCTGAATACTCGCAGTTTAGTGCGCCTGGAGATTTGCGAGCCCACCCATACTGTATGCATTCGCCTGAACGCCTCCCTTTGTTTTGAACCAAGATTAAAAAACAAAATTTAAAAAAAATGTTTCCTTTTTTTCTATTTAATTCAACGTACTTTTGTTAGTTCTCCATACATAAATTTAGTACAAATATTATATGGGATTCCGGAAAAAATTTACCTCCATAGAAGCTATTTTAAAGATTCAACCTTCCCATAAAAAATAAACAAATAATTGGCGCGTACACTTCTGTTAGGTGTTTGGCCGAGTTCCCCCTTCTTTTTGTGGTGTGCGTCTTGAATTTGTTCCACAAACGGAGAGACATACAGTTTTAAGCGGCCGACTTCGAACGGCAAATGGTTTTTATGAGGACCTTTTTAATGGGAGGGACGACCGCTAGAAGAAAAAACATTTTCTATTATTTGATGTTCATGCACGGACATTCAGACCTACTCACGCACCAACCCATTTAACTACGGCGGTCGCACCTTTCCAAACAATCCCCTTATTTTATTCTGCCGCAGTCATATATTTTTAATAAAGAAGCTGAGCAACCGTTCAATGTAAGTATATGCATACAAGGTGAAGTCCAAAATAAACAAGACTAACGTCATAAAAATGTTTTTGATGGCGCCATCTTCTAAATGAGTTAGTGCGTTGGAAGATACATCTCTAGTTGACTTCCAGTGAAAGCTTGGTGACATTCGGTTCAGTGGAAGCGAAGTTATTGCGTCTAAGTGTCAGTATGAATGCGTCATCGGTACAAAAATGAGTTTCGAACAAAGAGCTATTAATATCAAATTTTGTTTACCGAAACATTTGAATTGATGCAAAAAGTTTGTGGCGATAATTGTCTATCTTGTGCCAGAGTTCATGAGTAGTTTACACGTTTCAGAGATGATTGCGAGGACATAAATGACGATGAACATACGAGCCGCCCAAAATCAGTAATCACCAAAAACTCCATCGAAATTGTTTGTAAATTTATCAAAAATTAACCGAAATCATTGTTGAAATTCATGGAATCGGAGTTGAATATCTCCAAAACATCGATTTATCGCATTTTAACTGATCATTTGGGTTTGTGAAAGATCTGTGCACGTTTCATTCCACATAAATTAACTGAGGACCAAAAATTGCTCAGAATTTAACGTTCCAAAGACCTCATTAAAGAGGCTAGAAAAGACAAGAACTTCTTTACAACATTGTAACTGGTGTTGAAACGTGGTGTTTCCAATATGAACCTGAAACTAAGCCCCAAAGTGCCGAATGGAAGGCGCCAGACGAGCCACCACAAAAAAAAACGCGTTTGGAGAAGTCAAAAATCAAGTCGATGCTCATTTGCTTCTACGATTCCAAGTGAAGTGTACACAAAGAGTTCGTGCCAATGGCTCAAACCATCAATGCAATTTTCTATCTTGGCGTTTTGAAGCGTTTGTTGCATCGCGTTCGTCGAATTCGCCCTGAATACCGCGAAGGCTTCCTCCTTATTGCATCCTCCTACCGCTTATTTCATGATAATGCACCATCTCATCGATCCACTCTTGTGACTGAATTTTTGACTAGAAATCGCATTTTAACCATCAATCACTCACCGTATTCCACTGATATGGCTCCGTCTGACCTCTATCTATTCGAAAAATTGCATTTGTCCATGAAAGGAAAACGTTTTGCGTCCGTAGAGGTCATCCAAAAAGTTTGTACCGACATCCTAAAGGACATTCCGGATTCCGGTCAATGACCTGAAACACTCTTTCGAAAAGCTTTTAGATCGCTCAAAACACTGTATTGAGGGCAGAGGGGATTATTTTGAATAAAGAAACTCGAAGTTATCAGAACAAACCTCCTGCCGTTTATATTTTCACTTATTGTTTATTATGGGCTTCATTCACCTTGTATATCTGCATAAGACGCTTATCAACTCATGAAAAATATTCTTTTTACGAATTTGATTAACTTTTATTCAATTTATTTGCGTTTATTGTAGATTCCACGTAGATGTGGCAACACAAGCTGTATACTTTTAAATCACATCGATTTGTGGCAAATTGCGACGACTCAATTGCTTTTCCTTTTTATTTTTTCCATCTGTTAAATTTAATTTCTTATGATGAGGTTTTCAACATTTTGAATGATTTGCGGTTAAATTGATTGTTGCCGCCGCTAGTGCTGTTGTCAATGATCATTGTTGTTGCTGTTGTTACATTATGAGTTTTGTTGGCAATTCGTTTCGAAATCCAATTTCAATTTCAAATAAACGCTTATGCGAAAAATCATTTGTACGTTACGTACGTGTTGCATCACCGATGTCGAGTGTCGGCTACGCCAGCGCCAATTGCTGGCTGCTCGCCGCTGTGCCGCTGTGCCTTTGTTGCTTGTTGCTCGTTGTCCGACGATTTGTCGGTGTTTGCTGTTGATTGCAGGGTGCTGACACAAACACATACCTGTTTACCTATACATATATGCGTGCATGTATGTATGTATGTACATAAGTACATAGTTTGTATGTAAAGCAGCGGGGAAGTGATTTGTCGGTAATGGCGAGCAAGCCGGACGTTGATGGAAGTTTAAATTGGTTGCATAGCACATCTGCCAATATCGTAGACTTATGAACTTTTGCCATTGATGCTGCCAACACTCTCGGTCGAATCAAAATGGTGGCCCGGCGTGGCTGAGAATTGGAAAAACTACTAATTTTGTCCTCTATTGGCATCGATTGTGTGAATCAATCAGAAGGTTTTGCACTGTATTGCATTGCACTGAAATTTGAGTAGATATTTGAAGCGCTGTTACACATATGAACACACATACATAAATATGTAGGTATATTTGTATACCGACTTTCAAGGAAACATTTCCACTTATATGTTGTATATTTTATTTAATTCCCACCTTTAATGTAATTGATCCACTTTTGCAGCAATAAAGCGACTGAATTGCTTACAAACGATCTATTTAAGTGAGTGTTGCATTATTATTATAACTACTTATTATTATTACGAGTATTACAGAAACATAAGCACTTTTGTGGAATCTGCCATTGTTCCCTAGCCATTCTTATATTGGAACTCATAATACACATTCGGGCACAAAAATAGGTACACCATATATTTTATTATTAAAATTATGTTGAAATTAAAATTATCTTTAAATTATGAAGATTTTTTTTTTAAACACTCCAAGGCGCGCCTCATCTCATATCGCCATCGTCCAAGTTTCTACGCCATGCGTTAGGACGGACAAGATAAGAGACTTATAGAGTGTCAGTTTCGCTCGCCGAAAGAACTTTACTACTTTACAACTTTACTACTCAATTTCCTTCTTAGTCCAAAGTATCACTTGTTGGTAAGAAAGATTCTACGTTGGATTCAAGGACGTTATTATCGGTGTTAATGCTGGTTCCTAGTTAAACGAAGTCCCTTACAACTTCAAAATCGCAGATATGAACACTTACGTGGGTGCCGATACGCGAGTGTGCCGACTCATTGTTTGAAGACAGGAGGTACTTCGTTTTGTACTCGTTCACCACCAGATCCATTCGCTTTATTTCTTTATCCAGTTTGAAAAAGGCAGAACTAACAGCGCGGTTGTTAAGGCCGATGATGTCAATATCATCGGCATACTCCAACAATTATACACTTTTATAAAAAAAAAACTCTGTCTGAGCGATTTAGTTTTAGAGCCCGTATGATCTTTCCCAGCATCAGGTTAAAGAAGTCAAACGACAGCAAGTAACTCTGCCTAAACCCTTACAATTTTGACGGAGCAGCGCCGTATTATTTTTGCGGGCATATACACAGTATGTTCAATAAATAACAGAACTATTTATTTAAATCATGGAACACGTAGAGCTATCTATTAAACTTTGATCATATTGAAAAGGTACAAGCGTCAGCTTTCAACCGCAGCTAAGTTCATGAAAATCGTTTGACAGGTTAAAAAGTTACGCGCCTTTTATTGACAGTATGTTTCGTGCTTGTGTCGTAAAAATACAATGGAGCAAAGAGCAAATATTAAATTCTGTGTTAAACTTGGAAAAACATTTAGTGAGACGTACGAATTGATGCAAAAAGTTTATGGTGATGATTGTTTAGCTCGTTCAAATGTATATATATTAATTGGTTTAAACGATTTAAAAATGGTCGTAAAGATTTGAATGATGATGAAAGACCTGGTCGTCCAGAAGCAAGTAATCGTGCTGAATTGGTGGAAAAAGTCCGCGAAATCATTGCTGTTGACGGAAATTTCACTGTAAGAATGTTGGCTGAAGAATTAAATTCATCTACTGGTACTACTTGGAAAATTTTAACTGACGATTTGGGTAAAAGATAGGGTTGAGCACGCTTTGTTCCACACCAATTAAATGAAGATCAAAAAATCGCTCGAGTAGAGCATTGTAAAGGCATCATTTCAACAGCTGAAAATGATCCAGATTTTCTTGATTCGATCATAACTGGTGATGAAACATGGTGATTCAAATATGACCCTGAAACTAAGCGTCAATCTGCAGAATGGAAGACGAAAGGGGAGCCAAAAGTAAAGAAATTGCGTTTTCAGAAGTCAAGAATCAAAACAATGTTGATCACGTTCTACGATTCCAAGGGTATTGTACACAAGGAATTTGTTGCAGAAGGTCATACTGTTAATGGAGAATACTATTTACAAATTTTACATCGTTTGTGGTCAAGCATTGTTCGTGTAAGACCTGAATATCCAGAGGGGAAACAGCTGCTTTTATTGCATGATAATGCACCACCCCACAAAACCAAAAATGTTCGTGAATTTTTTATGCAAAAACACCACCCTCCGTATTCTCCTGATCTATCACCATGCGACTATTTTTTGTTCCCTAAATTGAAAACTGCCATGAAAGGTGCGTTTTATGATGATATTCCAGTCATTCAAGCAGCCGTGACACAGGTGTTAAAGAACATTCCCTTAGATGACATAAAAAAGTCCATGCATACGTGTTTTATTCTACATCTGAAAAGTTTTGTTATTTATTGCACATACTGTGTAGACAACTCTTTTTTTTCAATTGAACTTTCAACTCAAAGTTCACAAGTGTCAAATATGATTGACATAGGACGCCATTTGCAAAACCTATACATCTTTCGCCAGGTTGATAAATTTTGAGCCACCTTGTATGATGGGGCGCGCTTCTCAATGCTTTTTAATTAATTATATTATACTATTTTATTATATTTTTTAGTTTCTTACTTATTAAATTTCTTATTTTTTTTGCATATAAACCTCCTTTAAACGTCTTTGAAGCCAATATTGCCAGCTGTGTTTTAGCGTTGAAACTGAAGCAAATTAAAAACAAGGCTGTGCACCTTACTCAAAAATTTTCTGAATTAAAATATTCCTCACTCTCTCTCTCTTAGCATCACAGTCTGTGGTGGACCATAGCTTCATCAACAATCCTCCTCCATTCAGTCTCCCCCTCGCCTCATTCCTCTAATTACGAACGTTCATCGCTTTTAAGTCTGCTTCTACGTCATCAAGCCATCTCTTTCTTGGTCGGCCTGTCTTTCTTCCTCCAATTGGCCGCAAAGTTAACACCCGTTTTTGACTCTTTCGTTGGGGGATTAAAGTATCCCAAACAACTTAAATTAGATGCTTTATACGTATAAATAATTGGAGGGTATCTTTCTGGGTATTTGACCGAGCTTTTCCCCCTTCGTTTTTATTTCATTCTAGCTACCATATTTAACTGATTTACATTTGTCAGATAGGTGTGCTAAAGCTTTCTCAAACTTATTTCGTATTTCCTACTTTGTCGAAAAATGTACTTTTAATTTTCCATAAATTCGGTGCCCCAATGATTGCGTATTGTGCAAAAATTTGCTTGGTTGTTTTCATATACATACATACATATATATGTATGTATTTCTGAAAAACAATTTCTCACAAATGGCACTTAATTTTATGAAGAACGCGAGTTATGTTCGACTTCAGGGCGACCATCGTTTGTGGTTTGCTTCGATAGAAGATTTCACCTACCCTCTCCGAAACGGATCACATGATTTCAGTGGCCAGTTAATATCGCCGCCACACGAGATGGCCGAGCTCTAGAACTTCTCTTCCAATAAATTCAATGCTTCCTGTACAGTACGGGGATTTGGCGAACAAATTACTGATTTTTATATTTAAATTTTAACAATTTCAATGCCTTATTCGTTTCGAGTTCTGTGGTTTAAAGTCAAGAATAAATAAATAGCTTTATCATGAAGGCCTTTATATTCTTTTCGTAACACAAATAACATTTTTGCATACGTATTTTCACAGACCAATTAATCTTTAATTGTATTTGAAACAGAATTATCGAGGGCTAATCAATATGTAATTTTACTCATAAGGGATTAGTTGAGGACTAATTAATGCTCAATTGTATCACTTTGCGATTAATCCGGGTCTATGCCATTTAGAAAGTAGTAGCATTAGTGTTTGCATGACTGCGTACCTATGACAATGACTGTATGTGTAGTATAATATTGATACATACATACATACATATATGTGGTATGTAGGTGTATAAAGCCTACAACCAAATTGGAGAGTAGCGAAGACACAGAACCGCGAATGCTCCAGTTGCTCAGTAATTGTGGAGGTGTAGGTATTTTTAATTTATGAAATGGCAGCATCGCGGGAGGGATCAGCCTGCGACCGCATTTAAAATGCCTACGTGTGTATGTATGCGTTTGAGCGTAGCTGTAGCCATTTGCATGCAACATTTATGATAACTGTTCGCATCGCATACTCGTACTTTGAACAGCGAACACTTTCCATTTGTAATGTTGGTGGAAAAGCACTCGCCGTTATTCCCTTGCCAACAACAGCAACACTCGCATCGACGATTCAATTGCGTTGGGATTTCATGTGAAATGGCATAATTAACATGAAAGTGTGCGCATTAAATTAATTTGCTTGGCGTTATTATTACCTCATTGAGGAGCTGTTGCTATTATTATTCGGCGAATGCGTTGTGGATAATTAACCTGTAAAATATGGTTGTATGTATGTATACTTGTACCTAATACTGAGTGCGTGTGTAATTGTAGCAAGTACGCAAAAGAAATTCTTAAAAAAAATTTACTAGCACATGAAGTTTAAGCAAAAGACAAAATATTTTTTTTTTTTAATTAGGTTATTCTTTGAGAAATACTTTTTAATAATTTTTAAGGACAAGAAAGCTGTTGCAGGACAAGAAAGCCGTTGCAGTTTATGAAATTCAAGCGTCATCCAAT
This sequence comes from Anastrepha ludens, assembly GCF_028408465.1. Classification (NCBI taxonomy): domain Eukaryota; kingdom Metazoa; phylum Arthropoda; class Insecta; order Diptera; family Tephritidae; genus Anastrepha; species Anastrepha ludens. The sequence continues at coordinate 134,646,158 of NC_071498.1, read as the reverse complement.
ACTGTAAAGAGCTCTGTATAATTAGTGCTATTTTTCCTGATAAATCAATGGATTTACTTTTTGCCACATGAATATTTACTTCATCATATTCATCCTTTTTTCTATTAACTATGATTAAACCATCATTGAAGGGGGCTTAGGACCGTCGTCCTGCTGATAAAATCGGTAATTTGCACTGCATCTTCGGAAAAAACTGCAGCCAAGAGAGTAAAATTACTAGAGAACGCATGAACTTTGGCTTCGGCCACAAAGATTCACTTCCGTCTCAGCTAGACTTTGGTAAAAGAAACCCGAAATTTCGCCGAACATTTCTTTAAATTTTTGTATTAAAAATTGTATAAACTTTTAGTTGTTGTCATTTTTAACACTGGTACCAAAGCCAAAATTATTGTTAGAAAAAAATACTTTGAACAATCTACATGCATACATACATATGTGCATATGCGTGTACGTATGCGGCATTAGCAGTTTTAGAAATAGCTTCTACTGACATTGATATCTGATGATAAGCCCGTACCAAATCAATCTTTAAGATAATATTCCACACTCCGGGAACTATATGGGCTGCAAAGAAGCGTATGTTTATGCATTACGGGTGCCATGAGTACAATTTCTGGCGAAGCCCTAAATGCTATGCTTGATTTGCTCCCCTTGGATCTGAAGATACAACAGGAAGCAATAAAAGCAATGTGTAGACTCCGTAAATAAGGTTTCAGGACACAGAGAAATCTTTAAGTTGCTATCTGAGCAGTATCCTCCATTTTTGGCACCTAAAGACGACCTGATACCCATAGGTTTATTTGGAAGGAAATTTGATGTCAGATTTCCAATCCAGAATGCATTCAGGGAGGTTTGACGGATATTTTCTTTACCGATGGGCCCAAGAATGAAAAAGGGTCTGCAGCCGGATGGTACTTAAACGATAGTAATAAGTATCACCATGCTATGGGGAAAATGGCAACTGTTTTCCAAACGGAAATGTTTGCTATCCTGTAAGTAGCCGAATGGATAATCGAGAGGAGATGGAGCAGGAAACAGATTGGAGTTTCCAGTGACAGTCAGGTTGCACTGAAGGCCCTGGAGAACGCGAAGCAAACCTTAAAGATTATTCAAGAATGTAAGAAGAAGCTTAATTCTGTCGCGAGACAGAACAGGCTTGTACTTATATGGGTTCCAAGACACTCCAGTGTTCAAGGAAACGAAATTGCCGATGAAATGGCCAACCGTGGATCAGCGGTTCTCCCCACAAAGGCCAGAGCCAATAATCGGAATCAGTTCCGCAGGAATCATGAATTGGATCAGCGACTTTGTATGCAATTTACATAAAGAGCGATGGTCCGGTCTAGAACGCTGCAGAATTGCAAAGTGTTTTGTGACAAGTTCGAACAGAAAACTGTCGAACTTTCTACTAAAACTTGGAAGGAAAGACGTTCGGTTGATGGTCAGTATTATTACAGGACACAACCCATGGGGTCAGCATATGATCACCATTGGAATCATTAAGGACCCGATGGGGCTGTCTTGCTTGGAGGAGGCGGATAGCACTGAGCACCTTTTCTGTGAGTGTCCTGCCTTTGCTAGAGCAAGGCTATGAGTTTTGGGTTCCGATGTCATGAGAATGAGTAATATTCGTTCCCTAAACCTGGAGGATATTTACAGATTTGCCAAAGAATCAGGAAAATTCTCACAGGACTAACTACGTTTATCTCTGTCCCTATTCTTTCCTATCTCTTTCTGTGATACTTTTCTCCTTCCCTCCTTGACTATTTACCCCCTTTCTAGAGCTCTAAACACAATGGGCTTTTTAGCCTGAGTGTTTTAGGAGTCACCAAATCTCTTGGTGCTCCTTGGTATTCAAATTTCAATTTCAAGAGAATATTTTTGTGCGAAGATCTGTATTAAGTCATGAACGTGAGAGGGGCTTATAGATTAAGAATAATAAAAAAATTGTATGTACGATAGTCAGCATAAGATGTGCAATCATTACACTCGTTTTCAGAAACAAGATGTAAAGGTGATGTTACATGCTACGCAGATGCGGGACAAATTCCAGTTTTAATTAGAAAATCGAACTCAGTTTTGGCTACTTTAAATTTAATGGGATCTATGTCCATATTGAATGTTTAATGAATTTAGTATAATCAAGTTCTGATGCCGAAGAAGGAAATAATCTCAGAAATTTTGCCCATATGTTTTCGAGCACAAAAAGTTTTGTATATGAAATTTTTGCATAAATCGAAGTTGCTTTGACCGAAATATTTGTTAAAGGATTAATAAGGCGGTTAGTTTTTGAGTCAATCAAAAGGCCGAACTTTGTCATAAAGTCAGTCCCTAAATATATTTTTGTGTTATATCAGTTATTAAAACTCAAAGGGAGCACTTTGAGAAAGTCAACTATAGATGAAATAGTTTTTACCAAAAGTTTTTATAACACTTCCATTTGGAGCAATCAAAATTACGTAAAAGTACGTTCACATATGCAGTAATTAGCAATAAATCCACAAAACTAATCTGCCCGTTCACATACTGCTTTGAAAGGTTTTTCTTCATAGAAAATGGTTTGGTGGAATATTTTAGAGTTTTTGGTTTATTTAATTTTTGTTAACTAAAGGGTGATTTTTTAGCTATTATCTTTTTAAACAGTTGGTTTAAACAGCTGACGCACGTTTCGTGTTTTCTTTGACTGTCAAACATCTTCAGTTTTGTCTATAATTTAACTGTGAATCGTCTTACAAACGAACAACGCTTGCAAATCATTGAATTTTATTATAAAAATGCGTGTTCTGTTAAGAAAGTTTATCGCGCGCTTCTTCCATTTTATGGTCAGTTTAATCGACCCACTGAAGCGGCTATTCGAGCTATTGTGACTAAATTTAGAACAAAATTTACATTATTGGACATCAAACCACCAACACGCTTACGTAGAGTGCGAACTGAAGAAAATATCGCAGCTGTATCGGCCAGTGTTAATGATGACCATCGCCGTTCGCAGCAATTGGGCCTCTGTTACTCAACAACGTGGAAAATTTTGCGAAAGGATTTAGGTGTGAAGCCTTTCAAAATACAGCTGGTGCAAGAATTGAAGCCGAACGACCTACCGCAACGCAAAAGTTGGCCGAAGATCCACTTTCTTATCGAAAAATTGTGTTCAGCGAAGCTCATTTTTGGATCAATGGGTACGTAAATAAGCAGAATTGTCGATTTTGGAGTGAAGATCAACCAGAAGAATTGCTACCAATGTATCCAGAAAAGGTCACAGTTTGGTGCGGTTTATGGGCTGGAGGTATCATTGGACCGTACTTCTTCAAAGATGCGGCGAATCGTAACGAAACTGTGAATGGTGAGCGCTACCGTGATATGATATCCAACTTTTTTTTACCCAAAATGCAAGAGCTTGACTTGCATGACATGTGGTTTCAGCAAGACGGTGCCACATGTCACACAGCACGCGTAACAATGGACTTGTTGAGAGGCGAGTTCGGTGAGCATTTTATTTCACGTTCGGGACCTGTCAACTAGCCACACAGATCGTGCGATATAACGCCTTTAGACTATTTTTTGTGGGGCTATGTTAAAGCTCATGTCTATTCATACAAGCCTGCTTCAATTAACGCATTGGAAGACAACATTAAAGCATTTATATGTGTGACACCGGCCGAAACATTGGAAGGAGTATGCCAAAATTGGACTAAGCGGATGGACCATTTGAAGCGCAGTCGCGGTCAACATATGCATGAAATAATCTTCAAACATTAAATTATATGGACTATACTATCGATTTAAATAAAAATTGCATGAATTTTTCTGAATTTTATGAGTGTTTTTTTGAAAAACTTTCCTATAGCTCCTAAAAAATTACTCTTTACAACTTACCTAGGTGTTCCAACAGACAAACTTTTGAAATGAGCACTCTGTAAAAAATATTACCTAATTAGACGCGGGGATTACAATTTTAGTCCACTCGTATTTAACTTCAAATAAACGGCCTAATCGTGGGTCTACTTTTTCAATTTTGTGCTAAAGTAGTAGTTCTGCATATTATAGCCAGCTATTGAAACGGGAATTGACATCTTAAAGCTAAGTTTAAATTGGCTACTGATTAAAGGTGGGGGGATTACATATGTAATCCACGCGCCTAATGGAGGGTTAAATGCTCTCAATTTATATTATATATGGTTTTACAAAATTTTTGTCATGAACAAAAAGTCGTCGAGGAAAATCAATTTTGAAGAATTCTCGAACCTTGTGTGGATGAGATTCGAGCCCATGGTAGTCATGCACCAACCCATTCGGCTGTGGTGGCTTAGGCTGGTTTTTAAAGTAGAACCGAGTTTAAATTTAATTCCACCACAAGCTGGTACTACAGTTGGTTTTAAGCAACTTAAAATAAAAAAAAATTAACGAAGGGCGTTCGAGAAGGAGATTTCAGTGTAATAAAAGATGAAAGATTGTTAAGACACCCTAATCCAATTGAGTTAGACAGCTTTTTTTCAACAAAAAGAAAAGAAAAGACATTTGAAATATTTTCGAACATTTTTTGGTTTTTCTGTTTTAACTTACCACAAAGTGGGGGACTTTAAGTTGTATAGTTTTTGTTAAAAAATGAACCACATTTTTGTAAAAAGTTAAAAAATAATTAAATAAATACTCAAAACTTTGCGATATGTCGCGATGCTATTATGAACGCAGGTGTACAAGTATATCAATTTATTATAAAATACATAATTTTATGCGAGATTTACTTACTTTCAACTCTTCTGCTGTTTCTAATTTTGAGTGTAAGTTTATAAACCTACATTTGTGAGATGACTTTAAAATATAATATATTATATTTGTGGCAAATCTGCTTCTCTCCAAAACCTAGTACTAAATTGACTAAGGAAGAAGAAATTACGAAATTAAACCCAGTTCTAAATATTTAGTCCCAGTTTAAATAAGTCTAGAATAACGCGTGACTATGATTATGCGGGTATAGTTAAGGGGTCCCGGCGGTCTTGAGTTTTCAAAATCCATTTGTTTTCTTATTTCTCGAAAGCATAGGCTTTTAAGAATTACTGACAAATTTTTGGAAGGATATTCCAGTATTTTCGATTTTACAGCCGTTTTAGCAGGTAGAATCAAATTCGTTACCCGGCGACATCAGTGGTCGCATTATCCACTCTCAAAATTTTAAATTCAATTAGCTCAAAACTACTTTTTTTCGGCCTGGTGTTGTCAAAGAAAAAACTATTCAACCGAATCGTTTGAAATTGTAATAAGACCGTACCAGAGTCATATTATTATTTCAATTATTTCGTATTTTTTTAATTAAAAACTGAAAAAAATACCGATTTTTAGATGGTCAAATTCAAAACCGCGCCATTTTGACAATTTTTTTTATTCTAGTACGGGGTATAGCTACAGCCATACTGATTAATAATTTTTTTGGTTTTTGTGTTTCAGATAAATAGAAGAGTCAAAATGGAAAACACCGTCAGGTCCAATTTTTTGCAAGGGTCAACTTCAGCGCCATTTTTTAAGTTATTAAAAAAAAAATTTTTTTTTTCAGTTTTGTATGTAAAAGAAGTTAAATAAAAAGCCTAAAAAATTTAAATATCGTTTTTCATTTTTTTATTGGAAAAAAATTCCCGAAAATACCCTAAATTTTCGAGCTCTGGACCACCGGGACCTCTTACGTCATAAGTCATGTTAGGTCAATTCATCCGGTTAGCTTGTGGATGTGAATTTGTCCAAAATAGTGTCACTCAAGAAAAAGAAAAGTTGAATACTAACGAAATACTTTGATCTGGACCACTTTTCGGTTACTACCAAAGTTAAAGTTTCTATTTTTTTGTGTACCTTTTTGAATTTTTTTTATCTCCTTGTTTCTTTGTTTCTGTGGGCAAAAAGTAAGGTGAATTTGGTTGTAAAATGAAAAATCTTTATTTATTGCTGTAAATCAATTTTATTCCCTTCAAAATAATCCCCTCTCGATGAAATACACTTATGCCAACGATTTTTCCAATCCCCGAAATATGCCAAATAGTCCATTTCCGGTATACCCATCAGCACCTTCTTCGATTCAGCTTTTATCTCCTCAATCGACTCGAAACGCGTTCCCCGGAGTGGTCTCTTGAGTTTTGGGAATAGCCAGAAGTCACACGGAACCAAATCAGGCGAATACGGTGGTTGTGGAACGATATGCGTGGAACGAAGAACGAGTGCAGTGTGAGACGGTGCATTATAGTGATGCAAAAACCAAGAGTTGTTGGCCCATAATTCTGGTCTTTTTAGATGAATTGCTTCACGTAAACGAAGAATAACGCTCAAATAATATTCCTTATTAACAGTTTGGTCAGGTGGAAGGAATTCATAGTGCACCACACCACGAAAATCAAAAAAACTGTCATCATGACCTTTATTTTTGAATGACTTTGACGTGCTCTTTTCGGTCTGGCCTCGCCTTTAGCACGATATTCGCTTGATTGGTGGGTTGTTTCATGGTCTTAAGCATAAATCCAAGTCCCATCTCCCGTAATGATGCATTTCAGCTTGTCCTGATAGTCTGAAAGCATTGTTTCACACACATCAAAGCGACGACTTTTTTCCAAGAAATTGAGAGTTTTCGGTACCAAACGAGATTTGACTTTTCGTAGGTCCAAATGGTCTTTCAAAATAGTTTTCACAGATCCTTCTGATATTCCGATCATATCAGTAAGGTCTTTAACAGTCAACCAACGATTTTTGAGACCTAACTCCTTCACTTTATTGACGTGTTGGTCATCTGTTGACGTCGATGGTCGTCCGGAGCGCTCCAAGTCATCAACGCGTTCTCGACGCTCTTTGAAGACTTTGTACCACTTATAAACATTTTTCTGCGACATGGTCGAATCACCAAATGCCTTCTGCAACATGCTAAACGAAAACAAAATTTGATGGCACTCCTCTGCTCAATCAAATCAGACATTGTAAAAATCGAAAAATGCACTCTTGGTCGTTTGGTAAACACAAGCGTAAATATATTACTGATAATGACATTCACATGAGAGTTGGCCCAGATGTTATTAACAGTGCTGCCTCATGAAAAAAATAACTAGAGCGAAATTTTAATCCCGCGAAATTTGACAAATAAATTCAATAAGAGAACATACGGTCTTAAAGGACATCTGCCGGAATATGCGGTACACAAGGTGAAGTTCAAAATAAACAAGACGACGTCATAAAAATGTTTTTAATGGTGCCATTTTTTAATGAGTTAGTGCTTTGGAAGTTACATCCCTAGTTGGCTTCCAGTGTAAGCTTGCTGACATTCGGTTCAGTGGAAGCGAAGTTAAAGTGTCAGTATGTTTGTGTCATCGATACAAAAATAAGTTTCGAACAAAGAGCTAATATCAAATTTTGTTTACCGAAACATTTGAATTGATGAAAAAGTTTATGGCGATGATTGTCTATCTCGTGCCAGAGTTCATGAATGGTTTACACTCGTTTCAGATATGGTTGTGAGGGCATAAATGACGATGAACATACGGGCCGCCCAAAATCAGTAATCACCGAAAACTCCATCGAAATTGTTCGAACATTTATCAAAAATGAACCGAAATCATCATTGAAATTCACGGAATCAGAGTTGAATATCTCCAATGGGTCAAACCGTCAAAGCAATTTTCTATCTTGGCGTTTTGAAGCCATATTCGGTGAATTCACCCTGAATACCGTGAAGGAGGAAGATGACGCTTTTTCCATGATAATGCTTTTTCTATGATAATCTCATAGAACCACTTTTGTGACTGATTTTAAAATCGCATTTTAACCATCAATCACTCACTGTATTCCACTGATATGGCTCTCTGTGACTTCTGCCTATTCGGAAAATTGCATTTGTCCGTGAAAGGAAAATGTTTTGTGTCCGTAGAGGCCATCCAAAAGTCTTGTACGGACATCCTGAAGGACATTACGTATTCCGGTCAATGACCTGAAACACTCTTTCGAAAAGCTTTTAGATCGCGCAAAACATTGTATCGAGACCAGAGGGGACTATTTCGAATAAATAAACTCGAAATTATCAGAAGAAAATTTCTGACATTTCTACTTTAGCTCAGTCTTGTTTATTTTGCACTCCCCCTTGTATTTTTTACGTAATACATAAATTCATTTACAATTAATTTTCGGTACTTTAGAGCACCTGTTATGTAAGAAACTAGAGTTGTCCAAGACTGGTAAAAATACCACTCAACACATTCCCCACGTCAAGTGGTTTTTTGGAAATTTGCAATTCGAAAGTTTGAAAATATTGGACATCTTTTTTTAATAAAATATTCAACATCTTCTTTTTCATTTAGATTGCAGAGTATACAATTATTATTATATTATTACTAAAAGATCACTTAAACGGCATTAGTACCCTGAAAAAGCCAGACGGAAGCTACACAAGGAATCCAGAGGAAACCAGTCAACTTCTGCTGGACACTCACTTCCCTGGATCACTTGTGCTAGACGAGATCTCTGTACCGGCAGAAACTACTACATCTGCGGGTGCTGAGAACTTAAAACTAGCAAACAAGCTATTCCATGAAAAGCGGGTACAATGGGCGATATCAACATTCAGCCCATACAAATCTCCTGGTCCTGATGGGATATTCCCCTGTCTCTTACAGCAGGGTGCACACCATATTATCCCTAATTTGACCAGACTATACAAAGCAAGCTTACTGCTAGGATATTTGCCTACAAAATGGGCTGAGGTTAAGGTCGTATCTATTCCAAAGGTAGGGAAAAAACCCGAACAATTGCCTAAATCATACAGACCAATTAGTCTCAGCTCATTTTTCCTCAAAACAATGGAAAAGATAGTTGATCAGTATATTAGGGAATACAATCTAGCTAAATTCCCACTGCATCGACTTCAATTTGCCTATCAACAGGGAAAATCCACTGAGACTGCAATACACAGCCTGGTAACAGTTATTGAAAAGGCTATTGAGTCCAAACAGATAGCTCTATGTGCATTTATTGACATATCAGGAGCTTTTGATAACACCTCCTATGAGGCAATCTATAATGCCCTATATCTAAAGGAGGTACCTGAACCCATCACTAGATGGATAATATTCATGCTGAAATCTAGGACGATCAGCACCGAACTAGGAGGAACAATCAAATCTATTAAAGCCACAAGAGGTTGCCCTCAAGGTGGCGTACTCTCACCTCTTCTGTGGACTCTAATCATAGATGAACTTCTCCACAAACTGAATAACCTAGGATTTCACACTCAGGGTTACGCTGATGACCTAGTAGTTTATGTATTAGGCTGGCATGAGGAAACCATTTCGGATCGCATGCAGCAAGCCCTTACAATAATAAACAAATGGTGCACGGAAAAAGGGCTCTCCATCAACCCATCCAAAACAACTCTTGTACCGTTTACTAGGAGAAGGAACATAAATCTCAAATGTCCGACCCTTAATAGAACAACACTTGAACTCTCGACAGAAGCGAACTATCTTGGCGTTAGTCTTGACAAAACGCTTACGTGGAACTCCCATATTGAGAGAGTTACTTCAAAAGCCACAAGGGCATTCTTTGCCTGTACAAGGCTTTTTGGCAAGACATGGGGACTAAGCCCTAGATGACCTTCTGGACATTCACCACAGTTGTAAAACCCATAGTCACCTATGCATCTTTAGCATGGTGGCCCAAGGTCAAGCAAAGAAAGGCGGCAAACGAATTAAGCAAACTGCATCGCCTGGTATGTGTTGGCATTACAGGGGCTATGAAAACGTGCCCCATGGATGCATTGGGTGTGCTCCTGAACATACCACCGCTTCCAATTCTAATTGAAAGGGAAGCTCGCTCGAGTGCCTTAAGACTAAAAGGTATATCTGAACTTAAAAGTGGGAATATGAAAGGACATTTAAAGATCTTAGAAGACTTCCTACATAGTCCCATTCTTCATAGGGATGATATACTATCACCCAAACCAATACTCTTCAGGAACTTCCAAGTTATAATCAATGAACGAACAGACTGGAGAACTAACTCTATCACTTTCAAACCTGGCTCCCAGCTATGGTTTACTGATAGGTCCAAATTGGAAAATGGTAGAACAGGGGCAGGAATCAATGGGCCCAAATTCAAAAAATCGATTCCGATGGGATCCTACCCAACTATATTCCAGGCAGAAATACATGCCATTAAAATATGTGTGAGAGAATGCCTTAGGAGGAAAATGAGAGGTACTCACATCTACATACTTTCAGATAGCCAAGCGGCTCTAAAAGCCCTTCTATCAACAACTATCACCTCTAAATTGGTAAATGATTGCCTAAACCTTCTAAATACGTTAGGAAACCTCAACACAGTAACACTATGTTGGATTCCGGGACATGAAGGACATGTGGGAAATGAAATGGCTGATGACCTTGCAAAACAAGGAGCAAATATGCAACTTACTGGTCCTGAGCCTTTCTGTGGACTAACAAAAGGCCTCATAAATGAATTCCTTAGGAAATGGGAAGAAAGAAAACTTGCCGCACACTGGCTAAACTGTGCCGGTCAGCGTCAAGCTAAACTATTCCTAAGTCCCAACAAAGGAATATCTGACAAACTTCTCTCACTAAACAGAGTAGATCTGCGTCTTTTAACTGGATACCTTACAGGTCACTGCAGCCTGAGGTACCATCTAAATAACATTGGTCTATCCGAGACCAATGTCTGCCGCTTTTGCGAAATGGACATAGAAAGCTCAGAACATGTGCTTTGTGAATGTCCTGCGTTGGGCAGACAAAGACTTCACCACCTTGGTGGTATCGTAGTATCTCCATGCAATCTTTGGAACAACAAACCCAAAACTGTGCTAAAATTTCTAAAAAGCCTAAAACTCTAGGGTTACAAAATAGGCCTTTCACAATAGATCAACTCTGGTCGCAGTGCGTAATGGCCTTCTAATAATAATATTATTATATTATTATATACCATTTAATTCCAAAAGATGGCATGTTGCTTCAAATATTACGAATATTTTGTATCCACCAATTTTATCATTGAAGTAAGTTTTTCCTATGTTGAAGTCTAAATGTTTATATATTCGTTCTACACCTTTTTGGGGTCGTTCCCTCAATCTATCTCGAATTTTATTATTCCTCATCATTAAAAGCGTTTCTGCCCACAATATGTTTTTTCGCAATACTTTCAGTGTCAGATTATGTCTTCAGGCGCTGTGCTCTCTGCAGTCTTTTGCTGCTGTACTCAAAAATTGTTCTTTGTATATAATTTAGAAGTATCGCAAGAGTATAGATGTGCACACTTTCCATATTCGTTCACAATATTATGGCATAAGTAAAGTTGGAGCTTGTCTACTTCTTCAAATAAAGGGTAGCTCCATACTTGAGCGGCATAACTTTAAGTAGTATGGCATATTTTGGGCTAATTATGGGCTCCTCGTTGGTTAAGTTCCAGAGTTCTGTATCTGTAACTGTGTTTGGCCAGAATATTCCGTGTATGATTTTTTGATTTTTAGGCGGATATGAGTTATTGGTGAATGTTTGCTGTTTGTTACTAATCTTGCTCCGTATTAGCCAAGTTTCACTCTCACACATTAAGATGGATTTTACACCTGCATTCAATACGCATGGCTAAGTTTTTCTGAAGATTTATGCGCTTAAACATAGAGGATTAAGTCGTCCCATTGTTGCTCTGGTTATATATATATAATTGACGCTTACTCCATTTATTGGGTGCTTAGTCGGCCTCCTCCTCCTATTTATTGTTGCGACTTGATGTTGTTCTACAAATGGAGGGACCTACAGTTTCAAGCCGACGCCAAACGCCAAATAGTTTATTGTAAGGAGCTTTTTCATGGCAGAAATGCCTAGGGGCGAGCAGAAAAATGTATCATAGCGATTATTTGAATTTTACTATTTCGCTTCTGACTTTATACAATTCGTATTATTGAACCTACCGGCTTGTGTGCGTGGATCTTCCATATAAAGCCGACTGATTTAGTAGTTGTTTAGTGACGTTATACTAAAGAATTTTGTATCGTCTATTAAGTCACGCAGCATAGAAAACTAATGCACTACTTTTATCTATAACCGCTAAATGACCTTAAAATCGATTTTACAGCCTTCACCTTTTTCACCTTCTATGCGGTGACATTTCAGGGATAGGCGCCTGGTTAGGCGCCTTTTTCTAACTAAATTAACTATTTTGATTTTATTTCTAAGCTGCGACTGAATCCACCAGTGTAACTAAAATGTAATTTTATTCTTGATTTTGTCTGACATCTCCAATCAAAGTATGCGCAAAGTGAATTGCTTTCGTGCGAAACGGTTCACCGTTGCCGACGTTTGTTGAATTGCGAAAATGTCCAAATTGAATGAATGAAGAAAATTAAATTCAAGTCGTAATAAAAAAAGTGTTTGTTGCAATACGGTTGCTGGTGTTGGATTTGGCATTGTCTTAATGTGTTGTTGTTGTTGTGGTCTTTCGCAGTTGCCAAAAACGGACACATTTTACGGATATCCCTTGAGTGTGGCCCGAAAAAGTGCGTCTCTTTGATTTCAACTTGACCGCCGTCAACACCACTGCTCCGCCCATTTCCCCAATTGCCTCAAGAGTCAACTTCCTCTGCTCCTTGTTGCGTTCCTTTTTATTTCCCTGTTTTCTGCTGCTTTGGTTTAGCGCCGAAATGGTTTGATGCATTTTGGTCATTTTATTTTTTATTGCTGCCACACTTTGTAACCAAATCAACCTTAAAACGAGCTTCCCAAGAAAGATGAGCCTTTAGTAAAAACAACAAAATTGAAACAACTTGACACGACAAGATGAAGCAACAAAAGCAAACAAAGTAATAAGGGTCGAACGGACAGACATCGGTTTGGAAGCGCCATCACCAGAGCATCAGACAATAAATTTGTTGTTTTTCTTCAAATTCGTTGTAGTATTTCGTCTTGTTGGTAATTTGACATGAAACTGACATAATTGGTGCTTCTGTTCCTGTTCTGTTTTCTGGGTCGTTTGTTGCCATTTCCCTTTGAAGGTGACTATTTAGCGAGCGGACAGCATGTGGCCAGAGCGTCGGTGCCGGTTGGTGTGTAATGTTTGGGCTACTATCCGGTACGCTCCGGTACGGTCAGTCAATCTCTTGGGCGATTTTGGATTTTATGACAGTCGTTGACGACGTCGTTGATCCTTTGCTTAACAGAAATGAAGCTACCACCAAGGCGCCGCAGGGGTTCTCGGTACGCACTTAATGACAAATCGATTTATAAAACCCCAATACAAACATCGGTAATTGGTAATAAACAAAGGCAAATGCTTACGTATATATGTTTGTATGTGCTCGCGTGTATGTGTGTCTATACGTTTTTTGTTTGTTTGCTTGTAGTCGCTGCACCAAACAGACCAACAGGGTAGCGATCAAGGCAGCCAACAGTAGCGCTTCGGAGGCGTTTTATTGGCGATTTTATTGCGGCCTTGTGGCTGTAACATCCTCTCTTGGCAAGGATAATGACTTTCAATTGTTACGTCGGCACCGATGACAGGCCAATCATCAATTCTAGTGTCAATGTGTATGCAGTTTAGCGATCAAAAACATGTTGTGCCAATGACTTTCACATTGCACCAGAAACGAAATTGTGACATATTTGTGTAGCTGAATATGTTTGTATAATTTGTATGTCAAAGCCAGTGAAAACTGCAGTAAAATGTGCTCTAATATTAATTCACATTCAATCTGATTCTTGTCAATTGTTCGTATTTTCAATATTACACAAACTTCGAAATCATACAGCGCGCGAAAAAATATAACACCTCAACATAATGAGAAGTGTTGACTATTTTTCATTTATTTTTTTTCTACTTTAAATATTTTTTTTTCTTTATAAAAATATTACTAATTTGTTAATGAATACCTTCTTATTCAAAGTTTTTAACTTTGTTAAAATTTATAAAAATCAGACAAATTTTACGAAGTTTTATAGTCCATTAAATTTAGTTTAATAAGGAGCAAGTAGGAGGTGGCTCAAAATTTTCATTGATTTTTGAGAATTTTTTTTCACGAATTTGTTATGTGGAGAAAATGCGCAACACCGTCAAGGTAAAAAAATATATACCGTGAATTAAAAGCATCAGGTGGCGATGCAGAATCTGTTGCAAAAAACACCCATCAAAATCAATGGCGGCCCTTGCGAGGAAGCTTGATGTTTCTGAGGGTCTTACCCGACGAGTTGTCCATGAAGATCTCCAGTATAAATCCAACATTATGCGCAGAAGACAGCTTATTTCGGACGAACTCCCGAAAACATTGAGTTATCCGATCCAATCGCCTTCTAAATAGAATAAAACACTCTGAAGCGCCTGAGATGTCATGGTTTTTTCTAACAAAAAAATATTTGGCCAAGACCGAAAGACCAACAGCAGAGATAACAGATGGCTATGTTGCCTGTTTCCGTTGTCCTGCACACGAAGTTTCCAGCCACTGTTATGGCTTTAGGTGTTATGAGCAAAAAAGTCCTTGCCCCAACACTTCTTTACCCAAGGATTTCGAATGAATTCTGCTGCATATATTGAGGCTCCCTAAATAGTAGAGAAGCACTGGGTTGAAGGTGTACATCTTTCAGAAAGACACTGCTCTTTCACACAAAGCGATAGCGACACAAGATTGGGTGGCTGAATATTTCCATGACCGCATAAGACCGAACTTATGGCCGCCTAACTCTTCAGATCTTAATCCCCTGGATTACTACGTATGGGGCGTAGTTGAGCGTGAAACTAATTCTTTCATTTCTTCTCTGAAGGCTACAATTAATACCGTTATGGTCACTATGAATAAGTACTTGAATTTCCAAAATCCATTAAAAAACATTAATGAATAAGTTTGGCTTTTATTTCAAATCGATATAGATTTATTATCTTTAATCTTTATTAACTTTGTGCCGCCAATAATTGGGCAATTGTCTACGCAATATTGAATGTATGCTGGTCTCATTAATGCTCAAAGATGCTTTTGTCTCGCGCTGTGTTACATGAAGATCTTGCCTTATCAACTGATGCACAGCATTGATTATTTCTGGCATGACAACCGCTTTGGACGACCTTCCAGAAATTCATCCTGCATTTCAAAGTGGTTAGGTATGGTGCTTCATCGACAAAAGTTGAAGTAAGTTCATGAATTCACTCCAGTCTTGATAATACACCGTAATCGAAAATCTGAATAAACCACAGCACGAGAATTTTCACGAGTGAATTTCATCTTCTCGGCGAGACGAGTTTTTTAACTCGCTGAAAAGAAGAGCAAACAAAGCTCGTAAGTGAAAACGTTAGATGTAAGTTTGTGCTAAAAAAAACCACACTTTTCGATCAAAATATTGCACTACAGAATAAGAATCAATGAAGTTTCGTATTGAAAATGGACGAAATCGGTCAATAATAATAATAAATGGACGGGTAATTTTCAAACATCCAGATAAATTATTACTGGTCATTGGAGAATACGAGTAAATAAAATACCTCAGTGGGAGGGTACAACTAAAAGAGGTTTAAAAAACTCCTAACTCTCCCCAAAGATAAACTGAGAATACTCAGGGGCATTCTCACATGCCACTGCAGACTGCATAGTTATCTACATAGGATCGGGATATGGTCCACTGATTTTTGTCGTTTTTTCGACCAATCCCAGGAGACTCCAATGCGCCTTCTCCTTGAATGCAGCGCGGAGAAGATTGCGACATCTCGGCCAACTGCCGCCGGAAGAAATTCGCATGCGCTCAATCCAATCCAGCTCTATTTTGAGTTTAATAAGGAAACTGGGTTTGGATGAGGTACTGTGATGAGTATATGGCATAAAAGACCACGAGGTCGAAATGCAAACCTCGAAGCAATCTAATCTGATCTAAACCATTCGGCTACAACGGTAATAGTACTGCATTCAGTCAAATTCGTATTCATGTATGTCCGGCAGTGCTTCTGTCGCACGTACATTCCTATCTGAGTTAATTCCTTCCATTGAGTAATGCTGGAAACAGTCACCGACATGAACGCAGTCCCCTGTCAGCTGTTACGATCAAACTAATGAGAACCCATGTAAATGAAAAATTACTTCCCTTCCGTATCGTAGTATCATAGATTTTATTTCAGGACTTTTGAAAATTCCCGTAGAACCCTGTCAGCTGATTGCTCTCTCACCACACAGTGTTGCCAAGCAGTACATTTCGAAATCATTTTCAAAATAAACTTAGGAAAATTATAATTTTTATTAAAATAAGTTAAAAACACTGTTGAATAATGTTAATTATAGATAAATGAACTATTTGCATTTGTTGGTTTTAGGCTTTGGTTTACTAAGCAATGAAAAATTGTAACTGATAACGGGGATGTGTGAAAAAGTGTGTAAGCAAAAATATCACATTGTGTAGATACGACCAAACACATACACACACAAACCGATGTATTGTGTAAATATGTAACTAAAAGAACGCAGTTGTTCCCCACGGGATGAGTTTTGCTCAGTTTTGTGCTCGTTAGGGGCTGCGGTAAGAGACTACGTACGTCGGTCACTGTTTTCAGCATAACGCATTAAAGATTTTGGAATTAAAATTTTACAATCCTTTTGAAAACCAGCTTTTTTATTTATTTACAATCAAACAATCAAATCGCCTTTATATGAATATGTATGTAAGTGTAGAATAAAAGAATGGAAATTGTAAACTATCATTCAATAAAACAGCCATTCTTAAAAACAAAAGAACAAAATACAATGAATGCTGTAAAATATTAAGTTAACGACTATTGATTTTTGTTTATTTCCAATCAGTCCCACTAGGCATTAAAAAATTTGAATAATTCGTGGCCAATTAGAAATAAATGAATGGTATCTTCAATTCACCGATTAGTCAATAAAAAGTAACAAACATTTTCACACTTTTATGAATAATACAAATAAGTATTTATGGCCATAATAGATAATTTCTTAACATAAAGCAATTTTTCTTTTCTTGTCGCCATAGGCAAATAATTTTAGTTAATGGGGCTTGTCGTCTCCTCACATCCGGTTATGTTTGTTTATTCCACAAAAGCTGTTGGCAATGAGTCCCAACTCGCCAGCGTAAACACTTCTTCTCCTCTCCGTTGTCTTAACTGTTTAATTGTTAATGACGGCGCATGAAAAAAACAAACCATTCACTAATTTCTAGACGTTGGCTCGTCACCTCTTTCTCTAGGGGGCGCTGAAATCATCACGTTTTCGGCATATTCTAATGCCAAGTTCTGAATAATTGTTGTTGTTGATGTTTATACTATTACCCTGCAGAGAAAACCTGCAGCAGTGAAACAAGTTTCTAACTCAGAACTAGTACGACTTAGGTAATATGTAGATTATTAAATTTATAGAAAATAATTCAAATAAATTTATTAAAAAAAAAAATAGAAATTGACTTTTTAGGTATGTTCCGAAAATTGAAGCTGGTATCTCTTGAATAGGAAGTCTATGAAATTGACAGCAGCATCGGTAGCTGAGTTCTAATTTTCAGTTCTTATAAATAATTTTTTTTTCAAATCTGATCACAGTGCTTCGGAACTATCAAAAAAAGTTGCAGAGCACATTTGTTCTCGTCTGTCGAGTTCTTAACTACGAGGGCTAGCGTTTATATTTTGCGTCATTGCAGTACTACGTGTGCTGAGCTGTAATTCGATATTGTTATGGAGAAGTTTGGTATTTTTTAGCATAAACTTACATAATATATAATATAATGTTTTCACATGAAAGCTTTATTTATTCTTTTCTCAGTGAGTTGAAAAACTCATCTCACCCTAAAACTCCTTGGGTGAATTAACTCGTGAAAATTTTAGTGCGGTGAATTATTGAAATTTTCGAGTTGGATTGACGAGACTGGAGTGAATTGATCAACTTATTTCGACTTTTGGCATTGAAGTACCACACTTAGCTACAGTGTGGCTACGGCCAGGATTTCCAACTTGGCCAACGACCCTTGCAGGATGAATTTCGTGAAGGCCATCCAAGACCGGTTTTTGTGCCAGAGGCATCTTTGGGCATTAATAGTACCAGCAGAAAAAAAAAAATTGTTCTCGTTGGATACCGCATGATTTGACAATTGCAGGTCTCGTGCCGGTTGGTAAAAAGAAATGTTGGAGAAATTCAGCCGCGTTGATTTAAAGTACGTCTGTGACATCATAACTGGTGACGAATTTTGGATCTATGGATGTGAATCGGAAACAAATCATATACCTCAAAGCAAATGATCACCTTTTTTTTGCGGAAAAAATAGTCATGCGCAACTGTACCGCTAGAAAAACTTGAAAAATGAAATCTGAGTTGTACACAATCATTTGTTTGCCATATATTCGGAGAATTAAGGAAAATCAACCACCGAAGACGAATCATTCTTCGCCAAGACAATGCGTTGTCTCACGTATCGGCTCACACAAGAGAGTTTTTGAACATTACAAAGATCGAATTAATGAGTAATCCGCCTAACAGCCCTAATTCGGCACATAATGAATTACGTTTGTTCCAGAATATCAAAAATAAAATGCGATGCCAACGTTTTTCAACTCCTGAAGAAGATGTTGAAACCCCTTAACAGTTCGCTTGCCGATTCTGGTTCAAGCGAATGCAAAAGCTTATTGAGTGCCAATGAGAATATTTTGAAAAAAAAGCTATTTTAATTATTATTTTACTGTGTTTTCATTATTGGGTATGGAAATAAATTTCCGCCCTCGTAAAAGAAGTATTGCTGCTGATACTACATACTTTTGAGTTCGCTCTAATACTATACTGGTGACTTGAAGGTGTATACATATGTGAGGTCTCGATCGCAGTAGTTGGCATTCCTTTGAAGCGTAAAAATCCTTTTTTATATAATATAACGTCAAAAATGTCTACGTTCGTCGCGAAAAAACAGCATTTGCGGGAAGTTGTAGTTCATTATTACCTATAAAAGAAAAGTGCAGCTGAAACGTGTCGTATATTCATCAATATTTACGGTAAACACGCTCTATCAAATACGTTTTTTACGAGTGATTTCGACGCTTCCAAAGCGGCAATTTCGAGGTGGGTGATAAAAATCGCGAAGGGGCACCGAAAAAATTATAAGATACTCAACTACAACAATTATTGGATGAAGGCGCATGTCGCACCCTTGATGAAATGTCTAAAGAGTTGGATGTTGACAGATCAACCGTCGGTAAACGTTTGCACGCGATGTGAATGGTACAGAAAGCAGGTAACTGGGTGCCACATCAATTGAAGGAGAGGGACATCGAGAGACGTTTGGTGACGGGTGAGTTGCTTGTTGAACGGCAGAAAAGGTTTTCTGCATCACATCATCGCTGGCGATGAAAAATGGATCTATTATGATAACCTTAAGCGTAACAAATTTTGGAGCCTACCAGGTGAACCAGGTTCATCAACAGCGAAAAAAACTATTCATGCTTCAAAGGTAATGTTGAGCATCTGATGGCATCAAAAGGGTATCATCTATTATGAACTCCTTAAACTATCTGAAACCGTCACTGGAGATCGTTATCAACTGCAGCTAATGCGTTTGAATCGAGCTATCAAAGAAGAAGTGGCCGGAATGGGACGATAGACATGACAAACTGATTTTGCTGCAAGACAACGCAAGACGAAACGTTGGTAAATCGGTCCAGAAATATTTACATGGACTGAATTGGGAAATCTTGCCCCACCCGCCGTATTTCCCAGACATTGCACTTTCGGACTACCGTCTGTTCCGATCAATGCAGTCAGCCTCTATTGTAGAGCATCGCAAACTGGCTCAACGAATGAATCAAGTCAAAAGAACTCGAATTTTTCGTCAGAGGAATCCGTATGCTGCCTAAAAGGTGAAGTAAAGTTATAGCTTCCAATGGCATATACTTCACATAAAAGGATGTATTATTTAATTGTTTAAATAATTCGTAACTTTGGCTAAGAAAGGACGGAAATCGTTCCCATACCCAATATAAAAGGCAAGACTCGTATCCTTTCCGAGCAATGATGGTTGTAGTTGCAGAATTGAGACTCCTAAAGACTTTTAAATTTCTCCATTTGCTAATTTGGAAAAGAGAAGGAACGCGAACTGGTAAAAAATCGAAATTCGCTTAAAGCGAACCTTTGTGTCACTGGTGGTTTTCCCTGCAGGGTCGCTGCTGTGAAGTACATACATGTATACACATTTTCGTGCATACACATCTATAATAATGCCAATGGGAACTTGAGTGCTGTCATATTATCTTGTTGGCTTGTCAAAGACATACATTTTCATGTCATTCTGAAGCTTCGTTGGCCACATGCAGACCAACATTAAATAATGCGTTTACAATGGGAAAGTTGGAAGATGGCCGACAAGAGCGGCAGTTCAAGAAAGAGGTGTGCATTTGCTTAAATATATACACACCTATGCTCGTATATACATAAAGATATTAACAATAATAATAATTTGATGTTTGTATGCATTAAAAGCGGCGATTTGATAAATTGTTTAATAAATTTGTGCGTAGGCCCACAAATTACCACTAATAAACGCTAATGCAGAGATTTTTAAAATAGGCGTTTTACAATTTTTATGCATTTTCCAAGTGAATGACAAATGAGGAGAGACATAAAATTCTTAAAATAAATATCATTCATTTATTAGAGAATACTGTGGTATGTTGAAAGATTACTGTGGGTGTTGTCAATATAATTAAATAGGGCCTTGACTTCTTCTTTTCCATTTTTTCTCGATTAATAAAAGTTGAACTTATTTTTCAGGTTAAATGAAATTCCGCAGTTGTACTTTCTTAGCAGACGCAACCAGACGGCAGTTAGGAAAAAATGTTGAAAGCCAAGTTCTAAGCCACTTAGTGTCTTTAACTCAGTCACCCTTTTTCGGTTGCATCACCAGGTATTCTTCTGGTGGCATATTTCTACTTAGCCGTTTGTGGCTAGCCTTTCTATGCCCTCCCTGCTCCGTTGAACATTTTTGGGCTCAATTGTTACAAAACGAGCTTATTATTGCTTTTATTGCTGCTTGACTGTCTGCGTATATATTCATTATTCAGTTCTTTCTTGATCTTTGTAGGAAAGCTCCGCAGCTTTCCCCACAGCAAAAACTTCCGCTTGGAAAATACTGATGTGCTGTGGCAGCTTGAGCAGTAAATGCTCGCTCCCACTCCATGTAAAGCTTTAGAGCCGTCTGTGTAGATGTGAAAAGTCCTATGGCCGGACTTCATGCCCTTGTGCCATTCCTCCTCTTCAATTTTCTTTCCTCAACATTGTGCTTCCACAGCAATTTACTGTCGAGTAAAAACTAGAAAGACAAAGACATCAGCATTTTGACGGTCATGATGCAGTATCACTACTAATTAACCGTTCCAATTCCAACATCTATAAATTTCTGATGGATTCCGATCTTCTACGACGTATATAAACATGCAAATATTCACCAACTATCTGAAAACGTCCGTGGCTAGCGTTGCGTTTCTTTTTGTACAGTATGTTTAACAATTTTATTGTTGTCTTTTAAAAAACTATATTAGAAATGAAAATTAAGCTTTAAATGAAATTATCAAACATTGAAAGACAAAAATAATAAAGGCGAAAATTACAATTATAAAGATATATAAAAAATATTGCAATTTTGAATATAAGGCTCAAAATCACCAAGGTGCAGACTTGGCTTTGCTAGCAATTTAATGACTTAAATCTTGACTTATTTGAGAAAAAAAAAATTAATAAATTACTTCAACTAACCTGTTTGTGTGTACATCAAACAATATAACTAATTAATAAAGCAAATTTTTAATAAAATCAATATATATACATGCATAGACAATCATTTCGGGAACGCGTCCTAATGTACAATCTTCAGCAACAAGTGCAAATTTTAATATAAACATTTAAGGTAAGTTACACATTTCATTACTTAATACACCGTATTTTTTATACAAAATTTAGTTTTAGAAAGGTTACTAAAAGATTATTTATTTTTAACTATAAAAATGTCCAATATAGTTTGTCCGATACCGCATAAGTCATTTCAGTGAGCGTATCGATAATAGATCAATAAAAATTATAAGTGAACGCAGCCATTCGGTGTCTAACGTCAGTCGAGGAAGAAAACAATAACAAAGCGGCTGTCAGAGTATTTATCGCCAAATAAAAAAAAATCTAAATGGTAAGTACCTTTGAATTCATTATTCGTACAGCGTACATCAATAGTCCGTCAATTCGTGAACGTAATTATTACATTTAATTATTGATGAAATTCTTTTTTACGACACGAAATAACAAAGTAACCTCACATATTTTCCTATTGACAAACCCAGATCGCATTTAAGATGGCCGCCGTCTAATCAAAACGCGCGCTTATTTGAAATCGTCATTTCGTGAACGGTCATTTCGGAAACGTTCCCGGACATGATGACACGTTCCCGAAATGACTGTTGCGTTCTCGGAATGATGATTATTATTTCTAAGGGCGAATCACTTACAATTTTTAATAAATTGATTTTAAAATTTTGTTTGTTTACAGCACATGGAAACTCCTGATAAAGAAAAAAAAAATCACAAAAAAAAGCTTAAAAAGGATAATGCAGCTTATTTGCGCCAAAGAGAAAAGGCGAAAGCTAGAAAAAGAAAGTTTTTGGATAAGATGACTGAAGAGCAGAAAGAAATTAAACGGGCTAAGGACAGAGAATATTATAAAAAAAGGCAGAAAATTACTGATATGACCGAACGAGTGAAGTGAAAGCAGGGAAAAGATTGGAAAAAAGCATCAAAAAAATACAGAGAAAAGAAAAAAAGTTTTGCAAATCTAAAACGACTTAGCCGCAGTACCTCCAGAGAGAAGACAAGTATGTAGAAAAATCGTTCGAAAAGATAGGGGCAAAGCATACCGAAAAATAAAAAAACAGGACAAAATTATAATTGAAATGAAGGGAAAAATAGCATCTTTAAAGAAAAAACTAGTAAGAAGAGATGCAAAAATAAAAATTGTTCCAAAGTCCCATCAAGAAAGTTGATGCTTTAATTAAAGATATTACTGTACCTCCTGAAGTACGCAAACAACTTATATTTAGCAAAGTATTGACAAAACAGTTGCAAGAAAAGGCTGATGTTTTACCAAAGAATTCAAAAGTGAGAGAAGCCCTTCATAAATGTATCAGTGGAAGCACTTTGCGAAATACAAAATGCTACATATGGCCAAAAAGAGTTTACCAATTAGACCGAAGAAAATAAACTATACATCAATTTTAAAGCCTGATACCAAAGTTCGCAAAATTGTTTTAAAGCAAGAAGTTCAACAAAAAGTCATTGATTTCTTCGAACAAGATGATGTAAGTCGAATGTGCCTATCTAAGAGAGACTCTGTGAAACATATTGGTATCAAAAAGCAAAGACGCGTGCTTTTACACTCAGTTAAAAACCTGGTGTCAAGATTTGTAAAAGAACTAGAATTGTGTTATCATACGCAACGCTGCTGAGAGCAAAACGATTTTGGGTCATATATTACAGGCGTATATTATTTGCGAAGTGGTAACGGTGATTTAAAATCAAAATCTTTTGCTACAGTAAGTGATAATTTTGATTACCAAGCACATGCCATATGGGCTGATATGAAGCCAATATTAACAACAATTTTGGAAAACAAACAAATTGACACAGTTCATATTTATTCTGACGGACCAACATCGCAATACCGGAACCGAACAAATGTAACTCTTTGGATACAAACATTGATTGATGATTTTCAATAAGTGACAAAATCAACTTGGACTTTTAGCGAGGCTGGTCATGGTAAAGGCCAGCTGACGGACATGTATTGATGGGTAATGATGTTAGAACAGCCTCAGAATTCGCCGATTTGTTCAAAAATGTTGCTTTCGAAGTAAAAGTAGTCCCAGAAGACAATGTGATTGAGGAGAAAAACCGCGTTCCAAAGTCTCTGGATGCTATTCCAGGTATAATGGATATCACAAAAGAGTACTGGCAAAAAGGACTAAACGTTTTAATACAAATATATCGATACGAACATTTTCATAGAGAGCTAAAACTACCGAAGCTTTATAGCCTTTGTAATATGAGTGCAGTTGAACCTGAGGAAGTTTTTATGTCTGCAATTGAATCTTCTGTCGACGAAGAGCCCATGATCACAGATAACGATTTGAGATTTAAGAATAGAGTAAGCATTTATAAATCTGTATACTGGTCATCTTCCTCGGACAATGAAGATTTAGAGACAATATCTCGTCGTCAGCAGATTAAAGTTAAACAGATTGATGTTGAAGCAAATACGTCTTATGGCAAAGAAAATATACATCCAAATCTCGTATCCCCTGCGACATTCTTGCTTGTAAAAGTTCCTACTGAGAAGCCAAATATTTGCTTCAGATATGTTGCTACCTGCCAGACATGTGTCGATGACGATGATGGAGAAATCTTAGTAACCTTTTTTAAAATCTGTGCGTAACAATATTAGAAAATTTAAGCTGGAACCTAAGGATAAATCATATATTAATTTTGAGCAAATAATCAGTATTATTCCAACACCAACGCTAAAAAAAGATAAAAGTCAAGAATATTATTATTTTGATAATGATATTGATGTTTTCGAAAAATAATAAGTTTTGTTAAAAAAAAAAAAATACATAAATAACTTATTTATTTAAACCGTTGTTTATAATTTAAATCTTTCCTTATTTCTACCTAATTATATCAATATCATCATTTCGAGTACATTTTTGTCATTCCGGGAACGGTTGATCATTTTCGGGAACATTACAATATTTCAATAAAATACGCATAAATGGAGGTATTCAATATTATATATATATTTATTACATTACAGAACTTTTGTTCTGTACATATTACGTTAATTCGATTATAAGAGTTTTAAATATTTTGAAATTTCTTAAATTGTATGCGCAATAATAGCAACTTCTTTAATTTTTTCACGTATTTTTCTTGTAGAAAACTTTGAATGTATTGATTTCATTATTGCTTATTCAATATAGATACATAATATGCCCGTGTTTTTAAACAAAGCTCAAATTATGCGCTTTGTTTGGTTTTTGCGGATTTTATGAAACTTAGGAAAACGTTCCCGAATTGATGGTTTTCTGCAAGATATTTACTCCTAAGCAATATTTCTAAAAAAAATAAAGAATTCTGTGCGCTGCCCTGTCAAGGTTTCAAAATATACAAATTAAGTAACAGTATAAACTAATAGTCATCATTATAGCTTGCAATTTTTTTTGTCATAACACCGATTTTGAAATTCGCAACCTTGGTGATTTTGGGCCATAAGCAAAAAATGGGTAACAAAAACAAATTAAAAAAAAAAAAAACAAATATAACAGAGAACTTCTAATATTTTATAGCTTGGAAAAAATTTGGTATAATATCACAAATTAAAAAGATCATATTTCAATTACCTCCTTCTCCTGCCTTGGAAACTGAAAAAACTTGAAAACTCATTCCTCGCGAGGCATCCTTGAACACACTTATTCTTTACTTTTGAAATTTTCTTGCTGAAAGAACAGTAGGTAGATAGTTGGGTAGGTAAAATGGTTGAAGTAGCAGTCTGATACTAGCACTAAGCGCCGTTTTGATACTATTATGTGACCTTCAACGAGCAAATATCTACAGCCAACCAGAGCGATTGATGTAATGCAGAAGATTGATGGGATTTAGGTTGAAGCACTGCTCTATGATGCCGAAAAAGGAGCATTCAGTGACCTTAATTGTCTAGCTGACAAACCCGGGCATTTACAGAGAAAGTGCTCTACAGTCTGCTTTTCTGAAATGTTCCCACAGTTTCTGCAATGGGAGTTAAATGGTAAACCCAGCCTTTCTGCGTATGTGCCGATTGTCCAATGGCCGGTAAACACAGTTACGAGTTTGACAGTACCATATAATTTATTTACTTAAAATATCAACCCTGCATTAACCTCAATACCCAACTTCTTCATTTTTGTTGTTCTCTTTTATTCAAATATAAATTCCTGCAAATATGTACAACACAGCATTAACTGACAGTTCCTAACTTTAACATTATTACTGACAGTTCCTAACTTCGTCTATCACCCGTTCATCACCACAGGGTTTTGCAGTGCTGCCAAGTACTGTAACTAGTTCTTGGGTGCGTTTTCACTTACAATGAGAGTGTTTTGCTTCTAATCATCCAAGGCGAATTTATTACAGGTGACAGCAAACACATATAAGTAAAACCCTACATGTATTTGTTGTTGCGTTTGGTGCAAGCATCATGTCAAAATCAGCAAGCAAATGTAAACATACGAATGTAAACATACCAATACATACAAACAAAGCATATCATTTTGACGTAAGCCATACCTACGGCGAAAAATTCAGCTGGGTGAATGCTGTCACCTTATTAAATCCACCTTGTAGTCATCCGTGGTCTGAACATCGACCATAGATGACCTATGCTCATCTATGTTGTCAGCATAGGTGACTAGATGTGAAACTCTTTCTCTCGTGAGAGCGCTGAAAAATGTGCATTTTTTATAACATTTTCCAATATTGCCACACCGGTAGAAACATGAATTGGGTATTTTTGAACCAAAGGTCTGGAATTTTAGTTTCCACACCACCATTGAGGTTAGTATTTAGTGTGCGGCTGCCCAATAGCCTTATATCACTCGTGTTTACATATACTAAAAATAAGCTCAATCCGTATGAAATATGTACATAAATAAGCCAACAATTTAAAAATGTTTATGTAAATGAAATTATTTAAAACTGATATACATAAGTAATGTAATAATAAAGTTATGAACCCGAAAAACATAAGTTATAATTAAAAACATGACTTACTGCGATTTTTTAATATAACACAGAAAGTGGATAACAAAAAAAAAAATCTCAAGTAACGAACAGAATAAGTTAAAGCAGATTACTTTAAATCTTTGTAAAATATCTCAAACTCAAATTAAATTCCTTTACCTACGCTTTTCACTCATAGATTATTTACGTATATATAAATTTACAGACATAAACCAACATACAGATTTCAATAAAAGTACATGTATGTACGAGTAAAATGTATTCATATGAATATGTGCATAAGACTAATTAAAGTAGAAGGTGAAAAGGGTATAAGATGCTTTGAAAAATTCTAACACTCTCTTCAATTTAAATTATTACGTTTCAATTGAATTAATTTTAAGACAAATAATCGCAAACGTTTCAATCGCGTAATTTCTCCATTAAGCAAAAACGAACTGCTTTCGTTAGTTATTTTTGGCGCGTTTTCGCTGGCAGCCCGCTATTTCGCTTAACAGCTGTTCAAAATCCCATAATGTGTGAGTGCTACCAAGTATTGAAACGTCCTCATGGGCGCGCTCTCTCTCAAAATGAATAAGTTTCACATCTAGTTATCTATCATGATGCAAAGAATAATGAGATGGCGCCCATCGTGGTCCCGTTACTTTGCGCTCAGCGAATTTGACAACTAGTTACGTGATTTTAGCTTCAGTATGGCCAGATTACCATTTTCGTAACTTGATTTAGCATTTTTTTTTTGTTATTTTTATTATTTTTTGTCTCGGAGTTTTAGTTCATTCCACATGACATTTTTCTAGCCTATTCTAATTAAAAGTAATGTTTATAATTTTGTAAAATATACATTTTTTAATAATTATTTAAATAATTCACTCAGTTTTATTTAGCTTTACTTTTTTTAACATCTGGTGGCATTGCCCGCGATTGCCGGTGTTGTTGGTGTTCTTCTGCTTTCGGCAGCCAAATCTCTCTCTCGCTACTGCAGAGTTGCCTAGCTTTGAATATAAAAACGCACTAAATGCCCATTTAAAGAAAATAAAACACGAAAGTTTATTGTGTTAAGTAAGAACTTTGTATGTGTCATGATATTGAGCGTGACAAATTGTCTGTAGAATGTGCGTTTTTTTTTAAATAAATGTGTTATGCTTATGTACAATTTAATTAATGACTTTTTTTTGTTAAGCGAAACTCTTTTGTTAAGGGAACGACTTTTTTGCTATATTTGAAGTTATGTAACTAGATAAGGTACTCTTTTTGTAAAAATGTCAGTATGGTTTCTTTAGTATTTTCTGGTATTTTGTTGCTTATTTTTACTATGAATACACCTCTTGATGCTCTATGTCTCACTAAGGATTGATGACCGGAATAAACGATTACACCTCTATGGTTTTAATTCGCATTCAATAAATTCAAAGGCTTTTTAAAATGTGTAAAAAGGTTTTCAATCTTAAGAAGAGTTGAGAGCGGGGCATTTAATATTTTTGCATAGCCTTAAATGGAGCCAAAAATTAAATTTACACTTTCAAATTATCAAATTTTATAGGAGTAAACAAATTTTCATAGGCACTAAAATCTTCTCAGAGTGGCCTTTTTTAAACTTCTTTTGTATAATAATACAGTTTTTTTTTAACCTAAAGTTTCGCTAGCCGTAAATTAAAAACAAAAAGAAACAAACACCAAACTTAAAAATTGTCGCATTTTCGGTATAAAAAAGCACTAAATTTATTGTGAAGAGCAAATGGTTGGCAATACTGCACAACTCAGCAAACGTGACGTCACGTACGCTCTGGTGGGCGCAATCTTGTTTCTATCATTCTTGGTTATCTATGACATCGACTGATTCGACAACCTCTTATACGTGTGAAATAAGCACGCACAATTCTGCTGCCGAATCTTCCATGACGTGACGGCCGAAATTACGCTCACAATTTTTCTTCGAATGTCGAGTCTTGTAATCTCTCGTCCTTGCACGAACCGGCATCAGGGTTCTATTGATAGATAGGGGGTTAGTGATAAATGTACTACTATTCCTGGTCAGAGGCATAGTAGCGATAAAGAAACCTGGGCAGATTTGTAGCAAGGCTTTTGACCTCAACAAGCAGTAAAATATGAATTTATAGCTATTGGATGTATAAATATAGTAAATAGAAAAGCTTAGCCCATAGTGAATTAATTATAATGCAAATATTTAATTTATAATGCAACACTTAGATTTCATTTCACCCCAACCTACCCCTCTTTCACACACACACACTCGTTTACTCTATCTGGTTGATGGAACATATCGCTCTTTGTCCATTCGACCATTTGGCAACGATGCGCAAACACTTCACTCTTAAAAGCCGCATAAATAATTGCGCAAACACCCTGCAAATTGAAAATAAACACATTAACCCGAACCTCGGCTTCTTACCTGGTCGGCTGCTGAAAAACGGCCATTCATCGGGATGAATGGAAGCGCATTCATGAGTGAATTCGCGCGCTCGCACCGACTGCGAGACTGCCTGCTGAGTTGCTGACGCTGGGCTGGCGCTCGCACTCACTCTTATCAGACCATGTAAATGTCTCAACTATTTGTTAAATGCTAAAACGACATCAGCCGTAATGGAAATGACAAGTCGTCGGTAACACCACCGAGTCGACGATGACAGCTACAACAGCATAAGCCAATGCGTTCACTAGCGGCAGGCGGCATGAAGGGGACATGGCAAAAATGTGTGCATATGTGAGTTAAAAAACGTCGCCAAACATCTTTACACATTCACAAAGCTCATATTTATGAAGTGGAGCCAATACGTCGCGCAGTCGCACCAAATATCATATGCAATGCGTACATGGATACCTCGCAACCATGCCGGGCATCCATCGTAAGAACAACAAGCGACGCGTCAGCCTTCTGATAATCTGGAGTGAATGTCATTAACATTTTGATTGGATGCACTTTGTACCGATCACCAACTGGCCAGTTTTTGGTTTGGCTGTTCCTTTGACTGAATGACTGCTTGGTGGTTTGACTAACCAACTCTTCGCGGCGAATTGTGCTTATCTTAAAAGGTTTTTATTTGGGCGCCGTTAAATGACCACGTTCTCGTTCGTATAGTGAAGGGTAATATTATATTAGTGGTGTTGTATTGCTTTCGAAGCACACCAACACACACACACATATGTATACCCTGCAATACACTCACACACAGTCACATTTGTATGAAGTTATTTATTATTGTGAAACTTCTCCGAAGAAGATGAGGCCAAACGAAGCAAAATTGTTACCCTGATCGAAAACAAACTCGAATTAACTTCTGAAGTGTCTACATACATACTTATATATATATAGATATGTAAGCGAAGGTATGTTTGCATATACTCTTTTTGTTTGGCTGTATGCGCGTGAGTTATAAAATGTTGTCGACAAAGTGTTCAGCGCTCAGCGGCTGGTGTTAAATTGTCGCGTGTTCAATGTTGGCTCCCCACCCACAGTGCCTTGCAAATATATTTACCATATGTATGTATGTATGTATGTATGTTGAATACTGTATATGCAATGTGGTGATGCCACTACATTTCTTTTCGCCTCATTTTTCAGTCTGCCTGCCTTAATTGCTTCTCTGCGACAATTTGGCTTAAGATTGCGAGCAGCAATTAATCAGACTTTTAACCAGAGCTAAAATTCGTATAAAATAGAGAAATGATGCAGAATTGGTTTTGAGTGCTACCCGCTTGAGGTGGGAAATGTTCAAAAATGTTTGTATGTAATTTGGTATTTATAATTACGAATTATAAATTGGAATTTCACATACTCGCTTTCAAGTATAACTGTGGAAAATCTTAATTTTTATAAAAAACTAGCGAAAACCCGCCCGTTCCGCTGGTCGTCTTTAAAAAAATCTAGATTAATTAATTAAATTAAGCCGAAAAATACTATGTGTATTTTATAAAAATTCTCGCGTATGAATAGTAATGAAAGAAGTTTTAAATAGTAGTAGCAATTAAAAAACGTTTGATGAGGTTTACTTTATTACTTTTTTTATTGTAATGCTCTTTGGTATACAATATTCTTCGTTTTTCCATGCGTTGTTGAATAAATGACCAATACCGATGGCTTACCAACTCTTGAGCATGAAACATAAAGTTGGCCATAAGAAAAACATGGGTATTCTAAATCAATACCACAAATTGATAAAGTTTGGCCTTGTGACTTATTAATAGTAATCGCGAATGCAAGGCGAACAGGAAATTGAAGACGATTGAATTCAAACGGCATATCCGATGGTATCATTGGCATTCGCGGTATTAAAACGTCTTCACCAGAGTATTTTCCATTCAAAATTGTTGCTTCAATGACGTTATTCATCAATCTCTTAACTGTTCATCGAGTGCCATTACATAGTCGTGGTTGATTTATGTTTCTCAACACAATAATCAGTTCTAATATTTTCAAGTTTAGCATGTGTGGCGGTAATCCAGGTAAATCAAAGGAATTCAAAAATTCAGTGGGATAATTTACAATATCATCTTGATTTGTAACACTATATGTTTGTTCTGGACTTGGTATGTTAGCCAAAATAGCCGCATTCATTTCATTTACATCTTTATTTTTGCCAGCCATGATGGCTCGTTCACTAAGCCAATCATGATTTTTGTAATTTTGAGGCAAATTTGGGAAAATACTTTGAATTAACTGTTCTTTCGTTTGACTTATTTGACAAAAGTTTGATTGTAAAGTCATTAAGCCAGTTAAATTATCGACATTATCTCTGCGAAAAAACAGAGAAGGAGAAGAGAACTGTTCTATTCCCCCCGCTTTAACCCAGCTATGTGTTCAGGTGCAAATGACTGTTTTGCGTGAAGTCTGATATAAAATAAGTTCTATTTACTCTTCTTAAATTTATATAAACTTTTCCAGGCGAAGTAAAAAAACTGACATATATTTGCTTCAACCGTATATTTGTGAGTACACAGGTAATACGTAAATATATGAATGATATAGGTAATATCTCATATTAGCATAACCTTTCTGCAAAAAATTAAGGAAACGATCACCAATCACGCCGGCAATGAGACAATGCATTTTTCACTATAACTGACTTCAGATTAACGTTTATATAATAAGCGTATATGTAACATTTTAAAATTTGTTTAAACATTTTTTTTTAATTGTTAATAATAAGTGGTTTTCCTCTTCCTCTTCCTGTAGCTATTCCTTTTCCTCTTCCATCTCCAGCTCCATCTCCTTTCTTTATCCCGGAAACGGGCAGTAAAAATTACTTCACTTAAAAGCTTTCATCAACAGCTTCCATCTGATACCCATATTGTACAAACACATCCAAGGGTACCTTGGTCCACCTTTTCGGCTATATCTGGAGACCCTGGTAACTCAGAGATCTAAAAAATACTCTGTATTAAAGCACTCATCAGTAGCTTTGATTTGATACCCACAATGTAAAAACACATCCTAGGGTTACCCGGGTCCTCGTTTTGGCCTTCGGCAGCGCCACCTGGTGGTGAGTGGAATCAATAAACATATTATACTAACCTTCACCGTGGAAAAATATATATATATACCAAATTTCATAATAATCGGTCCAGACACACACGACCAAAATGTATTCAATTCTAATGAATGCTATGTGCGGTACAAAAAATACGTGCGGCAAAAAGCAAAAACACACTCACTTAACTGGCGCACCGCACACACACGCGTTATCGGATTTCAACCAAGCTTCACAGAAACCTTTGCCAAAGCAACACCAACAATGTGTGAAACTTTCATTGTTTTCCTTACACGCGTTGCTGAGATTACCGGAGACAAATGCACACTTTTTTTCGGCTTAATTTTTATATATATAGACTATGCCATAAAAAGAAATATGTTTGTTTTTTTTCGTAGGGCCTCGACAAGACTCTTCCATCGTACAGGGTTCTGTGTTGTTGTTTTTGCGCCATCCCACCAGGCGTCGGCAACTCGTCCCCTTTCTGTGTTAACCTCGTATCTACAAAATCATAATTTTCAGTAAATCGCTAAAAATATTTAGAGTTGCTTAACTTCTATGAAAAGTTATAACTTATTTGATACGATACTTATAGTAGATACGAGGTTTTTGGATTCGAAAATGCAGCTACGAGAAAAATTGAAACGCTGTGAAAAAAAATTCTGTAATCATTATGAACATTGTATGTTTTGTTTTACGTAACAGGAGTGCTAAGGAGTGTTTTTCACTAAAAATCTCAATTTCGAAAAATGAAGTTACGAGGTTAACACAGAAAGGGAACGAACTGCTAGTTCGCGCAGCATCGACTTTCTCCAAGTGTTCTTTGGTCGACCGCGACCTCTGCTCCCTTGCGGGTTCCAGTCCAGTGCCATTCTTGTGATACTATCTGGTGGTTTTCGCAATGTGTGACCTATCCCTCGCCACTTTCGGCGTTTGATTTGCCTAAGGATGGGTACCACGTTCGTTAATCTCCACCGTGCATCGTTACTGATGGTGTTTGGACAGAATATTCTGAAGATAGTACGAAGGCATTTGTTGATGAAGGATTGTAGTCTCTGTGTGATGGTGTTAGAGACCAGCCATGTTTCGCTTCCGTGCAACAATAATGATTTCACGCATGGGCTGAGTCACGCAGTTTAATGCGTCTGGAGATTTACGAACTCCCCCATTTTGTATGCATTCGTCCGAATGCCGCCCTTGCTAAATTTAGCCTGCAGTTGACATTTTCATCTGCTCCACCATCTGCCGTGATGATGCAGCCGAGGTAGCAGATGATGTTCATAGAGATTGGCGTTTCACCGAGATTCGAACCGACGCTCTCTCTGTGAATTCCGAATGGTTGTCATGCACCAACCCATTCGGCTACGGCGGCCGCCGACAGTCAATAAAGAATATTATTAATCCATTGTGAAGCCGTACGTCGCAAACGGCCGGAAATGTGGGCAAACAATTCTTGGATTTTGCATGATGATAACGGGCTATCGCACTGAGCCCAAATTGTGCTGGATTATTTGACCAAACACTAAGTAAATACCATCGTGCAAGCAACTCACCTGATATGACCCCGTGGTACTTCTATTTGTTTCCCAAGTTGAAGTTACCACTTCGTGGAAGGAGATTTCAGTCGATAGGGGAGCTTTCACCGAATTCTACCGGGCAACCGCAATATGTACATAATGTAAATTACTCTTCTTTTCTATTGGTTGGTTATTATTCAATACTTATCAGAGTCTCCAGGCCGCAATATTAGTTGGCCACATCACGCATCATTGCTCCGGCCCCTTAACGGCATTTCTCATGAGGGCCATGAAACGAATACTGAACTTTGCTCATCTTGGCGCTTTATCTGATAGTTTACATGACTGGAAATCATGCGGAAATCATGCAGAGGTGGTAATCTCTATTCAGCCCACTAGCAGGCTTATTCTTAGAAAGCGCGCCAGTCGTTTCTTTCTAGATCTAACAAGCACCAGTTCTACACATCAAGGGAAGCTAAGTCCTTCTCCACCTGATCTTTTCCACGCAGAGAAGACCGTCTTCTTACTCTGCTACCACCAGCTGGTATCGAACCTTCAGAACCGGAGCGTTTGTATCCATTCGAACTGAGTCACCGAAGCCGCTGCATCTTTATTCGCTGCGCTATGTCTACGTCGTAATAATGTGCTGAAGCTCCCTAACATGTTGAAAAGGTATATGCAGTTATGTACCATTTTTGAGGTAATTGTAGTTGATAGAAGGGCTTTCAAAGTCGCCTAACTATCTGAAAGTATGTAAATGTGGGTTCCTCTCATTTTTCTGCGGAGACACACACATGGCATGTATTTTTGCCCATTCAAATCGACTTAGACCCATTGTTCTATCATCTTATAATTCAAATCCATCAATGTATCATATCTGGAATCCCGGTTTGAAGGTGATAGAACTATTTTTCTAGACCGTACGTTCATTAATGAGAACTTGACAGTTCCTGAAGAGAATGGGTTTGGGAAATAATGTATCCACCCTATAAAGGTGAGGAGTGTGTCGGAAGTATTCTAATTTAAACTAAGATCTTTATCTCCACTTTTTAGATCGGAGATGCCATTTTCAATTAAAATGGGAAGCGGTGGTGTGCATGGGAGCTCATGCGTCAGTTCGGCATATTTTCATAGCTCGTGTAATTTCGTGTAAAAAATGTACATGTGTATTAGTGAACTTTGCAAAAAGAGAGTTGGGTGTACATACAACTAAACGAATTATAAATGAAGATAAAAGAACATTTACCATCTTAACATCTCCTACTCGATAAGACGCTGATACCTATGCCCATAGCCACTTGTAAACTACTGATAGATAGGGAAACCATCAATAAGATAAATACAAAAGTTGGCAAAATCTCTCAACATGCGAACTAAGCAGACAGACATGGCCGAAATGGAACAGCGGTTGTTCAAAAAGCTTGTTAACATTTAACAGAGAAGCTCTAAGAAAAATGAGAGGAGTATTAACTGGTCATTGTCTGATAGGCAGCCCAGCTAGAAGGTTAGGACTCCCGTACTTCGATTTCTGTAGAAGCTGTCTTAATACAGGAGAAGAGGAAATAGTCCGACACCTTTTATGTGAGTGTGAATGCTTAGCGACAAGGAGGCTCCGCACTCTTGACATGGAATTTTAATTGATGTAGCGCATCTAAAACTAGCGAAGCTCTGCTCATTTATTAAAGCTACCGGCTGGTTTGAAAAGGAGCTCATAGGGTAAGGATAAGCTCCAGTGGTATCACAATGGAGCTACGAAAGGTCTAAGTATGTCGTTGCGACAGCCACCCTGCCTACCTACCCACCTACATATTATCTTTACACTTTCGCAAACAACTTTTTTTCTTTCAATTTCACTGATTCGTCTTTTATACGCTCGTAAATGGAAAACAATAATTAAAGCAATTAATTTATTGCAGTTAAATGTCTCTTTATGTCTCAACAATTGTGAGTTATGAAAGTAATAAAAAAAATTTCGAAAAATTTGGAACAAGCTCTTTAATAAATTATGATCGTAAAATAAACGCAATAAAATAATTAAAAGCACGATTTTAAAAATTTGAAATATCCAAAAGACAAAACCTGCCAGCATCAAGAAATATTTTGATTGTAAAGTCGGACGAAATTGAAACATTTAATAGCCATAAAGGTGCAGATCGTTAAACCGTCGAAATGATCAAAAATATTATTAACCGGTTAGGCTATTAAATGTGCGCACACTCTGTCGGCAAAGTGCTTAGAAGCACTCGTGAAGTTAACGAGATGTTCAGCCAGTTAGTTGATGACGATTTTCCCTTGACATACGATCATATACATACATACATAGCTACACACATACACATGTGGATGTGTACAAGCGCGTAAATGCAAATCGATCCATATAATGAGCGCAGATTAGAGCCATTCGTTTGAGTGCTGCACTTTCGCTAAGCGTTTGAAAATAGAAATGAGGCTATAAAATGACACCTTCGGCAAGTAGTTAAAAGTGAGTAAGATTGAATCGTACATCAACGCTTGTGCCAATGCAAAGACTTAATCACTTAATTTGTGACGCAAAGTGACAAAGTGACAAAGTGACAGCCAACTATTTCAGTTATTTATGTGTATTTGAGAATTATTTTAAGGGTTTAATTGCTGCATTCTTTTGTTTTACAGACACATCCGTTGGCTTATCAAATCCTGCAGCGGCAAGCATCGCTCACTCAACAGGCACTCGTACAGGTTGTTTTACCTGTCCAAACTCACGCATACAAACACATACATAAATGCACTTGTGAGGCAAGATTGCTGGTAAGAAAGGGCATCCTAATAGATGACTCATATTTGTTATGGCAGATTACCGTCAATTTGCTTATCAGCGGCGAGCCTCTTCGACTTGTTGTGAGCGTTTTGGCGACATTTTTCCTGCCTTTGTCTTCCCATATCTCTGTGTTGTTTGACTTGATTTTTTTTTGTGATGGTTAATTTTTGAACGCTTTTTTATAGCAGCGATTTAATCAATTACTACACCTTTATAAAATTGTTCGGAGTTTCTTTAACATTCTACTCCTTTTATTTAACCTTTTTATGCATATGTAGGTGCATATATTAGGGTGATCGATCCAAATTATATTTGTAAAGTGACGACTAGATGGAAGTAGTGATGTCAGCAGATGTCTTTTGATACAAATCATTTCAAGGAGGAGTTATCACTCTTCTCCCGAAGAAGGGTAATCTATCCGAATGCAAAAATTAAGCTAAGCATAGTGAGTATAAAATCATCGCACACATAATCTACGAAAGGTTATGCAATTCACTAATGGAGGAACTAAGAAAAGAACAAGCTGGCTTTCGCTCCCGTTGCTCATGCGTTGCCCAAGTAAACACCTTGAGAGTGGTTGTGAAGCAGACGGTTGTTTGGCACACGCCTCTCTACCTCTGTTTCATTGATTTTGAAAAAGCATTCGACACCCTTAAGCACGAAGCAATTTGGTAAGCTCTCGCATGCAAAGGACTATCTGAAAAAATTACCGCTCTTCTAAAAGAGCTGTACTCGGGCGCTTACTGCCGCGTGAAACATGAGAATGTTTGAAGTGAAGGCGTCGAAGTTCAAACCGACGTCAGACTTTGTACTTTATTCGCTTTTGTTCAACCCAGTATTGGACCTAGTAATGCGGCAAGCCTGCGCGAGTAAAAGAGGTATCTCTGGGTGGTTGTGTGGTAACCTAGAAGACTTAAACTTTGCGGATGACATCTGTCTGCTATCACATAAAAACTCACGTACATTGTGTAAAATTAGTACCCGGAATTTATAATTTAAACTCTCCCGGGAATACCTGACACTTCAAATTTGGTTTTTTCATGTTGGTACACATGTCCTTGAATGCACAAGCCTTATTAGAACGGGATCTATTACTTAGTGTGTTTTATTCTGCAGTCAAAGTGAGTTGATCTTTCGTTTACTTGGCGAATTTTACTATGGATTTTTGCAAAAAGAGCATCGGAAGGAGGTCTCTGAAGACATGGTTTCCCGAGCTAATACGGACCCTACGTTCATGAAACGCATAATAACTGGTGATGAGACATGGGTCTACGAGTACGATATGCAAACCAGTCAGCAATCGTCTGAATGGCGCTTCGAGAACGAGCCGTATCCAAAAAAACCACGCCAAAGCCGGTCAAAAGTGAAGGTTATGCTCACGGTTTTCTTTGATTACCAAGGCGTGGTGCACTCTGAGTTCCTTCCAGAGGGCCAAACGGTTAATAAGGAATATTATTTATCCGTTTTAAGGCGTTTACGTGAAGCCATTCGCCGTAAACGGCCCGAATTGTGGAAGGACAATTCGTGGATTCTGCACGACGACAACGCGCCATCGCACCGAGCCTTGATTGTACGCGAATACAAGACCAAAAACTTAATAAATACTATCGAACAGCCACCGTATTCGCCAGATCTCGCACCCTGTGACTTTTTTCTCTTCCCAAAACTAAAATTGCCACTTCGGGGAAGGCGTTTTGAGTCGATTGAAGACATTAAAAAAAATTCGCTAAAGGAGCTGAAGGCCATCCCGGCGCCGGCCTACCAGCGGGCCATGGATGACTGGGTTGTTCGTTGGAATATTTGTATCGGCTCAAAAGGAGCCTATTTTGAAGGCAATCCAACAAATAATGATGAATAATATGAAAAAATGTGTTTTTTTTTTAAATTCCGGGTACTTATTTTACACAATGTATATCAACAAAACTACAAGCGGTAAGCGACGTAGCAGCAGAAAACTGTATTTAAATTCAACATTGTAAAAAAAAAAGTAATGCGTATCAACACAACCGGAGCCCCTTCTTCTTGTTCATGCTTGATTAAAAATCAAATAATTTTTTTATTATTGTTGACAGTTACCAGAGTTCTTTAGTCACCTCTCGTGTAGATTTTGATATAAAATCTGTAAATATGTAACTAGAACAAAGCAGCTCAAATAGACTTGAAGCTCTGAGATGTCGGTGTCTGTTGGTGTTCATAAATTTTTTTCCTTCCAGATATGCACACATAGATTCTTGATATAAACTTTTGCTATATATGAGTTCCAAAAAAATCAATTTGATATCATCTTAGAATACTCCACGGATCTAGACTCGAATGGTATTCGAATCTACATTTCTCCATATCTCTCTTCTAATTCAAAATGTTACGCTTCTCCGCGCCCATTGGACAATTTATAGACAGATGTGTCTGACTGTATTCTAACGTGGTTTCTCAGATATTTAACCACCTCCGGAAGTAACGGTGGACTTGCTGCGGTATGGAACTCTGCCGTAGTCAACTGTATCCCTTCCCCTAGGTGGCTAAAATCCCCAAATATTGTATTCCAGAAAACAAGAAGCCTGAGAACCCTGCACGGCAAAAAGTTTCTTCGCTAGGTTAGGTGAGCACACTTGGACGAAGAAGGATTCGTCCTTTGTGATACCATTTTCCTTCACAATGAGGTGAAAGGGGAGGGCCGATGAGATGCAGGGAGAGGGCGGGGAGAGGGGGTGATGGAATGGTTAGGAGCGTGCGGATTACGAACGATGACTATGTTTGCGTCAACCGCTTTGTGCTGCTGATGAAATTCATCAGATTTTTAATGTCAGCGCCAGCTATATCAGCAGGCGTAGCAAAGAAGTAAGAGCCAAGATGCCTGGTTTTTAGCCCCGCCAGAGCAGGGCAGCTAAGGAGAAGGTGCTGAGATGATTCCACTTCATCCTCCATACATCCAGCGCAAAAAGGACTCGAGGTGATTCCAAGTCTCACAACATGCATTCCTCGCGCATTGTGTCCTGTGAGAGAACCCACTAGATTGGAGAGCTGATATTTTGTCAGCCTCAGAAGCTCGCCCGAGCGCCTCCGGTCCACACGTTGCCAGAAGGATATTCGCTAAATATGGCAAAAATATTTCAGGCACTTTCTCAGGAAACACTCTAATGGAACCAAGAAGGAAAACCGCTTGAGGGAAAACCGTGGCCTAGCAAAACCGAGCGAATAAAACTTTTTGAAGGGAAATCAAATCCAGCTGAAGGCAAGCAGAAGGCCCGCCTCCGTGGGTCCAACTCGCGCGCTTCAAACAAGTGCACCAAGGGAGCTGACCAAGAGTCCTTAGGGGAAAAAAGGCAGCCTGCGAGACATGACAGGGTTAGCTTTACCAGAGTTCCAGAGACTGAAAACCTCAGTCAGCATCTCTGTTGCTCAAAAGCTCTTATGACAGACATTCTGTTTGTGAATGCACAGCGGGAGCGAAGCGTTGCTCCCAACATAGTAGAGTAAGGAAGGCGATTTCACACTTTCTTCGGAGTCAAATGAACTGGTATAGTATGGTAGAGTGTGGGATATATCTTGAGAACAAACCATTGGCTTGGAGATGGTGAGAACGACTATATACTCTAGTTCTTAAATTCCAAAGTCATAGCTTATGCGGACGACATTGCATTAACAACATCAGATCAAACTATTACAAGATGCTCTCTACATTGTGGATAGCTGAATGTCTGTATGTCAACCCTACAAAGACCGAAATGGTGATACTAACAATCAAATATAAAATTCCTGCTTCCAAGGCCACCTCACTAAATGGAATGGGACTTACTCTTGCTACCGAGGAAAAATACCTGAGATACGAATTCTAGACATTAAACTGAACTGGAACCGAAACATCGAAGAAAGGTTCAGAAAAGCGGTCACTGCCGCTAAGATGTGGCTAAAAACCTCGCATAATACACTCTACACTACGGTTGTGAGGCCCATCCTCTTCTATGGGTTCACTGCCCGGTGACCAATGTTGCAAAAGATGGTATCCAAAAGCAATCTGGAAAGGGTACAAAGAGCCGCATCTTTGCTTATAAACGGAGCGTTGCCTTCTACCCTACCAAGGATATCTTCTCTAGAATAAAAATCCATGGAAAATTCTAGGCTAATTGCAACACAATCCGGCTGATTGCATAACTAAACTGGAAATATATCAGATTTGGGCACACGAAAGTCCTGTTTCTCCTCCCGGAAACACATAGGGAGCTAGACCCGACTGTTGTCTTGTTTTGTCTTGAAATAATTTTCCATAAGAATTCCAGAGAGATATGAATGTGATAGCGTTAAGGACCTTGACCCAGGGTCACTGGCTCCCTTTAAAGACTAAATTAAAGAGTCGGAAGTGCCATCCCCTCAGCGGTGTTGCACGGGAACCTACATCTGCCTAACTACTGTAGCTGCCTTTCAAGCTGCGTTAATAGCCTGTGTTGTAAGTCAGGGACTCATTCTTGCAGCACAACCGATCACTATTAGTCTTGGCAGTCAAGCTGTCACAAAATATCTGCATTGCCAGAGTAATTCACATCACAGTAGCAATCGAAGGAATGCTGTTAGAAATGAGCTGGCTGAGCGGTGCACCACGAACATGTTCCAGATTCTTGGACTCGGAGATATTCTTAGAAATAGCGTCGCGAATAAGCTGGCTAGGAGGAAAACTGATCTTAAATTGGTGAAATCTGGTATTTTTGTGGGCATCTCTTTATCCTCAAACAAGCTCCAGATGAGGACGGTCTTCACGGAGTCCACTTGTGAGTTAACTAGAGAGTTTGGTCTAGAAGCAATATGCACAGAATTAAGTTCCTCATCAATCCAGACCGGCTTTCCGCTAGTACAGTAGTTCATATCATCACAGATCACTGACTAATCGGAACAAATGAAGAATGTGCGGTTTCTCTCTAATGGCTTCTGTCGCAGCTGCAGGAACGAGGAGAGGGCGAAAAGTGTTATACACTTCCTTTTCCACTGTTCCACTCTTGCCACACGGCTGTTGTAACTCTTTCTTCTTTGGTTGCTTGACAGACTTAGAATCCACAGCCATTCGCAATATTTCAATCTTTATTAGAAAGACGAAGTTGTTTTGGGAATTAGAGGGGGAACTTGAGAGCACACTTTGGATATCGCAATGGTCCTTCAGGCGTAAGCGGGCTTCACCCTAACAAAAAGTCAGAATCCGCATAACTTAACCTTGAACAAACTTTGGGCCGCACAAAAATCAACCACCCTAATCAACACATAATCATCTACACATATTTACTTATGCATATGTATATGCACATACGCTTATGTATATATAGACATCCGTATCTTTCGCGGCTAATAAAGCCAAAAGTGATCTTACGAATACACATTCCGCACGTTATTGATCTTTAAAAGCTTTTTAATATTATGCCTGTCTTTGTTGTCATTTTAGGTTTATTGCATTTCAGATACAACAACAAGTGTTTTTACTCGCTTTGTTGTCGATGATGAGTGTGTTAATTTGTATTTTAAATGCTAATTAAATCGCGATAATTTTTAAAATCAATTCATTAACATCTTGAAGAGCTGAAACAAAGACAAAATCACTTGTTTTTTTATAGAATTAATTAGTTAAGGTTTGAGAAACATTAACTTTTTCATTACTTTTAAAACGAGAAACAGATAAAATCTAATCAAAATCTCTTCATATCGCAAAAGTTTGTCCGCTGTGACTTTTTGTCATTTTTGTACCCGCGAGCACTCGGACACAAGGGTATTATAATTTCATTCACATATTTTTTGTGAAAACAGCATAAAGAGATCGAGATAGATATAGACACATACGGAAGACTAACAAAAGTTCGGCGAGTCGATGGAGTTATTAATTTTTTTGAAAATTTTGAAAATGCCATTAGTTTTGTTATGGGAACAGATACCTGTAAACGGCCATATTTTTCCTGATTTTCATTAAAATTATTTTAAATGAAGAAGTGAATATATATTTTTTTCAAAATTGGCATACAGTTTCTTTATACATTAAAATATTATAAACTTTTTTTTTTCATTAATCATCTAAAGTGGCGGATGTACAGGGCGGGCCATATAGCGTTTGCTTTTTGAACCACCTATTTTTTTTAAAATGGTAACACAAATGACATGTCAAATGTGTTTATAATTTACTTAAGGGTTTGACATTTACGAAATGGGACGCTATACGCTTGAACAAAATTGGGAATTATTGAAAACCTATTTCCAAAGTGGTTAGTCTTCTTCTTCTTCCGCGGTTACAGTAAATGGCGAGCGTTACCGTGATGTGCTCAATGAGTTGTTTCCAAAAATTAAAGTTACACTCGAACTTTTGGCTACCGTTTTTGAATTCCGATTTTTTATTTTGATTATGATTGAATGTTGTCATTTATGAATAAAAAATAATATCGTTCAAATGACTGCCACGACTAACGATCAACCCAATTTTTAAGCACATTTTCGATTGTTTGGGCGCCAATTTCATGAATGGCAACTTCGATTTCGTGTTTTAAAGCATCAATCAACTCTGGACGGTCGGCATAGCATTTGTCCTTAACGGCTCCCCACAAAAAATAGTCCAACGGGCTTAAATCACAGCTCCGAGGTGGCCAATGGATATCAGAATTTTGGCTGATTATTCAAAAACGGTAGCCAAAAGTTCGAGTGTAACTTTGGCAGTGTGACAAGTTGCACCGTCCTG
Organism: Anastrepha ludens; assembly: GCF_028408465.1. Lineage (NCBI taxonomy): Eukaryota > Metazoa > Arthropoda > Insecta > Diptera > Tephritidae > Anastrepha > Anastrepha ludens. The sequence continues at coordinate 134,602,870 of NC_071498.1, read as the reverse complement.
TTGAAACCAAATGTCTTCCATGTCATCCTCTTCAATTTTTGGAAACAAAAACTCGTTGAGCACATCACGGTAACGCTCGCCATTTACTGTAACCGCGGCTCCTCGCTCATTTTCGAAAAAAAATGGCCCGATGATGCCGCCAGACCAAAAACCGCACCAAACAATGACTCGTTGTGGATGCATTTGCTTCTCTACAGTAACGTGTGGATTTTCTGAGCCCCAGATCCGACAAGTTTGCTTATTGACGTAGCCACTGATGTGAAAATAAGAAAAGAAGAAGAAGACTCACCACTTTGGAAATAGGTTTTCAATATTTCCCAATTTTTTTCAAGCGTATAGCGTCCCATTTCGTAAATGTCAAACCTTTAAGTAAATTATGAACCCATTTGACATGTCATTTGTGTTACCATTCTCAAAAAAAAAATACGTGGTTCAAAAAGCAAACGCTATATGGCCCACCCTGTGTAAAGGTGCTTTTTATTAAGTGAAAATAAAATCAACGCACCTTTCTTTTGAAGTATTTCCAATTACAAAACAGCAACAACAAAAGTAAAACGGCACTTTCATTCTTATCACTTTTGCATAGCAAAAAAGGTCATTTGGCCTAATGTGCATCTGAGAGTAACATTCGGTTTGCTATTATATGTTTTGTATCTATTAACAATATCTCATGAAAATAAGTATTTATTTACTTCGACACTTTAAATTAGTAAATTGAAAACTTTGCAGCCGCTTTTCCCGACATTTTGGTTTTTTGAGTTATGACGTTTTTGAAATAAATGAGTGAAATGATATGTGTATTCTACGCGCTGCCTGTTCGTTAGAAAAATAGGAGTTTCCCACTTCTTCACCATTTTTTTAATTGTATCCGCTGTGACCTGGTTTGATGATATAGCTTTACTTTGCATTTCAATACCGTAATCGCACCGCATTCGAGGTATTCATTCTAAGTTCCATGTTGATGTCTTTCGTTTTAATATGTGTACGTCAATTAAAACTTCGAACCAGGTGAGTACTGTGATATGTGGTACCATTACGTGTTGTGGTTACTCATATACTTCTTTAGTGCTTCCATAATGGGAATAAAAGAGAGCTTTCCCACAAAAATTTGTATATACATATGTAGGCATCAGGTGAAAACGATAGGGACACAAGCGCCTATTAGTAAATGAAAACAAAACTCGTAGATATAATTACTAACAAAATTCAAATTTCTTACAGAGAAAAAACCAGACACTACTCCGATCGCGAAGTGGATTATAAATGTTTGGAAAATTGTTTCTTCTAATATAATTTGCATACCGTACAATTTTTCATTGCAAATTTGTTAAAATAAGGGGGAAAAAATGTTTGTCTTCCGCTTAACAAATTGTAATTTTTAATTTTTCCGTTTTATCTCCTTCCACGTTAGGCAGCAGTAAAATTCTAATTTGACATAAATTCTCTTTACGCATCCTGCATGAATCTGCATCATTTTTCATGATTTTTTCACATTTTATGCCCGTTGCTTTATTGCAATGTTTTCGCTTTATTTTTGCTACTGTTTAGAGATATAATAAATGAATATGTTTTTAATGGTATACTTGTTTTTTTTTAACATTTACATCAAAATTTGTGGAAAGGAACATTCCTTACCTACACTGCGCATAGTACCAATGAAGACGCCCAACTTACGACAGTTTATGTGATTAAAAAATCTTTAAAGGCTTCTCCAATGACTGAATGATTAATTTTAACAACATTTTTTATATGCAGTTACAACGGTTATACAAATTTTATTTGCTCATTAATGTAAGTAACTTGGGGTATTGTAGATTTGCAACTGCCACAATTTTTCCTATGAGATTCCTTGTTGTTGTTTTTTCTATTCACAGCGGAATATAAGGACTATTCGTGTGACTTTGGTATGCCACCGAACAACCCACACAATTGCTATTGTAGGCGTTTGCAGCGGTTAACGTAGAAGAACGACAACTGCAACGACGACATTTCAATGAATAGATAAAAAAAGTGAGGAGGGGAACTTCTACGTTGACACTCAACGTAAAATTTACACGTCCGTTACACTCATCCAAACTTAAGTCTCTCTTTTCTTACTCTGTCTTTCTCTAACTATTCCAATTGAATAGGGCTCTTTCATGACTTCTACTCTCTCACTTTTTGTAAAGCACGAAGAATTTTGCAACAACAGTTACTTTGCAATTGCACTGAAAATGTAAACTTGTGTTTTGCTTGTGCAGTGGGAAGTTTTGTAAAATGGCTGCTGTACTCCATGCACACTGAAGACTGCGTATCTCCACTAAGGCGATGCATTCATGTAAAGTTTAGAATCATAGCGTAAGGAAGATGGATTTATTGATGTTTTGGGATTGATGTTAAAAAAATTTAACTGATACATATGAATATGTAAATGAAAATTAGCCTGTAACAATTTATTTTTTGTCGAATAGGACTTAAAACTAATTTTTTTGCGTTAACCCATTGCGTGCCAATTTAATTCGGTAATGTTTTACAAATTGAAAGCAAAAGGAATTCTTAACACAGGAGATTACTATTTGTTGGCAGTGGGAGACAACTTAACGTCGTTTGCAGCGTCGTTCAAATAAGAATGGCATTCAAGTGTTTTCGAGTGGGTTATTTCATTAATGTGTGTTTGACAGTTAGATTCGACGATAAATCAATGTTATTCAATATTAATGACGTTAGAAAACAGCGGAATTGCAGTTTAGAGTCCGACATCTGGTTATTACAAGATTATACTTGATTAAAGGGGGCAGATACCTGTAAACGGCCATATTTTCCCTGATTTTCATTAAAATTATATAAAACGAAGAAGTCAATATACAATATTTTTTATAAAATTGGCATACAGTTTCTTTATACATTAAAATAATATAATTTTTTTTTTATTTTAATCATTTAAAAGGGCGGAAGGTCGCAGCGGGGCTTCTCAATCGGCGGGCATTGTAGCATCAGCGTCAGTGACCTGAATACAAAAAACCAAATTTTTTTTTTATTTATATCATAATTTCTATATGAATTTAAAAAAATGGAAAAAAAATTCGCGAAATAAAATGCTTAAAAAAACTGAATTTTGGGGCGAATTTTCCTACTATTTTTGCTTCGAAAACTTGTAAATTCACAAAGAATGTAATATCATAAGTAATGGATGTGTGCAATATTTTAGGGAGATCGGTCAATAACTTTTCGAGTTATCGTGTACGCCAATTCGAAAAATATAGTTTTGCAAAAAACGCATCAAAAGCTTGAAAACATGAAAATTCTACCTCTACCAGCGCTCGAACGCAAAGAATAGAGTCGTCACGGTTGATGATCTATAAGGATTATATTGACATTTTATGAAAAAAAATTTTTTTTTTCGAAATTTACAGGTATCTGTCCCCTTAAGAAAGTATGGGAAAATATGATACAAAATTAGAATTTTTCTGAGAAGTTTTAAACCAGTACAAAAGAACACAAAACTTAATATTCAATTCAAATATTTATTTATTTATTTATTTATATGTAAGAGTAATAGTTATAAATAACCAATACACTAAAATTTAACAAGAACTCTAGCTACTAAGGCCTTCGGCTCGAAATTCAAATATTTATAGCAAGAAATTGAATGAATGAACTTGCATACTATTTTGCAATATTTGCATACTCTCATAGGTACATATGTATTATGTTTCGTACTGCCAAATGACAGACTTCCGCATATCCTTTTTAAAGAGCCTTGGTGTAAACTGGACTGAAAAAATTGAAAGATATATCGCTTCTTCGGCTTCCTGGAAGGCATAATATCTGAAGTTAATAGTATAACTAAATGTCAAAGAATGCTCGGTATTTTTAAACTCAGCTTAAAAATCTACATCTCACGATTTGTAACCTGATCTATCACTTACAAATTTCAGTGACGAATTGTCTGCTTGTCTCTGCTCTTTCGTGCAAGGGGAGGGCTCCTTAATCCGAATGCAAGGCCTTTTAAAAAAGTAGTTTCTAATGCTTGTCCAGTTTGTAACTTGGATGTGTCAGAAAATATGCAGTACGTCATTGTACCTATCCGGCATTTACACATTTTTTTTTCTGAACATTTAGGTGAAAAGACATTCGATCTCTTAAATATAAACATGCTTTTGAACGGTACTGATCATAAAGCTCTATACAAATTCTTATCTAGATCCCTCAAATTCAAGGAGTTTATTCTTAATGAATTCTTGTAATCTGCTTGTTATTTGTTGTGCACTGATTAATTTATATTTTCATTTTAGGATTAGCTTTTGAATAAGTTATGTTGTAGAAAAAAAACAAAAAACTGAACTATGTGCAAAATAATATTCTTATTTATTATACCCGTGACTGACAACTTATGTTAATGTCGTACGTTCTGTTATTTATTATTACGTCATTATAGCTATTTGAACTTAATATGCGAACATGAAACAACAACAATATACTATTTTGTAATGATTTATTGCTTCTTAGTCGTGCTCTTTTTGTGACAAATTGTCACATTGCAGGACACATATTTGCAGAAATATTAATTCCATATCGAATGAAGCCGGGGAATCCAAACGATTTTGGCCTATTCTTTAACTTAAAAATTATTTAATGCATCGATTATGTTATCCACTTCTGTTTCACTATAATCCTCGACTTCTTAAAATCACATGGGATTGTCTAGAGCATATTTCAGCACTAGCTCTACTGCTTTCCTAACACGCTTGCTCATCTTTTTTAAAAATCGATTTTACAAATCTTAAATGTAGCAAAACATTTCTCAGTACGCATGTCACACATATGTACTTTTGAAGTACAATCCTTCCGGTTAATGATGGAACACAGCTTCATTCAAATGTCTGCCTCGGCTACCATACCAAGGTCTTTACGCAAAATTCGTCTCAATGATGTCTCCGAAATGTCCAATTGTTGATAACGACGGTGAACTGATGTTCCTGGTGATTCACGAACACTCTCGGCCACAGCAGCAATATTTTCGGGTGTACGCACGGTTTTTGGTCGGTCACGCGTTGGTTTGTCAATAAGCAACCCAGTTTCTCTTACTTTTTTCGCAAAGTAACGCACATACGCTTCATTCGGTGCTTTTCTTCTTCCCATTGCCGTACGTAATTTTCGTACACATTCTGCAACATTACCATGATTTTCAAAGCAATGTCGCAATATTTCCCAGCGTTCTTTGAGCGTATACACAACCATTTTCGTTCAGCGGAAGAATAAAACTAATTTTCTGTCAAATCAGATGACAGTTAAGTGTTACCATTCTTCAAATAATACCTAGTTCAAATCCGTAACGATAGATGGCGGGCCCTATATATATGAATGACATGGCCAATAACGCAAAAATGTAAGGAAGTTTCCCGGACCGCGTGATACATACATTATCAAAAATTATAAAAGCCTATGAAAAATGTTCACATTTCCTTAAAAGTTACTCAGTCCGCTAGTCTCATTTGAATTTAAAACTCATTTGTTCTCATTTTAGTCTCATTTGATCTCATTTTTTGACTGGCATGACCTACTAGTGGCAATCTAACCATCGTACAAATTTGAATCTCCAGTTAGTGTCATTCATTTCATATTTTCTAAATGAGTGTTCATTATATGTTTTCGGACACTTTATCAATTCAATCTCGGAAAGAAACGGCTCATCTTTTGAGGCAAACTATTAATCGATCCATGCAGCTGAGATAAGTGGGATGCCTCTTTCTATGTTCAAAAATAATTTTTTCTGCCTCTGCTTTTTTATGATCGCTGTGTTTGTGCATTGCCACTCACGTAGATACCTAATATTGAGGAAAGAGTTAAGAAGGCCAACGTTGCATTATATACTTGCAAAAAAGCGGTCGGCAGTAAATGGGGGCTAACACCTCGTGTTACACATTGGCTGTATACTTCTGTAGTTAGGCCAATCTTAATATATGGAATACTTGTTGGTGGCCATCTGTTCAAGGTCCAAATAACAGTTTTTTTATGCATCTCTGGCGCTTTACGGACAACCCCAAACTAAGAGCTGGAAGTGCTAATCAATTTACCTGCACTAAATCTGGCAGGGAAACACGTGGCCGCCGCCTCGGCGCTCTGACTTAAAAGTTTGGCGCTATGGAAAGACCGGTGGTTTGGCCACGCTTCTATTTTGCACTCTCTGAATAGTCAAAAACAAGAAATAGACTATTCTATTCCAAGACTCACCTTCAAAAGGCTCTTCAGGATGAGTATACCGGCAAGAAAGGAGTGGCAGACACCAAGGCCATGGAGAAGGGGGGAATTAAATTCCTCGAGACTAGGAGTATTTTCGCACGAATACTGCAAAAATTGTAGAGAGAAGGAAAAGGAATAAACAGTTGAACACTTCCTTTGCAATTGTCCAACCCTAGCTAAAATCGGAGCAGGTTGTCTAGGTAAATACTTTTTCAATTCTCTTACAGAGCTGTCTGGCGTGGGGCTGGGATCAATTCTACGTCACATAAGAGCCAGAAAATGGTTCCGTGAAGGCAAGTAAATGGGGTTTCCGTGCGGCAGAGTGCCTGTAAAGTCTAACCTATTAGCTGAAAGAACATCTTATTCCAAAATACCTAAATATTGAATAAATCAGATTTAATGCTTTGAATTTATTTTTCTTTTTTTTTTATAGATACTCTATAAACTTTTTACACAATAATTTTTGCATGCTTATCCCAAAAGTACTTTTTTTATTATGATGCTTTTCGAGGAAACAAACGATATGGTGCTTCCTGTTCTTAAACCAGATGAAATAGCGTTACGCGAAAAAGTCGAAAGTAAAAAAAAAATTCTTATGGACTCTGAACATTTAATATTTTTACAAACAGTCCGACCAAATGCAAAAGACCGCCATTGTGAAGAGACAATTCATGGTTTTAACGGCTCATACATCTCATCTTGTATGAGACTATTTGACCAAATTCAGCAATGTTAATATAATTTCGCTAGCTTCGTTTTTCATCTGGTACGCCTACGTGTGGCTTTGCTGTGCCAATGTTTTAAGTTGCCACTTCGCGGAAATCATTTTGAGACGCCGGAGGAAATTTCACAGATGATTCTAAACAGGTTCGAAAATATTAATTGGTTAATGTGGATATCTCTTTGAAGTCAATAAAATAACCAGAATGATATTGGCTCTTTTTAATTTCGCTTCTTTTTTAAACCCGGTTGCAAGTAAATTATGTACAAGGGCCTTATCTAATCTAAAAAATTATTCAATCGCAAATCAACCGCGCGATCTATTTAGCATATCTTCAAAAAGGTACAACATAAGGGAAACCAGATGTCGAAGTAATAAATTTACAATATAAGAAATATATTCTTCATACACTTTCCAACGGTCGTAAAACTACATAAGAAGAAGAATGTTAAAATTTATAACCGTCAACCAAACGTTGACATTTTCAATTTTCACACTCTTAATGATTGTTTAACTGAACAAACTGAACGACCTAACACGCACAAAATCACGGAAACCAACTATTCCACAGATTTACCAAGAATGTGGCAATAAATACAAACAAATTGCGTCTTTGTTGGCCTACTAAAATTTTTACAACCCATTTCGTGCTTACCAACACTAAATATTACGGCCACAGCAATTGCCTTCGAATGCATGAATATTTAATGCTGGCATTTGGTTTGATACGAAATTGGAAATACATTAACTGACGATGAAGTTAGAGCAGACGTTGCTTCGGCGAACGCGGTAAGGGGTTGAAACACAGCAATAAAGTAGGTAGTTACATACATACATAGTTCGCAGGATGTCATGGAATCATTTTATGGGCCACTGTTGTGAGGCTGAAAGTGTGAAGCTTTTGGTAAATTATATTAGAACAGCAACAAAAAGCCTTGAATTGTGCAAAAAAAATATTCACTTGCGTTTTGCTTAGATTGAGTCTTATTTCCGTGAAGAAGTGTTGCTTATGAAACACTTTCTCGTAATTGGTACACTTTTAGGTGTAAATATGTGTAAGCAAAGGTACATTTGTTTTCATGAACTTGAAGGTGGTTAAAAGGCGGCTAAAATCAGATGTTGCTTGTAAATGCCTTCAGTGTGCATGATTACTTTGCCAAATATTGTGAAGTAAACGGATTGAGTTAAGTTTTGTACTCACTCGCGGAAGTTTTGCTGACCCTTGAAGAAGCTCAATATGCAATTTATAAAGGGTTTTCCAATAAGAGGTGTTATTTTGATATTCAAAGAAAAATGCTCTTTTGTTTGCTCGGATGTTTATTTCATTATAAAGAGGAAGGTATGCCGTTAATAGGGGAAAACATCAGGCAAATGACCACCTCGACCACGCTTACAGGACAATATCCTCTTCATGAAATTTTCCATAAACGAATTGCAAAGTGTCTGCCCTATGTCCTCGATAGCCTCACGAATTCCATCTTTGATTTCTCAAATCGACCCTGGGCTGTAAGCGTAGACCTTCTCTTTCACGTGGCATCAAAGAAAAAAGTTACAAGATGTTGAATCACAAGACCCCGGTGGCCAATTATAATCAGCTTTGCGAGAGATAACACGGTCGGGAAACTTTTCCCGTAAAGGATCAATGGTTTCGTTGCTTGTGTGGCACGTAGCGCCGTCTTGTTGAAAATAAACGTTGTCCAGAAAATCGTTAATCATCTCTCGATAGCGCAATCCGTTCACCAATAACACCTGTTATCCATGGAAGTTCCAATAGATACCTCGCCGGTCTCTATGCAACTGAAAATGTATGTAGTGTTCTTGAGCGAAAAGAGTCATTACGGGAATACTGACTTGAAAAGAGCGTTACAGGAGTAGTGCGGGAAAGTAACACTCGAATATGCGAAAAAACGTGTAGGCTCTATACAGTCTCTGCTAAAATACGTTTTAAAGTAAAAATGCTGCTTCACAAAATCTTAATTTTTTCATAAAATTTGTATAAGTTTGAACTTCACACACGAAATGGGCTGTCAAGTCGTTTTACGCTCTATTTGGTTTTCGTTGTAAATATTATTCGTAAATTAAATTTACTTTTAATTTATTTGTTGGTGTTTGTAATTCGGATATACATTTGTATCTTTGATGTTCATTTAAATTTTTTCGAAAATATAACTATATAAAATTAAATTTATAATCAACTTTTTATAAAGGGCTTTTCAAAAGTGTTGCCTAGATGTCAATAGTGAATAATTCCGATAATACGGTACAGTTTGATGTTATCTTTGACATTTGTGAAGTGGCCAGGTGCACAATTTTACACTATAGAACAACGCGTTAAAATTATTGAAACTTGTAATAAAAATGATCGATCTTGAAGAACGCAAAATTCGTGACTTTTTTTGGAAATAATCGTCCGAATGAGTCGGCAATTCAAAGGTTGGTGAAAAATGTTCAAGGAACTGGTCCTGTCGAGGATAAAAAAAGGACTGACTGACCAAAAACCGGACGTTCTGTGGAGAATATTGTCGTTAAAGTGCAACAATTAGGCATTCATGAATCGATTGTTTGTAGACGTGCTTATGAAAAACAATTAAGTGAAACCATTTGTCACATATACCTACATAATTGTTAAGAGCCGTAGGTAGGTAGGTAAGTGAAATGGTTGAAGTGCCACTCTCAAATAGGATTAAAGCGCCGTTTTGTTACCATTATGAGACCTCCAAGAGGCAGATATCTACAGCCAGTCAGAGCTGTTGGTATGATAGAGGAGATTGATTGGACTTAGGTTGGTGCTCTGCCACAGGCTGTCGAAGAAAGGAGTGCCCAGTGACCTTAGTCGTCTAGCTGCCAGACCCGAACATTTACAGAGAAAGAGCTCAACAGTCTGCCGCTTGATTGGGTATTAAATGGTAACCCTAGCTTTTCCGCGTGTCTGCCGAGCGTCCAGTGTTACCGGTCACTACACAGCTACGAGTTTGGAAATCGAATGGCGAGGAGTCCAAAGGACTTTCTGAGTTCTTCGTATATTGTATTGGAGCCAAAGAGTTTTCTAAATAGCGCATGAAGAAATGGAGCTCCATCTTTTCTGCGCATTCCTGAGATAATTTGTGCAGTTCCCCTGTCAGGGGGATGTCGATGACCGGGTAGGAGGTCTCTGAGGCCAATTTAGGCGACCTATTCCTTGCAAGCCCATCAGCAATTTCATTTCCCTCTATGTTCCTATGTCCTGGAACAGGAGTTTACTAATTTCGTTCTGCACCATGGCATCGTCAGAGCCTTAATCGCGACTTGACTGTCAGAGAAAATGTTAAGAGCCGTATTCTGAATGAAAACAGGGAAACTTAAAAGAATATAGTGCGAAGGCCCCATTCCCTGAGGGCATGAAAATCGCTGAATGGCCCAGATATCCTCCATTTGTGGTTAACATCAAAACGCACAACACAAATCGGAAGAGGACTTCGGCCAAAACGCCCAATAAAGAGCGTAGACGCTAATTACACTTATATGTATGTACATGCATATGTAGCTATGTATTATATTTAAATGGATTTAAATGCTTTACCAAATTAATTCATAACAAAATGATCCAGAAGGAATCCTCCTGTTGCTTCAAACAAATAATTACAGAACAATTTTATTTACAGAATTTTTTATTTTTATTAATCCCACTGTCTAAGGGTTTGTGTTTTGCGTAGACGAACTATTCACACGAGGTGTAGGCGAACTGGCGGGTCTGCTCCCTGTCTATTTGGCGATGCGTCAGTATGTCCACACTCGCACACACAGCCTTAAATGTGATGGAAACATATCAAATTGAAGATTTCGATAAAATGGGATTTTGGAAAGATTTAATCAAATAATAATAACTTAAACGAAATAGACCACAACGGACTTGCAATGGCAGAACGTCTAAGCTGGCTGCACACTGAAGGGCATGTGCGAGATGGACATGATTGGCGTCGTCTGTATTTTATTGAGAACATTTGCATTTATGGTCATGTGACACAAATAAAAATGCATAGAAAATGAAAGTCCAACTCCGCCGAAAAACACTTCGATGACCCCAGAAGAAATTGTCAGCAGTACGTCTGAGTGCTTGCCCAATAGTAGTCATCAGCACCGCAAGCTTCACCGCAGAAGACAAAGTACTTTTAACAAGATTGACACTATGTACATACGTACATATTTCGAACAAATACGTGAACTTTGCTGGGGAAGAAGAATAAAGAATACAGAAAATGGGAAATTGGAAATGGGAAATATGAGTACATTCTCATCTCAAGCACTGTTGTGGCAAAGTTGTGAGAGTAGCGTCATTGGTTAAATATTCCATGAGTTGCCAATAAAGTCTGCACTATGGCATGTGGCAGATTGGGCAGCAAGAGGACTCATCTGCCTCCGACTAGCAACGATGTGTGCTAGAGAAAGCCTCTATCTATGTATGTGTGTGTCGGTGTGTGTATTCTTTTACGCTTCTTTATTGCTTGTAGTAGTTGTTGTAGTTGCACAAAATGGCCAAGTGTGTATGTTTTGTAGTTGTATGTATTGGTGTGTTTGCGTTATGCGATAAGCAATGAGCAACCTACAACTTCGTGCTTGCTGATTGCCACTTGTCTCATGCCTCATGCCTCATGCCGCATGCCGCATGCCAATTGCTATCCATTTGCCAGGCTCTTTTGTCTTCGCAAAGGTGAAACTAATTTTGTATTCATACCAAGTATCAATTTCGTGTAGCTGCTGCTGTTGATGTTAATGCTGCTGTTGCTGTTATTAACCGAAATAAAAGTAAAGAAATGAAATAAAAATTTCACCAAGCGTTGTTATTGTACTGCTTTAATGTTTTCTTATTGTTGACGCTGCTGCTCTTGCTGCCACTATTGTTCTTATTGTTGTGTGGAAATTGTTATTTTGCATTAAAATTGCATTGCGATTGCTTTGCGTTTTATTGTTGTTATACGTAGTTGTACTTGTTATTGTTTTTATTATGGTCGTTGATGTGAAATCCAATTAGCCACACAGCAGCAATTGTGCATTTACTTATATACATACATATGTATATGTATATATGTGTGTATATATGTATATATGTGTGTATTCATACCTTAATGATGTATATAACGGATGTTCTTTTGAGCTGGTATGGGAATAAGCAAAATTGATTGCTATATTTGCTTTGAAAACAAGTCCTAACAAGACTCTCAAGACTTTAGTACGTCGCGAAAAAGTTAATATTTGGTGTGGTTTACAGGCTGAAAGCACCCAAAACTCATGACGGAGCCCAAATCACTGTCACAGCACAATAATTTTCAACGTTTTCGTTCCACATGTCAACTCCCGTTTAAGGGGGAAACCTGCTTTAGAGGCTTAAAAAATCGTTCTTTTTTTTTTTGCATAATTGTCTTCCCAAACTATCTAAGAATGTGTCCTCAAAATTTCAGAAGTAAATTCAAAATATTTTTGGAGTTACAGAAGAAATTGTGAGCAAACGTCGAGCAGGTATGCGAGCGGATTTTTTATATATAAAAACTTTGACGCGCGATTTCTCGGTTTTTTATTTTTACGATTTTTCCTAATTGGTGGAAAAGATAGGGAAAAAGTTAAACGTCCTATCGAAACGAGATTACTACTGTGGGCAAAAAGTAAGGTGAATTTATTTGTCAAATTTCGCGGGATTAAAATTTCGCTCTAGTTATTTTTTTCATGAGTTGGCAGCACTGTAAGTAACATCTGGGCCAACTTTCATGTGAATGTCATTATCAGTAGTATATTTACGCTTGTGTTTACCAAACGACCAAGAGTGCATTTTTCGATTTTTACAATGTCTGACTTGATTGAGCAGAGAAGTGCCATCAAATTTTGGTTGCGGAATGAAATTTCGGCTGCGGAAATGTTTAGCATGTTGCAGAAGGCATTTGGTGATTCGACCATGTCGCAGAAAAATGTTTATAAGTAGTACAAAGACTTCAAAGAGGGTCGAGAACGTGTTGATGACTTGGAGCGCTCCGGACGACCATCGATGTCAACAGATGACCAACACGTCAATAAAGTGAAGGAGTTAGTGCTCAAAAATCATCGGTTGACTGTTAAAGACCTTACTGATATGATCGGAATATCAGAAGGATCTGTGAAAACCATTTTGAAAGACCATTTGGGCCTACGAAAAGTCAAATCTCGTTTGGTACCGAAAACTCTCAATTTCTTGGAAAAAAGTCGTCGCGTTGATGTGTGTGAAACAATGCTTTCAGACTATCAGGACAAGCTCAAATGCATCATTACGGGAGATGAAACTTGGACTTATGCTTACGACCCTGAAACAACCAACCAATCAAGCGATCATCGTGCTAAAGGCGAGGCCAGACCGAAAATAGCACGTCAAGTCGTTTCAAAATAATGGTCATGATGACAGTTTTTTTCGATTTTCGTGGTGTGGTGCACTATGAACTCCTTCCACCTGGCCATACTGTTAATAAGGAATATTATTTGAGCGTTATGCGTCGTTTACGTGAAGCAATTCGTCTAAAAAGACCAGAATTATGGGCCAACAACTCTTGGTTTTTGCATCACGACAATGCATCGTCTCACACTGCACTCGTTCTTCGTGACCATTTCGCCAAAAATTCCACGCATATCGTTCCGCAACCACCGTATTCGCCTGATTTGGCTCCGTGTGACTTCTGGCTAAAAAACAAACAAAAATATTAAAAAAGCTGAATCGAAGAAGGTGCTGATGGCTATACCGGAAATGGACTATTTGGCATGTTTCGGGGATTGGAAAAATCGTTGGCATAAATGTATTTCATCGAGAGGGGATTATTTTGAAGGGGATGAAATTGATTTACAAGAATAAAAAAAGATTTTTCATTTTACAACCAAATTCACCTTACTTTTTGCCCATAGTAGTACATTGATTGTAATCGGAATTAAATTCTCTTCTAGTTGAACCTAAAACACCTTAAGAAAGTTATGATTAACTCACTTTTTAAACAATCTAAAGTGAATTTGTTTTTCCAAAAAAATGATTTTTTTTTAATTAGCGATAAATTGTTGAATTTCTCACTTTTTGTTTAATTTCCTTGGTTTAACTAGAAGCTATACTATACTAAAATACAATTTTTTTGGGGTTTTTGGTTTCAGGTGAAACACACATGCACACTCGAGGCGCCTCGGCAAAATGGTTGTACCAGGCCTAACATGACATGTATTTTAATGAAAAAAATTTAGGAGATTGTTGAAATATATAGCAATAAATCCTGAAAGTTTCGTTTCAATCGAATATTTCTTTCCTTTCCAAAAAAAAAAACACGAAAAAATCGATTTTTTTAAACCTCTAAAGCAGGCTCCCCCCTTAAAAGGTACTTCGATGACTGGGCATATGTGGATCGTTGGCATATGTGTATTGCTTCGAATGAAGCTTATTTTGAAGGCGACGCAATAAATTTTGATGATTAAACAATTATTTTGCGTTTCATTGAACAATTCCTGGTACTTTTTCGACAGAATGTATATACTTTGTTCTCTTATACCTACTTCCTACCACATTGGTGGTTCTACATAGTTTATCCAAACCAAATGAAATTATTCACCTTGGTGTGGTATTTCACTCTAGATTCGCTTTTCAAATAAATGTAAATTTCAGCATTGCAAAGTCATATTCTGTATTTGCTTTTATTCGACGTTTTAGTTCGGACTTTGTTGATCCATATACTCCAAAGTGGTTATATACCTCTCTAGAGCGTTCGAAACTGGAATACGTCGTCTTTATTTGGAGATCATATTATGGTTTAGTCTGCTCATATTAGTGGACTCAAACGTATCCCGAAAGCTTTTGTGCGTTATGCTTTGTATTCTTCGATGCATTTCACTGATGCACTTCTATCCTCTAAATGTTGGTGCTTGGTCATTTATCCAAAAGAATTAGATATTAGACGAACTTTGGTTTTCGATTTGATAAGTGAGGCGATTGACTCCACATCGTTACTCGAAAAATTAATTTTAATACGCCTCAGCGAAGCTAACGAAATCGTGACATTTTCTGGTCAGCGATGGTCTGAATTAATGATGCCTCCAATGCTCCGATGGCTAGCACTTTGAGCGAACTTCATTCGCTTTCAAACCTTACTGGCGTAGATTTTTCTTACATATAGCACCATTTCAAAGTGTTATTAAATGAATTGCTGAACTAAATTCTACGCATTATTTAATATTCTTTCTCGGTAAACTAAAGAGTGGTTAAATTTCAAGGGCTGATGTTGAATGTAAACCACACCTAAACGTCAAGGTTTTTTCTGCATTTCATTTGACATTTTTCAATTCCAGACTAATTCAATTTGAACCATGGAAAGATACATAATCGAGCAATGCATTAAAGTTATTCAGGCTTATTATGAAAACGGGTGTTCAAATCAAAATGCTCATCGCGCACTTCGTGAAGAAAATCATCTTCAGTGATGAGGCACATTTTCACCTCAACGGATTCGTCAATAAGCAAAATTGCCGCATTTGGGCGAATGATAATCCAAGAGTGATTGCCGGAAAACCAATGCACCCACAAAGAGTGACTGTTTGGTGCGGTTTATGAGACGTATTTTTTCCCGAATTAGAAGATATGGATGTGAACGATATGTGGTTTCAACAGCACGGAGCCACTTGTCACACAGCTAACGAAACAATGGCTCTTTTGCGCGAAAAATTTGATGGCCGAATAATCGCACGTCACGGCGTTGTCAATTGGCCCCCAAGATCATGTGATTTGACACCGTTTGACTTCTTTCTTTGGGATTATTTGAAAGAAAAGGTGTACGTTGATAATTGAGCCATACCCATATTATCATAATAAAGAGAAATGACAATAATTTCTTAAAAAAATCTATTTTATTCAAAATCAACACCGGCCGTTGAAACTTAACCACCCTTTATAAGAAAATAAAGCAAGTAAATAGTAAGTTTAATTTATTTTTGATTGATTATTTAGAGTTGATCTGTCTTGAATAGTCAGTAAGAACTGCTGTAATTTTATATTATTAAATAAATAAATAAATTTACTAAAAGCTTGTAATTTTAAGCATTGACCATTTCAAAAAAATTTCGTGCGTATCTCTTAAAAACACCCGTTTTGAGTTTGTCTGAATACACAAAAAATCAATTCCTACTCATACACTCACATGCATATACATACATATGCGGTACACCATATACTTAATTTATGAACATATTTATTTATGTACGCGTTCAGTTCACAGAAAAGCACAAACCGTTACTAAAATATAGAATGACCTGAGTATTTTTTTATTTTTCGTAGGAGCAGTAAAAAGCGTTCAAACTCATTTAAAATATAAATACTTGAATACATATCTTATGTACATACATATATACATACATATGTGCATATACGACTAGTTGATGCTGTTGGAATAGCTTTTGGTACTGAAAAGGCAAAATATTGTATACTTTTTTCCTTACTCTGAATCTTTAGAGTGCGTGGTTTTCCTTTATAGATTGAGTGAATCGATTAGCATTTTTAGTTCTTACAAAACTTATTCTTTTAAAATATCTGCGTACTATGTGAACTGCATACAAGTGATTAAGAATATATGTATGTATGATATGTATGTGGCGGCCGCCGTAGCCGAATGGGTCGATGAAAGAACAAAATTAAGGAAAACCTATTTCTAATAGGTATATTTATAAGTTCGTGCGGTTTTACAACAGATGGCGTAACTTGATTATTATTCCATCGATCCACATTTCCAAACATTCATTGGAGAGCTACTGTCGTAAGGCACAAACGTCAGTATAAGTTTTTTATTTGAAGCGTAAACAACAATATTTTTACCACACTTGAAAATGTCGAATTTCGTGCCAAATAATGTGTTTTTGCGGGGAATTCTTCTTCATTATTTTAATATGAAGAAAAAAGCAGCCGAAAGTCATCGTATCTTGGTGGAAGTTTATGGTGAGCATGCTCTATCTGAGCGAACGTGCCAGAAGTGGTTTGCACGCTTTAAAAGTGGTGATTTTGGCTTGGAAGACGAAGAACGCGAGGGTGCGCCGCCAAAGTTCATGGATACCGAATTGGAGGAATTGCTCGATCAAGATCCGGCTCAAACGCAAGAAGAGGTTGCAAAAACTTTGGGAGTTGATCAATCAACCATTTCCAAACGTTTAAAAGCCATGGGAATGATCCGAAAGGTAGGCCATTGGGTGCCGTATGAATTGAAGCCAAGAGACGTTGAACGCCGTTTTATGGCATGCGAACAACTGCTTCAACGGCACAAAAGAAAGGGTTTTTTGCATCGAATTGTGACTGGCGATGAAAAGTGGGTCCATTACGACAATCCAAAACGTCGGGCAACGTATGGATACCCTGGCCATGCTTCAACATCGACGTCGGCGCAGAATATTCATGGCCTGAAGGTTATGCTGTGTATCTGGTGGGACCAGCTGGGTGTTGTGTATTATGAGCTACTGACACCGAATGAAACGATTACGGGGGATGTCTACCGACGACAATTGATGCGTTTGAGCCGAGCACTGCGAGAAAAACGGCCGCAATACGCCGATAGACACGACAAAGTTATTTTGCAACATGACAATGCTCGGCCACATGTTGCACAAGTGGTCAAAACATACTTAGAAACGCTCAAATGGGATGTCCTACCCCACCCGCCGTATAGTCCAGACCTTGC
This sequence comes from Anastrepha ludens, assembly GCF_028408465.1. Lineage (NCBI taxonomy): Eukaryota > Metazoa > Arthropoda > Insecta > Diptera > Tephritidae > Anastrepha > Anastrepha ludens. The sequence goes on along the minus strand of NC_071498.1, from coordinate 134,585,245 downwards.
GCCATCCGATTACTATCTCTTCCGATCGATGCAACATGGCCTGGCTGACCAGCACTTCCGTAATTACGATGAAGTCAAAAAATGGATCGATTCGTGGATTGCGGCAAAACCGACCGAATTTTTCACAAAGGGAATCCGTGAATTGCCAGAAAGATGGGAAAAAGTAGTAGTAAGCGATGGACAATATTTTGAATATTAAATTTGTAACCATTTTACGTCAATAAAGTTTCAAATTTCGAAAAAAACCGCACGAACTTATTCATAGTCCTATTAATAGCGGTCGCCCCTCGGCAGACAATGGCAAACCTCCAAGTGTATTTCTGCCATGAAAAAACTCCTCATAAAAATATCTGCCGTTTGTTCCCTCCATTTGTGGAACAACATCGAGACGCACACCACAAATAGAAGGAGGTGCTCGGCCAAACACCCAAAACGGGTGTACGCGCCAATTATATATATATATATGTATATAAAACCATTGCTCTTCAGGATAATTTAGGAATATGTATGTAATTCATTTTTAAAATATTTACCGTGGTAATTTAGATAAGTACACAAATATATTTCTTTTGATTACATTACAAAAGGGCAGTTGGAGTTTTTCGTTTAAGTCCCTTCTTATTGAATTTTTCTTCAGCAGGAGACTTCCTCATCGGCGGGTTTATGTGCATCAGAAGTCTGTTTATGTGCATTCCGCTCGCGGTTTGTATTGCTTCGTCAACTGAGTCGATGTTGAAGTCGCGGTGAATGTCAGCATTTGGTATATAATATACCATGGCGCATTGGCTATTGTCTTAAGTATCTTCGACTGGACATGTTGCAGTAGATTGATAGAACACAGAGATAAATTGGATATAGAACCTGTGCCCAAACTTCTTCACCAAATTGGCGGGAACGCCGTTTTGTAGGTTAAGGCTTTATTTTGTAGCGAGATCTTTGCCTGAGGTCTTAGCAGCCAGTACAGTTACCGAAAGCTCTTTTCAATTTAATTTCGTGTCTTATTATATGATCCTTCCAATTTGGAAGTCGATTGTAATGCCTAACTACAAGGTCCGGCACTCGAAGTGTAACCAACTATAGACCGCTCGCTCAACTGATGCACGGGCATCAAATCAGTAATGGATTTCAAACGTAAAAGTGTGATTGCATTATACATATGTATTTGGCTGCAAAATCACAACCATTGATTGTTCGTGAGCTCGAGCACCTTAAAGTAAATACAGTTTTTGTTTTTCGCATCATTACTCGTTACATTGATACTGGTAACATCGCGAAACATCCTGGAGGTGGTCCTCAAAAGGCTGCAACGTCACGTGAAATGGTTCAAAAAGCGAAGAAGCGACTTGAGCGAAATCACCGACGAAGTGCGGGGCAATCAAATGGCGAAAGAACTGAAAATATCTGACCTTAACATCCGCCTCATACTGAAATGATGTCTAAGTCAAGCCTTACAAGATGCAAAAGGCGCATGATCTCACACTAACGCAGCAGCAAGTCAGACTTGAGAGAGCGAAGGAGCTGCTTCAATTTTCGAACATTGAAATGGCGAGAAAAATTTTTAAATTAAGCAATTCGTAAACTCTCAAAACGATAGGATTTATTTGATTGACCGTTCATACGAGAATTTGAGTTATCGATTGGCCCCCAGGAGGCAGCATCTGCCAAAGGTAATGGTTTGGGCCGCTGTAACCGCAAATGGGCACTCTCCAATCATTTTCATCAAGTCTGGCGTCAAGGTAAATGCGAAATATTATCGGAAGGTTGTTTTGAAGCCGCAGACAAAAATTTCAGTAGCAGACCATAGACGATTCAACAGGACTCGGCGCTGAAAAAACCCATTGTCCGCGAGCGGGACAAAATACCTGCAAGTCTCATTCGGCAGCTTGCGATTCATTTCTGGACCGTCTCAAAGCCATAGTCAAGACAAAAGGTGATTCTTAATTTTGTATTATTTTTACACATTTTTTACTTTGAATTTAATAAAAGTAATATTCCAAACATGGAGGATGGTTCCATGTGTAGAAGTCCACGCAAGTGGGGAAAGTTACTGATCGCCATTCACTTGGGAGTGGCCAGGACGATTCTTCTACATATGGTTCAAGCAGCTCACAACGGCCGGGATTAGCCCACGTATCCTCTGGGTAGCTCCCGAACACCCGTTCGGGAGTGAGCTAACGTGAGAAGGCGAAGCATTCCAGGATAGCTGGTTGTGCGCTGGGTTTGGGACCCGCCACTTAAAAATCCCCCCCAATGAAAAGAATTACAAAGCCTCGGATGAGAACTGCCTTTACTGATGACGACCCCTGCAAACGAAATAAGGAATATGATTTGAGGGCATGCACCTGGAATGTCCGGTCCCTTAATGGGGAAGGTGCCTCTGCCCGGCTGGTTGATGTCCTCGTGAGAGTAAAGGCTGACATCACTGCCATCCAAGAGATGCGATGAACGGGGCAAGATAAGAAAACCATAGGACCTTGCGACGTCTACTACAGCTGCCATGTAAAGGAGCGCAAATTCGGTGTCGGATTTGTTGTGGGAGAGAGACTTCGTCGCCAAGTACTGTCGTTCACTCCGGTGGACGAGCGTCTCGCAATAATCCGCATCAAAGCGCGATTTTTTAACATCTCGCTAATTTGCGCCCACGCCCCGACGGAAGAGAAGGACGATGCGACCAAAGATTCCTTCTATGAGCGCTTGGAACGTTCCTATGAGCGCTGCCCCCGCCACGACATAAAAATCGTGCTTGGCGACTTCAACGCCAGGGTGGGCAAGGAGGGAATTTTTGGTCCCACAGTCGGAAAATTCAGCCTGCACAACGAAACATCCGGTAACGGACAGAGGCTGATCGACTTCGCCGGGGCCCGAAACATGGTAGTCTGCAGCTCCAGATTCCAGCATAAAAAGATACACCAAGCTACCTGGCTGTCTCCTGATCGAAAAACGCGAAACCAGATCGATCATGTTGTGATAGATGGAAGACACGCTTCTAGTGTATTAGATGTACGTACGATCCGAGGGCCCAACATCGACTCGGATCATTACCTTGTTGCAGCCAAGCTGCGCACCCGCCTCTGTGCAGCAAAAAACGTGCATCTACCTACGCAAAGAATGTTCGACCTCGAAAAGATGCAATCACAACAGACAGCCAGAAGATTCGCCACTCGACTCTCACTCCTGGTCTCCGAAAGCACTGCCCAACAAATCGGCATGCGCGAGCAATAGAGCAACATTTCTCGTTCCCTACGTACCGCCGCCGACGAAGAAATCGGATTCCGGCGAGCCCGAAAAAACAATTGGTACGACGAGGAATGTCATGCTGCCGCAGAAAGAAAAGATGCCGCCTATAGAGCCACGCTGCGATCGGGCGCAACGCGAGCCATGTGGGATCGCTACAGAGAGCTGAAAAAGGAAGAGAGACGTATTATCCGACAGAAGAAACGAGAGGCCGAAATACGTGAGTGCGAGGAGCTTGAGATGCTGGCCAACAGGAGCAACGCCCGAAAATTTTACCAGAAAGTTCGGCGGCTTACAGAAGGTTTCAAGACCGGGGCGTTTTCCTGTAAGAACAAAGACGGCGAACTGGTGACTGACGTACAGAGCAATCTTAAATTATGGAGGGAACACTTCTCGAACCTGTTAAACGGTGACAGCTGCGCATGTCATAGAGAATGTGAAGATCCCGATACCCCAATCGTTGACGACGGAATTGTCGTTCCGTTACCCGACCATGACGAGGTGAGAATAGCAATATCACGGCTAAAAAACAACAAAGCCGCGGGCGCCGACGGACTGCCGGCTGAGCTATTCAAACATGGCGGCGAGGAGCTGGTAAGGTGCATGCATCAGCTCCTATGCAAAATATGGTCGGATGAAAGCATGCCTGCCGATTGGAATTTAAGTGTGCTCTGCCCAATCCATAAGAAGGGCGATCCTGCAATTTGTGCCAATTACCGCGGGATTAGTCTTCTAAATATCGCCTATAAGGTTCTAGCGAGCGTATTGTGTGAAAGCCTGAAGCCCACCGTCAACCAACTGATTGGACCTTATCAGTGTGGCTTCAGGCCTGGAAAGTCCACCATTGACCAAATATTCTCAATACGCCAAATCTTGGAAAATACCCATGAAAGGAGAATCGACACACACCACCTTTCGTCGACTTCAAAGCTGCATTCGACAGTACGGAAAGGAGTTACCTGTATGCCGCGATGTCTGAATTTGGTATCCCCGCAAAACTAATACGGCTATGTAAGATGACGTTGCTCAACACCAGCAGCGCCGTCAGAATTGGGAAGGACCTCTCCGAGCCGTTTGATACCAAACGAGGTTTCAGACAGGGTGACTCGCTGGCGTGTGACTTCTTTAACCTGATGTTGGAGAGCATCGTACGAGCCGCAGAACTTAATCGCTCAGGCACAATTTTTTATAAGAGCGTACAATTGCTGGCGTATGCCGATGATATTGACATCATCGGCCTTAACAACCGCGCTGTTAGTTCTGCCTTCTCCAAACTGGATAAAGAGGCAAAGCGAATGGGTTTGGTGGTGAACGAGGACAAAACGAAGTACCTCCTGTCTTCAAACAAACAGTCGGCGCACTCGCGTATCGGCACCCACGTCACTGTTGACAGTTATAATTTTGAGGTTGTAAAAAACTTCGTGTATTTAGGAACCAGCATTAACACCGATAACAATGTCAGCCTTGAAATCCAACGTAGAATCTCTCTTGCCAACAAGTGCTACTTTGGACTAAGTAGGCAATTGAGCAGTAAAGTCCTCTCTCGACGAACAAAACTAACACTCTACAAGACTCTCATCATGCCCGTCCTAACGTATGGCGCAGAAGCTTGGACGATGACAACATCCGATGAAGCGACGCTTGGAGTGTTCGAGAGAAAGATTCTGCGTAAGATTTTTGGACCTTTGCACGTTGGCAATGGCGAATATCGTAGACGATGGAACGATGAGCTGTATGAGCTTTACGACGACATAGACATAGCGCAGCGAATAAAGATCCAGCGGCTACGTTGGCTGGGTCATGTCGTCCGAATGGATACAAACGCTCCGGCTTTGAAAGTATTCGATGCGGTACCAGCTGGTGGTAGCAGAGGAAGAGGAAGGCCTCCTCTGCGTTGGAAAGATCAGGTGGAGAAGGACTTGGCTTCACTTGGTGTGTCCAATTGGCGCCGGTTAGCACGAGAGAGAAACGACTGGCGCGCTTTGTTAATCTCGGCCAAAATCGCGTAAGCGGTTATCGCGCCAATTAAGAAGAAGAAGAATATTCCAAACTTAATTTCTGGCCTTTTTAATTGGTTACCCTTTGAGTGCTGGACCCTGTATTTAGTTTTTATATTAGTATTGAGTCAGAGTTTCCAATCTTTAATGAGCCTATGGTTGCTTTTCTGTAAACTAGCACTGCTTTTAGTAAACTTAACTAAGTGAAACTTCTTCAATGGCTAAATAAGAAAAATCCATAAATTTCGAAAAATCCAGAAGAACATTTGTTTGATTTTTTAAGAATATCGCAGGGAGCCATATCAGGTGAATTCGATGGCTGTTAGATGGTATCCGATGCTGTGTAACGGTGCGGTGTCGGTAAGCGAGTTGTTTTCCCACAAATCCTTTCTTTTTTGGCGAATCGCTCCACGTAAATGCCTCGTAAGGCCTAAATAACAATCCTCATTACCTATCTGACCTTCTGGCGAAAATTCGTGAAGTATTCCATTAAAATCGTGGGCTTCACTTTCTTTTTTGACTGAAAACGATGTGGTTTTTTTAGCCTTACTTCATTCGGAGCTCTCCACTCACTCACCTGAAATGTGGATTGCGTGTCGAACTCATAAACCCACTTACCCACGTCTCGTTTCCAGTATTGATGCGTTTGATGAATGTTGGGTCGAATTCAGCCTTAGAAATCATGTCTTTGGCGATTTTAACGCGCTCTCTTTTTTGCAGGAAATTCAGGTTTTTTAGAATCAAAATTGCAACAATACGGCGCAAACCTGTCACTACAATGGCTTGGACGTGGCTGTAAGAAAATTTCAATATTTCTGTCAGCTCACTGATGGTTAGTTTGCGGTTTTTGATCAGCTTTTCTTCCACTTTCACTTTTCACTTGATGTTTTCATCAGTTTTCGATGTCGACGGCCTATCCCAACTTATGCGCTCGTCATCCTCGATGGACTCTCTTCTGAAGCGTTAATGTCACTCGTAAATGCCTCCTTTCTTTAGAGTATCATAACCGAAACAGTTTCCCAACATTTTTTAAATTTTTGCACCATTGAATCCATTTTCAACGCAAAATTTAATACAAACTCGTTGTGCAAATTCAATTCCATTTGTAAAACTGTAAAAAATCGAAAACACGCGTCAAGACGGCGTAACTTTTACAAATGTCAAGCAATTGCGATAAAATTTTGTTAGGAATGTTAATGACAGATGTGCCAACCTAAGAAAAGAAAACAGAACTCAAATCAGTTAATTCAGAGCGCCACCAGGCGGAAACTTTTTAATCAAGATAGTATTACGTTCGCGAAGGCGCCGTCTCCAAAACGTGATTGATACGTGTAGGTTCGCTTTAAAATTTAAATAGCTTCTTAATACCTATAATGAAACTCTTTTTATTCCCTGAATTCACAAAAAATGTATATCTCTAGAGGTACCTACAAGTGTGAAGATATGCCCAATACTTCAAATCAAATAATAATACTTTACGCATACCCCTGTCTCCAAATTGAATATGGAATCAGTAATTCTTTATAAGGAAAGGTTTAACACTTCTGAAGCATAACCTTTGATTGTAAATAAATGAATCCACTAAGCTAAATTAATATTAAAGACTATTTCATTTCAGATCATATTCGAATTGCCAATGGAGCCTCAAGTTCATTATCAAACCCCCTTCCAATTATACAATTACAAATGTACTTCGTTACGTTCAAAAAGTGCAATTGGCATTCAGCTGAAAATGCAGTTCGTGCGGACTAATTGAATAATAATAAATTCCACAGTACATTTGCCAGCTGCAATAGAGTTGTCAATCTAATCGGCGATTATCGATTGGTATACGCCACTTACCAACGTTAGTTCTATGGTTTGTTATGTGTATCGAATATGTGCCAATGGAATATGCATATGTGTGTGTGTACCGATACATGACGTGCCTACATGGATGTATATAAATGGTTGGCGAACTTAACTAATAAAGATCTCCGACTGACAATTGGCAATGGCGGCGATGTCAAAAGTAAAGTGTGAAAGTGGCAACAGAGGAGAAGAGGGAGGTTTTGAAGTGGTTATGGTTGTTTGATTGGGTTTTATGCGAGGCATTGGAGGCCTTTAAGAAAGATGCAAAGGAATTTTTAAAAGCTTATAATTAAGTTTATTTTAAAAGTTTGTGTTCAGGGATTGCTTAGTTAATCTATTAAATTTTATTGAATGACCCCAGTTTGACCCCAGTTAACCCTTGCGAACCGGAAAACAACCAGCGGGAACATTTCGAGTTTAGTGATATATCCAGCTTCAGTACAGGCCTTGAAATTAGAAAATATGAAAAGGAAGTCCACCACCCCCTCCAGGGGCTCTATGGGGGGTGGGATATATGTGCCCCATTAGGTGTTTTGAGGGGGGCCTTTAAGTCCCATTGGGTCTCTTTATCATACTAATAAATAAATACCAAGTAATAATTTGGATGTTTCGTATCAACTAAAATAATGTATTTCATTTATTTTGAAAAAAAAATTAAGTGAAATTATATTTAATTCAGATATAATATTACAGCAATCAACGATTATCATAAGGAGCGAAACAATTCTTGCATAGTGGAACTTCACATTCTTCAATTCCTTTCAAATCCTTTCAACATTTTTGAGACGAGAGCCAGCGCATCGTCGTCTTGTGCTTCCTTCGATTGGTAGATGAGTAGCGGACTTTCCATAAGTCTTTCTCTTTTTGGAAATGTAACGAGACCTTCCACTGCGAATATTGGCGGCCGTTTTCTGACCTTCGGCAATCAGCTCTTCTGCCAAAATGACTATAAAATCAATCAATGGCATCTTTTGACGACGCAGCTCTGAATATAAAATCCATGAATTTACAACGAATCTCATCAAAAGTCGATAAAAAATTTTCTTCGACCACTTATTGGATTTTCGGTTCAAATCATATAAGTCGGCCATTTGATCTGCTCTATCGACTCCTCCCATAATTTTGCGATAAAACTGTATCATCTTAGGACATGGTGTAGGTATTATTTGGCCATCCCTCTGCTTTTTTCCTGTGGTTGTCATTTCATCATCGTGGCAGTTGCTTAGGAGGATCACTTCTTTTGTATCCAGCCATTTCGTGTACGTTAATCCAGAGCTGCTGCTCCTGAACCCCGCTTCCCCTTTTTTTCAATTTTTGTGTTATCTTTAGCAAATTTTTCCTATTTGCCATACAAGTTCCAAGCGCAGGTAAGCCCAAACTTTCTAAAAGGTTAACGCTTGTAAAAAAGCGATCAAAACATAATGAGACATCTGGTTCTCGTATGGGGGGTTACCAAGGTTTTAACTACTCGTTCACCTAGCGTTCCAACAGCAGGCCCTTCTTCTCTTCCGCAGTATATGTTAAAGACATAGCAATAACATGTCTGGGAATCGCAATGCATCCACATTTTTATACCTCTCTTTATTGGTTTCAGAGGCATATACTGCTTCAGAGATGAACGCCCATTGAATTTTGCCATTGATTCGTCAATGCTTTGATAAGGGCTGTCGGCGCGAGCTGCTTGGAATCGGCTTTTCAAACATTTTACCATATCATCTAAATAATGACATGATAAGTGTACACCCGATAACAACTTGGATATCACCGATATCGGTAGGCTTCAAAGAACGATGGTTAATGGTAGTAAAGGGTTAAGGTATGGCCCTTTAGCACTGCGACCATATTGATCTATTGTGCACCCTATGCTGTCTATTGACTGTTAAGTATGCTTATGAATTGTACCAGCTCCTTCTGAGGGAGTGATTGGAGGTATTCATCTGTAAGCATGAACTTGTTTAAAAACCTTTTCCTTCTATGCGTCAATCCCGGACATTCGATGATGAGATGTTCTATAGACTCCTCATCTTCGCAGCAAAATCTGCAGGTGCTGGTGTTAGTTATGCCTACTTTATGTAAGTGTTTGTTGCAGGTGAATTGACCCGTGAGGGCGCCTGTGAGAGTGCGAATGCTCTTTTTGTTTAACATGAGGGCCATGTTAGCTCTTTTAGCGTGGAAACTTAGGAACTTTTTGGAGTATCTAAGACCCTCTACGTTGTTCCAATGCTGATTTAATAGAGTTTTGGCCCAGTATTTTACTTTTTGTTTTAGGCTGTTTTTGTTGAATCCGAACATGGGACTAGGTCGGATGCAGTTTACATCTGCCCCTTTTTTGGCTTGAAAGTCTGCCTTTTCGCTGCCGTCATATCCCTCATGTCCTGGTACCCAAATTAATGAGACATTGTTTTTGGATGCCAGGTTATTGAGTGCCTTGTGGCATTCTAAGAGAGTTTTTGAGTTGTAGGTATAGCTATCTAAAGCTTTTAGAACTGATTGGCTGTCCGAGAGTATTCTAATCTTTACTCTCTTGTGGTTTCTACGTTTGCTGCTTCCATTATTGCGTATATTTCCGCTTGGAAGATGGTGGTGTCCCTGGTGAGAATGAATGATTTGTGGATTCTGGGCCCCACTACTCCTGCTCCTACACCATAAGGTGTTTTTGATCCATCAGTGTACCATTTATGTGAATCATCATTCATCCATTTCGGGTTTGTTTTCCACTCGATCCTCTCAGGTAAGGTAACTGTGTATCCTTTTGTGAAACAGAGGGTTGGGTAAATGTGGTCTGAGACTTGAGCCATGCTTATGGTGTTTTTGATTTTATTTAGGATACTTAGGTGACCGGTGAGGTTGGCTAATTTGAAATTTTCTTTCATGTGTAGCACGAGTGCTTGCGTAGCTGCTTCCTCTTGGATTGCTATATGAAGTGGTGGGAGATTACGGAGTGCTTCCATGCCAGCTGTTGGGGTAGTTCTCATAGCCCCTGTGATGCATAGGCAAGCAAGCCTTTGTACTTTTCCCAGTTTGGTTATCGCTGTTTGTTGGATAGATTTGCTCCACCATACTAGTGCCCCATACAGTATGATTGGTCTAACCCTTTGGGTGTATATCCAGAGGACCATACTAGGGTTGAGGCCCCAGGATCTTCCTAGTAATTATTTGGTTGTCCACAAGGATTTCGTGGCTTTTTTTGTTATATAATATTATTTATATGTGATTCCCAAGTGAGTTTTTTGTCTAAGGCTAAACCTAGATACTTGACCTCTTCCTTTAGTTCTATCACTGTTTCATTTATTTTCAATATAGGAAACTCCAACTTTCTTTTTCTTATGAAGGGGATTATTGTGGTTTTGTTAGGGTTGATCGACAGCCCCTCCTTTTTACACCATTCCCATGTTGCGTTCAAGGCATTTTGCATTAAGTCTGCTAGTGTCCTTTCATGGTTGCCTTTTATTATAACAGATATGTCATCTGCATAACCAATGGTTATAAATCCCTTATTGTTTAGGTGCTGCACCAAGTCATCAACTGGTAGGGACCATAGCAGTGGGGACCAGCAGCAGAGAAAGAACTCCTCCTTGCGGACATTCAAAGAACGATACTTCGGAAATTTACGCAATAGCTCGAGGCGCTCCTTTGTGCAATGTGTTATGTAAATAAGGAAGCTTCTAGGAAATGTTTTACCGAAAATTTGTTTAATGAGTCAGATCGTCCGATATGTGAAGAAATGATGGGGGTTCGTTGAGCTTGAACAGTCTTTCGTGATTGGAAGTTTTCATCAGGTATTGACTAAACCGTAACGTTTTCAAATGTCGACACATCTTTATTTTCACCACTTTCCGTTGATTGCGACTCATCATTTTCAGAAGAAGAATTATTTTCGTTATCTTCGCTACATTTTTCTGATAAGAAGCTTTCCTCTTCAGAGGGCTCGTAATTATCGTCACTGCCGTCTGAAAAATCGACGTCGCCACGGTCACCAGATTCATCACACTCCTTTAGTTGGGCCAATATATCCGCTTCATTTAATTTTATCGACATATTTCAAGGTTTTTCCAAATCAAAACAGGTTTATGATTAAATATGTTAAAAATTTCGAAAGGTTAGAATGTCGTCAAGCTCTAAACGGGGCATATTTATACCAATACATAAACCTAACGGGCCCATTAGATCCCATAAATAAAAATAATCGAAATAAGGCTTAGAAACTGAAATAATGCCACATTAATTAACTTACCCAATTACGGTGATCCAATTCGAACTTTGTTTTAGTAGAAACTACTATTTTTTACACTTATTTTCACTGAACAAATCGAATATTCACAAGAAAATAGAAATTGATTCAAGCACAGTCACGGTTAGAAGCAAACTGAGAGGCGTCTGTTTACTATTTTAGCATAAACAACACAGAACCGGTACCTGAATCTCACTATACCAGACGGGATAGTTTTCAATGAGTTTTAATGGAGAACTTGGACTATAGTTGAAAGAAAACTTTTGTTGGGACGTATGTGTCCAAATAGGTCCGAAAGAGTTAAATTTGGCTGTAGTTATTAAAAAGTTATTTCTATAGAACACAAGTTTAGATTTAGCAATAGAAAAAAGTTTTCGCATCACGAAAATATTGTCAAATGCCTTGTGCAAATGTTACGTATTTCATATGAGAGTTAAACAAGAAAAAATTTAGATTTCCACTAATTATTTACTTAATATGGAATATAATAGAAAATTTATATATATTGATTACTATGAAGTATAACGATTTACTTCAATGGTATCCATACGGCGAGACTTGGGATTATCTCAGGTCCTTTCTGCAGAAACTGTCTGGAGGACGGGGTGGAATCATCTCAGCACCTTCTTCTCAGCTGCCCTGCTCTCGCCGGGCTAAGACTTGGATATCTTTTTTGCTACACCCGCGGATATAGCAGTTTTAAACATTAGGTTAGGTTGGAATGGTTGCCCAAGGAATGAGCACACTTGGATGAAGATAAAGAGACTCGTTTTTTGTGATACCATTATAAAGGAGGTGAGGTGAAAGAGTAAAACCGATGGGATGCAAGGAGAGGGCGGGGAGTGGTGGTGGTGGGACGGTTGGGAGGGTGGGTTTGGAGTGTGTGGATTACGAACGATGACTGTGCTGCGTTTGCGTCAACCGAATTGTGCTGCTCATGAAGCCAAGATGCCTGGATCTTAACCCCGCCAGAGTAGGACAGCTAAGGAGAAGGTGCTGAGATGATTCCACGTCATCCTGCATACATCCAGCGCTAAAAGGACTCGAGGTAATTCCAAGTGGTCTCACAACATGCATTCCTCGCGCAAAGTGTCCTGTGAGAAGACCCACGAGATTCGAGAGCTGGTATTTTGTCAACCTCAGAAGATCGTCCAAGCGCCCCCGGTCCACACGAGGGTAGAAGGATTTTGCGACCTTACAAGTTTATGTGCTTGCCCAGCGCACGCTGAACTAGCGCGAAGCTCATCTTTTCAGGAGCAGACCGCAGGTAGTCAGGGGGATCCCAATTCTCTCCCTCCGCGGGGAAATCACTTCAAATGTCTCTTTTCTGGCCAGCTCATCCGCCTCACAGTTTCCGCAATGTCGCTGTGACCGGGAACCCAGATGAGGTTTATGTCAAAGAATTCAGACGCAGTCGAAAGTGAGGTCAGGCATTCTCTGACCAGTTTCGAATTCACCGTCACTGACATGAGGGTCCTAATTGCCGCTTGGCTGTCGGAGTTAACATTTACTTTCTTGACTGTTAGTACGCGTGTGAGCAGCCAGTCAGCTGCCTCCTTGATTGCGGCTACCTCTGCCTGGAACACACTGCAGTGGTCCGGTAACCTGAATTTGAGTCTGATGGGGCGCTCATCGCAAGCAACTCCTCCGCCAACCTTTCCTTCCAACTTCAATCCATTCATGAACAAGTTCATCAAGCCCTGTCTCCGAATGTAGCCCCCCATCCACTCTTCTCTTGTTGGAATGTGAGTGGTAAAAGTTCCGGTTGTCAAAGTTTCTAAGGATGCTTGAGTGCTCATAAGTGAGGTTAAGCGCTTAGTCTGATTGCGGTACGTACAGCGGCAATTCTGCCTGCGATGTCTACGGGTACCACATTTAACATTCCGTTGAGCGCCAGAGCAGGAGCCGTTCGAAGCGCCCCACTGATTCCAATAACTGCCGACCTCTGAACTCTCTCCAGCTTCTTCACCAATGTCGTCTTCTCTAGAGAGTTCCACCAGACTATGACTCCATATAACAAGATAGTCTTTACAATAGTATTATATAGCCAAAAAACCATTCGAGGCGAAAGGCCCCATCTTTTGCCAATTGCGCTCTTGCATCCATACGAGGCGATTGTTGCCTTCCTAAATCTTTCCTCAATATTGGGCTACCATGAAAGTTTGGTGTCAAGGATAATACCTATGTACCTCACCTTGTCAGAAAGCGTCCGAGGAGCGTCCGAGGAGCGCCCACTAATAAGGGAAATTGAGGGTATTTTATATTTCCTCGTAAATAGGACGTGCTCCGTCTTAAGAGGACTCACCAACAGGCCGCCATCTGTTGCCCATCTAACAACTACGTTCAGATATCCCTGCATCAAGTTGTACAGAGTATTAAACATTACACACCTGATCAATTTCATCAGCAGCTTGAAGCGGTAAACGCAATGTAATTAGCCACCAAAGCCCCTTGGCATGCCATTTATCCTAACCTATTGTATATAATGCGCGCTTACACCCTTATTTGGGTAATTGGCCGAACTGCGCCTCCCATTTGTGGTGTGCGTCTGGATGTTTTTCCACAAAATGGAGATACCAACAGTTTTATGTCACCTTCGAATAGCAGATGGATTTTTATGAGAAGGTTTTTCAAGGGAGAATTACATTCGGAGGCTTGTCATTGTCTGCCGAAGGGTGATCAGTGCGTTTCGAACCACAACGAACGGTAGTCACCAACAAACCATTCCGCTAGAGTGGTCCCAAGTTAGCTTATACACAATTTTTGTCATAGTCATTTCGATATTATTGTAGATTTCGACATCATTTTTTTCTGTTCCCTCGAGTAGATAAATACTAAAATAATATGGTTTTCAAATTTGAGTTAAGCTTCTACTGGACAAACGGGTCAAAAAGTGAAGAAACGACCTGAGCGAAATCCCCGACGAATTGCCAATCAAATGGGTCAATTGACGAATATTGTCGTCAGAGAACACAAATTTGTTCAAACTGAGCAACTCGTAAACTCCCAAAACGATAGGGGTTATTTGACCGACCGTTCATACGAGAATTTGAGTCATCGATTGGTCACCAGAAGGCAGCGGCCGCCGCTGTAACCGCAGATGGGCGCTCTCCAATCGATTTCATCGAGCCTGGCGTCAAGGAAATGGCGAAATATTATCGAGAAAGTACATATTCTGGTGGTTGCTTCGAAGTCGTGGGCAGACAAATATTTCGGTGGCAGACCATGGACGTTTCAACAGAGCTCGAGTGAACCAACAATGGCTAAAAAACAACGTTCCGAACTTCATAACGTCCACACAATGGCTCTCAAATTCACCATACGTGAGTGGGCAAAATACCTACAAGTCACATTCGGGAGCTTAATGAGCTATTCTGCCTGTAGTTTCATGTTGCACAAAGACGCCTCACAGTTCTCACTGATACTACGCTGTTGATTTCAACGGCTGCAATGGCCTTTGATGTTTTTGAAGGATTCCCTTGGCAAGAGTTATAATTAAATTACGGTATTAGTACTGCAAGACGCTTTCTTTTTAACACCACTTCGTTCTGTGGATTTTTTGGGCTTAATGGCATGTATAACAAAATTATTAGACCGTCCAAGTGACTCAGTGGTTAATTTTTTTTTTTGTTTTTGTTTTTGTTGTTTTGTCGGGACAGCTAGCAAGTGCAGCACTCAGACATGAATTAAGTCCATTGTACTACACTTGGATTCTCTTCTCATTTTCTTTAAATCTACCCGATCCCCGAAGAACTCTGAGTAGATCTTGTGGTGCCAAGCTGCCAAGATGGTCGCTTCTTCACACATCAGTGCCAAAGATCTCAAACCTGATTCGAGCGAAGGCGGGGCAGACGTACAGGAAGTGGTCCGCCGTCTCATCCTCCTCTTCACAAGCTGGGCAAAGTGCACTGTCTGAGATGTTCAACCTTTCCATGTGCTTCACCCACAGAAAGTGGCCCGTCATCAGTCCAACCAGCCGTCTGCACTCCCCTGTGCTTAATGACAGGAAGATTTGCGACAGTCGATCGAACATGACAGGTAACATCAGTTTAGTTCATCTGCAGTCTCTCTCACCCTGCCAAGCTCGCTTGTGGGCGGTAGTTACCCATTTGCTAACCGTGGCTGTGATGGCCGCAGAAGGGAGTGGCAAAACGGGAGTCAGAGGTATCTTACCTAAGGAGTCAGAGGTCTCTTACCCGCGATTTCCACGTGTCCCGGGACCCATGTTAGCATGAGGCTATTATGTCTACCGACACAGTTCAGCCTGGATTTACAGGACTTGACTACCCCTGATGTGGTTGGGGGGCTGCCTAAGCCCATAAGCAAAGCTCGGCTGTCGCTGCAGACACATATAGATCTGCCTCTCCATCGGTTTTCCACAACAAAGTTCATCGCTTCTTGAACGGCGTACAAGAGCAAAGTGCAGTTTTGTCTCGCTGGACTCCACGTAGACCCCAGAGCCAGAGCCATGCTGTGGTTAATTAGTACGATTTTTTCTTTGCTTTCGAAGATAGATTACAGCCTCCGCTCCTCAACTGTGCAATGTTGCTCACGACGCAACTTTGAAAGAAATTCGTACAAATTATTAGTTTTTAAATGGACTATCCAATTCGCTATTTACGTTACATTCAATATTTTCCACTTAATTAGGTAAAATGCAAGAGTTATACGCAAATTACATATTTTAGTGGCCTCGCAAAATTACACTTAATGAAAATAGTCGAACCTGTGCCACTAGCAACGCAAGTTAATATAACGGGTCTTTTAAATTCACAACTAAGCAGTGCTGCTATTTGTACAAAAGCAAAATTTCTATAATAGCTTTAAATTCTTCCGAACGGCACAAGTAAATCGCTAGATTAAGGCAGCGTACCTATTTTAATGACCAAATGCGCATATCGCCGAAAAAATAATCAGTGTTACAAAAATCTCAGAACTTTGCAATCATATGTTTTTAAAGCGGTTGCTGTCTGTAAGCTGCTAATAATGAATAATTTCAGAGGAATAGTCTTTATTAGCCCTCCCTTTTATTAAGCTGTACTCCATCTCCCTCTTCTGCACTACTACTCAAATTCACTTAGCCGATGATTATGTCCTATTTTCTCGCTTGGCAATTTCAATTCCGTAAAATTACCTACCCATTTTTCTTATTGTTTTTGTATTGCACTCATTGTCAATTGTTCTATTAATATGCCACATTTACGCTTGCCACAATTTAACGATTTCCTCTAAACAGCAAATCAGAGGAATGAAAAAATAAGAAAATAAATATAAACAGAACACAAAAGCAAAACGTTTTCCATTTAAAACGTCGTTGATACTTGCATTGCTGCTGCTATTACACACAAACATACACGCACACGTATATGAATTCACACTGAAAGCCAGCTTACAGCAAGCGGGGGCAAGTCAATAAGCGACTCCATGAAAATGCCTGGCGACAACAAATTGTAAGCATAACAAAGAGAAAAGCACAAATGCCGACGCATGCGCTGTGCCAATGACGAGGCGCACAATGCCTGCTAAGCTCCGCCTCTATTGGCGCATTCGCACCACTCTTTGGCCAGCGTAAATAGTACATGCAGCCAGTGCTGCCAAGTTTCGCGTGCAGCAGACAGAAATAACCAGTTTACTTCTGCCCTCACTGATGTGCGACTAAAAATTGAATTGAAATGATTGCCATATAAACGAAGTACAGAAAAGAGGCGGTGCTTATGCTACACGTTGTTGTTGTTAGTGCTGGTAATAATGTTGATGTGAAAAGTACCTACTCAAGCTGTTGTTGCTTGGTTTAGCGAAAATCGCTAGTACCGTAGGTTAGGGCGGAACGACGAATGTTTACTTGCTAACGAGCTCCGGCCTGATCAGACACATTCACAGCAGGAAGGAAGCCGTAAAACTGGTATAACGAGCCGCTACTGATGCCACTAACAACAATAAAAACTGTAGCAACAAAAATAACAATGATTGTGTTCCACGCCGGTACTGGGGTGTGAGTGTTATTCCTTTAACTGTGTTGGTGGTGGTGCTGCTGCTGGTGCTGCTGCTTGAACTGAAAGTGGTGGTGTAGTTGTTAATAGGTGTTGCTGCGCTCTACGTCTGCTGCCGGAGAATCAAAAAGCGGAACGTTTTATTGTTAAGTTGCTGCTGCTCTGGTGCGGTTGCAATAATCGAAACTCGCGTGCGCTCGCACAAAATCACTCCACAGCTTTTTACCCGTTCAAGTAAATTTGCGCGCTACTCGCCCACTCGACGCATTAACGGTGCTATTACGTACATCCATTCAAATATCGAAATGTGTGCATGTGCATACCCCCCATACTGGTGCAATTTGTCGTGTTGACAGCTCTTTTTGTCGGCGCAAGCAATTGACACAAAACACATTCCTTGCTCACACACGCTCGAGCTGGACGACGACGGCACTTTGGTCATTCGGAAAGTCGGGACGTTCAAAAGCATTTAAGCGCTCGCCGTAACAGATTTCGTTAAAATTGTGAACTACTAAGAATTAAATCAGAATTAAGTGGCGTTTGTGTGGAAATTCAAAAAATTACTAGCAACAAAGTGTTTGCAGAATAATCGAAAAAATACTCGTATTTGCAATAAAATAATCTGTTATACTTTTTTTCAAAAGTGCTGAAGAAAATTGATCAAGCATTGAAAAATAAAAAATACATTAATAAAAGTTATCTCGGTTCACTGCCTCTTCGCGGATTTTCGATAAACAATAAGTGTAGTTCTTGTGCCAGATAGCATTTGCATTGATTCGACGCCACATTCGATCACCATGTCATCAACACACGAGCACGAGGATGAGGAGCGTGACGATGGCGAGGAAGAGCAGGAGATTCATGTTGATGTGGATTCGGATTCGCGCATATCCTGCGGCAGTGGCTCCGAAGTAGATATGGAAGGTGGCAGTTGTTATGACGAAATGGAAACTCCGCTCAGGTAGGGGATTTATAGAATCTTATTTCAACTATCCTGTTCTGTTCTATGCTGGGAGGTTATTTTCTGTCTGAGTTCTTATGGTAGGCAACAAAACATTGTTTTTTTTTTCTCAAACAATCAGCATGCATTCTGCGAAGTCTATTGAAACAATTGACTAACCTATACAAAAGTTTTTGTTTTTTTGGAAAAACCAGGACTTTTTTAGAAAAGTCTCTAACTTAGTGTCGTTAATTGAGTTCTGAATACCCTTACCCCTTTTTATCAAGTCAATTACCTTATAATGATATAATTACACAATAGAGAGTTAACATAGCATCCTTTTTTGAATATTTAAAAAAACAAAAACAATTAACCAGTGCTGAGAATTGGTTAGCCCCCGATAATCGGGTGCACTTCACGCAATTTGTTTACGATTTTCTTGGTAAAACCAGTTGCCTTCCAACTACTTTACGATTAATTATATCCAACCTTTATTACTTTTCAAGAAAACATATCTGCATACGCATCCTGTATACCGCATAATTTCGTAAGGCGTATTTTTTTTTATTTCACATTCATTTTTCAATGTATTTTTATTAATTTTTTCTTCTAATAATATTAAGATGGGTGAAAATAGTCACTTATTTTTGTGTAAAATTTTTGCGCATATGGCTTAAAACTGTTTTATGGTCGATCTTTAGCTCCTGCGCGGTGCTACGCGTACTAACATTCCGGTCAACTTCGATTACTTCTGTGATTTTATCGGCATTCACTTGAACATCAAAAATGCCTGAGCAGAATCGACGAAACCAAAATTGCACGTAATTAGCTGTTACAGTATCGGCACCATAAACACCATTCAAAATTTCAGCAGTCCGGCTTGCATTTACGCTTTTATCACAGAAAAACTGTAAATGTACCGAATTTTCTCTTTCTTGACTTAAACCCTGTAACTCACAACTGAATGGAACAAACCAAAAAGAGCAAACGAATTTTTTTAGTGTGAAACGTCAACTTAACAATGAGCAAGAACTTTAAATTGTTTGATCGATACTTTACGAGATTTAATGGGTTTCTTTTTCCCCGAACTAATATTTGTAAACGTTAATTCATTAGTCGTATTAAATCTTCATTTGACCCGCATTGGTCATTTGTGTCAGTTTGATTCAACACCGCTTCGTTTCATGATCAATATTTTTTTACATCTATTTTCCCATGTGGTTTTATTTATTTAATTTTTTTCTATAACTACATAGACGTTTTTTATCACGAACCAATAATTAAGTGCCTAATATTCACCCTGTGTCGGCCATCTTGAGTTGCTTAATAAATCCGTGATATCCTCTTAGAAAAGCTCCTTTTAATTCAGAGCGAATTATAAATAAAAAATACTCAAAAGCAGGGCGAAGTTGTCTGGTGATGCTCTACCGATGCCTACTCAAAATTTTACATTGTTGGAATCAGCCAGAGACGGCGCATCCTTTGGTTGAATGAGTAAATATCTTTTTAATTAAAAATTGAAGTTTTATTTAAACTATTTAATTTAAAATAAAAAATCAAACGACATATTTTCACAACTTTTCAATAATATTATTTCATAGTTTTAATTAAAACTTTAATTTTTTATATTTTTGCTTGTTCAAACCACACCAAAGTTGCTGTCGTTTAGTTTGCGATCATCGAACTGTTAACCAAAACAGCTGATTTTGTCTTATCGATTTTTGTTATGAAGGGTTACCGCATAGC
Source organism: Anastrepha ludens (assembly GCF_028408465.1). NCBI lineage: Eukaryota > Metazoa > Arthropoda > Insecta > Diptera > Tephritidae > Anastrepha > Anastrepha ludens. The sequence continues at coordinate 134,565,256 of NC_071498.1, read as the reverse complement.
AAATCGTTAAAATTGTGGTTAGGGAAAGTTAGCAATGGGAATATCGTTAAAATATGTTAGTGAATTCCACTACTGTTTCCTTGTCGATCCGAACAGGTATTAGATAACTAATTGCCACAAACAGCTAATTCGGTGGTTGTTGTAGCAGTAAGAGAAGCCCCGTCAGGGTAGAGTATATCATCGGTCGTCTTCGTCAGGCTCATCTAAAGGTAGGCCCAGGAAACATGCTTTTTCAACAGGTTGGGTCCAGAGGGAGAGGGGTCTTAGATGAGTAGGTCGGGGTGCCTTCACATGACGGGCATATGTTTGGTATATCGGGGTCAATTCTGGATAGGTAGGAGTTTAACCTGCTACATTATCCAGAACGTAGTTGTGCCAGTGTTACGCGGGTCTCACAGGGAAGCTGGAGCTCTTCATCTGCAATGGGTGGTGGTTGGACTCCGATTACGGCATTCACTGAACGGGAGCTTATGAAGGTGGTAACAGTTACCCGGTGAATGTCGTTTAATGTCTGTCTAAACACTGTCTGGTCCAGTAGGTGTCTGTTTGTTTTGTCCTGGTAAACTAGCCCTCTCTAGTGAACAGTTTATCATCCCAGCTGATTCGGTCATTACTAGTGATGCTACTGATTATGCCAATGGTCAAATCGGTAAATTTTACTATTATTTGAAACATAACCATTTTACTTAAAGTTGAAACAATGAAACTAGCGGAACAATTTTTTTTTAAATCATAAACACTTAGACAATTTCTAAAATATCTTTGTATGAATTATTCAAACTATGGAATGTTCCATAACAGGCTGCCGAGCACCCAATACAAGAAAAGTTCAAATAAATATGGTTAAGATTTGAGGATTAAAGAAGGTCTAGAACACATTTAACCCTGTGAATTTCGAATAAGAAAAATATGGGAAATTCACCCATATAATTTTGTAAATAAACTTCAAGCGCGAAAAGTATCGTTTGGAGCTGCCAAACTTTTGCAGAAACGCAAACAGGGACACTTTATTTGTGATGCTAGAATTAAACGAAACAACACTGAATGGAAAGATCTTTTTCTCAACTAACCAGCGTTTCCGCGGCTGTCCTCTTCGCTTTTCCCCAAGCTGCGTGCATCTAGAACTTTGCGAGATATTCTTTCAACTTGCATTCTGCGAATGTGCGCTAGCCATTGGGTGTATTGCGATTTGGCAAACCGCACAACGTTTTCGCCTTGTAGGAATTCCTCTATCTCGCTGTTATATCTGATGCGGTATATCCCATGTTCTTCTTGTACAGGACCCAGTATTCTCCTCAGTATTCTTCTTTCCAGATTATTTAATTGTATTCGCTTTCAATGTCCACGTTTCGCATCCATATGTTGCGCCACTGGTCGAATCATTGTTTTATGTGTATATATGTATTTTGATTTTCGTTTTCCTACTCAAGAGCTGAGGTATTTAATTTCATCCACGCTTTCAATTTCGTGATCGCCAGTTCTAAGATCTGGCGCTTTTCTCAACGTGTTAAGCATTGCGCGATACTTCGTTTTGTTTTCAAGTCATCAGCATAGCCACATATTTGCGAAGCTTTGTTGAATATAGTACTTGATGGATCAACCTCTTTAATTACATGGTCTAGGTTCAGATTGAAAGCAAGCGTAGACAGCGCACCTACCTGGTTTACTTCTGATTCAACTCTGAATAAATCAGATGCTTTGTCTTGTACAAGCACTTTCGAATAGGTCTCAGCGAAGGTTAGACTTTTAGCAAAGCTAATTTTTTTCGGTGTACCTTGCATGCGTGGAACGTATTCAATTTCACCTCTTTCAATACTATTGAACGCTTTCAGAAGAGTAGGAAAGTAGGTTGATTTTATACGCATGAAACTTTTCAAATATTTGACCAACTACAAAGCTTTTCCATTCCTAAAACGACATTGGTGCTTGCCTAATATCATATTTGTTCGGCGTAATCATTCAATCTGTAGTGTAGAACATTCGTGAAAATTTTAAACGCTGTACTTAACAACGAAATTACGCGATAATTGTTGCAGCCGCGTCTGTCACCTTTTTTGTGGATTCGTGCAATTATGTTGCAGTTCCGTTGATGCATTTTTGATGAGCTCGTCAGTTATGCCATCTTCCTACTTGTTTTGCCATTCTTAGCTCTCTTATCGCAAGGTTAATTTCATCAATTGTCGGTGGTTCGATCAAAATTTCTGTCGATTGAATTGGATTAGATGGAGTGCAGTTGCTATTAATGCCATCGTTTTTATTATTTAGAAGATCTTGAAAGTAGTTTTTCCATCTTGTGAGAACTTTTCCTTCTTCTTAAATAAGGTTACCCTGCGCATCCTTTTATGTGGTTAGTCTAGGTATATATTCACATCTTTGGTGTTTTATTTTAGAGTAAAATATGCTCGCTTTACCGGAGTCACTTATTTCTATTTGCCGTATTTGTTTTTTAGCAATTCGATAATCAGGATAAAATTTGTAGGCGTCAAGAAGAACGCTTCAAAATCCCAAGCGCATAAATAACTTAGCCAAAAATACTATAAAGGGTGTAACACCAACTCTACTGAATGAAGTGCGACGCATTATGTACATAAATGTGCCGAAAAGTAAAAAGTGAATATTTACTTTTAACAATTTAATAAATTTTTTAAATTCTTGTGCACGAATTGCTTTATAGTCATATCTTTTTGCATATCATTTTCATGCTAAAAGACTATTATTAGCAACTCGAAGCGAGCTGGTAAATCAATTAAGGATTCGTACTCGCACACAGAGCGCTTTTTTCAGTTTGTATAACTTAAAATGTAAAGGCATTTGAATAAAAATTTATTTATAATAACGAAAATTTCATTACATTAGAACTTTCTTTGTCAATTTGTTCAGCCCTCAAAGCTCAATGCTCTACGACAAATATGTACGTACGTATATATGTATGTATGTACACACAAATATGCCTATATAATAACCAAATTGTGTCAGTCATTCTCTTACAAATTGCCAAGCAATTCAAAAAGTTAATAAATGCCTGCTTAAATTGTAAATTGACTAACAAATTAGTTTATCAAATGTTAGTAGAACGAAATAAAGGGCAAAAGAAAATTAAAAAAAAACAAGCGAAGAATACACAACAAATTGTAATTTTAAAGCAAAGCGACTGACTTTTCTACTTAGCTCACATTCATGGTGGTAATGAATCTTAACGGCAGATAAAGATCATATTTAACTCTGCTTCTTGCCAGTGAAGCAATCAGTGGAAAATAAGAGGTGTCGCTTTGTTGGCGTATCTGTGAAAAAACAAAGTGAGTTTACTACTAAAATAAATTTACATTTTAACTGGATTATGACAGATATGTTTGTATTCAGAGCAGCAAACGATTAGGCAAAGTGGAAGTATACCTACTTTCCACTTAGGAAAGGTAATGGGACAGTACAAGGTGGCACACAATTAATCATCCAATTTCGCTTTTGAATAACTTATTTACTAAATAAGCAAACTTGATTTTGAGTGATGAAAATCTTGTTTGTTTTTAAATAAAGGGCCAGAAAGCACAAATAGTTTTTCCAACTGTTGAGTCTCAGCAGCTCTTAAAGTTAGCGGCTGGAAATCATCAAAATATTCCGAAAAATTTGCCATTTCATGATCCATTATCATTTCACGCTCTCCGAACGTATGCACATTATTGAAAAATGTATCGAAATTTCGGCTCATTTTTAGCCAGAAAATTATCTTGTCAGATGAGACCAATTTTTGGCCAGTGGCTGTGTCAATAAACAAAATTGCTTTTGTTAAAGCCAACACAAACCATGTGTTCAACCCAGTATCAATGCATCTACGAAGATCGACTGGTTGAAGCGGTTTATGGCATGGCGGCATCATAGGACCCGCTTTCCTTAATACGTATGAAACATGAATTACATGGATTTAAAAAATTAAGGTTTATTGTTTCTTATTTTCCAGGTTAGAGCTTTTTTCTGCAATAGGCTTATACGAGTATATTCCCATTTTTCACAAATTCCAAGGATTTGAAAATGTCTAGAAAACAAATTCTTCTAAAGAAATTAAACAAAGAACTAAAACATAATCAAACACAATTCTTTCACCGTTTAAAAAAATTGTGTTCCTTTATATTGAATCAGATTATAAATATAGTTTCGTAAATTTTTTTTCAAATCATGAATATTGGAAAAATTCAAAAAAAATATTTTGTATAACCTCTCAAATGTATACTGAGCAGATGTAAGTCATTTCAATATTTACCCGATAACACCATCAGCAGCCAGTAAATTGGTGTCAAAAGCATAAATAAACATAAAACGTTCTTGACCACTTTAACTAAGCGTTGAATATTTTGCCTTCTCTACATAAATTGACTTAAATGGCTTAGTCATGGCCGGACTTACACAAAGTAAGACATTACAGTAAATAAATTACAACCAAAAAATCACAAAAACAAATTACACAAAAAATATACCTATGAATAAAATTATAGCATACTCAGCTATCAAAATCAAAGCAAATCCACCACTTCTATATTCAATATTAAATCCAGAAACTAATTCAGATTCCCCTTCTGCGAAATCAGATGAAGTTCGCTAATTTTCAGCTATCAAATCAAACCAGCCGAACTGGAAATATAAATACCACAAATCGAAAATCAAATATAAATTTGATAGTAAACTAAATCTAAATATTGTGACGTCCACTAAAACAAAAAAAAAGATAATAAAATTAAATCTATTCTAACTTCATAAGAAATACCATAGTTTGAGTAACAACCCGAAAACCTCCTCATAAAGCATATTTAGAATTAGAAGATCATCCAGTAGCTACGTACCCTCTGTTCTGAAAGTACCGGGAATGTGTATTTTAAACGCACCGCGCACGTGGGTCCATATTTTTTGCTTATGTTGGTAGGACTGTAAGGCACACATCTGCCACTTTTTAGCGCCATCGGATCATTAGTGTCTGCCTGGCCAGCCGGAAATGTGGGCCAACAATTCTTGGATTTTGCATGATGATAAAGCGCCATCGCACCGAGCCGAAATTGTGCAAAATTATTTGACCAAGCTCCAAGTAAATACTATCGTGCAAGCACCGTATTCACCTAATATGCCCCGTGCGACTTCTTTTTATTTCCCAAGTTTAAGTTACCACTTCGTGAAAGGAGATTTCAGTTGATAGAGGAGATCAAAGAGAATGCGACGAAGGAGCTGACGGCCACCCCTTCGCCGGCCTACCAGGTTTGCATGGAGGACTGGGTTAAACGTTGGCAGGTGTCTTGTTTCAGACGGCATGAAAATAAAATAAATTTGCCTAAAATGTAACTCTATTTTGTTTTATTTAAACGCTCCCGGTACTTACAGATCATTGCGAATAACTGCATACTTATTTGCCTAGACAGACGTTGACGTTAATCGGGATTAACGACTTCATTCGGAATTATCTCAGCAATTAAGTGTAACTAATGCGGATTGACAACTTAAGACTTAATTCTCATAATTTAAGGGGATTAGGGCAATTTTCGATGGCAACATTGCCGAAAAATTACAGTTAATGCTTTTAAATAAAAAATAAATAATTGGCGCGTACACTTCTGTTAGGTGTTTGGCCGAGCTCCTCCTCCTATTTGTGGTGTGCGTCTTGATGTTGTTCCACAAATGGAGGGGCCTACAGTTTCAAGCCGACTCCGAACGGCAAATATTTTAATGAGAAGCTTTTTCATGGCAGAAATACACTTGGGGGTTTGCCTTTGCCTGCCGAGGGCGACCGCTATTAGAAAAATGTTTTTATTAATTTTGGTTTCACCAAGATTCGAACGAACGTTCTGTCTGTGGATTGCGAATGGTAGTCACGCACCAACCCCTTCGGCTACGGCGGCCGCCAATCCACGTATCCGTATCCGTAATTCGCTTCGGGAATCCCGATTAAAGTCGCCGTCTATCTAGGCTTTTAGACACCCTGAGGGAACCACTCAACGTCGCTTTTTCATGAAATTACGACCAGGCGCTCCGGAAAGCTTTAGAAATATTGTTTTGTTTTGTTGTTCACTTCTCTCGGGAGGGTCTCGACAAGACTCAGTCTTGCGTTGGTTTCGTAAAACTATTTTGATTCCTGCCGCTACCAGTTCTAAATAGTAAGAATGCCTACCTGTGGGCATGGAAGGTTAGTGCACTTACGCTAGAGTACCGAGGCCGCTAAGACTAACGAGGCCACAAAATATTTTTATTATGGCTTAAAAGTTTGCCTACACGTGGAAGATCCCCAAAAATGAATGCCAAAAGGCAGAAAGTTGACAAAACGTATTCTGAAATGTGTCTTTACCAGCCGAAAAAAAACTTTTGCTAAGATTTTGGTTTCTTATGCCCGAAGTGGAGATTGAACCTAGGACCTACTGCCAGCGTGCAATGCACAACACTCTCGGCCAACCGAAAAATTAGCTCAACGCTACCAAAAGAATTTTCTTAATGCTATATGTATGTAGGTGCAGATTTGTTTGTTTACGTATTTATTTTCCGCTCCGATCAGTTGCCCCTGGTGCATTTTGTGCAAATATTGACCAGAGAATAATTTGTAATGCATATGTAATGTAGTGGACATACATACATATGTATATCTTACATTTATGCCGGCATAGCGAATTATTCACATTTTGCATTTATATGTTTGCATATGTATATGTATGCATGTGTGTACCACACATACCTAAATATGTATACATATTTGATTTCCATTTTAAATTAATGAGTTTTACAAAGTGTCACTGATAAGAACACGAACATAAAAGGTAGTGCAAAGCAATAGACTACAGCCTATACATACATACATACATACATATAAAAAATATATACTCGCATTTATTAATTAAGAATTGAAAGCAGACTGGTGGCCCACGCAAAGCACGACATAGCGCCGTTCAAGATTAGGAAAGCGTACGGCAGTGAACGACAACGGCCATAACAACAAAAGTATGAGCAATCACTCTGCAGCAGCAATGAAAATGGCAACAACAATTTTGCATCAATCGAAAAATACCAAAGAGAAACATGAAAAACGCGCGTTTATACGCAAATATTCGTGTGAATTTTGTGATTGTGCGGCTCCTGGCAGATCAGTGAAAAAAATAATATTGTATGCGTATGTGTGTACGTATGCATGTATATATGTACATATGTATGTATGATATTAAATTAAAAACAAAACTAGTAAGGGAGGCTAAATTCGGTCCGAAACGATTTTTGTATACCGACGCACATTTTAGTAAAATTTGTTTTCGGCTGGCTGTTACTTTTTGGAATCAAGCAAACTCATAGATAATGACAGTTGTAGATGGCACCATCATGCGGACGGACGGATATTAGGTGTTAACATATAAATAGTGGACGTGTTTTTTATTATAGGTAGGTAGGTTAGATGGCTAGAGTACCCCAGGTACACTACGTGTAGCACTTACGTGCCGATTTGATACCATAATGTGGACCACTATCTGCGAAAAAGTTTAGGGAAGAAAAAACCGTCTGCAGCCATCCGGTGCTGTTGATGTAGTGGAGGAGAGAAAACGGATATAGGCTGGAGAATTTGTTCAAGCCATCCCCAAAGAGCACGTTTTTTATTATATTTTTAATAATATTCATGTCGAATTTAGATGAGGTGGGGATCAATAAGCGTACCAAGTTCGGGTACGTTTAGTCCTTGAATAGATATACAATCATTTACCCCAGGTAAGTGTGGCACCACCCATCTTGCACGTCCGTTTTGCCTAGTTTTTTTTTTAGTTCATTATTTATTTCAGTCTACAGAGAGATGTCTTACAGACTAATGCAATTAATTTAATTTGACAAAAAGATGAAGTTTAAACTTCTTAATATTAGTATTCAAATCTATAATATTATTGTAATTATTAAACAATCGGGCACATCGCATGGTAGGCTCATTCATTCAATAATTAGTTTTGTTAGTTGAATGAACAAACAAGTGATTATTTCTAAGACTATGAGGCGAGAAGTAGATTCTTAGATGACTATAAGCCTAACAATTCCCGTCTGCTGATATAATAAGGAGGACCATCTGGCCAATCAAGCTTATTCAAAGTGAATTTGGTAAACAAATTTTGTGGTTTTTCTATCTTTTTACAATGGATTTCATATTAACAAGGAATATTCGAGCCGTTTTCTCTCTAAGGCAATATTAAGCGACTTCAATGTCTGACGATCTTTGAAGTTACTAGTGTTTCTTGTAAGAAAGTTTTTGAAGTGAAACTTCTTAGGCGTCGATGGACGAGCGAGATTGGAGAGTAAAATTTCACGGCCATGCAACGTTTTGGACATTTTCGTTCCGCGAGAGAGAAAAAAGATATAACGTAGAGGAAAAGGAGAGAGAGAGCTATACCTTATATATATCTTAGATACAATACATATTTTTCCTAAGGTTTTCCTTGTGGTTGCTCATTTATAGTGAGAAATAACACTGTCTACTTTTTGGCGTTTGTTTATTCGTGCAAACTTGTAGGAAATATATTTTTGGTGCCTTCTTTTTGGCGCTTATTTCCGTTTCCTGGCTAGTGCTTGTGCGTGCAATCCATTCCGGCGTCGGATTTATTGGTATTGCCTGGAATCCTGGAATCGCTGCGTTTGTGCGAGTGATAAACGCTCGGAGTAGTGCGCGTTGTTGCCACGGTTTGTGTCCGGCGTTTACCTACACCGGTCGACCCTTCTCCGTTTTTTGTAAATTTTGTCTATTTGTATTCTCTGCAAATGTTGTGGAATTATTTAGATATATAGTATATTCTTTTTCTCTCAATCTCTCTCGGGTCTATCCCTCTTTCTTTGTCTGCCGTGAAAGTTTCACTTCTGTTATTTGTACTACACCACATGTACTTTTTTCTAATAGCGGTCGCCCCTCGTCATACAATGGCAAACCTCTGAGCGTATTTCTGGCATGAAAAAGCTCCTCATAAAAAGCATTTGCCGTTCGTAGTCGGCTTAAAACTGCAAGTCCCTCCATTTGTGGAAATATTAAAATTACTGCATATTATTGCAGTCAGATGGTTTGCGTGCTTCAAGTAGAAGTTTTAAACATTAAGTTGGCATCATTTAAAACAGAGATATCAAGTTTTTTTGCTTCTTTAATAACTACCGTTATATGGAAGGTAGACGGGTTTGTTGACTGATTGCGCTCATTTTCAAATTTCCGACCTATCTTGGAGAAAGAAATATGATGATTGTTGCTCGAGTTATAATAGACTGACGGACGGAAAGTTATTGCTAAATCGACTTCTCTCATCATTTTAAGCATTTTGATATACATACGTGAGCCTAAAACGTCAAATAGAACAAACGTCACATAGAACGCTAGAATGGAGTCCGCAATAAAGCAAAATCGCGATCGCTCAAAAAACACTTGAAGAATGTCAACACGCCGCGAACTTGCACAATACTGCAAAAATACATAAATGCCCCGTACCGGGTTAGACCGAAAAAGCCTTGCATATGCCCTCTGTTCTCCAGAGGAGTGAAACAAGGAAGAAAAATAAAGGTCCACATCTCTCTCGATTATTTTATGATGCCTACCATACCATCGTTTTGTGAGAAAAATTGTTATACCCTTGGGTACAAGTGCGCGGGTATAAAAAACCTGAAAATATGAAGTTGTGCGTGACTGGTTGAATGCGACATGTTTTTGTTTGAGAAGTTTTTTTTATATGTAAACACCAAAAATCGCGTAATCCGCTACACGAAGACACGAAGAGGCGTTGTAGCATTGAGAAAAACTTTATTTTTGTTCAGTTTTATTCGAATAGTGACGGGCATGCTTTAAATTCTCGAAACTGAAAATATAAAATTTTATTTGTGTGTATAAAAGTTAATCGTGTTTGCTATGCACAGTGTTGTGCAAACATTAAGCAGCTTTCTTGCCGAATTATGGAAGTGAAGTTTTTCTAAATATCCAGAGTATTTCAAGTCCAACTTTCTTGTTTTTTAGTATTTTGTTATGACAACTGTAATAGTTCGAATTCGTCTCTTTTGTCATATATAATATTAAGGGAAAATTTACAGCATATCTAAATGAATTCGATTTTTTCCAAGAACTGTTTAAAGATAGTCAATTTCCCCCAAAAATAAATAAATTATCATTGGTGGCTAAGGGGAAAGTTATTGTTTTGACTTCGAGCCCACATTTTTTGCTAACAAATCTTTGTTGGCCGTGTCAAGGCGGTATAACCTTTTCCTTTTCCCTGAAAGGTATGAAGAAAATCCTGGGGCAGCATAATCGAGAGGTGAATCTAAAGGACCGACCTCCGTGCATGAAATAGTTTGCCTATCAGCAGGACAAATCCACAGAGATTGCATCCAGGGCCTTACTAAAATATTAGAAATGATTCTGAAGTCTAAAAATATAGCCCAGTGTGCTTTTATTTCCATTTCGGTGCCTTCGACAATACTTCGTATCAAATGATGCAACAGGCCACGCTAAGCAAGGGCATAAATAAGTCGTTGGATGTTATACAGGCTCATGGTAAGAGCCTGTCTACATTTCAGGGAAAATGAGGAAATAATATCGAATTTAGACCATAAAGCACTTTCTATAAATCCAAAAAGACAATTCTCGTCATATTCATCCGGAGAAGGAAACTTTCTATGGTAAAACCAACCCCATACAAGGATCAGCTTTCCTAAGGAAATAAAACGTCTTTCTGGTAAAACTTGGGGTTCAACCCCCAAAAATGACTCACTGGTAATGTATCCGTGTTTTATCAGACATCCAGGCATTCCTATATGCACTGCAGTCTCACACAATAACATGTAAACTCTTGGAGGAATTTTTCACTACCCTGTGAACAAAGTACACTGTCCTGCAGAGCTGGATACCAGAACAAGACGCTTAGCGAAAATAGGCGCTACATTAAAATTCCCTGTGCTAGAATGCTTCTGCGGGCTTGCCAAAGTCCACATTAAGAAAATTACCAACGACTGAGAGAACATGGAATTCACAAGACACTGGATGGAAAGTACAGGAAAGTGGCAGGAAAAAGAATTTATCCTCCCTTCTAGAGAAGCAAGAAATGGACTCTTAAATCTGGGGAAAGAGGTTTTACGAACTCTTACTGGATACTATATGGGACACTGTAGTCTTCGTTATCTTTTCAGGAAATGAGGATTCGTAGAAGCAAGCGAGTGTCGTTTTTGCGATCTGGGCGATTAAACACCCAAGCACATCTTCTGCAAATGTGCAGCTCTCGCAAGACGAAAACTCACTAAACTAGGTAATGTGACTATGGATGCATTGATAATATAGAACAAAAAGCCCCAAAAAATTACGCAAATCCATTAGAAGCGTTCAATTGCAGGCCCGTGGTCAAATGTAATAGACCACATCAGAAGTGGCAGGGCACAGTGGCCCAGTAAAAGTAGCTAACGAACTAATGAATGTTACTGAACCTTCACTTATTCCATCACTTTTCAAACCATAGGTGCGTTTTTTTATCTCTCTTCTAAGTTATTAGCTTAATTTTTTTTGGTAGCCAACATAATTAGTGGGGTTTTGAAAATCTAGCTTGGCTTATATCAAAGTGCATTCATTAGAAAGACGCAACGAAAGAAAATTTAAAAGAAAAAGGAAAGGAAAGAAAAGAGAAGAAAGAACATCGTTGAACAGCCGACATGCAGTTGGAGTTCGAAGCATGCGACGATGGTGCGAATGAAACGGCCTTTCGTCATTTCATTTTCTGCTGGCATCCTAATGTACACGGCGAATGAAAAACAAAAAATCACTGGACTACTGATATGACCCCTGGTGTACAGAAGCTGAAGGTGCCGTCTTCGGAAAACCGCTACTTTACTTTTCGCGATTTTGACAACCGGCTGACGGCGTAAGTTGGAATAATACAAAATAAATAAACAAAAGGAATGGAAATTACTTGTGTGCAAATATCCAGTGGATGGCTTGTTAACCCTCGAGAAGGCGCGCCTTAATAAGTTACACGAATTGGCGCACGTGAGCATTTTGCTCACACCACTTTCACATAAACATATTATGCTCCTAGGTTAGGTAGATTAGTAAGATAAAGTGTTTTTTTATAGGTTAATGGTTTATTTTTATTAAGATATATGCATTTTTGAGTTTTAAACTCTAAGAAACTATTTTTGATAACATAAAAAAGATAAAACGAAAACTCAATACATTTTTTTTCACAATTTTAATTAGTAGCAATACATATTAATAAAAATTCAATATTGAGCCAGATCTTTGTTAAAGGAGCAATCGAAACAAGTTGGACATATAGTTCTTGCGTGCTCGGTGCAAAGTAATTTGTTGCACAAAAAACATCCTTTTTTGGTGCGTCTATTTTCTCGCCTGGGACACAATGCGCAAAATCCATTATTTTCAGAGGCTTCTAAATGTTCATTGATTGGCACTATATGAGATATAATTTCTTTTAATGAGCTTGGAAGTGTTTTGATAGTCTGACAATATTTGGCTTTATAAGCTCCAAAGCAATTTCTTTCAAAAATAACCTTCTCTGTGTCATGATTTGGGTATTGCTTTTATAAATAATCTGGGCGTTTATACCAGCAATATTAATAATTGTAAAAAATAGTCGCATGGGCCACCTGCGAGTAGTTCTGGATACAGAATAAGTTTCCTTCATCTGGTCCACAGTATCTACTCCACCCTTTGTGTGGTTATAAAATGTTATAATTTCGGGTTTGATTTTGTCACCCGTTTCATCATCTATTCCGTCGTCGGTATGAAAAGAAGATAACAAAAGTACAATTTTCTTATCTTTCTTTTTTGGAATATGCGAGACAATAGTTTTGTTTTCACCAAAACCAAATAGGTTATGAGGTCCTGGTCTTCCTTTTGTCGAAATGAATTGACAAGGAATTTTCTTCTTATTTTTTCTTAGTGTACCAACAGCTGTCGTCCTGTAGTTTTTGTAAAGATCATTAACCAGGGGTATGGACATAAAGTATATTAATTGTCCATTGTTAAATTTCTGCTTGTATTTAATATTGGAGCAACAATTCTTTTGACGATACTAGCAGGTGAATTATCTAACTGATAAGGTCCAGGTGGCTGTTTTCCGCAGTATATTTCCATTTTATAAGTGTAAAACATCCTTGAATCAACCAATGCGTTGATTTTTTATCCGTACTTAGCTGGCTTATTAGGCATATAAATTCGGAACTTACACCTTCCTCGAAAAGATTCCAGCATTTCGTCAATGGTGCAGTATTCTCCAGGAATAAAATGTTCGGAACAATAGCCATTAAATTCTTCAAATATTTCTCTGAACGCTGCAAGATTATCTAATTGGGATCTGGCTAAACGAGACGAAGTTTCATCTAAACGAATCACACGGCCTAGGAATAAAAAACGCTTGATCGACATTGTTGCTCTGAAAATATCTGGAGCAGTTCCATCATCTAGCCAAAGCTCCTTTAAATTTGAATGGTTCAATTTTTTTAATCCAGCCATATATTGTACAAAATTCCAATAAATGCTTTCATCTCCGCCAAATCTGTTTCCTTGCAATCCCTGTCTCTTTGGTACAAATCAGTCACTTTTTGAATGTACATATTTTTGTATGTTACAAATTTTTCAAGTAAAGTATCTTTCAAAAATAGTGCGAGGCATTGTGAAGGGGTTATAGCGTCTTTCGCTGTGCCCTTAACTCCTGGAAGATGTGTAACTATGTTACAGCGTCTAGTACGTATATTGCGAGTGGGTACATCCATAACCCATTTTGTACACATATCTTTTCCCAAATAAAATTGCCGCCTTCCTCGCGTAAAGTAAACCAATATCTTCGATCTCTATTCGCACACTACACACTTCGAATGCTTCTTATTGCAAAGACAAATCATTTACTTAGAGGTACTGAACGCCGTTATTCTAGGACTAATGGTAAACATTGAAAATTTGGCAATTTTAAAATTGCGTGAGCAAATTGCTCATAGCGCGCCTTCTGAAGAGTTAATATTGTAATTTGACTTTGTGACTTTTAAATTAAACAAACTAATGGCGTCCCAGCGAATTCGCAATCTTGTATTCTAACATTCTTGGATATCTCCTATAGAAGACTCGCCTTGACTTGTATATTGAGCTAAATTGCCAACCCAAAACCTATTTCTATATACTCGTAAAATCAGCAAAAAAAAATGATAAGTTCGAAATGAACGTTTCACCATTTAAACACATAAAAAAAAAACAAAAAGAAAAAAAAACAAAAACAGAACGAATAGTATTTTAACAATATTTAATATTTGTATGTTTTCATTTCAGTGAATCGGTGCAATCGGAGCAAACGCGTTCATCATCCAGTGAGAATTTACCCTTTAGCATATCTCGCCTGCTGTCGAAACCCTTCGAGAACAATAACAAACAAAGTCCTGAAAGGGAAATACACAGCGAACACGATTTGGCTGCCTACAAGTTGGCCACAAGCATAGCAACATCGACGTATGGTGGCGCCACCGCACTTTATACCTATCCGCATTTATATCCGACCGCGGCTGCGGCAGCCGCTGCCGGTCATGTTCTGCGTGTACCACCACAACGCACCCCTTTAACTTGGGCGCTACCACCTTTACACCATGCCGCTTTGGCTCACCAAGCAGTCAAGGATAGATTGGCAGGTGAGTTGAACGCAAATATGAATAACAAACAAAAATAAATAATAATCATGAGCTTTTGAGCTAAAGAGCTCCTGTTTTACTGCGTCGCATTCAAGTGAAGTGGGTATTTAAATTTTTACAATTTAATGATCCATCAAAATTGGAGGCAACATTGAACGCTTGAACGTCCAAGCGCGATAGCTTGAGTGGGAACTGTGAAAGTTGTATACCCAGTGGGACGCCTGTTTAAGGCTTTGTTATGGTGTCGTTAATCTGAATTGAGTCAAAAACATAAAAAGGTTTTGACGCTGCACATTAGTGATTTAAAAATTGGGTTTAATTTATTTCACAATTAAAAAAATACACATTTTCGGCTGCCCAATATGAATACCTTAGCCTCTTAAATGATTGTATGCCGATGTGGATTTCATTGAAGGTTGTTAACTTTATATTTTGCCATTCTAGTCCATAGAAGAACCGAAACAGGCTATTGTGGTTTTTAATTTTTTGGAAAAAAAATTAAAATTTTATACAGAACTTCGAAGAGATTACACTAACATACTTTAATCCTAATTTGAATTATTCCCAATGACAGTTTTGAGCCATTGGAAATTTGTTTTCTATCAAACCTTTACCGAATGTGAATTGCAAGGTAATTCAGTTATTATAAACGTAGTCGAATTTATATGTTTTGCGTGCTTGTAAATAAAATGCAAAACTGCATTTCTCCCATTATTTTCTCTCACTTGACCACACAAAATAGTTTTTCGAGTTGGTCCAAAATTAATTTAAACGAGACCAACAGGATGCGAAATATAGGCACACAAATAAGGTCATTGTTAAGGAAGAAATCATGCAATATCGCATTGGTCTCTCTGCCGCAGGCGAGATGGCGCCATTTTGCTGAAATCATGTTTATGCACTGAAGGAAGGATGTTCTCTCACTGCTGGCAGAAAATAATCGTTCAGTATGCGCCGCTAAAAGACAGCGCCCACAGAAATTGCTTGCCCTCAACGATTTAAAAACAAATATGGTTCAATTATTACACTACTTGACCAAACCGTCACTTTGGGACTGAGAAATGGCTGTTGATATTTTAATAGCGAATTCTTTCCGCTAGGTGACCAATAATGACAATTTTGCTTATTTTAACTTCACCTTAAATGAAATTGAGTTTCATCACTCCAGAAGATTGTGTTTACCAAACAAAATCTTACAAGTAAGGCTTAGACGCTTACACGATTTGAGGGGGGTGAATTCAAAGATCTTTCCCCCACATTTCATGCACAAAAGTTTTTGGAAGTCTCAGCGTAGGGAATTGAATACCTAATTCTTCCACCGGACATCCTGTACAAATAGAGGCACCACAATCCTATCACGCCAGATTTTGCCTAAAAAATAGTCAAAGAAAAACTTGTGTTATTTTATATGCCGTGAATCTGCATTGAACGTGAAAATTTGCTTAACAGAAAACTAAGAATATTTAATAACCCGCTTATCTGCTCGTACAGATCCAACTGCCCTTTTAGTTATTCCTCATTTTATCATTAGTCTGAACTTCTCAAAACTCTCTATAGTAATCAATTGTTTGCCAAAAACCATTCGCCACTATTGAGAGTTTTAAATCAATAGAATCAACAATTTGCATATTGCCCATCTTTATCTTCAATTTCTTCCTTATATAGAATTTACAGCCGATGAATCGACTTAAGCTGAAGTTACAAATGTTCACCAGTAGTTGTCGTGCTAAGCAAATTAATGCAGATTTTATATTTTGAGAACCTACAGGGTGTTCTGCACCCGCTGCTTAGATTTTGTCTGTAATATAATTCAATGCACCCTAATATTCATTCATTAAATTGGCATTAAAGTGTTGGTGGAAATCTGGGTACTCTTCCTTCACCACCACCTCCACTCGTAGCACATTTAAAATATGATTGCTGTAAACCTGTCGTCGTAAACCACTAGCAGGCTTTGCTCAAGGAATGAAGGAATGTTCATTGGCTCAAATGAATTTCTGTTTTATCAGTACTTTGTCGTAAGAGCTTTTTCCCCGAGGACCACCAACTGGAATTTGACAAATGAATTTCATTCAATTATCTCATTACAAAACCACAATGGCGTACGCTGCAGAAGAGAGGCTAGAAATTGTTGAATTCAAGCCATCAGAGAGTTTCTGTTAAAAACAAACAAAACCAGCTCAATCAAAAGACTGACTGCACTAATGCATTTTATTGCCAATGCACAGTCACAGTCACATATGTGGGATACATACATACATACGTGCATACATACTTATGAATGTTGAGCACAAAGCATGCAGTAGCAATGCATCAATTCTCTACGCATATATCAGTTTTGCCAGATAACTATGTGCCATCGCAGAAAGTGAAAAATTCGTAGGTAACGTGTGGCATTACAGCAACAAAAAGATCAACAAAACAGACATTAACAAATAACAACGCCAATCACCGCCAGCGCAATAATAATAATAATATAAAGTTAATAAAAAAATCTAAAAAAAATGTGAAGTGGCTACTGTGTTGAGCAGCAACTACAAAAACATCAGGAGCAGCAGCAGCCTCCACGCCAACACATTGCCGCCTTCATCGTTAACAACAATAACATCCAAGAATGGAGCCAACAACTAAATGCGCACGTACATACATACACACATAAGAATGTGTGCCGGTGAGCTAATGCAGCAGCAATAACATGATTGCTATGTGGCACGCACACTTTAAGGATGCGTGCCACATTGATCTTACTTACCATATACGAGGAGGAGTGTTGAAATTTGAAGTAGCGACAGCGAAAAATTGTATGCTACAAAAAGAGTGAAGCGATCGCAACAACAATAAACGTGGCAAGTGTTTCCAAAAAGGATGTGTGTATGTTACAGTTGCACGTACACATAGGAGGCGGTGTGTTGGATTGCAATCGATACTAAATGGTGGCAGCGTGTCACACCGCCTCAGCTGCTACATATAAAAGCAAGCGCTCACTTGGCCCTCCGTGATTATCATTGTGGCTACTGTTTTTACGGTTGCCCTTGTTATTTTACTTACGCGCCTTTGAAACAGGCGCGATCTGCTTTCATCCGTTTGTTTTTGTTGTTGTTTGCAGTTGTAAATTTCCATTGCTAAAGTATAAAAACATGTTCGCCTTCAAACGTTCTCAACTGCACTATCATCACCCATTGAGCAGCAACGACGATGAGTTCGCCGCCCAGAAGTACCATACTTGCCGACCCACTCCCGAGCTTGTTGCTCTTCTGGCAGTGGTACTTCAGGCAGTTGCCTCTGTTGTGCAATGAATTTAAATACGGATGATGCAAACGATGATTGGGCGCGTTAAGTATTCATTTCCAAGAATATCCGATTTCGTTTCCGTCCACAGCAATGTTTGAGCGTGGATCGCTACGAACTTGGCTTTGCTAATTTGTTTACATTCTGTGCTTCATTTGTAAGCGTAAAACAGCTTCCCTGCAGAGAAACTCACTGGTACTAAACTGGTTCGCTTGTAGTGAATTTAGCATCAAGACTAGTTCGCTCTCATTCTCTTTTCCATGTAAACAGCTCTGCACCTTTTCGATAGCTCTAAAACGGCATGAAACCTAACCATTGAGTAATAATATCCACCTTCTTCTTCATCTTCTTAATTGGCGCGATAACCGCTTACGCGATTTTGGCCGAGTTTAACAAAGTGCGCCAGTCGTTTCTTTCTCATGCTAACCCGCGCCAATTGGACACACAAACTGAAGCCAAGTCCTTCTCCACCTGATCTTTCAAACGCAGATTAGGCCTTCCTCTTCCTCTGCTACCATCAGATGGTACCGCATCGAATACTTTCAAAGCCGAAACGTTTGTATCCATTCGGACGACATGACCTAGCCAACGAAGCCGCTGGATCTTTATTCGCTGCGCTTTGTCTATGTCGTCGTAAAGCTCATACAGCTCATTGTTCCTTCGCTTGCGATATTCGCCGTTGTCAACGTGCAAAGGTCCAAAATTCTTACTTAGAATCTTTCTCTCAAACACTCCAAGCGTCCCTTCATCGGATGTTGTCATCGTCCAAGCTTCTGAGCCGTACGTTAGAACGGGCAAGATGAGAGTCTTGTAGAGTGTTAGTTTTCTTCGTCGAGAAAGGACTTTACTACTTACTTTACATTTGCCTACTTAGTTCAAAGTAGCACTTGTTGGCAAGAGAGATTCTACGTTGGATTTCAAGGCTGACATTGTTATCGGTGTTAATGCTGTTAATGAAATAAATATCTAGCTCACACTGCTGCTGCTGTCCCAATAGTTGAGAGGGTAAGGCATTGGCAAATCAATCAGGAGGTCCCAGGTTCGACACTTCCAGTCTTTTTTTTTTTGCAATTCATTATTCATAAATTTAGTAATTCACTTTTAATGAAAATTAAAATTTGATACTTTGTTTACACGGGTGCTTTGTTTTAAACGCTTAATAATTGTATTATAATCTGCTAGATAATTTCATGGCATTTATTTTTTAATCTGATATCCGGCGTTGTGCCGCCGTGGCTACGCGTTATACAAGGGGAAGTCCAAAAGAAACAAGACTGAGCTAAAATAGAAACGACAGGAGGTTTGTTCCAATAACTTCAAGTTCATTTATTCATAATAGTCCCGTCTGACCTCTATAAACTGTTTTGCGCGATCTAAAAGCTTTTCGAAAGAGTGTTTCGGGTCATTGACCAGAATCCGGAATGTCCTTCAGGATTTCGGTACAAGCCTTTTGGATGGCCTCTACAGACGCAAAACGTTTTCTTTTCATGGCCAAATGCAATTTTCCGAATAGGTAGAAGTCACAGGGAGCCATGTCAGACGAATACGGTGAATAATTGATGATTAAAATGCGGTTTCTAGTCAAAAAATCAGTCTTAAGAGTGGATCGTAGTGCTTATGAACTTCGCGAACAGATTTTCTTTTTTTTTCAAAGTATATTTTCACAATTTGGCCTTAAACGGTTCGGGATGACTGAACAGAAATATCAGCACAGTTTGCCAGCTAAGAAAAACACCCGATATTTAAAAACACACTTTCTCTTTTAGCCCGACTCGAACGAGGACCAAAGTCTGTCAAATTTTCCTGTTCTGTTCACAGCATATTTGTCGGGTTGCGCATTCTTTTTTCCAACTGTTGCATTATGTCAGGCAAATGTGCAGAATTCTCACCCTATATAAAAGGGTTAACCAGCTAATTTTAATTTACTTGTGAGCGCAAGTTCTTCAAAGTGGCTGCGTGAAAACTTTTAGAAGAAGTGTGGAATTTTCATGCTTTTTTCTCATGTAAAATATGCAACATTTTATACATAACAATTTCCATATAACGAGATGACATTTTTTCGAGAAAAGAAGACATCATTAGCATGCAAAACAGCGCTGATCGATATTAAAATAGCACTGAAAAAACGACCCCTAAACTCTGAGAACCTCAACGAGTAGCGAAATGGTCCACAATGACTAAATCGTATTAGTTTTAAACTAGAAATTTGTTTCACTAGATCATTTTTACCTGCAGGGTCGTGCGGAACCATCTGTGTGCTTTCCTGTATGCAAATGTCTGTACATGCATATGTATGTATGCGTGCGTAACATACAAACATTGGTGGCATCGTAACTGTCGGCCATAATCACGCAATGTGGACACCAAAAGGTGATTAAACAGCAGCAGTATTGTTGATGCTAAATAAGTCTAAAACAGGGTTTCCTAGACGATGTTTCCCCAATACTGGTGTGGATGAACGTACAGATCGATGTACATGTAATATTTCCGGGCTATGTGGGGAGATAATTCATTTGCGTTTACGCATCATGGAATATCTATAATAGTGCATAAAGGAAATAAGTAGCTCAGTTTGCGTATTATGGAACATTTATACCCAAGGCATGCACTCAGTAGTTACTAAACAAATACGAGCTTTCACAGCAAGCATACGGTGGAAGATTCAATGAATTGCTTCTCATAAAATTTAGCACTTTGATGGCACCCACTGAATATTATAAGTATAAATATAATATAATATAATTTTCGAACGATTCCAAAATAAGGTAAGGCTCGGCACTATCTAGAGCTTTAGATCTATAGAATGAATAAATTTCGCTCCACCGATCTTTATCTTCGACTTACTTCAAAGCCTGGGAATCTGGGCAAAATGAACCTGTTTACGGGTGGTGGTTGAAGGAGGGGGGAGTATTCTACAGGGACCTTTCCAGGATCACTGATCTATAGGTTTAAAAATCACTGCAGTGTTTTCCATATAGAGAAATCAGCTACCACAGAAGCAGTCGCTTGGCTGTTGGAGAGTGTTTAAGTGAAGGTTTTCTTGGTCATTTGCGGTTTGCTCTTGGGTGGATGGCCCTGGAGTCAGCTAGAGCGTGTGCGGGGTGAGAATGCTAAAATACAAAGTGTTAAAATTCTTCTGACCACCGGTGCATCGAAGTGAAATGAAAAATGTTCTAAGTGGGAGCCTCAGTCGGCCACTGTCCACTCGAAATCCATGTACTTTGACTGCATATAACCTCGTCTCTATTCTGCGATAGCTGTCTCTAGGATATTGGCGTGGAACCATCTTATCAAATACTCTTCATTTGGCCTCTTTTGAGAGGTTAAGTTTCAAACACCTCGGCCCTATTTTTTTTACAAACAGTAGATGGATAATTTTTAGTGATAGTGCGATTTAATATTAGAGCGGGTAAATTTTTTTCCATATAATAGGACTATGAATAAGTTCGTGCGGTTTTTTTCGAAATTTGAAACTTTATTGACGTAAAATGGTTACAAATTTAATATTCAAAATATTGTCCATCGCTTACTACTACTTTTCCCCATCTTTCTGGCAATTCACGGATTCCCTTTGTGAAAAATTCGGTCGGTTTTGCCGCAATCCACGAATCGATCCATTTTTTGACTTCATCGTAATTACGGAAGTGCTGGTCAGCCAGGCCATGTTGCATCGATCGGAAGAGATAGTAATCGGATGGCGCAAGGTCTGGACTATACGGCGGGTGGGGTAGGACATCCCATTTGAGCGTTTCTAAGTATGTTTTGACCACTTGTGCAACATGTGGCCGAGCATTGTCATGTTGCAAAATAACTTTGTCGTGTCTATCGGCGTATTGCGGCCGTTTTTCTCGCAGTGCTCGGCTCAAACGCATCAATTGTCGTCGGTAGACATCCCCCGTAATCGTTTCATTCGGTTTCAGTAGCTCATAATACACAACACCCAGCTGGTCCCACCAGATACACAGCATAACCTTCAGGCCATGAATATTCTGCGCCGACGTCGATGTTGAAGCATGGCCAGGGTATCCATACGTTGCCCGACGTTTTGGATTGTCGTAATGGACCCACTTTTCATCGCCAGTCACAATTCGATGCAAAAAACCCTTTCTTTTGTGCCGTTGAAGCAGTTGTTCGCATGCCATAAAACGGCGTTCAACGTCTCTTGGCTTCAATTCATACGGCACCCAATGGCCTACCTTTCGGATCATTCCCATGGCTTTTAAACGTTTGGAAATGGTTGATTGATCAACTCCCAAAGTTTTTGCAACCTCTTCTTGCGTTTGAGCCGGATCTTGATCGAGCAATTCCTCCAATTCGGTATCCATGAACTTTGGCGGCGCACCCTCGCGTTCTTCGTCTTCCAAGCCAAAATCACCACTTTTAAAGCGTGCAAACCACTTCTGGCACGTTCGCTCAGATAGAGCATGCTCACCATAAACTTCCACCAAGATACGATGACTTTCGGCTGCTTTTTTCTTCATATTAAAATAATGAAGAAGAATTCCCCGCAAAAACACATTATTTGGCACGAAATTCGACATTTTCAAGTGTGGTAAAAATATTGTTGTTTACGCTTCAAATAAAAAACTTATACTGACGTTTGTGCCTTACGACAGTAGCTCTCCAATGAATGTTTGGAAATGTGGATCAATGGAATAATAATCAAGTTACGCCATCTGTTGTAAAACCGCACGAACTTATTCATAGTCCATTAGTTCCTAGCAGATCCGGATCCCACGTAAGTAGGTAGGTGAAATGGTTCAAGTGCCACACCGGCACTCCTCAAGCAGCACAAAAACACCATTCTGATACCATTATGAGAACTCCAACAGGCAGATATCTACAGCCAGCTAAAGCTGTTGAGGTAATGCAGAAGATTGATGGGATTTAAGTTGGCGCATTGCCCCAGGCTGTCGAGCAAAGGAACATCCAGTAACCTTAATTGTCTAGTTGCTAAACCCGAACATTTCCAGAGAAAGTGCTCAACAGTCTCATACTCTGAAAGGTCTCCGAAGCTTCTGCAATGGGGGTTAAATAAGAAATCTAGCCTCTCCCCGTGCGAGTGCGTCCAATGACCAGTAAACACAGTTACGAGTTTGGAAATTGAATGCCGTGAAATTCGCCGAACTCTCTGCGTCTTGCGTCTATTTTACTGAGGTCAAAGGGTTTTGGAAATAGTCCACGAAAAAATGGCGCTCCATTTGTTCAGCCCTTTTCTGAGAAATGAGTTGAGCAATTCCCCTTTAAAAACTGTCAGGGTGATGCCGATGACCAGGTAGTAGATCTCTGAAACCAATTCAGTCGACCCCTTCTTGATAAGCTCATCAGCAATTTCGTTTCCCTCTATGTTCCTATGTCCTGAAACCCAGATCAGAGAAATGTTACCTGCACCCCAAGAGATTTGATCTTCTGCTTACAGAAGTTTACTAATTTCGTTCTGCACCATGGCGTCATGAGAGCCTTTATCGCGGTTTGACTATCGGAGAAAATGTTAATATCTCCCTCGCTCCCGCGCTCCCTGAGCATTTTGCATACCTGAAGGATTGCAAAGACTTCTGCCTGATAAACACTAGTATTTCTAAGTTTTAAGAAAATAGATAAATTGGCAGATTTAGAGAAACCACTGCTCCGACTCTCGATTCCATCTTGGAGCCGTTATTGAAGAAAGAGGTAACAGCCTCGGAACAGATTTTCTCCTCGTTCTAATCGTGCCTACTTGAAAGATTGCCCTGGCACGACCCTCAAACTCCAGTTTGCGAATAGAGAGATCTGTACGAGCTTCAGAGAAACACGGTGATAACTGCCCCAAAAATACTACCGTGTCGTTGAGAGATTGCCTCCTTTAACCTGATTGCCCTTTGAGCAGCGATGGAAACTACGTGAAAGTCGATGGGAAGTAAGTGCAAAAGGACATTTAGGGCAGCACTGGGGCAAATTCTACACGATCCGGTGATGCCAATACAAGCAGCCATTTGTATCCTCCTCGGTTTAGTGATAGTACAGCCCTTCTGCAGAGCTTCCCACCAAACCAGGCATCTGTACGTTAGAATTGGCAGAACCACTACGTTGTACATTCTGAGGAGGAAGCACAAGTGTAGCTTCTCTCAAAATTGGGAAGGCTCTAAATTAAAAATTAAAAATTAAAAGGCTCTAACAGACTTTTTACAATATAATTTTATGTAGAATCCGAGTCTACTAAGAACGTAGTCGACAAAAAATAGTTGAATAGAAATTGACCTCAATATGTTACGCCTATTACTGGGAGTTACAAAAAACTTTCAGATGTACAAAAACATAGAACTCATTCGTAGGGTATAAAAACAAAGCGCAATGTCAGAACACTCAAAATGCCGCCACATTTTGCTCATTTGGCCCTCCACTTAGCAGATCAATTTGAGTTCGTGTCACCGACGGACGATTTGCAGACAACACTGTTTGGCTAAGTTGTGTCCACCGCAGCGTTTCATTGCCCTGGCTCTCTTTAAAAGGCCCGACCGAAACTATTCGATTTTAGCACTGACCGCTGTCAGTGGCTTTTGACTGACTATTGGACTTTTCGTTATTTTAATGAGGTGGTTTACATGACTTTTTAATTTCGAGTAGAAGGAATTAATTACGCGTTGGGCGGTCGCAGCCGCCAAAACCACTTTGAAATCGAAGCCCGTTGTGCAACGGATATAACACTGTCAGTGTCTTGTTCTCTGGCCACCCTTACACCCTGCCCGTGGCGCTTCGATCGGCAGACACACTTCTCATTACTGCTTTCCGCAAGCTGCGCGTCTAGCTGTCGTCGGTCGGCGCGTTCGTTTTATCCATGGAAATTATGCACAACTACGCATGCGCGCAAGCGGGGAGTTTTGCGCGCACAGAATGTACGCAAAGTGTTTGCATATACGACTGTGTATATATGTATGTATGTCTGCTGACATGTCTCTGTTAAGCTTTTAATTTTATTAATTACTAAAACACTGACTGGTAGTCATTGGATGGCGGTAGTGTTGATACCTTCTCGCAACCATTTCCGCCTGCACCTTTTTATTACTTGCTTCCCATCTTCTCCTCAAATTTTATGCGCTAATTCCACATTTGCCCACATACATACATACAAACTTGTTGTACATTCATACAGATATATGTACATTCGATACATTTTTATAACAAAAATATTCAATTTTATATCTTTTCAACCGCTTCTTTTTCCTTTCTTATGCCATGCGTTCGCTTTGTGCTTCTCGCCGTCTCGTTGTGCTTATTAATTCTTACACTTTTATCGGAAATTTACGTTGTCGCTTGTTGTGCTCTTTGTCTCCACTGATAAGGTGGCGCCTTGGCTTTTTCACTAAATTGACTTCTTCCAGTCGTTGCCCCGCATTAGCTCAACAGCTCAACGATGGTGGCAACATTTAGTGGCCTGGCCTCATCTGTCCTTACGCTTCGATGATTTATGGCTGCCTTAAGCCGTTTCTGAACCGTTTAACGATAGGACTGTATGCATATTTAGAGCCGCAATGGGATGGTCGCCAACAATAATTGAGTAACAGCTCGGAAGTGGTCAGTGGCACAACAGCGATGGCTGCACCTTGGCTTTTTGAGTTATTTTTACGTATAGATTGTGAAAATATTTTAAATACAAAAATTAAGAAAATAAGTGATTGACATTATTTTTTTGTAGTTTATGTGTTTGTTATGGAGTTATGGAGTTATGGTTTGTTTAAAAACACTAAAAAAAAATTAAGTGCACAAATTATTAGTTTCGAGTTTAGCGAGCAAAATTTCAATTCTTATTGACGCGATTGGTAAGTGGTGCCATTCTACTCCCACAAAAATCAGTTACCATCAGTTACCATCGCTCAGGGGTAGACTAAGAGGATCCGGGCCACGCTGCCTGCGTTACAAAATAGCTCGCAACGATCTCACCTGGATTCAATTGAGGCAAAACGCAAACAGTAGAAATAAGTGGAAATCTTAACTTTGGCACTATGCACCACATAATCGCCGCTTAAGTAAACTATACCAATAATCGCTCTGAAGCACTCTCTGTTGACTGCTTAAGGTATGACTTCTAAAGAAAAATGTAAGTCTAGGAAACCTCTATTGCACAATCCACTGCAATATCTGAGGATAGATTGACTACTCTACGTTAAGCAATTATGTTTTTCTAAATAGCTTTCAAGCTGGACAAGTGTCATATCGGGAAATATGATTTTCCCAGCAAGCTCATAATTAGCTCCGAGCCGGGGAAGCGATGCCAAGAAAAAAGATAGCCTTTACCTTTCAATTACTTAGAACTTGCAATAGTTTCGGTAACTGTATCAATCCAATTCAAATCGGACAGAACGACCTGTGTCAGCTAGGGATATAACTTCCAACGCACTAACTCATCAGAGGACTGGGAGCGATACCTTGATGTTCAGAAGAACTACAAGAGGCTTATTCGGGAATCGAAAATAGCCTCATTTAGGGAATTCTGCAGCGGTATTGAATCTCTGAGTGACACGGCGAAATTGGTTAGGATCCTGAAAAGCGACCCAACGGCAAAGCTGGGGTCACTCAGGAAATCTGATGGCTCCTTCACGGAGCGGAAAAGTGAGACACTCAGCTTGCTGATGGAGTCTCACTTTCCTGGTAATCAGATAAGCATCAGCCGGCAACAGCCCTTATTGATAGAGGCAGTTGTCAGAGCTGCTACACCTTCTCGGCATGACTGGTTTGTTGCCAGATCTGTGGTGAATGAGGCCGCCATTCGATTTGCCATCAAATCTTTTGGCGACTACAAGTCGCCCGGACCAGATGGCATATTTCCTGCCATGCTGAAGGAGGGTGCAGAGTTCGTGACAGCAGCCCTGAAGAAAATCTTCTCGGCATGCCTGGCACTGGCTTACATACCACGCTCTTGGAGGATGGTGAGGGTCGCTTTCATCCCAAAGGTTGGAAAAGACGACTACACCAGCCCCAAAAGCTTTAGATCAATCAGCATGACCTCTTTCATGCTGAAAAGTCTCGAACGACTGGTGGAACTGCGCATACGACAGAAGTCGCTGAAGGCTCACCCTCTGCCTCTATTTCAGCATGCCTATCAGAGTGGAAAATCCTGCGAGTCGGCACTGCAAAACCTTGTTGCTAGGGTAGAGCTGGCCATCGACAGAAGGGACTACGCTATGGGTATCTTTTTAGACATAGAGGGGGCGTTTGATAATGCCACTTTTGATATTATGTGTAACTCTGCTTGTAGGCACGGCGTAGACCGGGTGCTAGTAAATTGGATTCGTTCGATGCTGGCCCAAAGAATCGTTTCGGTGCGAGCAGAGGAAGATCTGCTGGTGTCATCTGGGGTTAACAGAGGCTGCCCCCAAGGCGGTGTACTGTCTCCATTACTCTGGTGCATGGTAATCGATCCTCTACTCACCACCTTAAACGATTCGGGAGTCTACGCACAAGCATATGCGGACGATGTTGCTTGTTTGGTAACAGGCTCTTCGCTTATGAACATCTGCAGGAAAGTGCAGAAAACTCTGGATCAGATTGACACATGGTGCTGTGCGAACGGGCTGTCGGCAAATCCCGCCAAGACTGGTATTGTCCTCTTTACCAGAAGGAGGAAGCTTGACGGACTCGTTCTGCCAAAGCTAAAAGGAGTCACAATCCAGCTATCCAAGGAAATTAAATATCTTGGAGTAATCCTCGATAGTAAGCTCCTATGGAAATCACACGTTGAGACAAAGGCATCCAAAGCGCTGACAGCTTTCTGGCAGTGCAAAGGTGTCTTTGGGAAAACGTGTGGTCTCTCTCCTAGCAAGGTCCTATGGATGTACACGGCTATGATAAGACCCATTATCACCTAGGCATCAGTGGTCTGGATGAGTAGACTATCCCTAGTGGGAGTCAGGAGGACCTTATCGAGACTACAACGCACTGTGGCCATCTGTTGCACCGGAGCTTTTCCGACTACTTCAGGCCCGGCACTAGATGCTCTGATTGGTTTACCACCACTTGATGCTTTCATCCGAGGAGAGGCCTTGAAGGCCATCTGCAGACTGAAACACAGTGGGAACTGGTACGGCCCTTGTCCGGCATTGGAACACAGAGAAGGCATGGACATCGATCCAACGATTCTCTCCATGCTCCTTTGACTCAATGCCATCAAGAGTCGTACTTGAAAAGAGATACAGTGTAGTGCTACCAGAGGCTCAGTTGTGGGGAGACTCAGAAAATGAGCACGGCAAACACTGTTTTCGCATTTTTACGGATGGCTCCAGGACCGAGCATGGCTCCGGCTCTGGGGTCTACGTGGAATCCAGCGGGACAAAACTGCACTTTGCTTGCACTTGGAATGCATGCATCTGTGTTTCAAGCGGAGGTGTATGCAGTTCAAGAAACGATGAGCTTTGTTGTGGAAAAACGATGGAGAGGCAGATCTATATGTGTCTGCAGCGACAGCCAAGCAGCGCTTATGGCCTTAGACAGCCCTCAAACCACATCAGGGGTAGTGAAGTCCTGTAAATCCAGGCTGAACTATGTCGGCAGACATAATAGCCTGATGCTAACATGGGTCCCGGGACACGTGGGTATCGCGGGTAACGAGACCTCTGACTCCTTAGCTAAGATGGGCTCTGAAGCCAACTTCTTTGGCCCAGAGCCCGCTTTGCCACTCCCCTCTGCGGCCATCACGGCCACGGTTAGCAAATGGGTAACTACTACCTACAAGCGAGCTTGGCAGGCTGAGAGAGGCTGCAGATGGACAAAACTGATGTTACCTGGCATGTCCGATCGACTGTCGCAAACCCTTCTGTCATTAAGCAGAGGGGAGTGCAGACGGCTGGTTGGACTGATGACGGGCCACTTTCTGTGGGCAAAGCACATGGAAAGGTTGGCATCTCAGACAGTGTACTCTGCCCAGCTTGTGAAGAGGAGGATGAGACGGCGGACCACTTCCTGTGCGTCTGCCCCGCCTTCGCCCGAATCAGGTTTGAGGTCTTTGGCACTGATGTGTTAAGAAGCGACCATCTTGGCTCCTTGGCACCACAAGATCTACTCAGATTTCTTCGGAGATCGGGTAGATTTAAAGAAAATTAAAAGGGAATCCAAGTGTATTACAATGGAATCAATTAATGTCTGAGTGCTGCACTTGCTAGTTGTCCCGACAAAAAAAAAAACAAAAAAAAAAAAAAAAACTCATTAGAAAGATGGCGCCATTAAAAACTTTTTATGACACCAATCTTGTTTATTTTGGACTTCACTTTGTAAAGGCTTCGACAACCCCACATGGCTCTAGTGGCTTTTTCTATCAACGCTTCGAGGAGAGAGCTCCAATTTGGAATTGAAAATGAAACTATTTGTTATATGAAGTTCCTCATACAAGCAATTTGAGCTCTGTTTCTATATTTCTATAATCTTTCACTGAAGAAGGGGATGCGTTTAGGTGCTGGGAGCTTTGAGTGTCCAGATGATTGATTTAAATGGGAAGCTTCGATAGGCCTGCAATGGCATAAGCGCTATAATTTGCATTTCTGTGGTAGCAGTCTCATTATAATACACGTAAGCAAGCAGCGTACCACGATTGTAGCCTTGCGTGCTCAACTACTTACTTAAGTAGTAAGGTCACCCTAATAAACTATGCCTAACCATTTCTTTGTATTTATTTCCATCAATATAGATATATATTATGAATTCAAGATATTCAAAAACCTTCATTGACCTCTTTGTTGTTTTTTTTTTTTGTTTTTAATTATAATTTATTACCAAACGTTCTCAATACGATAAGTACCCCTGCCTTATGGTATATAAATAACTTTCATCTGCACGGCATACATTTTTAAGCAAGCAATTTTCTTAAGTACTTTCATAAAAGTAGGACCGCATACTTGTACATATATATTGTATGTATGTATGTATGTGCATGTATGCACTATTTAAATTTGAAGAAAACTTTTCCACCACTCAATTTCTTAGCAAGTTTCTTATC
The DNA here is from genome assembly GCF_028408465.1 of Anastrepha ludens. Classification (NCBI taxonomy): domain Eukaryota; kingdom Metazoa; phylum Arthropoda; class Insecta; order Diptera; family Tephritidae; genus Anastrepha; species Anastrepha ludens. The sequence continues at coordinate 134,535,372 of NC_071498.1, read as the reverse complement.
CTTGAAAGGATTTGATTGCTTTTGCCATTTTTGTCATTTTCTCTGCCGCTGTTACTGCTGTTTAACCACAAAAATCATTTCGTTGCTATTTTTCAATTTATCTAAATCAAGTTCAACTACTTACTACGGAGTGTATTAAAATTTTGAAAGGTCGTCGTATCCTTCCCAATGCATCTTAGATGAATGCCACACCGTCCTCATTCGTCCTTTCACGACGACGGTTCCCGAATAAATAATGCATATTAAAAGCTTTTCGCATTATTCGTCTTGTGCTTTGGCCATATTCCAGTGTCGGTAGGTACACAAGAAAAATGAGAAAAATTGCATGCAGCAAAGAAAAAGCAAGAATTTAACTCGATATACAAAAAGCACTCAAGCACTTGGCTAATATCATAAAATTCATATCCCCTTTGGATTATGCAAGAGCTCTTGTGTGAAAAATAATAAATAAATATGTGCTTATGTAAATCCGCAGAGCTGGTGCAAGAGTGTGAATGGTTTTGACTAGTAGGCCGCCCACCAACGGGCTAATACTCTTGAGCGTCCTCTCAAGAGGCATATAACCGTTTAAGTACTAGGAAGGAAAACGAATTTTCAGTATGAGTCAGAAATATTCGAATTCAATCGCCCCCATTTCGTCTTGCGCGAATGGCGTGTGCATGTAGATAAATACACACATACAAACAAACGTGTGTTGGTACATATACGAATACATAATGCGTTATTTTAAATGGGAGCCTAACTATAAAATTATGCTTTCGTGGTTTACGTTGGATTTAAAAGCCTACCCCCAGGTTGAACCCCTTTTCATTGCTGGTCGTAGCTGCCATAAAGTCGACAAACTACACATCGTCAATAGGGGTTGGCGCCAGTTCTGGCTTCGTATGCATACATTCACGCACATGCACGAAATATACGTAAATTTGTGTGTGCGAATACATGGCAAATCATGTGCTTATGATGTGTAGCGTATGCGGTGCGATAAATGGCTTTTACTGCAATTGATATTACCAAAATATTGCCAAAGCAGCCAACAACGAGTCAGCGTGCGGTTACAACGCAATCAGCTCCAACTGTAAAGATATATGAATGTGAGAATACGAGTGTGTATGTATGTACGTATTATATAATACATGAATTGATGCATGCGTACGTGTGAATTTTCGATTGGCGGTAAGTTCTCTGCCTATTGATTTCTCACAAATTTACGATCGAATGTTGAAACATAAACAACGTAAAAATTGTGGAATTATTCAACATTTTCTTTCGGCTGAGTATAAAATATTAGTTGGGCATACGGCTTGTACTCGCATATACATTTGTCTGTTTTTATGGGCGATGGAGAAACATTCATAAGGAATGCGATTTGTCAGTTTAACACTTGATCACGAGCTTTATTTTATAAACAGCCAAAAAAAAAAATTGGTGATGAATTAACGCACACTCTAAAGCCATAAAATCTAAAAATATTTTTGTTTGGTTCTTTTTCAATTTTTGGAACAAAACATAAATAATGGCGCCTAGGCAATAAAAATAATGGAAAAAGTATCAAAGGCCTCTTAATGTAGCGAAGTCAGTGCTAGGATTGGAGGATAGTATTTTTACAGTTATAAAAAGGTCGATATGTGCTTACAATGAAATACAAATTCAAATACTAAAAACACCGACTCAATGGATACTTAGTATAACAATTTCAGTCTTTAAAAAGGGCGACAAAAAGAAGCCCGAAAACTATAGGGGTGTTAGCCAAGGTGAATCTATTAAAGGTGATATCGGTAAACCATCTGACTTATTTTTTTTCTTTCGCCGTGCCCATGTGGCTGTCAGCCCAGAATGAAACAAGGCGAATTCATTCTTTGTTTTCAACTTTGCTAGTATTGTGCTTTGATCAAACGCACAAAACATTGTTGTTGGTCTAGTGCCACCATCTTCAATGAATGCGCCTTGGGTATTAGCCTGCCGGGATCAGTGTCGAAGTTCATTTTCATCATCATCTTCTTCTTCTTAATTGGCGCTATAACCGCTTACGCGATTTTGGCCGAGTTTAACAAAGCGCGGCAGTCGTTTCTTTCTCGTGCTAACCGGCGCCAGTTGGACACACCAAGTGAAGCCAAGTCCTTCTCCACCTGATCTTTCCAACGCAGAGGAGGCCGCCCTCTTCCTCTGCTACCACCAGCTGGTACCGCCTCGAATACTTTCAAAGCCGGAGCGTTTGTATCCATTCGGACGACATGACCCAGACAACGTAGCCGCTGGATCTTTATTCGCTGCGCTATGTCTATGTCGTCGTAAAGCTCATACAGCTCATCGTTCCATCGTCTGCGATATTCGCTGTTGCCAACGTGCAAAGGTCCAAAAATCTTACGCAAAATCTTTCTCTCGAACACTCCAAGCGTCGCTTCATCGGATGTTGTCATCGTCCAAGCTTCTGCGCCATACGTTAGGACGGGCATGATGAGAGTCTTGTAGAGTGTTAGTTTTGTTCGTCGAGAGAGGACTTTACTACTCAATTGCCTACTTAGTCCAAAGTAGCACTTGTTGGCAAGAGAGATTCTACGTTGGATTTCAAGGCTGACATTGTTATCGGTGTTAATGCTGGTTCCTAAATATACGAAGTCTTTTACAACCTCGAAATTATAACTGTCAACAGTGACGTGGGTGCCGATACGCGAGTGCGCCGACTGTTTGTTTGAAGACAGGAGGTACTTCGTTTTGTCCTCGTTCACCACCAGACCCATTCGCTTTGCCTCTTTATCCAGTTTGGAGAAGGCAAAACTAACAGCGCGGTTGTTAAGGCCGATGATGTCAATATCATCGGCATACGCCAGCAATCGTACGCTCTTATAAAAAATTGTGCCTGAGCTATTAAGTTCTGCGGCTCGTACGATGCTCTCCAACATCAGGTTAAAGAAGTCACACGACAGGGAGTCACCCTGTCTGAAACCTCGTTTGGTATCAAACGGCTCGGAGAGGTCCTTTCCAATTCTGATGGCGCTGCTGGTGTTGAACAACGTCATCTTACATAGCCGTATTAGTTTTGCGGGGATACCAAATTCAAACATCGCGGCATACAGGTAACTCCTTTCCGTACTGTCGAATGCAGCTTTGAAGTCGACGAAAAGATGGTGTGTGTCGATTCTCCTTTCATGGGTCTTTTCCAAGATTTGGCGTATTGAGAATATTTGGTCGATGGTAGACTTTCCAGGTCTGAAGCCACACTGATAAGGTCCAATCAGTTGGTTGACGGTGGGCTTCAGGCTTTCACACAATACGCTCGCTAGAACCTTATAGGCGATATTTAGAAGACTAATCCCGCGGTAATTGGCACAAATTGCAGGATCGCCCTTCTTATGGATTGGGCAGAGCACACTTAAATTCCAATCGGCAGGCATGCTTTCATCCGACCATATTTTGCATAGGAGCTGATGCATGCACCTTACCAGCTCCTCGCGCCATGTTTGAATAGCTCAGCCGGCAGTCCGTCGGCGCCCGCGGCTTTGTTGTTCTTTAGTCGCGTTATCGCTATTCTCACCTCGTCATGATCGGGTAGCGGAACGACAATTCCGTCGTCAACGATTGGAGTATCGGGATCTTCACTTTCTCGGTGACATGCGCAGCTGTCACTGTTTAATAGGTTCGAGAAGTGTTCCCTCCATAATTTAAGATTGCTCTGTACGTCAGTCACCAGTTCGCCGTCTTTGTTCTTACAGGAAAACGCCCCGGTCTTAAAACCTTCTGTAAGCCGCCGAACTTTCTGGTAGAATTTTCGGGCGTTGTTCCTGTTGGCCAGCATCTCAAGCTCTTCGCACTCACGTAGTTCGGCCTCTCGTTTCTTCTTTCGGATAATACGTCTCTCTTCCTTTTTCAGCTCTCTGTAGCGATCCCACATGGCTCGCATTGCGCCCGATCGCAGCGTGGCTCTATAGGCGGCATCCTTTCTTTCGACGACAGCATGACATTCCTCGTCGTACCAATTGTTTTTTCGGGCTCGCCGGAATCCGATTTCTTCTTCGGCGGCGGTACGTAGAGAACGAGAAATGTTGCTCCATTGTTCGTGGATGCCGGTTTGTTGGGCAATACTCTCTGAGAGCAGGAGTGAGAGTTGAGTGGCGAATCTTCTGGCTGTCTGTTGTGATTGCAGCTTTTCGATGTCGAACATTCTTTGCGTAGGTAGATGCACGTTTTTTGCTGCACAGAGGCGCGTGCGCAGTTTGGCTGCAACAAGGTAGTGATCCGAGTCGATGTTGGGTCCTCGGATCGTACGTACATCTAATACACTAGAAGCGTGTCTTCCATCTATCACAACATGATCGATCTGGTTTCGCGTTTTTCGATCAGGGGACAGCCAGGTAGCTTGGTGTATCTTTTTATGCTGGAATCTGGTGCTGCAGACTACCATGTTTCGGGCCCCGGCGAAGTCGATCAGCCTCTGTCCGTTACCGGATGTTTCGTTGTGCAGGCTGAATTTTCCGACTGTGGGACCAAAAATTCCCTCCTTGCCCACCCTGGCGTTGAAGTCGCCAAGCACGATTTTTATGTCGTGGCGGGGGCAGCGCTCATAGGAACGTTCCAGGCGCTCATAGAAAGAATCTTTGGTCGCATCGTCCTTCTCTTCCATCGGGGCGTGGGCGCAAATTAGCGATATGTTAAAAAAGCGGGATTTGATGCGGATTGTTGCGAGACGCTCGTCCACCGGAGTGAACGACAGTACTTGGCGACGAAGTCTCTCTCCCACAACAAATCCGACACCGAATTTGCGCTCCTTTACATGGCAGCTATAGTAGACGTCGCAAGGTCCTATGGTTCTCTTTCCTTACCCCGTCCATCGCATCTCTTGGATGGCAGTGATGTCAGCCTTTACTCTCACGAGGACATCAACCAGCCGGGCAGAGGCACCTTCCCCATTAAGGGACCGGACATTCCAGGTGCATGCCCTCAAATCATAATCCTTAGTTCGTTTGCAGGGGTCGTCATCAGTATAGGGAGGTCTCATCCGAGGCTTTTTTAAAGTTTTCATTGGGGGGGGGATTTTTAAGTGGCGAGTCCCAAACCCAACGCACAACCAGCTATCCTGGAATGTTTCGCCTTCTCACGTTAGCTCACTCCCGAACGGGTGTTCGGAAGCTAACCAGAGGATACGTGGGCTAATCCCGGCCGTTGTGAGCTGCTTGAACCATGTGCAGAAGAATCGTCCTGGCCACTCCCAAGTGAATGGCGATCAGTAACTTTCCCCACTTGCGTGGACTTCTACACATGGACCCATCCTCCTTTCATCATCATCAGTCAGCGCTATAACCTGAGGTGGGTTTTGGCTTCCTCCACTATTATTTTCCAGGCTTCTCTATCGTTTGCTAGTGACCGCCAGTTTTTCACTCCAATTGTTTTCAGATCACCTTCGACGCAGTCTAGTTATTTTTTGCGCAGTCTTCCCATTTTTCTCTCCGCTATCGGCGTATAGCCCATAATGGTTTCTTTTTACGCGAGTACTTTCCATTTTTAAGACGTGCCCAACCATCTTATCCTGTGCGATTTAATGAACTTTTCTATATCTTCCCAGTTCATTGGGCTGAGCAAATACGAGTTGCTTCGCTGCATGTACTTGCCTCTCTCATTTCGCTTCGGACCGAAGATTTCGCGCAGTATTTTCCTTTCAAAAGGGAGTTACTTTGAGTAACTCCTTTACTAAATTCGCCATGCACCATACTTCACAGGCATATGTTAGTATTGGCCGGACTATTGTTCTGTACATCTGTGAGTCGAAATTTTTCACCACAATTATTGCCACCGAAATAAAAAAAAGTAATAAACCAACAAGGGTTTGCGGAATTACAAGGTCCAAAATAAACAAGTCTGGCGTCATAGAACTGTTTTTGATGGTGCCATCTTTTTAATGAGTTAGTGCGGTGGAAGTTATATCCCTAGCTGGCTTCCAGTGAAAGCTTGGTGACATTCGGTTCAGTGAAAGCGAAGTTATTGCGTCTAAAGTGTCAGTATGTTTGTGGCATCGGTACGAAAATGAGTTTCGAAAAAAGAGCTAATTTCAAATTTTGTTTTGAAATAGGTAAAACGGTCATTTGGGCTTATGAAAGGTCTGTGCGCGTTTCATTTCGCACAACTTAACTGAGGACCAAAAATTGCTCAGAATTCAACATTCGAAAGACCTCATTAAAGAGGCAGGAAAAGACGAGAACTTCCTTTGCAACATTGTAACTGGTGATGAAACGTGGTGCTTCCAACAAGAACCTGAAACTAAACGTCAAAGTGCCAAATGGAAGGCCCCAGACGAGCCACCACCCCAAAAACCGCGCTTGGAGAAGTCAAAAATCAAGTCGATGCTTATTTGTTTTTACAATTGCAAGGGGATTGACCACAAAAAGTTCATGCCAACGGGCCAAACTGTCAATGCAATTTTCTATCTTGGCGTTTTGAAGCGTTTGTTGCATCGCATTCGTCGAATTCGCCCTAAATACCGCGAAGGAGGAAGCTGGCGCTTATTGCATGATAATGCACCATCTCATCGATCCACTCTTGTAAATGATTTTTGACTAGAAATCGCATTTAAACCATCAATTGCTCAACGTATTCGTCTGATATGGCTCCCTGTGACTTGGGTAAACGGGAAACGTTTTGCGTCCATAGAGGCAATTCAAAAGGCTTGTACCGACATCCTGAAGTACATTCCGGATTCCGGTCAATAACCTGAAACACTCTTTCAAAAAGCTTTAAGATCGCGCAAAACAATGTATAGAGGTCAGACGGGACTATTTTGAATAAATAAACTTGAAGTTATTGGAACAAACCTCCTGTCGTTTCTATTTTAGCTCAGTCTTGTTTATTTTGGACTTCACCTTGTACATGAAATACGTTTTGATTGCGAACGCACGTTGTTCACTCGCCCACTGTGACATCGTGACTAAATAACCCACACGAGTAATGAAGCTAACGCGGTCAGCTCCTACGCTCAGCTGTTAAGTAGAAACTTTATATTTAAAACCCAAATCTGCCAGCGGACACCATTTATATCTTAGTCCCACCTTTGATATGACCACGAGTGTTATTTATAAGTGCTCGTATAAGCCTTTGGTTCTTTTCGTATAAGCAATCCACTAATATTTCGAATAGAAACACATTCTTCTGGTTACTAAGGACAATTAATGTCATTATTAAAAAAAATTACATTCGGCAATTTTGTCGTAATTCTTGGTGTTTCAATATTTTCTTTCTCTAAGACAGTCTTTCTCTTACCAATTTCACTACTATCAAAAGCAAAAAACCTAATTGCTTGCGTCTGCGCTGCTTTACGGGAAAAAAATTTTACGAGTATACAAAATTTAATAATTTTGTGAATGAAAAAGGAAAATAAGTAAGTGCGTGCCTAAGCATTGGACGCACAGGTCGTTGGGCTTAGCTGAACGCCAATGACACACACTCACCTCTTCCATTGAGTACACACAACACACTCCAAACACTTTAAGTATGACTGATAAGTCAAATTTAGGATAACAACAGCAATTAGGATCAAGGCAATATTAGCGGCAGACTGGTTGCACGCTCACAGCCAGAGGCGCGGTCGTTTTGAAGTGTCTAATTGATTTCACAGCAGGTATACACAGAATAATTGGTACACTACATTGTGGCACATTTTAGGAGATGAGTAGTGTCTGTGAACAGGTACATCGAGGTGCATTTGCTGACACACCGCACATACCTACATGGGTGCACGCACACCATCCCGGAAGTAAATATCGGAAATTGCTTGTTATCTCTCAAAATTTATTGCTTACAAATTGTTTGAAAACTTGAACCCTACAATTAAATTAGTTGCGTTCTCTGTACGATTATTTTAGTCGCCGCCGCCAGTAGGCATATCATGAACGCTTAAACATTTATGACAAAGTCTTCACAATTGTCTTTCCATACACTTGAATTCGTAAATACATACATACACATACCTGTATATATGCACACAAATGCATATGCATCTACTCCTTTATGTTTTAGTAATCGCTTACGTGCGTTCAAAGCAATATTAAGAACTCCTTTTTATGTGCATTTTTATTGCAGCTGCTTTTCCCATTACCCGTCGCATTGGTCATCCATATCAAAATCGCACACCACCAAAGCGGAAAAAGCCGCGAACCTCCTTCACACGCATTCAAGTGGCCGAACTGGAGAAACGTTTTCATAAGCAGAAATATTTGGCGTCCGCCGAACGAGCGGCATTAGCGCGCGGCCTTAAGATGACCGATGCACAAGTGAAGACCTGGTTCCAGAATCGTCGCACGAAGTGGAGGTAAGTTTGGTAGTTTTCAAAGTACATAATTTGTAAAGGGTCGTTTTTTGGAAACTGACCGTATTTGTTTTTTTTTATAAACAAACCGTGTGGTTGAGATATCGAAAAAATATATCTACTGAAATCAAATCATTAGACTTGGAGAAAATATCGTAACGAGCACGCTTCTGGATATCAAATAGCTTTAAGGGGTTGAATACGTGCAGCAGCACCAAAAATGCGCTAAAAGACAACTGTTTTTAGAAGGGATAACAATAGAAATAAATATAAAAAAATTGTATTTATTTTTTAATAGTACTTCAACTTTACAAAAAAATTTATTTAAATTTTTCTTTACAAAAATTAGTATATATATAAAAAATCACGTGACCCAAAGTACAATGAAAAAAAATTTGCTTTACGGTCTGCATCATTTCTCCTTGAAATGTTGATGGATCTGTAAAAAGAAAAAAAATCTTGTTAAATAAGATTGTAGTTATAGTCTGTCGAGCCGGATTTTTGAATTTCAAAAAATTTTGCAATTTACGGCATTTAAAAAAGGTATGCATTTAACGTCACAAATGTCACACGTTAATATGTTTATAAAATTTTCTAATAAAAATATCAAAAATCAAATTTATAGAGAAAACACTTTCGAATATTAAAAAAAAAAAATCGCATCAAAAAATATTAAAAACTATATGAGTTATCATGCAGCCCGTGCCGGAAAAGAGATCGTTTCGAGATAAATGAGTTTAAGTTTGATGTACAGGAGCGCGCAGACCGCTCGCTACCTAATTAATGGGCTGTAGAAGCTAGAATATTGGGAATTTCCGCATGGAAATTTTACAGTATATTCTTAAGATACTATACTTTCGAAATATCGAGAAACTAAAAAAACAATTTTTTTTTAATTCTGGACGTACATATGTCCATTAACTTTGATATCTTCGAGCATAATTGATTTATTTTTGTCTTTTATATGGATGCAGTTACTATCGCGATAGCTTCGGCCGCCTGCGCACTTTTTGCCTAGCCGAATTGAAGTACATAGATTGTATTGAATAAAATTTACGCTCTAAACTTAAAATCCTTTGGCTCCACTCTCCAAGTATCGCCTTTCGAAGATCAGATTTGTTATGGATGTCATATTTTCTTATATTTGTCTTCAAAACCAACCAAAACTTTTCGATGACGTTCAAATCTGGTGATGGCGCTGGAGTTTCAACAATGTGGGGACATTTATATAATATATTAACCCTGTTTGTATTATTTGTGACTTCTGCTTAGGGTCACAATCATGATAAAAGCGAAAGTCGTCTGCAATTTGCAAAATTTCTTGCAGAAGTTTTAAATAAAAATATTTATTCATTGTTTCTTCGATAAAGGTCAAATTTCCAACTTACAAATTTCCAACTTACAAATTTCCAACTTACAACACGATTTTCGTGCATAAGGCGTTCAATAAAGTGACGAACTACAAACTAAAACGAACAATTGCAGCTATTTTATGATACAACATTCCTTTTTTGAAATGCCCCAAAACTAGCTCACGCTTTTCTATCGAAGTACGCGGTCTGATTAAAAAAAAACACAATTGATGGACGCTTGTTTAATATTGTTTTATGTCAGAATCACTCTACAAATTTTCACATAGTAAAAATACAATGCCGTTTGTTAAAACTTGCGTCGGGAATAACAGTACTTTTAACTGTATCATCTAAGCTGAGGTGTGACTTTACAACAAAATTTGTATCTGTAACAAATAAGGGGTGAGTGATTGTACAATATATATATAATACATAAACAGAGGATTTGGCTTATAGTATAACCTTCATATCGGTAGTAAGCAAATAGAAAGATCGCATGAACTTAAAGTCATTTTCTCGACTTTTTGTTACTTTTCATAATATTACATCATCAGCATTACCATTACAGTCTTGAGCAGACTTCGATCAATCCTCTACTATGTCTTTAGAGGGTGTGATACGCACTTTCCGCAGGTCATCTGTGACCTCTTCAATCCAGTGTTTATTTTGCCTCCTCAGGACCTCTCCGTCCAATTGGTTGTCTATGAAACGCTATACTGGCAGCTCGATTTTTCACATTTTTACATTCTGTACGTTTGCCCTAACCATCTTAGGCTTTTGATGAAACGTATCGTATTTTATCGAGTTCGTCATTTTATCTGATTCATATATTCCGTCGTCAAGGGACCATATATATATATTTCGTAATTCCTTTCTTTCCAATCTCAGTATTTGGGCGGTGTCTGCTGTCTTAAGTATCCATACTACAGGTATGCGATTCATTAACACAGTTTAACGATATTCGCGGTGTTTTCTTCCCTTAACCACATTTTTAAAGATATTGCTATTCGGTAACCCATTTCATAACGATAATCGATAAACGAAAATCAACTGTTTGGTTAACCTGTCGAATATCGCAATCTAAACGACAAAAATTTTGGAGTGGTTAAATTAAACGAGCTAACAAGAATTAGTAGTTTTAATTAAAACTATGAAATTATATTAAAACAACGCGAATATGTATTTCGGGTATTTGGCCTATGACTTATCATGTGGAGAGGAGGTAGTGAACCCTCAAGCAGTGGATCGACTTTTGCTTCGGGATATGGACAATAATTTCTACTTGGCTGTAGGAAAATTCCAATAACTATTCTGGTTAACTCCAGATTTGACCGAATTTCTTAGGTTGACAGTCATCTTAGACGGATTCCAGAATAACACCGATTTCGACTGAAAAATAGGTAAATCTTGCAATATTCAAGATAATTGTATTCTAAATTCTGCCTTTCCATTACAAGGCTCTAGTTGCACAGTGATTTTTCGCAACTTGATGTTTTCCACGACTCCTAGGTGAGCAATGGGGATGTCCATGATCCAGTCATCCGTTAGCCGAGGCGTACATACTGTATCAGATGCAACCAACCGTTCCATGTTTTGCACAAGGGCCCGTACACGGGCATTAGCTGCGCGAGCGGTCTGAAGTTGATTATACCCCGAGTGCCGGACCCTGTACTTACTCTCAACCACTTCTTGTATGATGCCGCTAAATATAGAAGGACCACCTTTTCTTTCGCAATGAAGTTTCTTCCTCTTTTTTTCTTTTATTGTTGGAGAGTCGTTTGAAAAGTTCGTACAAAAATTAAAACTGCTTAATCGTTTGGGGTAAACATTTTTTAGTGGCGTGAGTTGTTGCGTTCTTGTAATTGAAATGAAAATCACTTGATTTCTTCGATTTAAACGAATACCAAACACAAAGAAAAATACCGCATTAGCCGAAACTTGGTGTGTGTTCTTTCAAAAGATGCCACTACCTAAACATAACCTCGATACGCGCCAGTAGTGCCGTTTCTCTGACTTTGCACGGATATTTTGATCGACCGATCCATTTCTGGTTTTAATGTACTTAAAACCTTTTCCGCTCAAACCACAGTATTTAATCATCTGAATAACTGATTTTGACAATTTCTTTTCTATAGACTTTTTGTGCTGAAAACGGTCCTTAGTTAGTAAAACTTCTTTCAAAACAAAAAACAAAAAAAAAAAAAAAACAAAAAACAAAAAAAAAAACTCGATCCAGTATCTAACAAATATCTCATAACTCTTGTTAGTCAATTTTTCATAGCTGCCAACAGGCGTGACAAAAAGCAAAATATTCAGTAAAAGAAGTATCTATAAATACGAAAAAGAAATGTTTGTGTGCTCGTACGCCATACAAAGTGCCGGTATTTATTATGTACACTTATAATAATGGACAATGAATAAGTTCGTGCGGTTTTTTTTCGAAATTTCAAACTTTATTGACGTAAAATGGTTACAAATTTAATATTCAAAATATTGTCCATCGCTTACTACTACTTTTTCCCATCTTTCTGGCAATTCACGGATTCCCTTTGTGAAAAATTCGGTCGGTTTTGCCGCAATCCACGAATCGATCCATTTTTTGACTTCATCGTAATTACGGAAGTGCTGGTCAGCCAGGCCATGTTGCATCGATCGGAAGAGATAGTAATCGGATGGCGCAAGGTCTGGACTATACGGCGGGTGGGGTAGGACATCCCATTTGAGCGTTTCTAAGTATGTTTTGACCACTTGTGCAACATGTGGCCGAGCATTGTCATGTTGCAAAATAACTTTGTCGTGTCTATCGGCGTATTGCGGCCGTTTTTCTCGCAGTGCTCGGCTCAAACGCATCAATTGTCGTCGGTAGACATCCCCCGTAATCGTTTCATTCGGTTTCAGTAGCTCATAATACACAACACCCAGCTGGTCCCACCAGATACACAGCATAACCTTCAGGCCATGAATATTCTGCGCCGACGTCGATGTTGAAGCATGGCCAGGGTATCCATACGTTGCCCGACGTTTTGGATTGTCGTAATGGACCCACTTTTCATCGCCAGTCACAATTCGATGCAAAAAACCCTTTCTTTTGTGCCGTTGAAGCAGTTGTTCGCATGCCATAAAACGGCGTTCAACGTCTCTTGGCTTCAATTCATACGGCACCCAATGGCCTACCTTTCGGATCATTCCCATGGCTTTTAAACGTTTGGAAATGGTTGATTGATCAACTCCCAAAGTTTTTGCAACCTCTTCTTGCGTTTGAGCCGGATCTTGATCGAGCAATTCCTCCAATTCGGTATCCATGAACTTTGGCGGCGCACCCTCGCGTTCTTCGTCTTCCAAGCCAAAATCACCACTTTTAAAGCGTGCAAACCACTTCTGGCACGTTCGCTCAGATAGAGCATGCTCACCATAAACTTCCACCAAGATACGATGACTTTCGGCTGCTTTTTTCTTCATATTAAAATAATGAAGAAGAATTCCCCGCAAAAACACATTATTTGGCACGAAATTCGACATTTTCAAGTGTGGTAAAAATATTGTTGTTTACGCTTCAAATAAAAAACTTATACTGACGTTTGTGCCTTACGACAGTAGCTCTCCAATGAATGTTTGGAAATGTGGATCGATGGAATAATAATCAAGTTACGCCATCTGTTGTAAAACCGCACGAACTTATTCATAGTCCCATTATATAAAAAAAAGTGTAAAATGAAAATAAGCACTTTAAAAATTCATGAACGCATTAAATGTGAAAGAATGAAAAATGCCACATTTCACTTTGCTTCAGACTGCTTTTGCTACTTTTTGTTACTTTCTACTCCATTTTACGTCTCCTTTGCCAAACCGCACTAAAACTTTCACATTTTAAGGTTAACTGCCGCGGATGGGGAGGAACGAAGGAGTGCATTGTTGAAAGTGAGTACAAATTTGTGTACAATTTCCATGGGTGGGTGTGTGTGGTAGTAGGTGGTGGGTTGTTATGCCTTTCAACGCTTCCATTTTCAACCCTCGAAAACTCAAAAATACGAGCGGAAGGAAAGAAAAAATCAAACGAAAAAGGGCTTACAAATGGCGGCCATAGTAATATGGAGGTACTAATGATATTGTATAAGTATAAGCACGGTCACGTCAACATTTAAGACTTACGTAGCAAAATCACCGGTTTCAAAATATGCACTAAATAATTTAATAGAAGCAAAAGTGTGTAATACAATGGGCGGGCAAATTTTCCTGGATGTATGCCTGTATGTGCGTATGTATTTAGAACAACTTGGATGCTTACTAATTTTGGGTTAATATTTATCACAAGCACTCGTACTTCGCATTTTTAAAGAAGGAAAGACAAAAAAAAGGAAACTTTGTTGAAAGACATCAATCAGAAAATTTGGGATATTAGTTACATAAATAATTCAACAAATATCTGTGTAAGTATGTAAATATGCTAAAACTAGGCCGTTATGGGGGCCACAAACAGCCAACAAATTGTTGTGTCCACAGATCGACGTGCGTGTACCGTTGTTTACAACAAATTGAGAAAGTTGACAATTTTTTTTTTATTTTTTGCAATTGCTTGGGTGCGTGTGGCGAAGTTGACGATTTTCGTTAATTCTTTTGCGATTTCGAAGAACAGAAAAATTACAACATTCATAATAACCACTACCTGGGGTTGATTCTTGTTCTGTATAAATGTGAAATTAAAAGGTTTTCTCCGTTTTCATTACGCTTTCAATTCGCGTTCCGCGAAAAAATGAAAAGAAACGTCAAAATATCTTCTCATGAAAATCTTCTTTTCACTGACAATTTGTGTGTGAAAAAATGGAGAAGGAGATCCGCAGCAAGCATGCAAGTGCGAGTATTCTTGCGTGGCTACAAAACTCTATATAGCCGAAAAGTTTCTAAAAATTTTGTTTAAAAAATTGAAGAATTTGTTCAAAACTTGAGACGTTCTTTTTTAATTAGCACAAAGTTCTAAACTAGGATTTATATGTTTATTGTTGTAGAATGACTCTGCTTTTATAAAAGTCAATATCAAGGCGAATCTTGAACTCCTTTGGTTTGCAACTTGATTTTTAAGTTGTTAATTAAACTGCCTTTTTTCATTTTTTAATTCGCATTTTATTCTAACTCTTTCCAAATAGGCAGGATTGGATCGAGGGGAAAATATGAACCGAAGCTTGCACATCTGTCTTCACTGACGGCTCCAAGATGTAATTAGGTGTCGAAGCAGGTTTTTTTTTTTAAATCAGCCAATTTATCTATCTCCTTTAAGGGGACAGATACCTGTAAACGGCCATATTTTCCCTGATTTTCATTAAATTTGTTTGAAATGAAGAAGTCAAATAATAATATTAGTTGTTCAAAAATGGCATACAGTTTACTTATAATACATTAAAATAATATAACTTTTTTTTTAATATTTAAAATGGCAGATGTACACTCAATCGGCGGGCATTGTAGCATCGGCATCAGTGACCTATTTACAAAAAACCAAACATTTTTTTGTTTATTAATGTTAATTTCTATATGAATTAAAAACAAATGGAAAAAAAATTCGCGAAATAAAATGCTTAAAAAATTTTTTTTTTTTCGTAAACTATCAAATACTGCTAGTGTTTTTCTGGAAATCTTTGCGATCCTGCAGGCATGCAATATGCTTAGGGAACACGGAAGTAAGGAAGATATTAACATTTTCTCCGATAGTCAAGCCGCGATCAAAGCTCTGACGACACCATGGTGTAGAACGAAACTAGTAAACTCCTGTAAGGAAGAGATCAAATCTCTTGGGTGTGCTGGAAACATTTCTCTGATCTGTGTTGCAGGACATAGGAACATAGAGAGAATGAAATTGCTGATGATCCCGCAGGGAAGGGACTGAATTGGTCTCAGAGATCTCCTACCCAGACATCGGCATCCCTTTGACTGTTGTTAAAGGGGAATTGCATAACTTATTTCTCAGGAAAGCGAAGAAAAGATGGAATTTCATTCCTTCATTTGCTATTTCGAAAGCCCTTGGACCCCAGTACAATATACGGAGGACTCAGAAAGTCTTAGGGACTCCTCGCCATTTAGTTTCCAAACTCGTAGCTATTTTTACCAGTCACTTGACGATCGGCACACAAGCGGAAAAGCTAGGGTTACCACTTAAGCCTCATTTCAAAAGCTATGGGGACCTTTTAGAGAAGGAGACTGTAGAGCACTTTCTCTGTAAATGTCCGGGTTTGGTAGCTAGATGACTAAGGTTACTGGGCGCTCCTTTCTTCGACAGCCTGGGGTAGTGAGCCAACCGAAATCCCTTCAATCTTCTCCATTATATCAAGAGCGCTGGTTGGCTGTAGATATCTGCCTGTTGGAGGTCTCATAATGGTATCTAAACGGCGCTTTAGTGCTAGACTGGAACTTCAACCATTTCACCTACCTACCTACCCATTCTAACTCTTTGTTCATTACGTAAACTAAATTAAAATTAGTTGTTTGTATTTATGTGAAAAACTGTAGTAGCTTTTGTTATACAATAAACAGTTTTCCAGGTTTTTATAATTACAAAATCACTTTCAAAGCCTTCTTTTTTTCGGGTTGTTTTGTAGCTGTAACGTGAGGAGAGTTGTTTGTGGATGTGTGCGCCTGTTGTTGGTAGTTCGTTAAGGGAGTGCCAACTAGTATATGAACTTAAACAAATAACGAAAAAACAATTGTTCACGAAAAATGTTGTAGATATTATAAAAGAAAACACTGTACCACTTTTTTTGGAGCCACTGTATGCATCGATGTATAATTAATATTTATTATTCATATTTCTTGCCAAAGAAAAAAAGCTTATTTGAAGTATTTTTATTTTCAGCTTAAATATTTTGGTACCATTGAACTACCTTCAGCTTTTGAACGAACGTTTTTGTTAAAAACGAATGGGGAAAAAATAAATCAAAATGAATTAATTTTATAATTTACTATTGTAAAAGTTGTCTTTTTGCAATGTTAAAAATATCACGACTTGAAATATTTGTAGGGGAACTAACATGAACTTCAGGTTCCTCAAAGTCCTCTAAATAGACCTCATCTTTGGTGGTCATTTCAAATGGATTTTGTCCACTGTGAAGTGAGTGTCTCAGCAAATTTCTATAAAAATTATTTGCGGCATATTCTCTTTAAATTTACTCCAGCTTCAAAACAAATGTTATTTGAAATTTGAATATCGCACTTGCAAAAGTTTCACGGCTACAGTGGAAACAGAACACTTTTATCGTGGTAAAAAAGAGAATCGTAAAATATTCGTTAGTGCAAAGACAGAGTGAAAAGTGTCTTTGAAAACGAAAATGAAAACTTGTTTTCCACTTCACGTTTAGACAGAACAAGAATTGACAGCCTGTAAATTATTTTCCTTCTACGTTCCATGTTTACTCCGCGGCGAACAACGGGAAATGAAAACTCTCATTCGATCCTCAGTGTGTGGCGGAACAAATTTCAACCGATTCTTATGAATTGTTGCCTGTTAGTGGCCCGCTTTAGGTACATGTATGTAAGTGTGTTTGGCGTCGAAGAAGAACAAGAACAACAACAGTAGCCGGGACTAATGCGGTAAGCAAACACATTAACATTTTAATGGCCAGTGTTCACTCAATCGTCGCTTTTACAGAGGAAATGGCCGCTGATTACAATGGTGGACAATTTTCCCATTTTTTTCGCTGCTGCGTGTTGTTTGTGATATTTTTTTTTGCTGTTATTTGTGTCACTTTTTCCTCATTTCACATTTTACTAAATTATCCCCTCGAACTGTTTGAGCTTAATTTGTAGCTCATTAATTTCTTTTGTGCGCCATTATGGCTTGAAAACCAGCAGAATTGCATTATTATTTTTGTACTGTTAGCTATTGATTTAAATTTCTTATTTCTTGATAAATTGACTGTTTGCATTTGATTGGGCATTTTGTATATCCTTAGCGTTTTTGGTGTTCAAAAATCATTAGATTACACATTTGCCATAAGCAGTTAACGGTGACAGCTGTCATCAGGCATAAGTGTATGTGTACATGTGTGTGTGTGTGCACGAGTATATGTGCCTATACAAACAGAGTCCATTATATTTTCCACGTTGATAGCGAACTTAACTGGACTTTTACTTTGCATGTGTCGCTTACTTTGTGTCGTTTACATTTACTCTTTTGTGTTGTTGTTTTTTTTCGAATGAATTAAATGTATTCAACATGCAAACAGCCGCAAAACTGCGGATTGGCACGAGTAAATCACAACAAAACGAGATATTGGATTGATAGCTGAAAATAAATGGCCTGCGCTTTCAATTAATCGCCGCACAAATTTCTTGATTCACTGAATAGTAAAAATACCTCGTATATGTATGTGCACACATACTTACATACCTACATACATAGGCATGTACCAACTCATTTGGAGCTTTGTATGCAAATGCTTGCGTGCAAATTGCACATTACAAAACTTTCGATTAGTTTGCATTTTATTTTTTTATTTTTTCAAGCAAATTAACTTTTCAATTAAAGAAATAAAAACCACAAGTAATTAGAGATAAAAACATAGATCTATATCAATTACACGCGCAGTTCTTCACAATTACTATCATACATACATACATATGCGCATAACTTCGCGTGATTGACATAATTAGGTAATGATTATGGACAAAAATTAATTGAAATTGAATTTGAGCTCAAAAAAAAATTGTAAAATTCCATTTTTCATAGAAAATCTCCAATTGAAATTATAATTGACACATTTGATTGCTTAAAAACTACAAATTATTTAAATAGGGTACTTAAAAATCTATTACGATTAAAAACGTCAATATTATAATTAATTTTTTTTATGAATTTTACTTCAATCGATCACTTGTGTGGCTCGTGTTGTGTTACATATGTATGTATATATGATATGTATGTATGCTTGTGGGTAGTGAGTTGGCTTTATTAGTTGAGGTTTAATAACACAGCGCAAATACTCTTTGTTTCGATACGTAAACTAATAAAATGGTCAAATGGGAATTTACAAAATATTTTTGAAAGTAGGTGCATAACTGTTTATGGTAAATTAAAAATACTATTAAGTAATAATTTAATTACTCGCAATAAGATAAAAATCAGTAAAGAACCAAGTTATAAGCTCCAACTTTACTTCTTGCTCATCGCTCTGGAGTAAATAATAAATCCGTGAAAGCTTTACTAATAATGATACTAATTTACTTCGAACAATTTGAACGAGACACTCGAGCGACTTTGTTTACGTTTCTTTCGCCTTAAAAGTAATCATTTTGCCAATTGAGCCCAAAAGCAAAACAAAATACGTGTAACTTTTGAAGTGAAACTTCTTAGGCGTCGATGGACGAGCGAGAATGGAGAGTAAAATTTCAAGGCCAAGCAACGTTTTTGGCATTTTCGTTCCGCGAGAGAGAAAAAAGATATAACGTAGAGGAAAAGGAGAGAGAGAGAGAGAGCTATACCTAAATATATTTTATAGTAATTTACCATAAATCCATCAATTTTTCGTTGATTATTTGCTGTTGACCGTTTGATATTTGACAGTTTATGTTTTTTATTATTTTATTACGGGCATCAGTCACAACGCTCTGTTTAAACATCGGCTTATTTAAGGTTTTTCGCAATGTTAATCCTTTATGTGGGTTTTCTGAATTGTTCTGCAATGAACAAAGGATTTCAGATTGCTCAGTCTTGAACACAGGGAAATATATTTCGACATGCTTACAATTTTCGAACAATCTCTTTGGTTTTAATTATTTCGTCCAAGCTCAGATCCATAGTCGTTGCGTATCGTATTTCTTCTTTTCCTCGATAATTGGTAAATTAAGAATTTTTAAACTAATTTACCTTCAAATATTACGAAAAAGAAACAAATTTGTCCCCGTGTACGTCTGTAAAAAAACGCCGATTGATGTTTAGTGCAAAGTTGGATGCGCTTGTCCTATGGGAATAGTGCCGAAGAAAATTTTATTTCAAGGTCGCTGCTAGGTACTCACAAGGCAGATTCAATTTGAAGAATGTTTAGGAAATAACGCAGTTAGGGTCTCCGCACACGGGTCGTATCGTCAGTAGCTTGTCCGCTCACAATGCAACTATCTATCGTAAAAGTACGAGCTGTCAATATGTCGAGCGATGAAGGGGAATTTATTTGTAAATTTTGTCTATTTGTATTCTCTGCAAATGTTGTGAATTTATTTAGATATATATTATTTCTCTCTCGGGTCTCTCCCTCTTTCTTTGTCTACCTTGAAAGCTTCACAATTATGTGTACTACGCTACACGCACTTTTTTTTGTTTTTGTACTGCTGCTATCATCTTGAATGGATTCACCTCATGGTGAAAAGAATTGAGTAGGTGTGGCCAATAACAGACCGTATCCCGGCTCTCAGCGAAATTGACGGAATAAGCTGATGGGCTGACGTAACAGGGGCTGAGTTTACAAATATCAGTATAAAATACATAAATCAGCAAAAAATTCAAATAAATTATTGAAATCAAAATGAAATTTGAAATTATTCAAAAATTGTACCAATGTAAGAAGAATCTGTTTTTGTTTTTTTTATTTTTTGTTGTAATTACTCTGTAAGTCCTATAGCTAGATCAGTCGGTGTGAGTCGCTTTAATATCTGCGTTTGATATTGTCTGCCGGTTTTATTTTACGCATTTGTTCGTTTTGGTGGACTGACAGGCGCTATATGGTATATGCTTAGTGCTACAGTTTGTGATTGTTTCTTGGATTGTGTCTACGTTTAAGTCACGGTATATGGCTTCATTGGAAATAAACCAACCAGCATTTTTTATATTTCGTAATATTTTGAATTGTGTTCGCTGTATGAACTGAAGATTTGTGTTTTTAGCCGTTCCCCATATTTATATTCCGTATTTCCAGATAGGAGTAATGATTGTATATAGTCACCTTTTAATAAAGTGTCGGTACTTATTCTTAATTTAAATATTTTATTTATTTGTAATACAGATAAATCGCCTATGTGGTAGAGGAGCTCGAGTAACTAAGTCCTTCGGCTCTAGGTTTTTTCTGTTTACCTACTTTTGTTAATGATATGCTGTTTCCATGTTAGTTGTTCGTCAATAGTTATTCCAAGATATTTTGCTGCTGAGCAGATTTTTATTTTTGCTGTTTTTTAGAGTAAGATTATATTTTGATGCCTTTTTGTTTGTATGTATATTATATATAACTTGTATAGTTTTGTCTTTAATAACTTCTATACTCCATTCGTCAAACCAGTTTGCTGTATTGTTTATTAATTTTCGATGTGAAGATCGCCAGTTTTTCGTCACTGTTTGATGCCATTAATACAGTATCATATGCGAACGTTGCTATCATTGCATTATATGTTGTCGGAGTTGACACATCTGCGGTGTATATTAGATATAAATGAGGTCCTAGTACACAGCCTTGCAGTACTCCAGCTGTCATTGGTAGGATATCGGAATACTCGTCTTCATATCTTATATAAAATTTTCGATAAGTCATGTTGCTCTTCAAAAGTTCATAGTAGTTTTGTGGAAAGATTCGTCTGAGCTCATGCAAAAGTTTTTCATGCCAAACTTTATCAAAGGCTTTTGCAATGTACAAGTATACAGCTACACAATATTTGTTGTCATTCATATCGTTAAGTATTTTGTTGACAACCCTGTGAATTTGTTGGACTATTGAGTGTTGGTTGATATCACTTTTTTTGCTGTCAAAATTGGTTCTAATCGGTCAAACAATAATTTTTCAAACACTTTTGAATGTATTGGCAATAAGCTGAAACACAAAACAAAATTGAAACACAAAAGTAATGAACACAAAACGAATTTTTGAATATAACATAAAAAGTGGGTAACAAGGAAATAAATTTGTGAAACAACAAACAGAATAGATTAAAGTAATATAAAAATAAAAAACGATTACCCAAAAGAACCTTTAATTGTGTATAACTTAAAAATAGTTAGTAAAAGTATATTTGTAAAATGCCTCAAATTCAAATTCAATTCCATTTCCTCCGATTTCAAAGCATACAATATTTACACGTATACAAATTTACAGACAAGCCAATACACAGTTTTCAATAAAATGAGATGTTTCTAAAATGCATTCATATATGTACACAGGACGAATTAAAGCAAGAAGCCGGGAAGGATATGAGAGGCTTTGGAAAATTCTAAAACACACTTCCGTTTCAATTAAATTGATTTTAAAATAAATATGTAATTATAAATATTTAAATCGCGACTTTTTTCCATTAACGTAAAATCGAACTGTTTTCCGTTAGTCATTTTCGATTTACGATTCATTTCTGGAACATCTCAAGGCCACAGTCAAGACAAAAGGTGGTCGTATCGAGCAAAAGTAAATTAATTCTTAATTTTGTATTATTTTCAGACATTTTTTACTTTGAATTGTATAAAAGTAATTTTTCAAACATAATGTATGGCCTTTTTAATTGATTACACTTCGAGTTCCGGACCCTGTATATTCGTGTATGCAGTTACATATGTGTGCAGTCATAAATTGCCGTAATCGTATCCAATCGAAAGCTTAACGATTTTCCTAACGAGTTTATAATAAATTTACCCGATCAATATGGCATTGAGCTTAATATGACTTTTTAATTGTATTTAAATAGGTATTTATAGGCGTTCATACATACATACATATGGCTGTTTGCAAATAAATACACATTTAAAATACTAATCTACTCACATTCACTTAGAAGGATTAATTTCTTACGCCATAAATATCAACCTACAATAATTTCGAGCTTCTAACTGTATACATACATACATACACCATGGAAGTACATGCTTAAATATAACTGTATGTAAAGTTATACTCGCATAATCTGTGTCACAAGCACAAGTAGATAACAATAAAAATTAAGCCAATCCAACAGTGAACAAGGAAAAAAATCAGCTATTTATCTATCGATTGGATTTGCTTGGGTGCGTGTTGTACACATTTACTTTAACTTAGCTACATGAATTAACATAAATAATTAAGCTGACTGTAATAAACAAACTTATTGAGCAAGAAAAAACGTAAAATTGCAAAAACAATATGTATGTGTACATGTGTGCATGTACGAAAAACTCGAACTCTCGTCACAAGGCAATCGCTTTATTGCTTGTAAACAAGTTGACATGTTAACTGTCAATTTGACAATTGTCGAATCAAATTAATCAAATGTCGTGCACTGTACGAAAACAGAAACATTCGTGCATAGTGAGTTTTTCGGCGTAGTGGAACGGGTGCACTGAAACGTGATCAATGACAAAATGGCACTAAAACGAAATACAACCGAAGCATAACGGCAAGTCAGGATCACAGAAAGGAGGAGAGTACTTAATAGGTAGCAAAATCACCTAAATTAATCATGAAACATAAAAGAACCCCAAAAGAAAAAGTTACTATTGAAGAAGGTCTCGGTGTGGGTGCGGTAGATAAATTTGCTTAGCATTCGCCGCCGCAAGCCATGTGGCGTCGCTCCATAGCCATCAACCACTTGTTTAATGAAGAACTCAAGTCACAGCAGACGAATCACCATCAACATTGTTGAAAAAATCGGATACAAATGCCGTGTCGTGTGGCTAAAAGAATTGTTGCCATTTACAAAATGAAGTCAAAGACATTACACACAAGTAACAAGCAAAATGAAGAATAATGAAAAAAACTGCAACGGAAGGGGAGAACGAATGGATGGCAGTTGTATCCAAAGTCGTTAAATACTCGAAGCTCTTTGTCATGCTGACAATTTTTTCGCAGAAATTGAATTATAAAAAAGGGTCAATTGAACCGTTTAAGGACAAGCTTACATACGTACATTGGTTTGTGCATCGAAGATATTCATTTTGGGCACAAGTCGGTGTGATGAGTACTAAGTTTACAGCAATTCAAAGTGTTGTAAAGTATAGAAACATAATTGAAATGCGGCTATCTACATATGGTATGTCTTCAGAATGTATACTGGACATTTATAAAAAAAAGTGTTACAAATTTGGCAAGCATCGCCTCATTTCAAAATAGTACCATTCAAGTGCGAGAAAGCAAAGGAAGAGTTTTAATTTAAACGAATCTGTTAGAACTAAGTCAAGCTGATAGTCCCAGATGCCAGTGGTCTCACTACTGCAATGTAATTATTTATAATTATATATTATTTAAAATAAATAAATAAATAATTAGATCTAAATCGATATGCTCTTGGATAAATTGAATAAATTTGTACGAAGGTTTTCGATAAATAATTCATTTGCAGAAGGGACTCCAATAAGTTAATCAAATAAAGGGATGAGAAAGAAACTAACGTTCACGCTGATTTAGGTTTAATACACTAAATATCTTCTTCTTCTTAATTGGCGCGATAACTGATTAGAGGAGGCCTTCCTCTTCCTCTGCTATGACCAGCTGGTACCGCATCGAATACTTTCAAAGGCGAAGCATTTGTATCCGTTCGGACGACATGACCCAGACAACGTAGCCGCTGGATCTTTACTCGCTACGCTATGTCTATGTCGTCGTAAAGCTCATTCAGCTCATCGTTCCATCGTCTGCGATATTCGCCGTTGCCAACGTGCAAAGATCCAAAAATCTTACGCAGAATCTTTCTCTCGAACACTTCAAGCGTCGCTTCATCGGATGTTGTCATCGTCCAAGCTTCTGCCATACGTTAGGACGGGCATGATTAGAGTCTTGTAGAGCGTTAATTTTGTTCGTCGAGAGAGGACTTTACTGCTCAGTTGCCTACTTAGTCCAAAGTAGCACTTGTTGGCAAGAGAGATTCTACGTTGGATTTAAAGGCTGACATTATTATCGGTGTTAATGCTGGTTCCTAAATAAATGAAGTCTTTTACAACCTCGAAATTATAACTGTCTAAATATGCTCAATTCAAATGCATGAGGGAGACTCTTAGAAGAAAGACGTCATCAACAGCGTCGCGGAACGGAGATGACAAACCATGCTGCGGTGGCAAAGCGACCCATAGGCTAAATCGGGCAGCACAGCAATAATCAAATGGGTCCAAAGGAACTTCGGGGAAGTAAATTACTTCTCAACTCAGTTTCTCTCATGCCACGTTCCTCTCCAGGAATACCTATACCGCACGGGCAAGGTAAGCAATCCAAAGTGAATTTACTGCGAAGCGCCGAGCGATGACGCTGAACACACGTTTTTTAGTTGTGACAGATGGCTCGAGAAAAGATGTGCTCTGAGGAAGCAGATTGGTTACATCCGAGCAACATAATCAGTAAAATGCTCGAACATGAGGACAGCTGCAACACGGTCAAGAGATACAACGTGGACGTACTACGGAAAAATAAGATAGACCTCGACACAGTGCAACAAAGCGAAGTCGCACAGATAGAGACATAAGAAGGCGAGCCTATAGCATGAAAGCTGGCTACAAATACTGTGGACCCAGACGTGGGTGAATAGAATTGGTCCTTTAGGGATGTTGTTCTGGGCCCTTTCAAATTAATGCAGGAAATAGTCCCGAGAAGGGTGAGGGTGAGAGGGAGAGGAGAGCCACGCCGCTCGACACAGTAGACGACGGTCGCTATAAGTGCTAAGACAAGTTGAACCCTACCTCATCCACCAAAACCAAAAAAGAAAACTAGCGCCGGTTAGCACGAGAAAGAAATGACTGGCACCAAAACGTAGCCGTTACGTCAGATACACTCTTGGAATCTGGACTCTGTTCTCCATGCCACTCGCTCGAGAAGTGATGTCGAGATGCCATTAACCTCGCGAACAATTAAATTTTTTAGGTACTGAAATGGTCGCTGAGTCTATTTCATTGACTTTATTTTTAAGGTACCCACACAGAAAATAGTCCATAGGGTTAAGATCGTGCGACGTGGTGGCCCGAGTATGTCACTGAAACGGACAATCAGTTTGTTGGGCAAGAAATCACGCAACATCGCCACAGTCTCTCTGGCCGTGTGCAACATGGCACCATCTTACTGAAACTACGTGTGTGTACCGACGAAAGGATGGTCTTTCATTACTGGCTGAAAATAATCGTCCAGTATGATTCTGTAAGAGACACCGTCCACAGAAATTGCTTGCCCTCGACATTTTCCAAAAACTATGGTCCACTCACTCCACTCCTTGACAATGCACACCAGACCGCAAATTTGGAACTATGAAGAGGTGGTTGATGTTCTACTAGTAATATCTGTCCAATTAGGGGATTAATAATGGCATTTCTGCTTATTTACACTCACACTTAAATGAAAATGTGATTCATCACTCCCAAAGATATTCAGTTTTTATCATACTTAATCGCCCCAACATTGTCTGCCTGAGCCTTTTTCGCAAATTGTAATCGTTTAAAGCGCTTATACGATTTGAAATTTTTATTTATTTATTTGCTTATTTGCCTTTGAATACCTTTGGATACCTTCTTACGTACTACGTTAATCTAATGGACAATAGTTTGGTAATCACTAAGAAAACAAATCGATTTAAGATGGTTGACTAAAATATCATCTGGCCATGTAAAATCAGCACCAGAAGAATTGAAAAACAAATTAAAATCTACACAAGCCCTAGAAATCGGAGCATTTACCCCGTAATTGGCTCTCGAGAAGCCAATTTTCAAGGTTTCGTGCTGTCGAAGTTTCTTATTAGGAATATCAAATTGAATTTTCCTGCCGAGGGGCGACTTCTATTGGAAAAAACTGTTTTTTTCATTTTTGCGTCACCGAGATTCGAACCTACGTTCTCTCTGAATTCCGAATGGTAGTCACGCGCCAACCCATTCGGCTACGGCGGTCGTCAAGCGGACACCTACGGAACTGAACAAAGTGCCCGCTTATGGGTGGTGCCCGCTTAAGAGAGCTGTAAGTTAGCAGAATACACGGTATATTTCTTCAATACTGTGAAGCAGAAAATAATTGTTTGTGTATATTTTACATGTATAAATTACCGACGGCACCTTAGTAAAAATAAAGTTCGCACAGCCGTCGGTACACATGTCAAATAACGTGTTAAGGTATAACTTCCGTTTCAAGGACCTTTACTTCGTGCACTTCAATATTCGGGTATCACATGAAGATGGGGTTAATTTTTGGACTTTAGTGCAACATTCTAAGAATAGGCCCGGCTGCATGTGCATGTCACCGTCGCACAAAAAAAATTGTTGTTGAATTGAGTATTTCTTCTGACATAATCAGCCCTATCTGTCGTAGAAAACCTTCGAATACGAATGTCTACTACAAATACGAAAAAATTGTAGTCATGGATCATGATTCAATCATAAAGGGTTTGCTCAGTAAGCAGCTTTCTCATTCCCTCTTGACAAATCGGCTCCCTTAGCAAGACACTGGGTTGCTGGCTCTAAAAATTTTGAGTATAAGTGGAGGAAAAGTAAAATTTGTAGAAAAAACATTTCATTTTCAAAATGGACTACTTACGAGCAACCACTCGCTCAAGAGTTTTCATCGGTATGTTCAGGACTATGGTAGTATGACATGGAACACATACCGCTTAAGTCAGGACATGATAGAGTATTTGACGCAATCCGAGATCGAGATGGATAATTTACAAAGCTTTATATCTTATGATGTGGTGATTTAAACGGAACTCATGTTTTGCAAAGAGCTACAGCAGGGAGAATTATTGAATAGTCCCGACGCAATCGATTACATTGCAGACCTCATTATAAAAAAGTTGCCAGAACTTGTTGTATGAAAGGGCTTCTCATAAAAAACCATGTACCGGAATCGGCTTAAAACTGTAGGGCCTTCCAATTGTGGAACACGCGCTACAAATAGGAGGAGGATCTCGGCAAAACACCTAACAGAATTGTACGTGCCAATTTTTTATTTACTTTTAACAAAAGAGTTTTATATTGGTGAAACTGCGCGATTGACTTTAAATTTAAAAATTAATTCACAAAATAAAATCTTGGATTATGTGAAATAATTTCTTATTTTAATATTAGACTTGGTAATTTCCGCTAATCACTTCTATCTATACCATTATTTACATTCAAATATTAATTAAAATTTATTTTTTAAACCGGTCGCAGTTTGTTTCCATTTAAGCAAGGAAATACTTTTTTGCTACCATTTTTACCAAAAAGGGTTTAATTTGTTCCACTTTATTCAGATTTTTAAATACAACCTTTTGTAAGGGAGTGTCAAAAATCGAATGTCACTAGTGAGCAAACCTTTAATAATTGAATCATGGTCATGGATGTGAACACAAAAAAAGTGCTGCCAAACTCAGATGTGAAATGATGATATTTCGACAAAAGCTCACTTCAATGTAAACAAGACAATTTAGCAAATAATCTTTAAGTTTTTTTGTCAAGTTAGCTGAATTTTCAAATTAAAATGTATTCGTTGGCATGTGCGGTTGTGTTATTGAAAAGGAAAGTGAGTGAAGCAAACGCAGTCTCAGAATTAAGCGAAAAATATTGAGAAATGCAACCAACCCTCTCAATATGGACGGACCAATCTAAGTGTTTGCCTTTTTGTTCAAGAAGAAGTTTATTTAAATAAGGTTTAAAACAAGTTTATCAAAAATTACCGGTTAAATAAAGTTTCATTTACATAAGTTTTATTGAAGACAGCGCAAGCTCAGCGAGGTCGTCGTCCATAGCTCCAGGTCTTCGACTATCCTCTGTTTTACGATTTCTTGCGAAGGGAGGCTATCAGCACGAAGTTGGCGAAGATTTCGGGGCAGTCGACATATACACAGCTATGTGCTCAAAGACATATTGGCGTCACTACGAACACGATTGTGTCCTCAGTGGGTAAATCTCGTCTTGAGTGTCAATGAAAAATTGCAAAGCAAAATGGAATTCTCTCAGAAATATAGATTTTCTGGCATTATTTTGATTGTGGATGGGGCGCACATAAAAATTATTTCGCCCACTAAAGAAAAATTCCTCTACTACAACCGGAAGAGCTACTACAATGCCATAATTCCGTGTTATCAGTTATAATTTTTCATTGTTTAATAAACCAAAGCCAAGAGCCAACAAATGCAAATAGTTCATTTATCTATAATTAACATTATTCAACATTATTTTTAAGTTATTTTAACAAGAATTAAAATTTTTCTAAGTTTATTTGCAAATGATTTTGAAATGTACTGTTTGGCAACACTGTGTGGTGAGAGAGCAATCAGCTGACACGGTTCTACGGGAATTTTTAAAAATGCTGCGATAAAATCTACGATACTACTATTCGGAAAGGAAGTAATTTTTCAGTTAAATGAAGCTCTCATTAGTTTAATCGTAACAACTGACAGGGGACTGCGTTTACGTCGGTGACTGTTTGCACCATTAGTTTCCACGAAAAACAGTCTACGATAAATTGCATGATAGCTGAGTGGCTGAATCTTAATCTCACACACTGTTATCGTCTGATGTATTTTTTTCAGATCCATTTCGTGAGATTTTCTTTTTTTATTTTATTTATTTATTTATATCAATAGTACAAAGTAAGACTAAGGTCTTTTAATAGTTTAAATGTTGAGTACATTAGTATATTCTCGTACAACTATCTACAGTTTAGAGATACTGTCAACATACATCACACTATTCAACAGGTAAGGTACGAGTATATGACTTTGACGCGTTCAAACATAAAGAGTTTTCATTAGCCCAAACAGAAATAGCAGACAAATCACTGTTTATTTTGAAACATGGATCTTCAACGAGACCAATACGACTGGACAAATACAATTGTATATCATCAGCATACGCATGGACTTTCACATACTGGCAAACGGTAAAAACATCATTGACAAAAAGACTGAATAAAAGTGGACCAAGGATAGACCCTTGCGGAACAGCAGTGTGTACGTATCTAGACTGAGATGTTAACTATGGAAAATGGGGGCAGTATGCTGTTAGGTCTATAATCACCAGTATAAATAGCATTTGTCTTTTTTACGACTGGGAAAACTATAGCTTTTTTCCATACTCCTGAGAAACATGAACTAGTCAAGCGATAGTTTATTATATGGGTAAGGGGTCCTATTATATATTGGATGACTATACGGAGGATTTTTAGCGAGATGCCATCATCGCCTACAGCATTAGACTTTATTTTGGATAAAGCTTTCCTCACCAACTGTCATAAATTGAAACTGTTCTTTTAGAGTAGCACAAGATAAGGACTCTTTTAAAATAGGAGCACAAATTGTTTTCTTACCAACACGAATAAAGTAGTCATTAAGTTCATCAAGGTCAATCTCATATTCGGGACTTTCCTTGCCATGAATTTAAATTTTTTTTTAGATTGCGCCACAGTTCTCTTGTTGGAAGTGACGGATCAAGCTTTGAGTAACTGTACCAACGTTTTGCTTGTCGTATTATTACAGTGGTTTCATTTCGATCCAAGTAAAGTAACAGTAATTTTTTTATCTCTATGTCTGAGATTTCACTAATTTGCTGTAGGAAAAGCTTACCGAAAGAGCAAAGTCTTGTTCGGGCTAAACCTGGACATTCGCATAAATAATGAAAAAGACTTTCTTTCTTCCTTATGGCAGGACTAAGTAGAGTCAGAGAACTTCTTCCACCCGTCTCCATTTTCACCGCCTATGGCATGCCTTTGCGGCATTAAAAAATATAATTTTGCTATTTTAGAAAAAAGTAAGAATTTTTCAGAATAGTTATTCGTATGCCTATTAATTTACAAATACAACAACTTTATTAATATATTGTACAAAACAACGCGCAACGTTTAATTACGCAACCACATAATTCTTTCTCTTATTTTGTTGTCTACTTATAATTTCTCCGGCTGGTACATATCAAGATGTAAAAATGGGTAGAGTTGAAAAATCTAATTTGCCATTACTCGCACCGCCTTTGGGTCTCAGAATATCCACAATACCAGTTTATTAATTAAATACTTCTCCCCTGAGAGGTATGACATCTTAAAATATTCCTCCACATTCTCTGACCTGCCATATATCACTTGGAAATTTGCTGCTAAAAAACATATTTCAACACCTTCATGCGAAAAGTAGGTAGGAAATCCCGGTGCAAATTAGTCTTCGCATTTGTCTTAAGGCAACAATTAATTGCGCACATGTGTTTGCATGTTGACACATAAGAATGGATGTGTGAGCCTAAGTACATTTATCTCTCGAAACTTAGTTAAGTCCGCCTTCATAGTTGTGGCAACACAATTAAAAATTTACGCAACTTATTGCCGCAAACCTTGTCATTTGATAAATTGCTAGCAAACGAGCCTGATTTCGGTAAAAACATAGAGACATATGTGTATATGTATGTACATATGTACGTATATCCGTTCCCTTTATGTGTGGGGGCACTTGCACAGGCCAAAAAGGTACGAAAACTGGCAAATAGTTAGAGCACAGTAGGGCAACCACAAAATGAAGTTTTCCGCTCCATCAAGAAAGCCACACACCAAAGCTCCCACGCACCAACAAATTTAAATCAATTTTACTGAAACAAAAGTTTTGCATGGCCAGCAGTCTATTTACTGCGGTGTGTATGTGTATGTGTGCGTATTACAATCTCCTAATAATAATTGCTTTTAAAGCAACTTCTCTCAACATTATAGATATATGTACATACATATGTAAGTATGTAAATATGTATGTACATAGAATACATTGTTTTCTCGACGGTCTTAAGCAACTTGGCCATTAACATTAATTTGGTTTGCTTTTGACAAGGTTCAGCAGCAGTTTTTCTGGCAAAAAAGAAAACAACAACCTGGAAAGATCAACAAGAATCCAATTTTCTTATGAACAGCAAATAGAAAAGAAAAGGCACGTTCAAGAGAATAACGGCAAACGAAAATGTGGCTAAGTTGTACCTTGGGGAATTCACGATTTAAAATGTCCCAGCCGAAACATTCCGCCACCCGCCCACCAGTGTTTGGGTGAGTCGTGTTGAGTCGAAGTGTCAAAAGTGGCACCACAAAGAAATGCGCCATGAAAGCTTCGAGAAGAGTTATTGCTTTATGTTTAACAATAACAACAAAAGCGATAAGAGCCGAAAGGACGAATAGACGAAAAGGCGAAAAACGAAAGAATTCAAAGCTTAAATTGGTTTGGGATGGTAGGAAGGGGCAAAGTGATTATTTTGTTTGGTCATTGTCATTTGTGGCTAAATTGTTATAGCATGTACAGATAATTACCGTTATCCCAAATGGCGTCAGTTTATAAGCAGACACTTTCGCAAAATCATAGACTACATCAAAACACTGCTAAGAGGATACATTTTATAGGCATTCAACCCTGATTGGGGTAATCGGCGCCATCTGCTATCTGAGGTATTTAATTCTTTGATGTTTTTGGCGTAAATTGCAATGCTGTGAAATGATTTTAATTACCGCTTAAGCTGTGCGTAGCGCCGCTCTCTCCTAGGTTGACTGCTTTTAATGACAAATTTCCATAAAAGGCTGCACGACAGTGAGATAATTGATGCCGTTTTCTAAATTATATTACACCATAATTTGTATAACATAACTCCAAATATGTATGTGTGTGTAGCACTGAATTACTCTAGTTAATATATATGTAGATACATATATACATATATGTACATAATTGGGGCTACACCATTTGTTGTGCGTCTTGATGGTTTCCCACAAATGGAGGAGTTTACAGATAGGTTGGAGGGACCGAACAGCAGGGTTTTCTTGATGAGTCGCGTTTTCATGGCAAAAATACACTCGGAGGTTTGCCATCATCGTCGAGGGGTGATCGCTATTGGAAAAAACTTCTTCTATCAATTGGTTTTTCATGGCCACAGCGGGGTTTCGAGTTCGAGCACTACCGAATGGTAGTCAGTCACTAGTTTTTTCATAGCTTTTATTTTTTCGAAGTCTCAAATTATTACCACAGCTTTGATAATGGATAAATTAACTTTTCAACAATACCCTATGATCAAAAAGTACCGGGAAGGTGATGTTGACTGTTTTCTTCGATTGCCAAGGCGTAGTGCACCATGAGTATCTTCCATCGGGCCAGACAGTTAATAAAGCATATTATTTATCCGTTTTGAAACGTTTGAGAGATGCTGTATGTCGTAAACAGCCAGAAATGTGGGCAAACAATTCTTGGATTTTGCATGATCATAACGCGCCATCGCACCATACCCAAATTGTGCTGTATATTTGACCAAACACAAAGTAAATACCATCGTGTAAGCACCGTATTCACCTGATATGGCCCCATTCAACTTCTTTTTGTTTTCCAAGTTGAAGTCACCACTTCGTGGAAGGAGATTTTAGTCGATAGAGGAGATCAAAGAGAGTGCGATGAAAGAGCTGAAGGTCATCCCTTCGTCGGCCTACCAGGAGTGCATGGAGGACTGATTTAAGCGTTGGTACATGTGTGTTTCTTCATACGGGTCAAATTTTGAAGGAGATAAAATAAATTTCTCTCAAATTTAACTCTGTTTTGTTTTATTTACTTTACGGTACTTTCTGATCATAGGTTATAAAATATGCCTAAATTTGGGAGAACAAAATTTTTAATTTTTACCCGCTCAGAAAGCACTGTGCGGCGACCACCATTGCAGCTGCGAAAACCGGAATAATGCGAGTTTTCTTACCAGAAAGTAGAGGTATTCTAAATATCCGATATTAATTAATTAGTAATTTTTTTTTATGGAACTAAAGTATTCTAATGGTTTTTGTGCGCATAAGTGCCCTTTTCTCAATAGTCATTCTGATCTAATCGAACTCAACTGAATCTAAGAACCACTGACTGTTTTGTGATGTTAAATTATTATTACCATACCTTAGTATTTAATGTTGTAAGGACTGTACAAATCCGCAAATTTTTAATAGGGGACTTATCAGTGTGTTTCTTGCCCGCCGGACAGGGCTCTACTTTTTCAATAACCTACCTTGTTCAAAAACGTACTTTTTGCAAACTTTTTTTTTCGGGATGATGCCCTGAAGAGGAAACTCTAATGAGTACTGCGGGTAGTTAGCTCAGCCTTGACCATAAATAGCTACGCAAGTAAAATAATAGCCATCTATCTATTGGGTTAGCGCTTTACGGATTATCTGCAGCTTCCTTCATCATTGCAGGGCTAAACTTGGTATATGTTTTGCAAAATTATATTAGAATATCAGAAGCCGACGGTAGAGTATGGCGTAAAGATATTACAGCAGAAGAAAGACATCGCTCGATAGCCCTCTGGCAAGACTGGTGAAACAGAACACCTAAGCGCAGATGGGCGTATAAGTTAACACCCATCCTTACGACTTCATACAAGTTTAGCTGGCTCATTAACATTATGTGTTCCCAAGCAAGGCTCTGCAGTTCTATGATGCCACTTCAGAAGCCTTGTCGGCTTTAACAGATATCTGATATAATAAAAGGTGATCAAATTGGAGGTTCTTTTTCCAATAGGGTTTTTTTTACAAATCACGCTTAACTACTGTCAAACTAAATACATAATTTTTTTCAATATTCATTGACATTTCATCTTGAAGAGACTTACACCTCAATAACGTTTTCAAATCCTACAACTGTATTACGAAAATCAACGCTCTGTAAAAAGTGTTCGTCGCGCGCACAGACCAACTTATGGTGTACAACGATGAAGCCCATTTTTGGCTTAATGGCTACATCAATAAGCAAAATTGCCGTATTTAGGCTAAAGAGTAGCCCGAAGCAATTCAAGAACCTTTTGGTGCGGCCTATGAGTTGGAGGAATCGTCGACCCATATTTCTTCAAATACGAGAATGGCGAACGTTATCGCGCCATGATAAACGCATTTTTGATGCCGAAAATTGAAGCCCGTGATCTCCACATTTGGTTCCAACAAGACGGCCATTGCGCCTACTTGCCATACAGCCTGTAAAGCAATAGATTTACTGCGTCGACGTTTCGGTGAGCAATTTATTTCTCGTCTCGGACCAGTGTACTTGCCACCAAGATCGTGTGATATCACACCTTTGGACTTTTATTTGTGGGGGTATGTAAGGTCTAAATGCTTTGTGAATAAACCAACTTCGATTGAGGCAGTGGAAGCCAACTTTACTAAAGTTATTCACGAGATGCCGACTGAAGTCCTGCAGCAAGTCATTCAAAATTAGTGTTTACGGATGGCCGAATTACGGCAAACATTTGAAAGAGATTATCTTTAAAAAATAAATGTCTTGAACGCTTCTACATAAAAGTAATAAAGATTGCCCAATCGATTGGAATTTTCGTTGTTGTATTTCTATTTAAAATCCCTTGCTTCTAAATTGCTCACCCTTTATTTGTAACCCCTTATATTGGTAAATATTTTATTATAAAAAAAGTTTACTTCTAATATGGCTTATCTTTACTCTGCGCTCGGGCCGGAACATGTGTACATATGATTAAATAAAATCATTCACAATACCAAGATTTTGTGCAGATATCTAACTTTTGGGTAGGAGTGAGCCTTTTCCTTCGCTGTAAGTTTACTTCTTCAAGGTAATCGGTCAGCTAAAATTGGTGGCTTAAAATTTTCGTTGAAACTAGTACCGTACTAGTTAGAGACTAGATCATTTAACTCAGGGGAAGTGGTTCCATCTCAACCAACCGGCAGTTATGAAATTAATTAATTTGATTTCTTAAATTTTCGTTGAAACTAGTAACGTACTAGTTGGAGACTAGTTCATTTAACTCAGGGGAAGTGGTTCCATCTCTACCAACCAGCAGTTATGAAATTAATTAATTTGATTTCTTGAATTTTCGTTAAAACTTGTAACGTACTAGTTGGAGACTAGTTCATTTAACTCAGGGAAACTGCTTCCATCTCAACCAACCAGCAGTTATGAAATTAATTAATTTAATTTCTGCAATACCATTCCTATGTACATACATATGTAGTATGTGTCATTCCAAAGATGCGAAAAATCATATTTAATATTTTGCCATACAAATTATCAGCACCCGAAGTATGTATGTTTGTAGTATGTGCATACATACATATATTCACAAATACAACATGTAGTGTAAATATGTATATACATATGTATGTATTTACGTGAAATTATGTATCATAGTACAATTGACTCCATGGCAAGCCGAGATAAATTGTGCCGGAAAGGAGGAAAATTTAATCGGCATACAAAAAACCAGATAAACATACTTACGTACATACATACATATGTAAACGCAAATAAATTTTCATTTATACTTAAAAAGTGTGCCCAGCTAATAGCACACTGGGAGCTGGGGAAATATACATATGTTTGTACATACACACATTCTCCCATACCTTCAAGCTATGCATAAGAGAATTATGTACATTTGTGTACAGGATCAATGCAAAAATTTCTGTATATAAACAAATGTTAATACGAAATTGTTTACCGAATGCGGGTGTGCTAGAAATGTAATCAATTTCAGTTGTTTTTCTCTCTTTGTTTTTGCCGTGGTGTGGCATGGAAGTGGTTTTGGAGTGGAGCCGTCACTGCTTCTACACCAAACCAACCAGCATCAGGCAACTCCAACAATGTAACTGCCGGCAACAGCAGTTAGCAATGCCACCGAATATATTGTATCGTAACGAACAGTTGGTCTGTCGCCCCACGACTATGCCACCAACAACAGCTAAAACAACAACAGGCAACGGGCAACTTATCCGCAGTAATAATTCACTCTGCAATATGCGATATGGACTAGAGAAAGATTTGACTTCATTGAGTGGAAATGTTGCAAATTGAATTGTTAGTTTTTATTTCTGTGTATGTATGTGTATTTATGTATATGTGTGCGAACGTCTGTATTTCTCATGAAATTTTATTTCTGCATCGCTTTGTGTGAAGTGTTGTGAATACCAGAAGAATTTGGAGCTGCCACAATTTGGGCGAATATGTATACATATGTACATATGTACAATATGTACCTACGTACATATATACATACATACTTACTAGAGTAGATACGTCTATTCAATATATTTAAAATATTTATGTATAACTGGATTTTACGTGAAAAAATGTATTTTCCCTTTATCCATCGCAATATGCGAACCTCAGTAATTAAAACACGAATATATGTACATACAAAATCAAAATTTATGTACTTATATATGTATGCACTACATGTATGTAAATACATATGTCTAACGATATTTGATTGCATTGATTGATTTATGTCGATTTGCTGTCATATAAGAACATTTGCACTAAAAATCGCGTTATTTGCGATTCGAAATTTGGCTAAATTTTTTTCTTTTGAGAAGTACATATTTAGGTGATAGAAAATTTCTACAGAAATAAACTTTTATTTTGCAATTGAAATTTTTCTGCTGCCATTCCATGAATGGAATTTTTAGTATTGGCCAATACTTAAGCATTTTACGAGTGGTGCCTGTTTTTATTTTACGCCATTTCATCGAAAAGTTTGGTATTTTCTAGCATCAACTTACAAGTAACATTTCCACTTACATACGAGCTTTATTCGATATTTTTTCAGTGAGTTGAAAAATTCATCTCATCCAAGAAATAGAAATAACTTGTGAAAATGTTCGTGTAAGGATTTATTACGATTTTCGAAGTGGATTTTCGAGGCAGGAGTTCACTGATCAACTTACTTCAACTTTTGGCGTTGAAGTCCCACACTTAGCCATTGCAAAACGTTGGTACAACGAATTCCAATGCGGCCGTCCGCCCCTACAGGATGAATATGGTGAAGGTCATTCAAAAATTGTTGCTGTGCCAGAAACTATCGATGTTGTGCGTCAGTTGATAACACAAGATCGTCATGTGTTATATCGCAAGATAGAGGCATTAGTAGGACCAGCATAAACATTTGATCTTCAAGAAGATTTGTTCTTGTTAGGTACCGCATAATTTCGCAATTGACCAAATGACTCGGTCGATTGGTGTAAAGAAATATTGAAGAAATTCAGGTGCAGTGGTTCAAAGCACGCCTATGACATCGCAAAAGGTTAAAAATCTTGGATCTACGTCTATGAGCCGGCAACAAACAGCAATCGACGGGTGTTCCAAGGCGAACTTAATCTGTTGCTTGTTTTCGGAAGAAGCACCTCAAAGCAAATGGTCGCCTAATTTTTTTTTTTGGAAATCGGTCATATCGTAACTGTATCACTAGATAAACTTCAAACAGTCCATTCTGACTGTGAGGTAGGCAGCAGCACGGTAAAACGCTCTGCCAACAGGGGAACCCCTAAGGGAGGGCTATTATCCCCTTACCAAAATCCTTACCAAATTCAACCGAAAGGGAATTAAAGTAGTGGGGTATGCGGATGACATAATGCTTATGGTTTCAGGAATTTTTCCAACATTAATCAGTGATATTATTGAAGGAGCTCTGCTATTACTCAGCAATTGGGCCACAGACTGTGGTTTAAGTGTAAACTCGAGCAAAACTGCAGCGTTAGTTTTACGCTATCCCAACAGGCAAACTACCTAAGTGTTATCTTAGATCCCAAACTCAGCTGGAGGTCCAACGTAGAGTACAGGGTAAAGAGAGCGAATGTAGCACTTTACAAATCTAGGAGAATGTAGAGTAAAAAATGGGGTATCCAACCAAAACTATCCAATTGGTCCTACACAGCCATTGTAAGGCCAATAGTAACATACCTATGCGGCACTAGTCTGGTGGCCCGCAATAGAAAAGAAATACAGCCAAACCAAGTTGAACAAGATACAAAGAACAGCGTGTATCTTAACTACAGGAGCGCTTAGCACCAGTCCTACTGAAGCGCTCAATGTACTAACTCATCTATTGCCATTAGACTTACATATAAAAACAATCGCTACTTGCAGAGCGGTGAGACTCAGAGACTTAGGAAGCTGGACGACAAGGTCGTACGCCCACAGTAAGATCCTTCTACAGGGACCCTCGCTGCTCAAAAACCGATCAGAGTACACAGTCCCCGACCTTAACTTCAAGAAAGACTTTACGGTACGTTTTCTACCGAGAGCCGAATAGAGCAAAGGGAAGGTGATTGGAAGATACCATATTGAAATCTACACTGACGGTTCTAAGATGGACTGTGGTGTGGGAGCTGGCTTCCATTTGGAGCCACTCAGTTTAACTCAGTCAATTCGACTTCCTGACTATGCCAGGGTGATCCAGGCAAAACTTTTAGCGATCAGAGAAGCATGCAAATCACTAAAACTCTTCAAGGAGGTTGGTACAAAAGTAGCTATCTTTTCAGACAGTCGAGCAACTATCAAGACCTTAGACTTCAACTCCATTTCATCCAAACTAGTCTTACAGTGTAGCGAGGAACTATGTATAATTGCTTAGTTATTGACTTGAAATTACTCTTACATGGGTTCCCGGTCATAGGAACATACGGGGTAATGAGATAGCGGATGAGCTAGCAAGAAAAGGTTCGACACTAGAAATAGCAGTGGCTGTGGCAGTCTCCACCCCACTTAACACAATAAATGCATCCATTGCTTCACACTATCATGATTTAGCCGAGAGAAGCTGGAAGCAATTAACTACATGTATTACAACAAAAAGCACATGTCCGTCGTAGAAAATCCAAATGACGAATCACCTGTTAGGATATTCTCGACAAAACATTTCACGCATCACTGCAACCCTTACAGGTCATAGGAAGGTAGGGGATCATGCAGCTAGACTCAACCCCCCTTCAATCCCATCTGCAGAAGATGTCAAGCGGAAGGGATGAAGGAAAGTATTTTCCACTACTTATGTGAATGTCCAGGGCTAGCTAGGGCACGACTTCGCTCTTTCGGTAAGGCTTTCTTGCAGCAAATCAATGAGATCTTAGACATTGAGCTAAAGAATTTGCTGCTATACTTGGATCTCACAAAATGGATCTGACTTAGAAGAAGGATCTGACAAAAACAAAAAAGCAAGACATCATCACGCAAATTAGGATTATTTCAGTAGAAATACTCAACTACTTAAACAACAACAACAACTGACTGATGCCCAACCATCTGTTTGCCAGAATAGAATCAAGGAAAGCCAACCACCCACCGAAGGCGATTCATCCTTCACCAAGGCAATGCGAGCTATCACGTATCGGCTCACACAAAAGAGCACCACGGTAGGAAGACGAGCTAAAATATTGAGTTTTCAGTATTGCAAAGTAGGTGCAAGGTACGAAAGATACAATCTAATCCGCTAGGGTTACTTATTTACCGACGGTTGATCTCTCAACATCCAACTCTTTAGACACATCACCAAGGGGTCGATATGCGTCTTCATCCAATAATTGTTGTAATATAGTTGAGTATCTTCGAATTTTTTCGGTGTATCTTCGCGATCTTTACCACTCACGTCGAAATTGCCACTTTGAAAGCGTCGAAGTCACTCGATACAAAACGTATTTGATAGAGCATGATTACCGTAAATATTGATTAATGTACGACAGGTTTCAGCTGCACTTTTCTTTAAAAGGTAATAATGAAATGCGGGAAGTCAGCAAATGCTTTTTTTTCGGGACGAACGTAGACTTTTTTGACACTAGATAAAAAATCTTTACGCTTCAAACTAATGTCGACTGCAATCGAGGCCTCACATATACTCGTACACCTTCAAATCACCAGTATATTACTAGAGCGAACACAAAAATAATATCAGCAGCGACACCTCTTTCACGAGGTCGGAAACTTATTCCCATACCCAATAGAATATAAAAATATGTCGAGATTGATTTTCTATTTCCAAAAATCACTTCGTGGATTCTTTAAACCTCTATTATAAGTAGTTTACGTTAAGTTTTCTCTTATTTTTACTGAAATCCATATACATCGCAGCCTATAAGAATTTTTCTATTTCATTCATGCAAACGAAATATCGATTTCACTACTTTCGTACTAACAACAATAAAGTGCTTGCAGTACATACCTACATATGAGTACATAAAAACTCTTGAAGGTATATCATTAACTTATGACTTATTCAATATGGCGCTTCATCCCTCGCACACGCCCACACGCCGTACTTCACATCCGTAACGCACTCAGCTTAAATGCGCAGACTCCGTATATGGTGTGGGAGGGCTGCGAGAAAATCACTAAGTTAGTAACACATAGTTGAATGTAATGTAATGAATTAAATGTAGCTGTCATCGTCGTACTCATCAAAATTCCCTCATAGCGCAATTAACAAATAAGGATGAAGGCAAACTAAAGATTTTAAAACATATTTGCTCTGCAAATATGTGTACCCATATGAGCTCATAATATATTTAGCATAAGTGCAAGTTTGTGAACTTTCATTACCTTCTCTTGGCCACAAAAAGTCCCTCCTCATGCTTAATTGCTTTCGAACAATCAACTGTCATGTCCTTATACGAGTGATTGTTGAGTGTGTGAGATCATTTGTGTCTACATATGTATATATGAGTGTATGTATATTATGTATGTATATATGTAGGTAGATGCATTTGGTAACGAGTTTTGAAATTGTTTACCGTTTAAATATTCATTACCAAACTGTCATTGCTTCAATAACCACAACAACACAAGGTCGGTCAATGGTGGTAAATTTCCAAATGCAGGCTGATTTATCGTAATTGCTTTCTAAATGCCATAATATTCGCTTACACCGTTTACTTCATTTATTTATACGTACATCTAATCGGTTTATGCGGGCTCAAATTGCTTTGATTACAGTTTAGCTATATTTCACGAGCGTCGTAAGAATGTTAAGGTAATTACTACTAATATCTAAAATTAGTTCAATAACCCAAAATTAAGTTTTACGAAATGATAGTACCATAAATAAACTTCTCACAAACAATTCTCAACATGTTGAGCGGCTTGTGTACACTGTACATTATTTAAACTCTTTCTGTCACTTTAAAATCCCCATTGTGACATTTCCGAATTACTGATCGTTTTTATGAGAAGCTTTTTATTAGCAGAAATACAGTGACATGCTGTGTTTAAGGTTTTTCCAATCTGATATTTCATGTTCGAGTAGTAAAGTCGAGAAGGCAACCTTTAGTTTTCGGGCCGATCTGATGCTCTCAAGCGCTATTTCGCCGAATATCAACAAATTAATCAGTATGCTGATTTCAAATGTAGAGATCAACAAGTTCCAGGCAGCCTATAGTCTATACTCGATTCGATATCAGGTGTCCGGCGAGGGTGTCTAATCCCGTGGTTTCTTATAGTCCTAGACTACTTTCTTGTTAAATGCTTCATTGGGCATTTGGAGGACCTTGATAATGCTGGCGATATATGTCTAATGTCATCGAAGCATGCGGGCATGCAAAATAAGGTCGACTATTTGGTTCAGGACTCTTAAAAGGTCGATCTAAAGATAAATGCGGTGGAATTAATAGGTCATCCGCTTTAAAACTCTAATTCGTCATCTAATGATTTCGTTTTGTTGACGAACATTTCAAATAAAATGCAAGGCCCGCAGAAGCTGTATACAGCTCGTTAAACAGCTCCTTTTGGAGGTATCCACTTCTGAGTGGCAAAAGCGCTTTGAATATTTGTTCAAGCGAATGTGGAAATGTATTGACTTTCAAGAAGAATATTTTGAAAAACAATAAAGCCATTTTCATTATTATTTTACTGTGTTTTCATTATTTGACGCAAAATATTAATGGTAACCCTCGTACTATTAATAACTCACCAAATATACTTTTTGAGGTAGGGCACGGACTAAGTTTATCTTTATTGAACCATACCATAAAGAAGCTAGCTTTTGCTAGCAAAGGCGGCTCATTACATGAGTCTTCGAACCACAAGGCTCAGTAAATTTATCCAATTTGGTGAATGAAGCCGTCATTCGATTTGCTATCGTATCTTTGGGCATTTATCCTGAAGAAAATTTTCACTGCATGCCTGGCAATGGCTCATATATCACGCTCGTGGAGGATAGTAAGGATCGCCTTCATCTCTAAGGTTGAGAGAGATAACTACACCAGCCCCAAAAGCTTTAGACCTATCAACATGACCTCTTTCATGCTGAAAAGTCTCGAACAGCTATGAAGTTGCTTATGCGCCAGAAGCCGCTGAAGGTTCATCCACTCTCTTCATTTTAGCATGCCTATCAAAGCGGAAAATCCGGCGCGTCGATACTGCAAAACCTTGTTTCCAGGGTAGAACAAGCCATCGACAGAAGGGATTACGCTATGGGCATCTTTTTAGATACAGAGGGGGCTTTTGATAATGCCACTTTCGACAGTATGTGTAGCTCTGCTAGTAGGCACGGTGTAGAC
Source organism: Anastrepha ludens (assembly GCF_028408465.1). NCBI lineage: Eukaryota > Metazoa > Arthropoda > Insecta > Diptera > Tephritidae > Anastrepha > Anastrepha ludens. Next base: position 134,492,596 of record NC_071498.1, on the reverse strand, counting down.
CAGGTGCTGGTGAATTGGATTCGTTCAATGCTAGCCCAAAGAATAGTCACGGTGCGGGTGGAGGAGGATCTACTGGTGTCATCTGGGGTTAATAGAGGATGCCCCAAGGCGGTATGCTGTCTCCATTGCTCTGGTGCATAGCGATCGATCCTCTACTCACCACCTTAAATGCTGCTGGCGCCTACACACAAGCATATGCGGAGGACGTTGCCTGTTTGTGAACGGGCCTTTTGCTTATGAACATCTGTAGAAAAGTGCAGAAATTTCTGGATATGATTGACACTTGGTGATGTGCTAATGGGCTATCGGCAAAACCCACCAAAACTGGTATTGTCCTCTTTACCAGAAGGAGGAAGCTTGATGGACTCGTTCTGCCTTATCTAAAAGGAGTCACAATCCCAAAGAAATCAAATACCTTGGAGTAATCCCCAACAGTAAACTTCTTTGGAAGACACGAGTTGAAACAAAGGCATCCAAAGCACTGACAGCTTTCTGGCAGTGCTAAGTTGTCTTTGGGAAAACGTGGGGTCTTTCTTCTAGCAAGATCCTTTGGGTCTTCACGACTATGATAAGACCTATTATCACCTATGGGAGTCAGGAGGACCTTATCGAGACTACAACGCTCTGTGGCCATCTGTTACACCGGAGCTTTTCCGACTACTTTAGGTCCGGCATTAGATCCTCTGATTGGTCTACCACCTTTTGATGCTTTCATCCAAGGAGAGGCCTTGAAGGTCATCTGCAGGCTGAAACACAATGATACGGCCCCTGTCCGGCATTGGAAAACAGAAAAGGCATGAACTTCGATCCAACGATTCTCTCAATGCTCTTGACTGTATGCCATCAAGAGTCGTACTTGACAGTGTGGTGCTGCCAGAGGCTCAATTGTGGTCAAACTCAGAAAATTAACCCGGCAAAAACTCTTTTCGCATTTTCACGGATGGCTCTAGGACCGAGCACGGCTCCGGCTCTGGGGCCTACGTGGAATCCGGCGGGACAAAACTGTACTTTGCTCTTGGAATGCATGCATCTGTTTTTCAAGCGGTGGTGTATGATGTTCAAGAAGCGATGAACTTTGTTGTGGAACACAGATTGAGAGGCAGATATATATGTGTCTGTAGCGACAGCCAATTATGTCGGTAGACATAATAGCCTGATGCTAACATGGATCCCGGGACACGTGGGTAACGAGACCTCGAACTCCTTAGCTAGGATGGGCTCTGAGGCCAACTTCTTTGGCCCGAAATCCATTCTGACACTCCCTTCTGGAGCCATCACAGCCATGGTTAGCAAAAGGGTTACTACAACCCACAAGCGAGCTTGGCAGGCTGAGAAAGGCTGCAGATGGATAAAACTGATGTTACCTGTCATGTCCGATCGACTAACGCAAATCTTCCTGTCATTAAGCAGAAGGGAATGCAGACAGCTGGTTGGACTGATGACGGGCCACTTTCTATTGGCGAAGCACATGGAGAAGGTAGACATCTGAGACAGTGCACTCTGCCCAGCTTGTGAAGAGGAGGATGACGGTGGACCATTTCCTGTGCGTCTGCCCCGGCCTCGCTCGAATCAGGTTTGAGGTCTTTGGCACTGATGTGTTAAGAAGTGACCACCTTGGCTCCTTGGCACCACAAGATCTACTCAGATTTCTTTGGAGATCGGGTAGATTTAAAGAAAATTAAAAAGGAATCCGAGTGTAGTACAATGGAATTTATTGTGTCTGAGTGCTGCAGTTGCTAGTTGTCCCGACAAAAAAAAGAAAAAAATGTATCCAAAGGTGTTTAACCGTATCGCACAAAAGTGGCGTAACAAAACTTTTACCTATAAAGCTCATATAAATAAGCACGTAAAGGAGCTCACTCAGAAGCTCAATTATCATTCCCAATATGCTCGGTCTCCCACTCTCCCTAAGTCAAACAAATAATATTATCATTCTTATAATTTACATTTTGAGACTATTAACTTTTGAAATATTTATATTTGCTTCAGCGTGAAATTATTAATAATAATTAATTTTCTCCATGTGTTAATAATAATTTATGTATTGTAATATAAACAAAACTCTCTATTTAAAGTGTTCCCTTCCTCTTTTGCAGACGTCAAACGGCTGAAGAACGTGAAGCCGAGCGGCAAGCGGCAAATCGCCTAATGTTGTCGCTGCAGGCAGAAGCAATAAGCAAAGGATTTGCTCCACCACCGGCAGCGCCGCTTTCCACACAATCAGTTAACGGAGCACCATTGGCGGCTCTTCATGGACTTCAGCCTTGGGCTGAAACACATGCGGCTGGCTGCTAATCCTCTACACGGAGCGAGCAAGTTGGGGCGTTAATGGTGCACCAAATGTCAAAGTGCAGTAAAGTTCATTTGTGATATGCTTTGTACATATAGGAAAATCTACTACTTACTATAAATACAAAACAAAGAAATTAATCTCAAAAACATAATATTAGGTACCTATACTATTTAGATTGTAAGCAAAGATAAATTAAAAAAGAAATAAAATAAAAAATGTCACAATATAAAAACAAAAAAAAACAGCCAAAAACTAATTGTCACTGAAGAATAATGAAATGGCGCAAAACCAATCGAGCTGATCATTAATTTACTTACAAAGGAATGTAGTAACTTTTGTTGCGAATAACAGTTTTTAAGAGGCTAATAACCTCTCTTTGCTAGTTGCCTTATTTGTGTCATAGAGAGCCTTTCAAATGTGATGCCTAGAGGTCAGTAGTATTGAATAATTCTTAGATGGCACCTTTTGTTTATGCCATCTTTGACATTTGTCAAGTAGGCAGATGTAAATTTTACGCAATACAACAAATCGTGAAAGTTATATTTTTCATAATGGTCGGTCTTTACAACATATCACAAAATCATCTTTAGTAATGAAGCTCATCTCACACTGCACGGATTTGTCGATAATCAAAATTTCCATTTCGGACAGGAGAAAATCCTCGAGTAATTTCTGAAAAATCATTACATCCACTAAAATTTAATGTTTGGTGTGGTTTTTGGGGTGGCCCGTTTTTCTTCGAAAATGATGAAAGGAAGAGGAAGCTGTTACTGTCGATAGACATCCCTATGGATAACTGATGGAAAATTTTTTGTGGCCTGCGCTTAAAGGAATAGACTATATATTAGGGCGGGTCGATTTAAAAATCGCTCATTGCTCTGTGAAAACCGTATTCTAGGGATCAAAATAAGAAACTTTGCCGAAGGAACCATACCTCTAAAACGAATTCTGATGTCCCCCAATTTGGGTCGAACTTTTGGGTAGGGGCAAATTTTGAAAAATCCCACTTTGACCCATTTAGAGTGCTCCAAACGAGTCCAAATGTATGACCGACCCCCACTAACTTTGGACGGCCGATCCACTCATGCCAGTGGCACACCCCCTGGAACTCCCCATATAATCATTTCAAAATATCACCATTTCTGGTCTTTACATGAGAAAAGAAACTCAAAAGTTCGACCCAAATTGGGGGACATCAGAATTCGTTTTAGAGGTATGGTTCCTTCGGCAAAGTTTCTTATTTTGATCCCTAGAATACGATTTTCACAGAGCAATGAGCGATCTTTAAATCGACCCACCCTAATATATATATATTTACATATATATATACAGTCTATGTCAGAAAAAAGGAACCGCGATTATTCATGAAGTGTAAAAGATATATATTTAAAATTTGTTTACATGAAAATATACACAAAACTACGAATCGCAATTATTCAATAAGCCCTAGTCTATATCGTTGTCGAGTATAGCCTGGCATCTTCTTCATGCTTTGAACCAGCTTTTCTGCGTAGCTCGTCGACAAACATGACTAGATTTAGCGAACTTGACGCACGAGTTGCTTTAAATCATGAACTGGCCTTCCGGTAAGATGCGTTTTCATAGTTCCCCACACATTTTCAATGGGGTTGGCGACTGGACACTGGGAAAGCCAGTCCAATACTGTGACACCATTTTCTTCTTTTGTTGTTTCCCAATGTGTTTTTCTAAGAGCAGTGGTTTTGATGATGTGGAACGGTAGAATGTTCGCTCACATCTCTGTGTCGATACTCACATCTCTTCCCTTTTTATCAAGAATTGAGCGTGCTTGGCGTAGTCACAAAGAAGGGTCGCGCTTAAAAAGTTGGACGATCACTTTACCCTGCTTTTTTTCGTCACTCGCTTCAAGCCGCGCTTGGAAAAGTCATCAACATTTTTGAACATCCACATCACAAAAAACTTTTTTGTTTTTTTAATTACTTTTGCAGCCGCGGTGTAAGATAATTTCGGCCCTTTCGAATGCGTGCATAAAAATACCGCCACAAAACGCTTCGCGTACTTCTCACCCATTTTTGTTTGGCTGCGCTTACGGGAAAGTTTCTATTATGCAGCAAAAAGCAGAACGAAATATATCTCGAAAAAAACCGGGTATTTTCTTCTGACACACACTGTATAATTGGCGCGTACACCCATTTTGGGTGTTTGGCCGAGCTTCTCCTCCTATTTGTGGTGTGCGTTTTGATGTTGTTCCACAAATGGAGGGACCTACAGTTTCAAGCCGACTCCGAACGGCAGATATTTTTATGAGGAGCTTTTCCATGGCAGAAATACACACGGAGGGGTGCCATTGCCTGCCGAAGGGCGACCGATATTAGAAAAACTTTTTCTTAATTTTGATGTTCTACCGAGATTCTAACCTACGTTCTCTCTGACTTTCGAATGGTAGTCACGCACCAACCCATTCGGCTACGGCGGCCGATCAATTACTTTCACGTAATGGTGAAATAAACTGGCTACGTAGATCATGCAATCTAACTCGACTAGAATACTTTTTGTGGGTACTTTTTGACAAATAAAGTCTAGGTGAATAAACCAACAACAATTTCAGAGCTGAGAACTGAGAACTGAGAGAACACAACATTCTTTTGAAACATCCTTTACAATCATTTTTAATTATACTTACACTTTATATACGTTGTATGTACGTTCTTACACATATATGTTTCACTAGCTTCAGTAAACATTTTGGGATCATTAAATTATTTTTTTCTTCACCCATTTAAGGCAACCTTCATTTCAGCCATTTGTTGAGCATAGAACAATAAGGCATTTTGTGGGTATTGAAATATAGTTTAAGTTGTAGATATTTGCTTCTGCATGACATTTTGATGGCAAATGCTAATTAAATTAAACCCCATTTCTATTCTTCTGTGACATATTTGTAGTTAAATGAAAATGGCTTGGATTCTAATTCAATTCAAAATAAATAATATTTATATGTAGTAAAAAGCAATTCTTATAAGCTATGAAAATAATATTGTAATTATATAGTAGTGTACCATTTACATTCGTATTTGATTAATTAAAACTAGGTTAAGTAGGACAGATGTGACATACCAACGGCTATTGAAGGAAAATCAGTAAATTCTCTAAGATTTGAACAAAAACAAGGCTCATTTCTAACAAGAAAGAAACAATGAAAGTTTCAGTTTTTCAAATTGACTAAATAAAAAATAAAAAACTAACTGCCGTTCGGAGGTGGCACAAAACTGTAGGCCGCTCCATTTGTGTGAAAACATCAAGATGCACACCACAAATAGGAGAAGGAGCTCTGCCAAACACTCAAACAGGCTGTAAGAGTAAATTCTATACTAGTTTAGGGAAAAATAAGGCCCCTATTTTTAATTTTTATTTTGCGCAAATGGTTTAAAATTGTTTTACCGTCGATCTTTAGCTGCTGGGCGATGCTACGACTACTAATAGTCAATACCGGTCAACTTCGATTTTTTCTGTGATTTTATGCACATTTTCGACAACGGGTCTGACAGTGCGAGGTGTACTATATCTTTAACACCAAGAATACCTGAATGGAATTGACGAAACCGTAATTGCACGTAATTAGTTGTTCTCGTATCGGCGCCTTAAACACCGTTCACAATTTCAACAGGCTGCATTGCATTTTCGCCTTTATCAAAGAAAGAATGTAAAACGAATTTCCTCTTTCATGACTTCCATTGTTAACACCCTGTACCTTACAGGTCAATGGCACAAAACAAAAACTGCAAACGAGTTTTTTTAGTGTGAAAAAGTCTTGACTACGAGCGTCAACGTTAAATTGCTTGATCGATACTTTACGAGATATCGGCCACTACAGTGATCTACCGAGAAAATAATGGATTTTTCCTAATAAACACAAATATTTTCATGCAATTTTTAACAAATTTTTTAATTTATTTTTGAATACTCCTGATATTTTGTGTCTTACAAGTTCAAACAATTAATACAAATTAAGGAAATAAAAAGCCTCTTTTACAAATATTCTGCAGCGTGATAAAATTTCGTCGAATTTAAGAATCGTACTTTGGAAAAAATTATAGAAACAAAAAGTTCTAACACAAAAAATCATTGTTTTTAAAAATAAATGCTTACACATGGAAAATTTATTTATTTAGTACCAAGAATTTTTTTTGAATTTGGTTTCACATTTCTTCCCTATTTATGGCTTTGATTTATTTATGGCCCGATACTAACTTACTTGCTTTAAGTTTTCAAATTTTCTAGTCAGAAAAATTTATAATTTTTTTAAAATATGCTTTTCAATACCCGTCGGTATGTCACGACTCCAAATATGTTATAGGATAGCATAGACACTAATTTTAGATTACGGCTTTTTTAAACCTGCGTGTGCGTAGAAAAAAATCCAAACCAATCACTGATTCACTTGCAAAACCTAAAATGGCTTAAAATGGCAAACATGTCGTGTACTTAAAAGATTAAACAAAATATCAAGTTGCATTATTTAAAATAAATACAATAATAAATGTACAAACTTATGTAAATAACTGAAAAATGGAATGGGATTTTTAATTGTTTAGATTTAAAAACTAAAATTATTATTTAGTACAATATTTGATACCTTTTGTGTATGTACCTCGGTGTGTATGTAGCAAGTACCCATTCCATGGCGCGAAAGTAAGTTAGTTGTAAAATTACCACCGCCCAAGGATGATGGATAGATTAAAAGGTTTGGTCATCCGGAGCGAAAATATGAGAGTAACTTCGGCTGCCACTTCTTCGAGGAGACGGCAGCAAAATTCCACGGTGAAAAGATTTTTAGAGGTGTGCTACGTAATAGACTCTAAGTGAATTTGTCAGAATCAGCTGATGGGCCTACGTCACTTGGGTCACGATGCATACTTAAGAAAAACTTTTCGAACTCGTTCAATTCTGTCAATAGATGGTAAGGTGTCCAGTTAAACGCTGCATATTCTAATATATCATAGAACGAACAAATGCAGTAAATAGCAACTTAAGAGTATATGGGTCAGCAAATTTCGAATTATTCCTTCTTATAAAACCCAGAGTAGAGTACGCTTTAGATATAAATGTATGCAGATAAAAGACCAGATATAGATACATACCTGTAGAAGTTTATCTATTAAAATTTTATGCTATACTTTATCGAATGCTTTTGAAAAGTCAGTGTAGATACATACAGTTGACTTGATGCCCTGCTAAGGAAGATGCAATGCAAAGTATTCAGTGAAAATGGCTAAATTGGAAACTGTAGACCTACCTACCTGCAGCAAAACTATACTGGTATGGTGATAAGATACTTTTAGTTGAAAAAATACATATATAATTTTTTTTAAATATTTTCAAACGATTTAAATGCTGATGTGTGCTTCGAGATTGGTCTGTAATTACGGACACACCTTTTTTTTACGACTTTGAAAAGTTGAAGTCACAATTGTTATTTTCCAGTCGTCGATAAAGACACCAGAGGCGAACGACTTATTGAAAATTAACTTGAGAGATTAAGCAAGAGCTGAACAATGTTTGAATAGAGCAACTGAAAGGCCATCCGCGTCTGTTTTTTTTAGTGGGTTTTAGGGCAAAAATGCCGTTCTCAACATCATCCAATGACAGATTCAAACACCCAAAGTTAAGACACGAGGTAGCATCTAACGGACAGACCCACTGTGAACCAGACGAATCATTTGAAAAATTTGGTTTAAAAAATCAGCAAACAGATTTACCACTTCAGAAGGTGTGGTAGCTAATGGATCATTCAAGAAAGCCACAGATGAAACACCAAAACTAAACTTCTTAGATTTGATGTCTATCCAAAAAAACTTCGGACTGGATTTAATATTGTTTTCCACACTAGAATATAACTATTTTATAAATATTTATTTAAACAATTAAATTTAAAGTAATGTTGCTACATTACTCGTACATACATTCTGTCAAAAAAATATCGGGGATTGTTCATTTGAAAAGCGCGCGTTACACATATGTCTACATTTTTTTTGCTGAAATGTTGGTACAACTGTCCTCTATAGTGTCGCAGAATTTGAGCGTGATCTGTCACTTAGCTTGTTTTTGGCATTTAATTATATCAGTCAACCGTAGGAGTTCTCTTCAATTTTCACTATGCGATTTGCAATTTTATGTTTTGAACCGGATTTCGTGTGCCGAATCGTTGAAAATGTTGCACGCGAGCGTGCTTTATCAAAAACACGAAAAACACGGGTCTACGAGTGGTGCAAGGGTTTTGCAGAGGGTCGAGAAGTCGTGGAAGATTTGCCTCGATCTGGTCGCCCATTAACGCTTCAACGGATGAAAACGTCGACAAAGTCAAGGAAATGATGCTGGAAAACCATCATTTAAATTTGAGGGAGGTAACTCGTGACCTCAGCGGGTCTCCCAAATCAATTCGCAACATTTTACAGCATCACTTGGCCTTGAGACACGTAGCTGCTTGACTCGTTCCAAGAGAGTTGAATTTCTTTCAAAAAATTCATCGTAAGACGGTGGCTGAAGGCATGCTTGAGCAAGTGGGTTCGGACCTAACGTTTATGCAGCGCATCATAACAGGTGATGAGGCATGGGTATATGATTTTGACGTGCCAACCAGTCAACAGGCGGCTGAATAGCGCTATCCACTTGAGCCGAAACCCAAAAAACCACATCAAAGTCGGTCAAAAGTGAAAGTTATGTTACTCGTTTTCTTTGATTATCACAGTGTTGTGCACTCGGAATTCATTCCAAATGGTTCTACGGTGATCAAAGAATATTCTTTGGAAGTTATGTGGTGTTAGAAAGAGAATGTGTGTAGGAAACGGCCCAATTTGTGAAAACAAAACTCATGGATCTTGCACCAAGATAATGCACCGTCTCACAAGGCTCATATGGTGAACAATTTTTTTACCAAAACACGACAAACATCATCGAACAACCACCGTACTTACCGGATTTAGCCTCCTGTCACTCTTTCCCTTTCCCAAAACTTAAATTGCCACTCCGCGGACGCCGCTTTGAGTCGATAGGGGCCATTAAGGAGAATTCGCTGAAGGAGCTGAAGAATATCTCTGTAAACGCGTTCAAAAGGTGATTTGATGACCGGACATATGTGGATCGTTGGCATATGTGTATTGCCTCGAATTGAGCCTATTTTCAAAATAAATATTGATGATTAGACAATTATTTTGCGTTTTTTGAACAATTTTCGGTACGTTTTTGACAGAATGTAAACATCCTCGTATTTGTTAAACTGCTTAAGAATTTATTCCGCTTATTTTTGAGCCTTTTACGCTCGCGTGTGAACCAAGTAAGCTTGTGCTACCTTTTTTTTTAATCAAAGGGCTATTTATGCGACAGATCTCAACCACTTTAGACTTAAAAGTAGAAAAACATTGGACAAAGTCAGGATCTGCGAACAATATTTCACAGTTAACTTCAAATACAGATTTATCAACGCATGAAAACTTGCAATTATTGTAGTTAAAAACTAATTCTTCGTCAAAAATACTAGTAGAAAATTCATAAAAATTTAGTTTATGTACCAAAGAAATGCTTGTATGATGCCTACCTGTAAGTGAAAATGGACTGAGACATTCCGAATTATTAAAATCGATATTGTCACTGATCACATCTAGATTGCTATAGAGTTTATTTTTAAATTAATTTAATTTGCACTAAATTAGAGCTTAAAATATAATCAACCACATAGGAATAAATCTTTGAAGGCAAGCATTTAATGGAAGAGTTGTGTGCTGTGTCACAGAATTAGTGTTGTTGATAACTAAACAAAAATTATATAAATAAATTGTATCCAGCAAAAGTTAATGGCAATAAAGAGGATTGCAAAATTTTTTTTTCTTTTTTTTTTAAAGTGCTTACCTTTACACCTCACACCACTCTCCTTAACTCGACCACCATTAACAACAACACTTTCGACCTTACCTTAAAATCGGGTTGATGTGCACTGTGCACTTGAACAGTTCATTGCATGTCACTCTATTATTTGTTCTACAATTTAAATAGTTTATTATATTCTTATTCTCTCATTCCATTCGAATGAGCTCTTGACTTTTCGACGCGTTGCCTTACAAAGCAAATCCCAAAGAGCCTGTCACGCCGGGGAGTGCGGAGATAAACCAAAAAAAAAAGACCAAAAAAGGAAAATTAAGCAAAGACTTCGCAATTGACAAAACGTCTGGAAAACATTTGAAATTGATGAACTTGTTACAAAAGTTACGCTTTGCTGCCGCGGCTACTCCAAAACACGTGTCAGACCGCTATCACCATTTACTACCATCCGCCAGCAGCCAGTTGCTAGTACTCTCTTGATGATACAACCTGCTGCATAGGCAAACTGTAAATTATCATATTTTTCCTCCCTTCAAATTTTGGCTTTGCCTACTACACAAGCAATTATTCCGGCATATCCTTGATTCAGTGAAAAAAAATGATGCGTTAGGCTTAATTGAAAGGGCGTTTCTGTGCTACCACCACTGCCCACCTCAACTTCGTTATGCCGTTTCCAGTGATAAATTCGTTTGTATGAATGTTGCCCGTGCTCGTGTATTTCACAACGGTTACACGCGTATCCTGTTTCACATCATTTTGACAAACGTTTTTATATGTTTGCTTGTTGTTTTTATTACTTTAGCACTTTGCCCAAATGTTGCTGCTTCTGCTCTTATTTAATGTAATTGCCATCGGTAACGGATTTTCACTTAACGACTGGCATTTACAGTCACAAGTAGTCGCACAAGTGTGGCGTCACAGAGGGTGGATTGGGGCAACATGCTTAACGAACAATACGAGTCCAAACCAACCGAAACTGGTTGTTATTTGCAATAAATTTTAATCATTTAATAATATTTACAACAACAAAATGTGGTAAATCAATTTGCAGCGAGCGTGCAGAGAGATCATTCGAGACCACTTTGGCATCGACACTTTTACTTGTTTCTGGTATCTCAACAAAGTATCGAGTACTGAATAAATATCGGTGAAAAGTAGCGCTTACATTTCAAGGTTGAAGTATAATTTTTTAATTATAAAAATTAGAAAATTTTACTATCTTTTAACTATTTATTTATTGTTATAATTGAACGGAGATTCCTTTTTTTAATTTTATGTTAAATTTACTAAGGAAAATGCAAACAAATTTACGTTTGAATATTTAGCATAACATACATATTAAGGCACCTTTCTGGTCAAGAGACGTAAAAATTGAAGGCGTTAAAAATAGAAGAAAAACAATCGGTATCAATTGAAACCCGTTTTTATTCATTAGATCAATTCTTTATTTACAAAAAAAAAATATTTTTTTCAATGGCAATAATAAAAAAATTGCTTACCCTGGCGTTACACAAGCCACTGGCGTAACTCATTGGGCTGCTCAGGTACGTCTGAAAAAAAAAATTCGGTCGATTAATCATCAGGAGATATGTCGCTATGATGGGTAGTAGATTTACAAAAAAAAACTTTTTTCGAGATATTTTATCTGTTTATTGGAAAAACAAAAAAAAAGGATTTGTTTTACGTCCTCGCTCTTAGGTAGATAGGTAGGTAAGATGGCAAGAGTACCCCAGGTATACTTCAAGTAGCACTTACGGGACGCTTTGATACCATAATGTGGACAACTACTTGTGAAAAGATTTAGGGAAAAAAAAAACCGTCTACAGCCATACAGTGCAGTTGATGTAGTGAAGGAATGAAAAGGGATCTAGGCTGAAGAATTTCTTCAGCCGGACATTTGCAGAGAAAGTGTTCCACAGTCTCTTTCTATGCAGGATCCCCACAGCTTCTGCAATAGGGGTTGTACGGAATTCCAAGCTTCTCCGCATGAGTACCGATCACCCAGTGACCAGTGAAAACCGCAATGAATTTGGAAATTGAATGGCGCGGGATTCCCAACACCTTAAGCGTTCTGTTTCTGTCGTATTGAAGTCATAGTGTTTTCGAAATAGCACACGATGAGACAGACCTCCATCTGTCTTGCGCTTTTTTTAGAAAGAAATTGTGTAGTTTCCCTCTAACAACGGTCAAGGGGACACCGATGTCTGAGAAGAAGGCAGCTGAAACCGGTTCTGTCGACCACTTCCTGGCAAGCTCATCGACAATTTCATTTACCTCTATATTCCTGTGCCCAGAAACCCAGATAAGGTGTTTCCTGCACGTTCGAGACGTTTGAGTTTCTCCTACAAGAGCTCACCAGAAGAGAGCTGCAATACGGCGACGACAGGGCCTTGATCGCAGCTCGACTATCGGAAAAAATATTAATGTCTTCCTTCCAACAGCGACCCCGAAGCATTTTGCATGCCTGCAGGATCGCGAGGACCTCTGGTTGAAAAACGCGGCTTGTTTCCGTCAGTTTAAAGGAGATCGAAATGCTGGCTGATTTAGAGTAAACCCCCGCTGCCACTCCAGATTCCATTTTGGATCCGTCAGTGAAAACAGAGGTATCTATATCCGTACCGACTCTCCCCTCTTTCCAATCTTGACTGCTCGGAAAGATAGCCCTAGCACAACCCTCAAAGCATAGTTTGCGGATAGAGAGGTCAGAACGAAAAACAGAGAAGGAAGCGAAGATCTGCTTCAAGGTGCTACTATGTCCTACAGGAAGTTGTCTCCAAAGGCCAATCTCTTTCAACCTAATGGCACTCTGACCAGCAATGGATTTAACCTGCAGATCCACAGGAAGTAAGTGCAGAATAACGTTGAGCGCAGCAGTGGGACACGTTCTACAAGCACCAGTTATGCCCACATATGCAATTCTCTGCACTCTCTCTAGTTTAGCGGTGTTGTAGCCCTTCTGAAGAGCTACCCACCAAACTAGGCAACCGTATGCCACTAAGTTGTACGTCCAAAGTATGGCAGATGGCTTGAGACCTAATTTTTCGCCGAACATAGATTTAAGTACAGGCGTAGAAGGCTTAATTGGCCATCCTAACTCGATTTTCTATGTGCAGCTTACACTGGAGCTTGGAGTCAAGTATTACACCAAGATACTTGACTTCCGATGAGAGAGTAAGACAATGGTTGTTTAGTCTTGAAAGCTTAAAAGGTGCAGACTTGTATTTTCTGGTGAATAGCATCAAATCCGTTTTGTCAGAGTTGGTTCTGAGACCGCAACTGGCAGCCGATATACTGAGTGTAGCCAGTGCACCTTCCAAAATTTCAGCCATTACTGATGGGAAGGAACCTGAGACCATTAGGATCATTTTCTCGTTCTTAAAAAAAATAGAAAAATTGATTATAAAATTATAATTCTGCTACCCGTGAGAAATTACCAACGCCAACTCGAAAAAAATAGTTGCAAGAAAAACACGGTTAACGCGCTAATACCTGGGCGTCGTATTCCAAACCGGTCTCGTTTTAAAGGACTGTAACGTCTAAACTAGAACAAATTTCAATATAAAAATTCGCAAGTATATTTTTGAAAGTATAAACCATCATAACATGAAAAAAAATCGATTTTCTCGAAATTATAGACCCGGAAGGTGCCTTAAGCAAACAAACTGGGGTAAAAAAGGCAACTTCTCTTAGTATTTGGCTGATAGGTGGCTTCTTTTCTGTGTAATTATGTATGGCTCCTGCATTCAAGAAAAGTCCTTTGCACAGGATAGAATACTTTATTCTATGTTTTTTTATTAGAGTCAAACCACGTCAAGTGGGCCCTGAATTTTCCATCAAATTCCCGATTTTAAAAACAAATGCATTTTTGGATAGAGAATTTGTCACATAATAATTGCTGTGCATAGTTTTATTTTATTTCGCTTTATGTTTATGGTATTAACAATTGAATTTTTTTGCATGATATTCTTGTAAAATCAATATCTCAAAAACTACAATTGATAATTTGATGAAATTTATTTCGGTTCCCGAAAAATGTTTACTCTATCGATTTACATATTCTACACGATCCAAGTTTTTTTAAGTAAATTTTTTCCAAATTTTTTTAAGTAAAAGGTTTCATATCAACTTACGAAATGTATCGGGAGTTTTTGTTTTTAACTGCTTGAGAACTATCGATAACTATGTTTCGACAGCTAAAATGCCAAATTTCTGATCAGTAAGGTTTGACAAGTCATCATGATTTGTTTAACGCCAGAGCAAAGCTTCCAAATTGTGGAAATTTATGTTGAAAAAAATGAATCTATTCGCGAAGTTTATAGAGCACTGGTGGTATCATCGGTTCTTATTTCTTTCGAAATGAGGAAGGAGCTGCCAATGGTGAATGGCGAGCGCTATCATAACATGCTGACTGAATTTTTATTTCCAAAAATTAATCAGCTAAACAACAATGACAAAACGGAATAACTTGACACACAGCGCGCCAATTTATTGCAATATTCAAGCCACCATTGACGCCACACGGTCATATTTATTGAAAAAAGTAGTAAAAATTGAGCTGATCGAATGAACCATGTAACTCGTAGCCGCGGCGGAAATGCGTGCAGCGTAGTACACATAACAGAAATGGAATTTTCAAGGCAGACAAAGAAAGGTGAGAGATGGAAAGAGAGAGAGAGAGAGAGAGAGAGAGAGAGAGGGAGAGAGAGAAAGAATATATATCTAAATAAATTCACAACATTTGCAGAGAATACAAATAGACAAAATTTACAAAAAACGGAGAAGGGTCGACCGGTGTAGGTAAACGTCGGACACACACCATGGCAACAGCGCGCACTACTCCGAGTGTTTATCACCCGCACAAATACACGAATACCCGCAAGGCAATACCAATAAATCCGACGCCGGAATGGATAGCACTTTATAGTACGCACAAGCACCAGCCAGGAAACGGAAATAAGAGCCAAAAAGTAGGCACCAAAAAAATTGGGACCAAAACGCCCAAAACAGCAGACACCAATGAAATATAACGCCAAAACGTAGACACCAAAAATATATTTCCTACAAGTTTGCACCAACTAACCAGCGCCAAAAAGTAGGCAGTGTCATTTCTCACTAGAAATTAGCATCCACAAGGAAAACCTCAGGAAAAATAGCCTAAAGTGTACCTAAGATATAATATATATAAGGTATAGCTCTCTCTCTCCTTTTCCTCTAAATTATATCTTTTTTCTCTCTCGCGGAACGAAAATGCCCAAAACGTTGCATGGCCTTAAAATTTTACTCTTCATTCTCGCTCGTCCATCGACGCCGAATAAGGTTCACTTCAATAAATGCCTAGAAATTATCTGCTAAATTATAGTAAAAAAAGTAAAACAAATCAATTCAACAATATAACTGCAGCATTTTAAGATATCGGGCTCTTAAAAAAAAACCTGCTACTATAAAAGTGAACAAGGAAAAATAACGACAAATTCAAATATACATTACATCCTTTGACATGATGGAATGAATTTATGATTAATGATTTTCATAGCTTTGACTAATAGCAAATACTGCCGAAAAGTATCGAATTCAAATTCCGAGCTCTAAAAAAGCATCGTCTCAGGAAACTACTTCGGAGAAAAGATATGGAATATTTATTTGCGAGGAATCAGCAAACGTGCCTGCAAATAAATGGCAAATATTAAACACCAGGAAAATAAGGAATAGTCAAAAAAAAAAACAACAACAATTCATAAGAATTTCCTTTCACTACTTCAGTCTACAAAGGCATCCAATACGATGATGCGTAACATCTCAATTGCAATGGAATGCAATGCGTCGTTGGTGACATATCTGCTGTCAACAGCATATTGCATACAAGAGTGCGTCTGTATGTGTGTATGTACAAATGTGTGACAGTCGAAAAGTGACAAAACATGCAACAACGTCGATAAAATTTTGCTAAAATGAAGATCGAAACCACCTGAATGCAAAAGGTATGACAACGCAAATTTAATTTCCATAAAAGTCAGCTCGCAATTTTGAAGAGAGTGACGCTCATGCTTAACCACCAACCACCCTACAGCAGAGGACAAGAGAATGCACTTTACCTACATACATACACATAAAGGACTCAAACGAAGTACTTAGCTTGGGTGTGAGAACAGGTTGTGATGCATTGAATCATCACTGTAGGAAATTTTATGCCTCGGTAATGTAGTTGGCGGCCGTCGTAGGCGAATGAGTTGGTGCGTGACTACCATGCAGAAACACCTATTAATGGAATACGCTCATTCGGTCACGCCTCGTCTGGCTCCTCAGAACCTGAAAGCTCCTTATAAAAAACCATCTGCCGTTCGGAGACGACATAAAACTGTAGGACCATTTGTGGAAAAACATAAAGTCACACGCCACAAATAGGAGGAAAAGCATGACCAAATACCCAATAAAGTGTGTTAGCGCCAATTATTAGTATTATTCTTGTGAATATAGGTACATATTACAGGGTCCAGCACTCGAAGTGTAACCAATTAAAAAGGCTATAAATTTCGTTTGGAAAATTACTTTTGTTAATTTCAAAGCAAAAAATGTGTGAAAGTAATACAAAATTAAGAATCAATTTATTTTTGCTCCACCTTTTGCCTTGACTATAGCCCTGAGACGGTTCAGAAACGAATTGCAAGCTGCCCAAATGTAACTTGCAGGTATTTTGGCCCCCTCCCAAACAATGGCTTTTTTCAGCGCCTCGAGACTGGTGATTCTTCTAGTTTGGACTTTGCGCTCCAGAATGGTAAAAAGAGAATAATACATCGGATTCGCGTCCGGTGAATTTGAGACGACGTTATGAAGTTCGAAACGTTGGTTTTTAGCCATTCTTGATTCACTCGAGCTTTGTGAGAAGGTGCCGAGTTCTGTTGAAACGTCCATGGTCTGCCACCGAAATGTTTGTTTGCCCTCGGCTTGAAAGCAACCTCCAGAATACTTTCCTGATAATTTTTCGCATTTACCTTGACGCCAGGCTCGATCAAAACGATAGGTGAGCGCCCATCTGTGGTTACAGCGGCCTAAACTATTACCTGTGGCGGGTGCTGCCTGTCTCCTGGTGGCCAATCGATGACTCAAATTCTCGTATGAACGGTCAGTCAAATAAACCCTATCGTTTTGGAAGCTCACGAATTGCTCAATTTGAAAAATTGTCTCGTTAGAAAACACAATATTCGAATTTGACCTCTTTCGGCCAAGCGAAGCAACTCCTTCGCTCTCTGCTTTGGTGTGAGATCAAACGCCTTTTGGATAAGGCTTGACTTTGAGATCATTTTCCAGTATGCGGCGGATGCTACGGTCAGAGCTTTTGGCCATAAAAAATAGAATAAATCAGAAGTACCTGGAAGACTAGAAAAAGGACTGGCCTAAGCATTTTATAGCAAAGGGGATCACTTTAAAGAGCACAAAATAGATATTGATCGATAAATTGCAACAAAAAAAAAAAAAAAATAAAAACAAAAAACTCGTACGTTGCGTCGTCCGAGAATGAGGAGCGAAGCTTATGACAAGTTTTGAAATTGAAGGAATACAAGTGCGTGTTAGGGTGTCGGCCCAATGATGGCTTGTTTTACTGGGTTTGTTAAAATTGCTTTGCCTGGTTTTACTTTGAAAGCTTCTATGGCCATTTGGCTACTTTGAACGTTGCCAAAATAATAGTAAAAAAACGAAACGACGCATGAATTTTAAATATCAAAGGCCGAAAAAGCGTGGTCTAATAGAATATTTCGCTAATCGAAACTTTAAAGCGCTTCAAGCGAGTGGAGCGAAGCTGTCATTTGGGCTTCTTTCATAAAAAAATTACATTTCTATTCGTTTTCGATAGTTGTTGAAGCAAAGCGTGCATTGGACCAGCACCTGCATCATATTTTAGGTTTCAATTTACATTTCCTCGGACTGACTCTAAAGCAATAAGTAAGAAAATTTGAATAGTCGCCCAACAAGTAAGTTGATTACGAGGTCCAATTAGGACCTGGAAGAGAACATCGCAAACAGAAACAGCTAACCTGTGATTAGCCGGACCAAAATGTACTCAAAATAACAGAGTACAGGTAAAATTGCATTTTTTACTGGGGGTGTTAAATATTTGAAGCATACGCTAATAGCGGGTGTTTTGTTTGAAAGCATGAAATGATAACACACTGTTGGAATAAATTTTTTTTTAATATCTGGTGTAGTAGATAATTGCATAGCATTTATTTTTTGAATAAGATATCCGGCATATGTCCGCCGCGACTATGAGTTACATGGCCTAGTCGATCAGCCCAATTTTTGGCTACTTTTTTTATCTCAGTTAGCCCAATCAGCAAAAATACGATGCATGCGATGGTCTTTTGACTTCATTTCTTACACGATCTGTATTTTATAGGCACGTAAGCCAAGATTCTTGCGTAAAATTTTCCACGTCGTCAAAGAACAAAGGCCAACAAGTTATGAACGACAACGAGTCAACAGTCCGCTATCATATTCGAACCTTTGCTCTATGAACTTTGTGAAAATTTTTTTTATTAAAAAAAAAAAATTCCACAATTTGGAAGCGTTGTTCTGGCTTTAAGCAAATCATGATGGCTTGCCAAACCTTGCTGAACTGATATGTCAATACTGTTTGCCATTCTCAGCTGTCAAACCATAGTTATAGATATCGATAGTTGACATGAAGCTAAAACAAAAACACCCGATATAACCTTATATCCAAGCATCAGGTATCTGAGTATACTGAGTGTGCTCGCTGTGGCCATACCTTTCGCTACACTAGTTAAAACGCTGCAAAAACACGGTTGGGCATCACTGTGGCTAAACTCTAAAGAGTCGCAGATATTCTCTTCTCATTCTAAATATTTTCATTTCTTATACAATACAATCATAGATGACTATGTAGATGCGAAACTCTTTTTCTCGTGAGAGCGGTGTAAAATGTGCATTTTTTATAACATTCGTCAGTAATGCCACACCGGAAGAAACATTGAATGGGTATTTTTTAAACATAAATTGGGAATTTTGAGTTTCCACACCACCATTGAGGTGAGTATTTAGTGAGCGGTTGCCCAATAACTTTATATCAGTCGTATACATCTATATATACTTAAAATAAGCACAGTCCGTATGAAATATGTACATAAATAAGCAAACAATTTAAAAATTGATATGTAAATGAAATTATTTAAAACCGAAATACAAAAGTAATATAATAATAATAAAATAATGAGCACGAAAAACATAAGTTATAAATAAATACATAACATATTGCAATTTTTAGTATAACACAAAAAGTGCGTAACAAAAAAAAAACAGAATAAGTTAAAGCAGATTACCTTCAATCTTTGTAAAATGTCTCAAACTCAAATTCAACTCCCTTAACTACGCTTTTCAACCATAGAATATTTACGTATATATTGTACAAATTTACATGTATGTAAGAGTAAAACAGTAAAACGTATTCACAAGACTAGTTAAAAGTAGAAGTCGAAAAGGATATAAGAGTCTTTGGAAAACTCTAAAATTCCCTTCAATTTAAATGATTCCGTTTCAATTGAATTAATTTCAAGACACATACTTATAAATATTTAATCTCGTCATTTTTCCATTAAGCAAAAACGAACTGTTTTCGTTAGTTTTTTTCAGCGCCTTTTTCTGGCAGCCCGCCATTTCGCCTATCAACTGTTCAAAGTCTTATAATGTGTGAATGCTGCCAAGTTTTGAAACAAACTCATGGGCGCGCTCTCTCTCATGATGAAAGAGTTTCGCATCTTATTATCTATGTGTGCAATAACAACTTCGTAAAAATTCCTACAGGGCTTTTGAACAACAGTAGCCTGGGAATTTTTCAATACATATTAACTTTTTTTGGGGAAGGAAACAACAATTGTAATTGCATTTTAATGCAATTTACGCTTCCGTCTACAACTCTTCCACCCCTGTTCGACTTTTGGACAGCTCATAGCGATTTACGATGTATCTTTGTTCGCTCCCTCGCCCAACTATTCTACCAACCATAAACGGTATCAGTTAAAGCACCGACGTATACGCGTACACTGATGTATATGCAGCCTCATTCGTTGTGAAATATGTCCTATGTCCTTAATTTTACTTTTGCTTTTTTTGTCAGATTAAAAGATAAAAATTCATATTCCCCAATTCCCAAAGCATACGCTCACTGCCACTGCCAAGCATACATACAGACACAGCTACATACATATACGGCATGTGGCAACTTGTGCATCAGTCAACATTCAGCATCGGGCAGCAACAGCAGCAACAGCAGCAATACTTGTATACCGTTGAATGACTACTGCGAATGAAAAAATTAAACACGAATGACAGAGATATTCGGACTTTGTTGCAATCACCACTCCTCAACCTCTCAATCAATCCCTGAGGATCAATTACCTTGTTAGCTGGAAATTCAATTTGAGAACATATTTCGATTGCCACCGGGCTAACACCCCACTGCGCTAACACCCTCTCGACAGCATACAAATGCGCATTCATTTAGCACTTGAGTGTTGTATTTGTTTGTAGGGCGTCTACGTGTATGCACACCTATGTATGTGTGCGCTTACGTAGCCGACCTTATTTGTTTGATGTCGTTAGAATCAAAATTGTTTGCAAATATGTTTATTGTTGCGGGATTTCATACAAATTAGTCTGTATTACTATTTACAATATTTACTATTTAGTATAAACAAGTTAAGAAGTGCTGATTTCGATCCGGACCGTGAACGAAAAGATATGTGCGCACATTTTAGTAAAATTTAATTTGGGCTGGCTCTTCTTTTTCGGAATCAAAAAATCTCATGGACAATGGGAGTTATTGCTTGTAAGTCGTTATCGAGATATACATACGCATTTACACAGATATACGCCTTGTCAAAATTTTTCTTTCATCGTATTTTACTAAATTTGAATAATTTTGCTTCATTTATAACAGAGATATTTATTTATTATTTTTTAAAAACTACCGTTATTTACCGATTCAAATGTCCCTTTGCAAATTATATTCTTTCGTCAACAAGCTTCGATAAAAGGAGACTCTCGCTCTCAACTTGTTTTCAATTAGTCGACGATGAATTATTGTGGCACAGATCGACAAGTTTCTTCTTCTTCTCTTAATTGGCACGATAACCGCTTACGCGATTTTGGCCAAGTTTAACAAAGCGCGCCAGTCGTTTCTTTCTCGTGCTAACCGGCGCCAATTGGACACACCAAGTGCAGTCAAGTCCTTCTCCACCTGATCTTTCCAACGCAGAGGATACCTTCCTCTTCCTCTGCTACAACCAGAAGGTACCGCATCGAATACTTTCAAAGCCGGAGCGTTTGTATCCATTCGGACGACATGAGCCAGTCAACGAAGCCTCTGGATCTTTATTCGCTGCGTTATGTCTACGTCATCGTAAAGCTCATACAGCTCATCGTTCCACCGCCTGCGATATTCGCCGTTGGCAATGTGCAAAGGTCTAAAAATCTTGCGCAGAATCTTTCTCTCAAACACTCCAAGCGTCGCTTCATCGGATGTTCTCATTGTCCACGTTTCTGCGCTATACGTTAGGACGGGCAAGTTTAGGTATTTTTTAATAATTTTAGATTAATCGTTTAGATGTTGAGGGTTTGGCCCTTATATTTCCTATGCTATGTCCTCTAAGGATGAAGTTTTTCATTTTCCACCACGATTTTAGCATTATACTATATTTGCATAGAGGTGGCAGTGCGTCCGACCATTTTCTAATTTCATTTTAAGTCACGCTCTAATTCATAACTCAACTATCAACTCACGTTTCTCGATTGAATAATGCTTTCCGCTACCCACTAGGTAGGTGAAATGGTTGAAGTACCAGTCTGGCACTCCCCAGTGCTGCTTGGAACCCTTTTGATACCATTATGAGACCTCCAACAGAAAAATATCTGCAGCCAGCCAGAGCTGTTAATATAGAGGAGAAGATTGATGGGACTTAGAATAGCGTACTGCCAACTGCCACAGACTGTCGAAGAAAGGAGTACTCAGCGACCTTAATCGTCTAGCTGCCAAACCCGGACATTTACAGAAAAAGTGCTCAACAGTCTTCCTCTTTGAAAGGTGCCCGCAGCTTCGGCAATGGGGGCTAAGAGGTAATCCTAGTTTTTCGGCGTATATGCCGATCGTTCAATGACCGGTAAACACAGCTATGAGCTTAGAAATTGAATGGCGTGGAGTCTCTAGAACTTTCTGAGTCCTCCGTCTATTGAACTGCGGCCGAAGGGTTTTCGAAATAGCACACGAAGATATGGAGCTCCATATTTCCTGCGCTGAGATAAGTCGTGCAATTCTCCTTTAACAACAGTCAAGGGGATGGCGATGACCGGGTAGGAGATCTCTGAGAGCAATTCCGTCGAACCCTTTCTGGCAAGCTCATAAGCAATTCCATTTCCCTCTATGTGCTTATGTCCTGTAACCCAGATCAGGGAAATGTTACCTGCGCTCCTAAGATATTTGATCTCCTCCTTAGAAGAGTTGACTAATTTGCACCTGCCTTGATCCCGGCATCACTGTCGGAAAAAATGTGAATATCTCTGCACTGGCTTTCATTACCCGATTTCAATGTGTGGCTGACACCCACTAAAAAATAAAAAGTATCTCAATTGCAATAAATTTATATTAGGTGCGCAACTAAGTTCTCGCTGGTTTTCTGATGAAAATATAATTTTATATGGTTTCGCTTGGTTTTAAAAGTTCATAATAAATAACACCAACTTGGCCCCACCAAATACATAGTATAACCTTCGCAGCGTAAATATTCGGCCGAGAAGCATGACCGGGCAGTCCCAATGACTTTATTTTCTTTGGATAGCTGTAATGAATCCATTTTTCATCACCCGTCACGACGCGACGAAGAAACCCCTTCCTTTTTCGCCGCTAGAGCAGTTGTTTACAGGCGAAAAAATGACTTTCAACATCCCTTGGTTTTAACTCATAAGGAACCGAAGTCCCCTGTTTCTGAATCATTCCCAAAGAATGCAATCGCTTGGAAATGGATGGGCGGGTAACTCCTAATACTGAAGCAAGCTCTTCTTGCGTTTGACACGGATCCTCATAGAGCAATGCCTCCAATTCAGCGTCTTTGAAGGTTTTTGGCCTTCCTTCAGGCGGACGGTCGTCAATATTAAAATCACCGTCTTTGAAGCGTCGGAACCAATCTCGGTCCGTTGTTTCACTTGAATCAGCATCTCCATAAACTTTTTGTAGCTGAAGCACATCGATCATTCGCCGTTTTTTGCGAATGAAAGAGGAAAATCGACACTTCCCGCAAATGACGATTATTCGGCACGAAATCAGACATTTTCACAAAACCAAAAGTATATGATACCAAAACAAAATCTCTAATGTGTCGAAGTAGTTTGTTTACCATATGTTTAAGCTTGGTTAATGACGTTTGGGTTATGTTAGAATCGACTAGCACACACTGCTGGCGACATCTATTCATGATGCAAAGAATAATGAGATGGCGCCCATCGTGGTCCCGTTACTTTGCGCTCAGCGAATTTGACAACTAGTTACGTGATTTTAGCTCCAGTATGGCCAGATTACCATTTTCATAACTCGATTTATCATTTTTTTTTTGTTATTTTTATTATTTTGTGTCTCGGAGTTTTAGTTCTTTCTTCATGACATTTTTCTAGTTGTTCTAATTAAAATGTCATGTTTATAATTTTGTAAAATATACATTTTTTAATAATTATTTAAACAATTCACACAGTTTTATTTAGCTTTACTTTTTTTTAACATCTGGTGGCATTGCCCGCGAGTGCAGGTGTTGTTGGTGTTCTTCTGCTTTCGGCAGTCAAATCTCTCTCTCGCTACTGCAGTGTTGCCTAGCTTTGGATATAAAAACGCATTAAAATGCCTATTCAAAGAAAATAAACCAACAAATTTTTATTGAATCACTTAAAGAACTTTGTATGCGTGACAAATTGTCTTTAAAATGTGCGTTTTTTTAAATAAATGTGTCAAGCTTATGTACAAATTAATTTATGAGGTTTTTTTTAAGCGAGACTCTTTTGTTAAGGGAACGACTTTTTTGCTATATTTGAAGTTATGTAACTAGATAAGGTACTCTCTTTGTAAAAATGTCAGTATGGTTTCTTTAGTATTTTCTGGTATTTTGTTGTTTATTTTTACAATGAATATAACTCTTAATGCCCTATGTCTCACTAAGGATTGATGACCGGAAGAAACGATTACACCTCTATGGTTTTAATTCGCATTCAATAAATATTCAAAGGCTTTTTAAAATGTGTAAAAAGGCTTTCAATCTTAAGAAAAGTTGAGAGAGGGGCATTTAATATTTTTGCATAACCTTAAATGGAGCCAAAAATTAAATTTGCACTTTCAAATTATCAAATTTTATAAGAGTAAACAAATTTTCATTAGCACTAAAGTCTTCTCAGAGATCTGGTCACATTGCCAATGATTGCGGTTATTGTTGATGTTTATGAATATTCGTTTCTTCTTTGAAATGTGCGTTAATAAGAAGAAACGGTAACAAACGTTTTAGTGAATATTTACGCAAAAATAAGATAATTCGTGAAAGTGTACTCGTATAAGTGAAAAATAAGAAAACATGAAATGTGCAGTGAAAAATTGTGCTAGTAAGAACCTCAATAAAGCATACATACATATGTTTATAATATTTCATTAAATTAAAGTTAAATGTTTTAAAATATCTATAGGAATAGTAACTGAGCACCGATCCACGGACTGAGTACACTGCCTCCGCCATCCATCCAGTGGCACCATCCGTTCAAGGCACTTCTCCTGGCGCAACTCCATCAGCACTATTAAAATCCACATTCACACATTGTTCAATCTTATCAGCGGCTGTGCAACAATATTAGACACTATAAAATGTGCAGATCCACGACTTGGTTGAACAATTTAATATGATTTGCAAAATATTTAAGATTTTCCCCACCATTTTTTCAAAATACTAAATTTTATAAGAATCAACTAATTTTCATTAGCACTAAAACCTTCTCAGAGTGACCTTTTATAACATTCTTTCTTTAATAATACAGTTTTTTTTAACTTACAGTTTCGGTAGCTTTAAATTAAACGCAAAAAGAAACAAACACGAAACTTCAAAATTTTCGCATTTTCGGTATAAAAAAGCACTAAATTTATTGCGAAGAGCAAATGGTTGGCAATACTGCACAACTCAGCAAACGTGACGTCACGTACGCTCTGATGGGCGCAATCTTGTTTCTATCATTCTTGACATCTATTGACAAACAGCGGGAACTTAGTTGCGCACCTAATAACAGTTTTCTGTTTTTGACTTTTAATCATTCAACCACTTACGGTCAGCACTACTACTTGCATACATTTATTACATTTATTTATTATACTTTATTGTCTGAATTTTTATTTTATTATTTATTATAGTAAGTAAGTACGAGTATGTACGAAAAGATATTCTAAAAAGGACAATGCCAAGTTATACTGGAGGAATTTTTTACTATTTCGTCCTTTACAAAATATTCTATGAACTGTTCTGTTCTTATGAACTTCTACACTACTATTTTCATGAACACAGCTGTATGTTTGTTTTGGGATTGCATCTACTTACATATGTATAAATATATGTATGTATTGTATGTATTTACAGCCACTTACTTTAAACATTTACACATATTTACACACCTACAAAATAAATACATACATCACCCAGCGTGAGTTAAGAACGAAAAGCTGAGGAACACCAAATACACCCCTGATAATTTTTTGATGTAACCAAAGTTGGTGTTTATAAATATTTGATGAGGGCTGAAGCTTGTTATGGAATAGGCTATTTACATAACGACACTATTGGGAAGGGAAGTGGGCATAGCAAGGAAGGGAAAGCAAAGACTTCGGCTTTGACCGAATTAAAAAAGTGGAAAACTCCATTTAAGGTATTCATAGCAGTTAAAAAGAAATACATGCATACATATTTTTCCTAGTAAATAATATTGTTTGCAGTTTAAAGAAAACTTAATCATTACGCTTTGCTGGTTAGCAGCAAGGTTTGGATGGAAAAAATCAAAGCCTAACAGATCTTTTAACTACTAATTTCTGCATTGCGAACAGTTCCCACAAAAATTGATATTTGGTCTATGCAATTCGGCAAACGTTGTAGCCTTTTCCGACGGCGGCGTCAATCGGGATTACCGACGTCGTTAATTCTGATTAAAATTGTAGTGTGACAGACGTTTCTTACCAGAGTTAGTGAACAGCTGATTTGCTTATTGACGATTTTTTTCAGTAAAAGATGGATCACAGGCGCCAAATAAGGGTGATAGCTGCGCTGATACTAAGAATTAATAATTTAATTTAAATATAAAATAAATATAAATGAAAATGAAATATAAAATATAAAATAAATATAAATGAAAATAAAAAAAAATTCAATTTCTCAAACTGCTCCGAAATGTCAAAACAATTAATGTAATTTCGAACGAGTTAGTGCAAACTATCATTGCATTCAGTCTTTTTTGTTCTTCATACAAAGTTTTCGTCAAGTGCGCCGAGCAGAGATATGACGAATCATTTTATAGAATGAACTTGAAAGTTTTATTCACTCTCATTTTTGAATAAATCCTTCTAACTTCCTTTATGAAGTTTTGAGTGCTGAAATCAAATAAAGTCGATCAATTAATTTGTTTCGAAAGAAAGATTCTCAGAAAGATATATGGCGACTGTACGACTTGAAGATGATACTTACTGCATTCGGTACAGTGACGATTAGACACACTTGACAGAGGGGCAAATGTTATCAAATACGTTGAAGCACAAAGAATTCGATGGTACGGTCACATTCTGCTAATGAATAATGATAAAACTGTAAAAAGGATATTTGAAAAAAAAAAATCACAAGGCGTTAGAAGAAGAGGTCAGCCGAGAAAAATATGGAGCGATGACATAAAAGAAGACATATGAACGTGGAGGCGAATTGTAAGGGAAGTAATATATGATGATGATGAAATGAAGGAAACCATAAATAGAGGAATACAATAGGTCTTTCCATGAAGCAAATAATTTGTAAGAATTATTACAAACTCTCAAGTTTTGGTGTTCATGTATCGCAAAAACTTCCAAAGTAGCAGAAAAAGAGAGAGCAAAATGGCATTTATTTTTGAGGGAAAGTTGCAAGTTTGCGTTGGATAAATTTTTACTTGTTAGAATTTGCAATAGGGAAAAACAGTGATCGTGATTAAAATGGAGATTGTAAGTAAATATATTTTAGATAAAATTTATAGTTTATTTGTGCTGTGCTGGATAATTTTTACATGAACAGACCTATTTTCAATCAATGATTTCTACTTAAAGGATTAAAAGATTTTTTAGTTTGAAACATTTTTCAATCAAACCTCTATCAATGAACTCATAGTGTGCAGAACCTAATAAAATCAAAATTTTGTAAATTCTTCCTCACAAAACTTACGAAAAATATATCTAAGGGTAGGTAGGGTGGCTGTCGCAATGGCACACTTAGACCTTTCGTAGCTCCATTGTGATACCACTGAAACTTATCCTTACACTATGGGTTCCTTTTCAAAACATCCGGTAATTTTAATAAACGAGCAAAGCTTGTTGTGTTAGCGCATCTATGTCCGCTACATCAGTTAAAAATGCCATGTCAAAGGGCGGAGCCTCCTTGTCGCTAAGCTTTGTCTGACTGTTTCCTCTTCTTCTGCATTAAGACAGCTTCTGCAGAAATCGAAGCACGGGAGTCCTAACCTTCTAGCGTGGCTGCCTATTATACAATGACCAGTTAATACCCCTATCTATCATTTTTCTTATAGCTTCTCTGTTGAATCTTAACAAGCCTTTAGACCAACCGCTGTACCATTTCGGCCATATCTGTCTGCTTAGTTCGCATGTTGAGAGGTTTTGCCAACTTGGATTTACCTTAGTTTCCCTATCTATAAGTAGTTTGCAAGTGGCTATAGGTACGGGTATCAGCGTCTTCTCCACTTGGAGGTCGAGCGTTGTACCGGTTCGAGCAAGTTCATCTGCCTTGCAGTTCCCTGCTATATTCCTGTGGTCTGGCACCCAAATAAGGTGTACTTTATAGTATTTAGATACGTCATTTAGAAGTTTAAAACATTCTATGACTGTGTGACGAGTGTGTTTTAGATTCTAGCGCTTTTATTGCTGCTTGACTGTCCGAGTATATGAAGACTTCATTTGTGGATAATACTCTCACTTTTATTACCGTAAGTCCCTCTTTTATGGCAATGACTTCCGCCTGATATTCACTGCAATGATGGTAGGCGAAATGATTGGCTAACTCCGAGTTTATCGGAGTAAATCCCTCCACCTACTCTGTTGTCTAGTTTTGAGCCATCTGTATACATGTTTATATCATTTTCTCTAATAATAAGCCCGCTATCCCATCCCTCTTTGGATGGAAATACTGTGACGAAGGATTTATTTAAGTTGATATCCTTGGTCTTACAGAAATCTGTTGTACCAGGAATGCAGGGGACTTTTTCTAAAATTGAAGAGTGTCCTCTCTGGTTCGTTCTGAGTAGACCGATTTCTCTTAACCTGAGAGCTGCCTTGGCAGCTGTTTGCTTGCTGAATTGCTCTATTGCTAAGAGGTTAAGCCTAATGCTTAGTGCCTCTGTGGGTATGGTCCTTAGGGCCCCGCAGATGCAAAGATTGGCCATTCTTTGTACATGTACCATAGTCTTTTTAATATTGTATATATCTTATCTAGCCACCATACTAGTATACCGTATGTTAGGATTGGTATATGATAGATGGGGAAAGACCTGAACTTAATCCTGCTAGCTGTTTGCAAGAGTAGAGTGCTATTGTCGCTCTTCTTACTCTATCTTCGACATTTGATTTCCACCTTAGTTTTCTGTCTAGTATTAGACTTAAGTAGCGGACCTCATCACTAAATGACAGTGCCGTACCACCTAGAGTTAGAGTAGTAATTTTTGGAATGAATGTTTTTTCTCGAATTCGTTACTCCGAAATACTTAAGGAATTTATTTGCCACCTCATATGAGAGATTTGAAGCTTCAAGTAGGCTATAAGAATGGTTTTAGGATCGTAATAATTTAATTTAATTACAAAATTTGGAAAAGGCGTTTGCTTTTTTAATTCCAATACTACAATTTTTTCGAGTGTAGAAAGTTTTCAACCATTTCATTGCATGAACCATAACATTTCATATTCTTCCCATGAACGAAGCGGGGAATTGGCTAAAATATGAGTCTTCATCGACGTATAGTACTTTTTGTGTGTTTCCGTGTAAGTATATCATAGAAGAATTTTATTTTTTGGTAGCTGTTTGCTATATTTGCAAGGCTTTAAGTTATGATTTTATAAACATTCATACTTATTTTAGAAAATTTTCAAATTAAATTAGCTCTATAATTTTAATTAATATTATATTATATTTTTGTTGTTGACCTACATACATATATACAATAAATAACTGAGCAAGGTAAATGTAACATCTTATGTGGCGTTGAATGTACTGATAATTCTGAAGCGAGCCATTTATTTTATTTTATAAATAATTTGGCTATAATCACGATTTAATGCTTTCCATAATCATTCGTTTCAGCAGCGTTCAGCTCTTCGTACAGTTCGTTTGATTGATGATGACTTCCAAATGGGTTGTTGTTGCCGTTGTTTGTCGGAGTCAATGATTGGACAGCCGCACGAATTCGCAGAGGATTGCGAAGTAATTGTTGCAGCTGCATTAGACACCTAAATAATAGTATAACATAACAAAAATAAAGAATGTATTAAAGTAATTTAATTGAACAACTTGTTATACCTTTCCAACTTGCGATCACCATCTTGTTGAATGCCGAAAATTTCTGGAGTGTCGTCATCTCTGTGCGCATTAAATGCTCGCTTGCCATTGGTCCATCCGTGGGAGTATTGAAATGTCTGACCGAAGCATGCTGTCGCGAAGCAGAGGACGGCCAATGAAAGAAACAATTTGAACATCGTGTTTATGCTGCAAAAAATGTATTAGTTTAAAGATTTTATTATATTAAAAGAATTATTTTAATTTTTGTTTAAAAGTGGCACTGCAAGGTTTTGATAAACTGAATATCTTCGGTCAGAAAACCCACATTGGAGTTACTAAGCACGAAATGCTAGGGAATTAGGTAGGAAAGGGGAAACCCCCCCATTTATAGGATTTTTTGGCCTGGGGAAGGGTAACTTTTCCGCTCTTATTCAAGAAGTACAGGAAAGACAAAGAAGATTGCGCGCTCTACCTCGTTTATCGCAATCAAAATCAATAAGAGTAAACCGCTTTAAATATAGTAAGAAATTAAATAAGAATAATTACACTGTGCGACAGTGATTTTATACTTTTATGGAGACCTAGTACAACTTGTAGGTATAGTAAAACTAAGAAAAATGGTATAGGAGAAATTTCCAATACACCCCCAAAATCTCGTTTTATGGCCATAAAACCGTTTTTCAGTAGGTTGATGTGAAGAATCACTCCTAACTTCGCCAATTTCCATCCGATTTCAAATTTGTTTTTTTAGTTCGAAAGAACAAAAACAAGCCTTTTTGACAGTGTGTTGACAATTTTTCTGAAATGACAACTGACGAGACTGTAGGCGGAAGTATTTGGAATCTTTTTATTTTTTCTCTATTTTTTCAACTTTAACATAATTTTTACGATATTATCCGATATTGAGGATTTTTTTTAGTACCCTACTGTTGTAGTAAATTTAATTTTGCGTCAAATGAGCTATATTTGACTGTAATTGAATTAAAATTAATAGAGTTGTGTGGGTTTTAAGATTTTTTCTCTTTTTCTACTACAAGATTTGGTATGCGTTTCGAAGCATGAAAATGATAACAAGTGTCATTATAAACACATAATATTTATTGGAGTATTGTGCAGTGCAGCACTGTACGGTATGGTACGGTGCGGTACGGGGCAGTACACAACGGAACTGGTTCCAAACTTAAAAATGCATTGGAAACGGCCCTTTAGAGTTTAGTATGGCACGGTACATTTGTTATTCTCTTCATCAGTTTTGAATACTTCTCTGTAAGAAATTCGATCATCATCATTCATCTGAAGTCAGCATCAACTAAATTCCATTGTTTAAATCGAGAAGCGAGCGTTTCTGATTGTCTTCCCGTAAATCACGAGAAAGATCCTCAAAATCTGAATTTCATACAATGTGTCGTTCTGAAGACTTAGAACCAGACGGAAAGTACTCTTCATCATCAGGTTTATTGTTATCAGTTTGATCATCATCAGCAATGAGTTGAACTTCCTTCAGTTCATGACCTGCAGTTGAGTCAATCATATCGTCCAAGACTACGGGGTTCTTAACAGTTGCAACATCAGCATACTTTATGGGCTTTCGAGCTTTATAATGATGACCGTTTATGTCCGTTTTATAAAAATAACAATCTGGTTTATGATAAGTCTGATGATGCCACATCATCGGAGAATATTGAGAAATTCGACTTTTCTGGCAACGTTTTGATTTATATCTCTTGAATATCAATGAAACAAACAATAAAACTTTAACGTTTTAATAAGATTAAATTATACTAACAAACTTCTTTTGTTAATGAATGTACAGTGTGAACTTTGGTACACTTGGGAGCTTTTTTATATTTCCATTGAAAAAAAAATGTGCTATAATATGTCAGATATTTTCGTAAGTTCTAACCAGTTCTGTTATATGCAGTACAGTGTACTCTTATGTATACATATATACTCCAATAAATATTACGTATCTATAATAACGCATCAAAACACGTCCTTATTCCCATTTAGCGTAAGCTATACCTACATACCAAATTAGTCAAAAAAAAAAAAAAAAAAATCTTAAAACTCACACAACTCTATTAATTTTAATTCAATTACAGTCAAATATAGCTCATTCAACGCAAAATTAAATTTACTATAACAGTAGTGTACTAAAAAAATCCTCAATATCGGATAATATCGTAAAAATTATGTCAAAGTTGAAAAAATTGAGAAAAAATAAAAAAATTCCAAATACTTCCGCCTACAGTCTCGTCAGTTGTCATTTCAGAAAAATTGTCAACACACTGTCAAAAAGGCTTGTTTTTGTTCTTTCGAACTAAAAAAACAAATTTGAAATCGGATGGAAATTGGCGAAGTTAGGAGTGATTCTTCACATCAACCTACTGAAAAACGGTTTTATGGCCATAAAATGTGATTTTGGGGGTGTATTGGAAATTTCTCCTATACCATTTTGTTTAGTTTTTCTATAGCCACAAGTTGTGCTGGGTCTCCATAAAAGTATATTTAATTTTTTTTTTTTTGTCACACAGTGTTATAGAATCAGCAATTAGATGAATTATTTATTTAAAGTGGATATTTTGCTTCATTTAAGTCATTGCGTGAGAGATAAAAAACAACTACAATTTTGTTGAATTTACTAGAAAAGAAATTAAATGTTAAAAGTAAATTAAATGTTGACAAAGCGTTAGCTTTCAAGAACGAAACATGTCATGGTGGAGACAAAAATAGCAAATTGCGAGTTACATGGATGAAAAAATAAAACAAAAAATAAATAATTGGCGCGTACACTTCAGTTAATGCCCTATGTTTCATCTAGGAACTATGGGAAAATAAATATATGTATGTACACTTTAGTTAGGTGTTTTGGCCGGGCTCCTCTTATTTGTGGTGTGCGTCTTGATGTTGTTCCACAAATAGCAGGACCTACAGATTTAAGCCGACTCCGAACGGCAGATATTATTTATGAGGATCTTTTTCATAGCAGAAATGCCCTCGGATATTTGCCATTGCCTGCCACTATTTAGGTGGTAGTAGTAGTAGTAGTAGGTAATTCTTTATTTATAAAAAATTATGGTTAACAATTGATTTGATTCATACATTAATACATTTAATATCTTAAAGTAAATAAAGAAATAAATAAAAATGTTTGTGACAATAACGATGTTGTCTGTCACAGCTCTTAAATTAATTAATAATTGAAGTCTGCTATAAGAAAATCTCTATAGTGTCAGGCTGAGTATATGAAACCAGTTAGTGTTCTCCAATTTTAGCCATTTAAATAAATATTGTTGATATGTCAGCTAACCGCATATCTTCTCTAAAATATGATTCTACTTCTGAGTGATCTAAGTGTTTATATATTCGTGTGATGCTTGATAGTGCTTTTTGTTTTGCCGTGTTTAAATTTTGTAGTTTAATGTTTGATAAACCACTAATAGAAACAACTTTTTGATTGTAGTATTTCGCGCACGGAGAATTGAACCTATGGTAGTCACGCACCAACCGATTCGGCTACGGCGGTCGAGTTACATGAATGGTGGCGACAAATATGGACCGCTCAAAAGGCTTAAAATTCTTTTGATTGGAAGAAGTAACAAACATCAAAGCTTTCGTGGTATTAAGCTGATTAAAAAGCGAATTCCATAGCATGGTAACTTTTCGAAGAATGCATTTTGAAACTGGATAAGCATTTTCAACATGAAAAACGAAAGGTATTAATGTTCGTCAGGTGTTCGTTTGTCCGGCACACCCAAAAACCGTAAAAAATAAACTGAAATCCATTGAATTGGTTTTCTTTCCACCGAATATGACCTTCGAATTGCAACCACTTGACAAAGTTGTCATTCAAAATGTGAAGTGTCACTATCGTAGCAAGATCGTAAAAGAGGCCCAGCTTTCCACTGGCGATGTCAGAGATCGCTTCAGAACTTTATATGTATATATATAAATTTATTATTTCTTATTATTTAGAAATTTGAATTTATAATATATTTGCAATCAAAGAAACCACCACTGACGTTCACTATAAGGTTTAACCAAGTTAAAATATCTTTTTACTGAAAACTCCAAAAGAAAAGGCACTAATTTCTGATTACTTTAATTCATTCAAACCGAAGCTTATGTACTTCGAATTAAAAAAAATTTTATTATTTAAGATGTATCTTACATAATTGTAGTTTCTTGAAAAAATAGGAATATTCAATAACTCGATATCCCCATAAGTCGAACATTTTCATTGGATATTGCTGATTCGAGTGATAGAAGTTTGACTGTGTATTAATTTTTGCTGAGGTTATCGCGCTAAAACGGCTTCTCCTTATTCTGACCATTTTGGTATACGTACATATTTACATATGCGAACAAAATTGTAATACCATTGGGCATAAGTGTGTGTGTGTGGGTATCACAATTGTTTATAAAAATGACACTGCTTAATCGACTCGACTGGAAATGAATCAAATGCTATAAGCATAGTGTGCAGCGCGCCATCTATGTGTGAATTATGTGTCGTAGCGTAAATTTTATGGTTCTCACACTCAGCAACGTAAACATACGCCCTTATAAGCTGACGTGATGAAACTAATAGAGCCCCATGTAAATGGATTCTCACCACCGTTCATCGCTGAGGTTATCGCGCTAAAACGGCTTCTCCTTATTCTGACCATTTTGGTATACGTACATATTTACATATGCGAACAAAATTGTAATACCATTGGGCATAAGTGTGTGTGTGTGGGTATCACAATTGTTTATAAAAATGGCACTGCTTAATCGACTCGACTGGAAATGAATCAAATGCTATAAGCATAGTGTGCAGCGCGCCATCTATGTGTGAATTATGTGTCGTAGCGTAAATTTTATGGTTCTCACACTCAGCAACGTAAACATACGCCCTTATAAGCTGACGTGATGAAACTAATGAGTGCCCCATGTAAATGGATTCTCACCACCGTTCATCGTGTCAGCTGAAACGGACGTACGCCCGTTTACGTTGGTGAGTGTGAGCAACATTGCTGTTAATATTTTTAACACAATGGAGTTTTGAAAGGTTTGCTATTGATTTGAATTTTAGAACATCGACGATATACGCCTTTTTCCGAGAATAAGACATCCTCCGAAAATAAGCCCTATCGTGATTTTCGGAACTTTTTGTAAAATAAGACATTCCCGAGGAGCTCAAACAACAGTTCACCACAAGGCTTCTTCGTCAATTTACGTTCCTTCTACCGGTTACGATAGTGCACGTGTTACCTGTGTTTTGGCGGTTCGTCCAGATGGCAAGAAAGTACGCCATTTTTAATCACTAAAGGTAAAAAATACCAGATTTAACGTGTTTCCAGAATTTATGTCATTGAAAGTAAAAAAGCCTGGGTGCACCCAACAGTTATAAAAAAGTGGGTTGATTTTATGCTGCCACCACTGTTGAGGAGTCCAGAATAGAGGTTTACTAGTTTGGGATTCAGCCAGTACTCACCGCGCTACAGATGTGAAAAACTTTCTTGACTTCTTGACTGGACATTTGACATTTCAATAAACATGCCATTCAGGGATTATTTGCCGATGGAAATCAATTACTATATTTAAAACAGAATGGTGACAAATCATCCAGGTAATTTTGTAAAACCAGGCTTACAAGGAGTTGTGAATTGTGTAAAAAATGCATGGGACAAAATGCACTACGAACAGGCTACTTAGACAAGAAGTATTCATTTAACGGTAACTAAATCGCAAGGCACAAGAAATTCGGACCATTGATTCAACATGAAATGAATTCGGAAGAAAATCAGAATATAGTTCAGAATTTTATTTATGACGATGAATTTAAATTTCTGTATTCTGTGTAAAATAAATACTAAATAAAAATATATAATATAAATATACTTTTATTTTTGCCTTCCCCCGAAAATAAGCCCTGGCGGGTATTTTAGACCGAAAAGGAAAGTAAGACAGTGTCTAATTTTAGGAAAATGACGGTAGACACCACACTGAGTTTTGCACCACATAAAAACTGAAAACAGTACACAGCTTCGTAAGTATCCCGTTGCATAATTATAAAAGCAAGTCCACTTTACAAGCAATAAAAACAAAATCATTTGTAATAGGCAGGAAGAGAGTAGACAAATATAACTACAATATGATTTTGATTTTATAATTTTATAAAAGCGTTGTACGGTTATTAAAAATGTAGAAAGTTGAAAGTGTTTTACCATCTTATATCAAAATGCCCCGTAGTACACAACTTGCAGAAATGGAAAAGGGCCAGATTTTAGTTTGCCTTTCGAAAAAAGTCATTCATGAGACGGAAAACCTTCGCTAGTTAAAATAAGGAACGTTTCGGAATCTGGTACATAGTTTAATTAGAAAAAAAAAAAAAAAACCAACAGGTTTTTATAAGTTTTCTAAATTGTACCTTTTTTTTAAGATTAACTTTTCCAATGAAAACAAATTTAATTTAAATGAACCTGTTGGATTTAGTAAGTATTGGAGTAATTTGCGTTCAGAGTCAACATATTTTACAAAAATAATTTTTGGCGATGGATCTCTTATGGTGTGGAGAGCTGTGAGTATACTTGGAAAGCTCAATATCTACTTCCCATCAACAAGCGTGAATTCCGAAGCATACGCAAACTTACTTTCGTATAAATTACTGCCATTTTTCAATGTGAATTCTGGCGAACATCTCGTTTTCCAGCAAGATAATGCAGCCTGTCATTCATCTCATGGCACTTTGAATTGGTCTCCCCTCTCTAGAATGACCAATTTCTCCACATCTCAACATTAAGGAGAACGTTCACCGCACACGTTGGTTTGAGCAGTTTCTGGAGGGAGTAAGCAATACTGTACAGAAGAAGTGTTGAAAGAAAGCATTCTTCATTCATGGGACTTCCTTTGCATGCACCTGTGCAAAAGTTATTTGATTTAATGCCGAACAGGATGTTTGAAGTCATTGAGAAGAATGGAAATATCACACATTACTGGGGACTATTAATTCAATTGAAAAAAAGAAATAGAATTAGTTAAAATTTGTCAGCATGTGGTGTACACTTTCTTTTGACGCTGCTGGATATACCTGTTCTAAGTTAAAGTGGAAATTTAAAAGGATTAACATTGCTACCAAAATTTAATCGCAATTGCTTGACATTTGTAAAAGTTAAGCCGTTTTGAGTAAATCCACCTCAGCACGTGTTTTCGGCTTTTTAAAGTTTTAAAAATTGATTTGAATTTGCAACAACAAGTTTGTATTAAATTTGGCGCTAAAAATGGATTCAATGGTGCGAAACCGTGAGCATCGCTTTTGCACACCACAAATGTTTGCCTGAAAGTCAGACAGTTAATTAGGATTATTATTTAGGCGTTATGTGACGTTTACATGAAGCAATTCGCCAAAAATAAAGGATTTGTGAGAAAAGAACTAGTGGATTTTGCACCATGATAACGCACCGTCGCACAGTGTCTTTATTATCCGTGAATTTTTGACCAATAACGCAACGAATATCATCCAACAGCCAACGAATTCATCTGATATTTTGATTTGATTTACTTTCGCTAAACCTCCAGATTTTTTCAGCCATCTTATAGTATTGCTAATACTCGTACTTTACTTGAATCTGTTCATGAATTCAAAGATTTAGATGTGATCTTTGACTCCCATTTCCCATTTAGTTTGAGTTTATCGCTTTTTAATACCTTTGAATGCGCGACCGGAAATGAGTGAGGCTAAATAACTGGCATTAATGGCGCAGTAATCTTCATTCCATTTGCATTGTTCACACACTTGAAAGCATATGTTTTTCATTCACTTAGGATTTCTATTTGCTTTTTTGGTTGTAACGACAAAGAATAGTTTAATGTCATTAAACAGCAGCATAAGATAATTTCCTTGGCAACACTGAAGGAACTTTAAAAGATATTTCGGCACAAAGGGATGACGGTACTCTTCTTTTCTCAACAGCGCCTCTCTTATAAACATCCGGCTTTCATAAATTCAGAAATTTAGCTGTACTAGTATATACATATGTTTATATGTATCTATATGTGCACATGTACATGTGACTACTGAGTGCGTTTATATTAGATACAAATATATATTAGTAAATCGTGTAGTAAGTTTAACCTGTTGGAATGTACTTTTAAACTTAGTTTATGTGGAAAACAGGATTCAACTTGCACTGAAAAAATATCCACAGACGGCTTACAAATAATCACATTCTAAATGAATTTCACTACAATTCCTGGAAAAGCTGCGTTCTTCCGTTCTTCAAAAACATAGTCAAATATCAAAAATGTGTACTACTATCTTACTTTGATTTGAATCCGTTCGCTTCTACCAACTTTTTACTCAACTGGAGTAATGCACTGATTGAACTGCGTCTGCTGTTATTAGAACATCGGTTTTTATACCCAAACGGTTTGCTATCTGCTGGCAGCTTGCCGATTAACAATATTGGCCTACAGTCTCAATCTGTCGAACACACACACATGAACGCCCTCATGAATGGCAATCCTTTGCTTCAACAAAGATTAACAACGATTATTTAAGCAACTATTGTTTCACGAGAAAGTTGCCCCAAAAGTAGTATTTAAATGGGAGTTGCGCGCGAAACCCACGCAAACGTATAACGGTACACATATGTCTACGCAGGTTTACGCATACATAAAGCAGCAAATGATCCAGGTTTATGGGCGAAGGAATAAATTGAATGAATTTGCTGATTAAAATTACCACTTACGGGTTTTATGTGTGAGCAACAAGTGTTAAAGGATGCTGCAGGCCTAATTAAAGGGGTTAAGGCTGCATGGCATAAAAACATACATACATACACAGTTAAATACATGCAACGTATGTATGTATATGCACTTACATAAGTATTCAACTGAGCAGTAATCATGATTTCATACGCACAAAAGTCCTCAAGTGAAGTATTCACCGAACAGAAGGAAATTTTGTCTTTTATGCTTAAATATAAAAAATAGTTGCAAGCAAATAAAATGAAAGTAAAAATTGAGTGTAGCAAAAAATGAAAACGTCGAATATATATACATATAATACATGCACAAATGCACACACATATGTAAATGTATTTTTCAATGAAAATACTCACTCACCTTTCGTTCGCCTTGCTCAGTACATTTTCATTTATAGACTAGTTATCTCACAATCGGGATTGGTGTAATCAGTACTCCCATTCGTAGTGCCTGCAGGCGCCTGCTTAGTTTTATTTTTGTTACGTCGCAAAATTATGTAGCAAAGCC
Source organism: Anastrepha ludens (assembly GCF_028408465.1). Lineage (NCBI taxonomy): Eukaryota > Metazoa > Arthropoda > Insecta > Diptera > Tephritidae > Anastrepha > Anastrepha ludens. Next base: position 134,453,380 of record NC_071498.1, on the reverse strand, counting down.
TGAAAAAAGACATCAAAGATTAGTTCAAACATTTTATTGTAGATTTGTGTTTAAGAAAATGGCATTTGTATGGATAAGTACGTAAATATTTTTTAGAAGATTCATGAGGCCTTCTATCTGATCGCATTTGGTAAAATTTACGACGGTTTATTTTGGACTAAGTAGGCCAATTGAGTAGTAAAGTCCTCTCTCGACGAACAAACAAACCATCCACAAGGCCCTCATCACGCCCGTCCTAACGTATGGCGCAGAAGCGTGGACGATGACAATATCCGATAAAGCGGCAGTTGGAGTGTTTGAAAGAAAGATTCTGCGTAAGATTTTTGGACTTTTGCACGTTTGCAACACAGGCGATGGAACGATGAGCTGTATGAGCTTTACGACGACAGACATAGCGCAGCGAATAAAGATCCAGCGGCTACGTTGGCTGGGTCATGCCGTCCGAATGGATACAAAATATTCGGCTCTGAAAGTATTCGGTGCGATACCAGCTGGTTGTAGCAGAGGAAGAGGAAGGCCTCCTCTGCGTTGGAAAGATCAGGTGGAGGAGGACTTGGCTTCATTTGGTGTATCCAACTGGCACCGGTTAGCAAGAGAAAGAAACAACTGGCGCGCTTTGTAACTCGGCCAGAATCGCGTAAGCGGTTATCGCGCCAATTAATAAGAAGAAGAAGATCGCCCTGAATACTAGCTCCATTCCGATTCCTCATATTTGTACTTATTATATGTATAGGCAACAGAGAGCTTGAAAAATCTAAGAGGTTTTCTCCGGGTAATATTTAATATAATAATAATAATGATTCGGCCATCCGTAAGCACCAATTTTGAATGACTCGCTGGAGGACTTCGATCAGTATCTCGTGAATAACTTTATTAATGTTAGTTCCCACTGTCTCAAACGAAGTTGGTTTATCCACATATCATCATCATTTTTCCTCTAACTTCTGGGAGGACATAGGACCGAGGTGAAACATCTGAACCGAGTTCGATTTTTTGCTAACTCCTATATCTCCAGCCATGATTTTCCAGCATTCTCTGCCTCCTTCGAAACAGTGGAGTATCCCCTTCCCTGGGGATACCAGTCAAGTGTTTTGGGACAGATGTTCCCGGGAGGTTTCTGTGTTCCCGATCCAATTTACGCCTTTTTATTATTGTAGCGACTGGCTCGATGTTACAGCGTTGGTATAATGGCGAGTTGAGAATGCGACGCAGTCCTCTATTTATAAAGACTTGTAACTTGCTTGTAAGTTTGTCGCTGACTAGCCATGTCTCACAACCATATAAAAGAACTGTGAGGTCATTGGATTAGTATAAGTTCAATTTTGTCTTCAGAGATAAACTGGTTGAGGTCCAGATTTTTTGTAAGCAAGCGAAAGCTCCTGCGTTTTTTGCTAATCTGGATTCTATGTCTACTTCCAAGGGATTAAAAGGAGTCAAGAAGTTCAATTTTCTCTCTTTCAATAACAAAATTTGAGAATGTACGAGTATTTTTTATTGCCTTTGTCTTTTGAATATTTATTTTCAACCCATATAGGCCGGCTTCGCTTGCTAGGTCACATATCCGGCATCAAAAAGTTGTTTATCATGGTGCGACAGCATTCATTGAGGCATAAGTCTTTCCATGATGAAATGTCAATGAATAATGTAAAAAATTATTATATGATTAGTTTGACTGTAATGCCCCGTGATCTGTCAAAAAACCCCTATTGGAAAAAGTACCTCCAATCTGATCACCTTTTATATATTTTCGTTTATTTCTAGTCTAAAGTAGAATTATAGTTTTTACAGACCGCTTAGATCTAATATGACCTTATATTACTATAATACAGATAATTGAATAAATAAATTAAAGAAAAGAGTTTAGAAATGTAAAAAATGCATTCTTTGACACCGAAAAGTCATGCGGAATAGAACTCGCGATGTCATTGAATTCTTTTTGAGCGCTGGCAATAGGAGCATTTCGCTCATAATTCGTGTTAATTTAAGATGAAAGGGGTAAGTTTGGGGTTGAGTTCCAGTAGGGATATGAAAATGAATGATCCGTAATAGCGATGAACAATCAATTTTTCCTTTAATTATACTAAAAACAAAAGACGGTGAGGGTATAGACTTTCTACTCTCTAAAGCCTTTAAGTTAACTAAAATCAAACAAGAATTACGGGAAGGATGGATTTGAGAATTTTAACGACCTGAGAATTATCTTCATTGTAAATTGGTGACAACACCTCCAGATAAATGTTGCATACTCCAATCTAGAGCGAACAAAGGAAGTAAAAACTTATTTGAGAGTGTAAGGATCCGAGAACTTCGAGCTATTACGTCGTATAAAACCTAAGATTGAGTAAGAAGTGGATACAACAACGTTAATGTGACTTTTAAATGGTAAATGGGAGTCAAAGATCACATCTAAATCATTAAAATCATGACCAGATTCAAGTAAAGCATTCGCAATACTATAAGATGACTGAAAACATTTGGAAGTTTAGCGAAAATAACACGAAAACATTTCTTGATCTTTAGAAAGATGCCAGAATTACTGTACTGGGTATATTATATAGTATATAGTACCTCGATCAAAAATTTCCCGGAATATATTCAGAAAATTCAAAAACCGAGTTTATTCCGCAAAACTGATATTATCGCATTATCGCCTTCAAAGTACGCCCCATTTGCGGAACTCTATTTTCGGTATCAGAATCGTCTACGATTTTTCTTTTACTTCCTTTCGGTTTTTTGACTCGATCAAACAGAAAAAAATCTCAGGGAGCCATATCAAGTGGATTCGATGGCCATTGGATGATATTTGTTTCGTTCTTGGCCAAAAATTCACGTACAATGATGGCACTGTGCGACGATGCATTATCATGGTGCAAAATCCACGAGTTCTTTTCCCACAAATTCTTTCTTTTTCGGTGAATCGCTTTACCTAAACGTTACGTAACGTCCAAATAATAATCCTTATTAACTGTCTGAGTTCTTGCAAAAATAAAAAATTCATAAAAACTTTGAGCATCGCTTTTTTTTGGCTGAAAACGCGCGAGGTTTTTTTCTTATTCTTGGTTTATTCGGAGCTCTCCACTCACTCGCCTGAAGTCTGGATTGCGTGTCGTACTTAAAAGCCCACGCTTGATGATCGTTAGGTCGGATTCAGGTTTGGAAATCGTGCCTCTGGGGATATCTACGCGGTCCTTTTTTACATGAAATTCAGTTTCTTTGGCATGCACTTTGCAGCAACACGGCGCAAACACAATTAATTAACTACAATAGGGCGTTGTACGGATCCATAAGCAATGTTCAAGTCCTCTGCCGAAAATCACGAATTTTGCGATATGTTTTTTTTTTAAGATTGACTATTTTCAAATAATAAGTTTCAATCATTTTGACGCGTCGTTCTATCGTGTAAAATTGTACATCTGGACAAATGTCAAAGATGACATAGAAAAAGGTACCGTCTAGGATTTTTTCACTACTGACATACAAAAGTCCCTTTTGAAAAACCCTTATTTATATTCGGCAGCGTATCTTTTCGAACAATTCAATAATTTTAAATTTTTTTTTTTTTGGCTTTTCCTCGGACTTCATATTGGCAATTATTTTACTACTATAATCTTTTGCAAAAATTGAACTCCATCTGAACTTCCTCGATTTCTCTTTCAAAGTCATTACCACAAAAAATATTTTTTTTTAATTTACCATAGCATTATCGTCAAGTTATTATCGGGGAAAAGTACATATTTAAATATATTCTAAAAGTCTATATTTGAACGCCAACCCCTTCTCACCCTTGACCACGCGCATGTTTTTAAGTTGCCCATTAAAACTAGATATTTTTGTCAGAATTGCGGTGAGTTTTTTCATTGCATAAAGCCAGTCACACATGTTTGTAAATATGTATGCATATTATTGCATCATAAAATACTCTCCGAAAAACCTTTCGAGAAATGCTGCTGGAGTAATTGTGGTTATTCGGATACACTCAGAAATCTCACTCGTTGCGGTAGCACCGACCGTCGTGGGAAAATAATATCGCATTATATTTTAATTTCGCATGCAACATTTCGACAACGATCTTAGAGCTAAGATAAATACGTCAAATGAAAAACATGTAATTAAAGGCTTCATGAATACCCCAACCGTATTATTAGTATTATTATGAGCGGATTTAAAATTCTGAGCCCAATTAACCCCATAAATTTTAGTACAGGGTGACTGATGAAAGCCGCTACCAAAAAAAAATTGAATAACTTTTTTTCTTTTTAAGTTATCTGTTCCATTTTTGTTTTCATTTGCAGATTGATCTTTAAAATTTATTAAAATGGATAACTGGGACACGCAAACAAGAATTTGGATAGTCCGCCGCTATCACGCACTGGAGTCCGTAGTTTTGGTACAGAGAGAGTACAGGCGGATGTTTGGCGGCGATCCCCCGAGCAGATGGACCATAATGAGACTGGTGAATAATTTTGCTGAGCAAGGAACAGTCGCAAGAAGGCCTTATCATCGAAACCCACCAGTTCGGACGGAGGAAACGATCGCTGCTGTAGCTGCAGCTATACAAAGCAATCCAAGGGTTTCAACAAGAAGCTTATCTGCTCAACTTGGTGTCACCCGACAGTCTTTGCAAACAATAATGCACAAAGATTTAGACTTATTTCCCTACAAAATTCAAATGGTTAACAAACTGAATGCAGCAGACTTGCAGATTCGCTTGGAATTTTGCCAAAAGATCCTGCAAATGGTGGAAGAAGACCAAAACATGTTAAACTGCCTTTTCATGTCTGATGAGGCCCATTTCGATTTAAACGGCAATGTGAACAAACAAAATTGTCAAATATGGAGTACTTCTAACCCACAGATACTCCACGAGACGGAATTGTATCCTCTTCGCGTGACAGTGTGGTGTGCGGTTTCTTCACGCTGTATTGTCGGGCCTTATTTTTTTTGAAGAAAATGGTCACACCGTTACGGTTACTGGAGACCGTTATTTGAAAATGCTGAAAGAATTTTTCTATCCAAAACTACGCCGAAAGAGAATTCCTTTCAACTCTGTGTGGTTTCAACAAGATGGGGCAACGTCTCACATAGCCCAGACTGTTATGACAGAGTTGCGACGAAAATTTCCCAATAAACTGATTTCAAGAAACTCCGAATTTCGTTGGCCCCCCAGGTCGCCTGACCTTACTGCACCTGACTTTTTCTTGTGGGGCTTATGTAAACAAGAAGTTTATAAAACAAAGCCAACAAATTTGGATGAACTAAAACAATCCATTCGGGCAACAATTGCGGCTATTCCTGTCGCAACTCTCAAAGCAGCAATGAACAACTTTTTACTAAGATGCCGCACTTGTGTAAGGAGCATGGGGGGCATTTAAATTCAATTATTTTTAAAACTAGTTAAGCTACATTTAATAAAATTTAATGACCTTCAACTTGAAAAAATAAATAAATGAATTCCATACACTAAAAAAAAAGTTATTTGAGTTTCTTAATGTAGCAAAATTCATCAGCCACCCTGTATTTGTTCAATTTTATTGAGATTTATTTCCCCCTTTAGGAAAATATGTTTATCCAGTTATTTGTGTCGCTCATACATTAATGGCAGTTGGCACAATACCAGCACATTTTTATGTTCCCCCCTTACACACCCTGCAAATTCCCTTGGAGTGTGTTCCCAGATTTGTAAGATAAGAATTCAATCCACAAAGCCCTGTGATAATTCTAAAACTTTTCTAATTCCATACGATAGACGATTGCCCGAATAGCTGGTACGATTACATTAGATTAAAGGGTCCCAGTGGTCTAGAATTAAAACAAAAATCGATTTCTTTTTGTTTGTTATTTCGAAAGTATAGGCTTTTAAGAATATACTGTAAAATTTTGGAAGGATATTTCTGTATTCTACAGCCATTTTAGCAGGTAAAGTCAGATTCGTCACACGCTGGTATCAATGGTCGCATTTAAATGGTTAAAACTTTAAACTCAATTACCTCAAAATCACTTTTTTCGGCCTGGCGTTGGCAAAAAAACTATTCAACGGAATCGTCTGAAATTTTAATATGTTGGCTATCGCCTGTACTAGAATCATATTATTAATTCAATTATTTCGTATTTTTTTTATTAAAAAACTGGAAAAACGTTTTTAGAGTTTCAAATTCAAAACCGCTCCATTTTGACAATTTTTTTTTATTCTAGCATGGGGCATAGCTACAGTCATACTGATTAATATTTTTTTTTTTGGTTTTTGTGTTTTAGATAAATAGAAGAGCCAAAATGGACAACACCGTCCAGGTCCAATTTTTCCGGAGGGTCAACTTCAGCGCCATTTTTTTAATTATTAAAATTTTTTTTCTCATTTTGGTATGTAAGAGAAGTTAAATAAAAAGCCTAAACAATTTATATATCGGATTTCATCGTTTTTATTGTTAAAAAAATTCCCCTTAATCTATAATTTTCAAAGACTACTGGCTGTTCGCAGACCAAAAACAAATGCTTGCAGGTAAGAAATGTCTCTCGAATGGAGAGATTATCGCTGAAACTGAGGCCTATTTTGAGGCAAAAGAAGACTGTTCTACAAAAGTGGTATTGAAATGTTAGAGCTGCGCTGGAATGATTGCATTGTTCTTGATGGAAATTACGTTGATGAATAAAGCTAATTTTGAACAAAAACAAAAATGTATTTTCTTTGTTAGGCCCGGGACTTTTATGATATGTACATATTTAGGTGTATAAATGGTATACACAGAAGTTAGTAGCGGGAATCGCCAAGTGTGACATAAAAAAAACATGGTTTTACTTCATTCAATAATTAAATTTTGTGAATTAATTTTTTTATTTAAAACCGATCACAAAGTTGCGAACTGTCGCCAATATGAAGCTGATAGGTAAAAAATTAATATTGGGTTGGCAACTAGGTAATTGCGGATTCCACTCATAGATGGCTTCAGTTGAATTTTTAGGTTTGCAAATGTAAAACACATTTTTTATTTAATAGTTGGCAATTCAGCTGTCAATCAGTAAAAAAAAAGTTTTTTGATCGGTTTCGTAGTTTTCCTTTGGCGTTCGATGAAAGATGGAAAATCAAAAGGAACATTTTCGTCATATTTTACTTTTTTATTTCCACAAAGGGAAAACCGCATCGCAAGCTCATACAAAATTTTGTGCTGTTTATGGTGACGAAGCTTTAAAAGAACGGTAGTGCCAAAATTGGTTTGCCAAATTTCGTTTTGGTGATTTTTCACTCAAAGATGAAAAACACTCTGGTCGTCCAGTTGTAGTTGATGACGCCCTAATCAAAGCAATAATCGATTCGGATCGTCACAGTACAACACGTGATTTTGCAGAGAAGCTTCATGTATCACATACGTACATTGAAAATCACATAAAACAACTTGGCTATTTTCAAAATCTCGATACATGGGTTCCTCTCGAACTGAAAATGATCCATTTTTGAAACGATTGATAACTGGCGATGGAAAAACGGTTACTTACAACAATATCAAGCGGAAAAGATCGTGGAGCAGGTCAGGTGAACCAACACAAACAACATCAAAAGCTGATATTCATCAAAAGAAAGTTTTGTTATCAGTTTGGTGGGATTACAAAGAAATTGTCTACTTCGACCTCTTTACCCCCCAAGCCAACGATCAATTCTGATGTCTACATTGAACAACTAACGAAATTAAACCATGCAGTTGAAGAAAAGCGGCCCGAATTGACAAATCGAAAAAGTATTGTATTCCATCGTGACAATGCAAGGCCAAGTTGGGATGTTTTGCCACATCCATCATCTGATTACTTTTTGCGTCGATCTTTACAAAACTCCTTCAATGGTAAAAATTTCAATAATGATGATGATGTCAAATCGTACCTGATTCAGTTTTTTGCTAATAAAAGCCATAAACATGGGATTATGATGCTGCCTGAAAGATGGCAAGAGGTCATTGATCAAAATGGGCAATACATTACAGAATAAAGTTATTTAGTTCCATGAAAAATTGTCTTTGATTTTCTAAAAAAATCCGCATTTATTTAGTTGCCAACACCGTTAGGTGCTCGGCCGACATCCTCCTCCTATTTGTGGCGTGCGTCTTGATGTTGTTCCACAAATGGAGAGACCTACAATTTCACGCAGAAATACACTCGAAGGCTTATTGCTTGCCGGGGGGCGACCGATACTAGAAAAAAACTTTTTTTTATACTATTGCTGTTTCATGCGCGGAGATTCGAACCTACGCACTCCCGAATGATAGTCACGCACCATACATTCGGCTATGGCGGCCAAGCTAATAAGTCAAAAAAAAAAAATAAATAAATAATTGGCGCGTACACTTCTTGTTAGGTGTTTGGCCGAGCTCCTCCTCCGATTTGTTGTGTGCGTCTTGATGTTGTTCCACAAATGGAGGGACCTACAGTTTCAAGCCGACTCCGAACGGCAGATATATATTTTTATGAGGAGCTTTTTCGGGGTAGAAATACACTCGGAGGCTTGCCATTGCCTGCCGAGGGGCGACCGCTATTAGAAAAATGTTTTTATTACTTTTGCTTTCACCGAGATTCGAACCAACGACCTCTCTGTGAATTCCGAATGGTAATCACGCACCAACCCATTCGGTTACGGCGGCCGCGATAAGTCACCTAATCAAAAAATGAATTATTTCATAATTAACTAAGAAAAAACTTTGAACATAGTTACACCTTACATCACTATGCTTTTCCTATGAAAGCTTGGAGTTTTAACTTTACTACTAATGATTATTCTTACATTACTAACTACTTGGCAAACTGTACTTATTTAAATTATTTACTTTTACATTTAGAGGTTGGGTTAAATGGCTGCCCTTGCGAGGTGCTCACTTGGACAAAAATTTAAAATTTGTCCGTTGTGATATGCAATACATTTAGACGTTTTTTTTTATATTATTTATTTTAATTTTTAATTTATATGTGCAAATTTTTAAATATCCATACATCCAGCGCAAAAAGGACTCGAGGTAATTCCAAGTCTCACAGCATGCATTCCTCGCACATAGTGACCTGTGAGAAAACCCACGAGAAAACCCTTCGTCAGAAGCTCGCCCGAGCGCCCCCGGTGCACACGTGGCCAGAAGGATTTCGCTACCTTAAAAGTTTGTGTATCATACTTGCCCAACGCTCGCTAAGTTGGCGCGATGCCCATCTTTCCAGGAGCAGACCGCAGGTCGTCAGGGGGATCCCAATTCTCTCCCTTCGTGGGGAAATCACCTCACATGTCCCTTGTCTGGTCAGCTCATCCGCCTCACAGTTTCCCGCAATGTCGCTGTGACCAGGAACCCAGATGAGGCTTATGCCAAAGTGAGGTCAGGCATTCCCTGACCAGTTTCGAATGCACCGTCACTAACCCGAGAGCCCTTATTGCCGCTTGGCTGTCGGCGTAAATATTTACTTCCTTGACTGTTAGCACGCATGTGAGCAGCCAGTCAGTTCTGCCTCCTTGATTGCGGCTACCTCTGCCTGGAACACACTGCAGTAGTCCGGTAACTTGAATTTAAGTCTTATGGGAAGCTCCTTGCAAAAAAGTCCTCCGTCAACCTTTCCTTCCAACTTCGATCCATCCGTGAACAAGTTCACCAGGCCCTGTCCCCAAGTGTAGCCCGCCGTCCACTCTTCCACTCCACAGCTTCTTCATAAATGTAGTTCTCTCTAGTGAGTTCCACCAGACTATGACTCCATATAACAAGATAGGCTTTACAATAGTATGATAGTATATAGCCAAAAAAAAAAACTTCAGGCGAAAAGCCCCATCTTTTGCCAATTGCGCCCTTGCACCCTTGGCGATTGTTTCTTCTTCTTCTTAATTGGCCCTATAACCGCTTACGCGATTTTAGCGGAGTTTAACAAAGCGCGCCAGTCGTTTCTTTCTCGTGCTAACCGGCGCCATTTGGACACACCAAGTGAAGCCAAGTCCTTCGCCACCTGATCTTTCCAACGCAGAGGAGGCCTTCCTCTTCCTCTGCTACCACCAGCTGGTATCGCATCGAATACTTTCAGAGCCGGAGCGTTTGTATCCATTCGGACAACATGACCCAACCAGCGTAGCCGCTGGATCTTTATTCGCTGCGCTATGTCTATGTCGTCGTAAAGCTCATACAGCTCATCGTTCCATCGCCTGCGATATTCGCCGTTGCCAACGTGCAAAGGTTCAAAAATCTTACGCAGAATCTTTCTCTCAAACACTCCAAGCGTCGTTTCATCGGATGTTGTCATCGTCCACGCTTCTGCGCCATACGTTAGAACGGGCATGATGAGCGCCTCATAAAGTGTAAGTTTTGTTCGTCGAGAGAGGACTTTACTGCTCAGTTGCCTTCTTAGCCCAAAGTAGCACTTGTTGGCAAGAGAGATTCTGCGATGGATTTCAAGCCGATTGTTTAGCTATTTGTTAAATTAGAGCTCATTGTAAAACGAGAACTCCTTCAAAATTACCTCATCATCGGAAGAAAAGGTCACTTGGTTTCATCGGTTTGCACGTTTGCACCACGGACAGCACAATTTGCGATGTTGCGGGCTGTGATTAATTACTTTTTGCCAATATTACTATTGTTGATAATTTTTGTATTTTTAAAGAAACCTTTCCCAGTAAGTACTTCCGCAACCAAATTTTATTGAGTTTTATTTCCCCCTCTAGGAAAATATGTTTATCCAGGTATTTGTGTCGCTCATGCATCAGTGGCAATTGGCGCGATACTAGCACATGTTGCGGCAGTTTCATGCTTCTCCCTACACAGTACCTACCTAAGTACTTCCGCAACCTATATTATCTAAAAAATCTACCTTTCGCACCCCAAAATAATGTTCTATGATGTCCTGATTTAATTGGTATATCAGGAAACATTCCATGTCATACTGACTATGGGCATACCGATGCAAACCCCTGAATGAATGGTTGGTTGCTCAGGAACAAACCATTTTGAAAAAGAAATACTTTATCTACAAATTTTACTTTTACTTATTAGTTCATAATGAAAACCAAGTACATCAATCTCAGACAACTTTGCCAAGCACAAATAAATATGGGAATTTACTATACCAGATATATAAATATACATACTTACACAAACACGAGCACATTTGGTATGTAAAACACTTCGCCAAAGAGGAAAATAGCACCAGGAAAAGTCTCTACGGTATCCTGATAGATGGCACTAAATATTGGTGGGAATATGAATTGTCCTATGGGCTCGCTAATGCCAAATATTGAGTACATTTTACCTGCAAAAACAGATTTTATTTAATAAACAAAAATATTAACGCTGCTGTTGAGATTTAACACTAACTTAATTCTTCTCCATCAACAATGCTAGAGCCGATGGCTTTAATGGCGATTACACGCAAACTCACAAACATATCAACAACGCCAGCGACATAGAAGGACTTTGTATCTCTGGCAAAAGCCTGCAAAATATAAAAATTCAAATTAAATATCTAACTTCAAATGTTAAAACAAACTAATTAGGCTTACAAATAGAACTCGGGAAATTACAATGGCAATGGCCGATAGAATGCCAATTGTGGAGTCCGCGAATTTTAGCAATTTACTAAGTATAGCCGTACCAATGAAAGTACCTGCAAAAAATCAAATAAGAAAAGTGTACTAAGAATTCTTTAATATATACAGTGAACGTCAAAAGAAAGTTTACACCATATATTGACAAGTTTTTACTATTTATTTACTTTGTAATTTCAGTTATTATTTTATAAAAACACATTCATGCTGCAACAAAAACTAAATATAGGTATAAAGTAGAGTTTCAGACTTTGTACAAAAATTTGTAAGAATTCGGCGAATTTTCATCAAAATTTTAAACTTTTTACTCAGAATTTGTGGAAAAATGTTAGTTATGCAATTTTATAGCTAAAGTACAAGTCTCGGGTAAGTCAAAAATCACATTTATTTTTAAGAATTTTTTTTTGCATGCGCTCTTATGCATTTTTTCCATTTAATATTTACTCCACATTTCTTCTATATGGAAGAAAACACCCAACACCGTCAGAAGAAAAAATTGTCAAAAAGCAATGCGATTTTTGAACTACTTGAAACTTTCCCTTTATTGTGCCAAAATTCAATGATCTATAAAACCGCGTACTCGAAATTTTTCTAAAAATTCTGAGTAAAAAGTTCGAAATTTTCATGAAAATTTGCCGGTTTTTTTAATTTTATACGAAATTTGAAACTTTGCTTTATTTGGTTTTTGTTGTAGTAAGAACTATATTTTTACAAAAAATAATTGCATCAAAACTTATCAATATGTATATTAAAGAATGCAGGAGGTCGCTCTCGCTTATCCAACAACACAACACCACACTTTGTTGGGTCCCCGGCCACTCTGGAGTGGAGGAAAATAAAAGAGCGGATGAGTGAGCAAGGAAAGGCTCTGAGCTTAACTTTTCAGCGAATGGTAGAGGACATTAGCATTATTCTTAACGAACTGTAGACTGCGATTGACTTGAGCGTAATCGCCTTGATCTCTGACTACTAACTGTGGGGTCTCCAACGTGTTTTGTCAAAAACTGAGCCTTAAAATGTCTCCTGGGATAAGATCAATTACCAGCGTCCTCACAGGTGTTATAACGGGGCACTGCACTATTGGTACCCTAGTCAGTAATTGAGGCGATATGCAACACCTCCTCTGTGAATATGCAGCACAGAAGCGGTGCCAAATATCCGATTATTTCTTTGAAGAGCTGGAAAATTTGCAAAATTTCTCACTAAAGGAACTAGTTACCTTCTTAAAAAGATCCAAGCGGTTTAAGCAACTTAGTTAGGGGATGGAAATCAAATACAGGTATCACGATGGGCCTTAGAGTCACCGAGTGTATTGTGTTTGACAAGTAACCTGGCTAACCTTACATAACCTAACAATATGTGGTGTACATTTCCTTTTGACGTTGATTGTATATTTGCATTTTGTGATGTGAGCTAATTTCAGAAAATAAATCAATTATTAATATTATATTTCATTAACCGTGATTGTGATGCTGTGAGAGCTTTCGATCTTCAATCAAATAAATATTTATGAAAACACAATCCGCACTAGCAAATAAAACAAAAAAGTAGCATGCTTTTACTTAATGTCCGGCGTATGTACATATGTATAAATATATTTGAAAATTTTTTTAAAATATTTAAAAAATTTTTTTAAATATTTTAAATTCTCTGAAACTTTACAATTTAAACAATTTTCACTAATATTTTATTATCTCGGTGCAGAGGCTAAGTGAAACAGTACAGAAACAAATCAAATGTGCAGTAAAGGGAAAAAATCAGTATCCAAACAGAACACCGGACCATTTTATGCTAATAGCCTTTTACCCTACTGACTTTTTTCTCTCAAACCCATCTACCACTAAGCTAATACTAAATGGGTTTGATTCACAAATTTGTTACTTATTTTGCATACAAAGGAAAATGCGCGGATTACTCCTAAATTGAAGGCCATTTCCTAACTTGTCGTTAGATCATCATGTAAGCACTGGCCAAAATCACCAAACTGATAAAGCTAGAGAAGTTGCTACCAAACTAAAGCGGGAAGAATCAAATCTAAAGCTCATAAATGGCACGCTTTTCTATTAAAAAAACTTTTCCTTAACACATAGGCCACTTGAGGCATCATTGGCTTCAGAGCACACAAATTATGCTTGTTCCACTACCCGCTATGGGATATTATTTTTTGCACTAAGTCCAAGAAGATTCGAGTATTATTTAGATAATTTTACGGCAAAAAATAGATTACCCAAAACCAGACTTTAACAAGTTGTGTTAACCTCATATGAGGGTTGTCTCTTATATTTTGCGCCTTTGCAACACTTCGTAGGATGAGCTGTAATTCGATATTTTTGTAGAGAAGTTGGTTTTTTAACATAAACTTACATATAGCGTTTTCACTTACGAGCTTTATTTGGTATTTTTTCAGTGAGTTCAAAAATTCGTATCTCCCAAAAGATGGAATTAACCCATAAACATTTTCATGATTTATTATAATTTTCGACTAACCTACTTCGTCTTTTGACGTTGAAGCACAACACTTCGCCACTGTGAAACGCTGGTACATTGAGTTCCGCGAGGTCGTTGATCCTTTCAGAAAGAGTTTCGAGAAGGCCATCCAAAAATGGTTGTTGTGCCAGAAACAATCGTCAATTCAGAACGCAAGATCGTCATGTGACATATCGCAAGGTAAAACTAATGCCCATTAGTGGGTGGGCAAGAACTTTATTCTTTTTGGATATCACAGAATTTGACAATTGGTATAAAGAAATGTTGAAGAAATTCAGCCGCGGTGGTTCAAAGCACGTCTATGGTCGTAAAAGGTGACGAACCTTGGATCTATGTCTATGAGCCAGAAACACAACAGTTTTCGACAGTATGGGTGTTCCAAGACGAGCTTAGCACAACAAAAATTTTTCGCGGAAGAAGCACATAAAAAGCAAATGAGCGCTTGATTTTTTTCAGAAAACCTGGTAATATTGCAACTGTTCCACTAGATAAACTTAAAACAGTGAATTCTGAGTGACACAAAACCATTTGTTTGCCAGAACTTTTCGGATAATTAAAGAAAACCAAGCGCCGAAGACAAATCATTCTTCACGTTTTGGCTCACACAAGAACGTTTTTGAACACTCGAAAGATCAAATTAATGGGTCGTACGCCTAACAGCCCTAATTCGGCACTTCATGATTTCTTTTTGTTCCCGACCAACAAAAATAAAGTGCGAGGTCAACGTTTTTTAACGCCTGAAGAAGCTGAAGCCTTTAAACAGCTTGCTGTGGAGACATCCACTTCTAAGTGGCAAAAGGGCTTTGAAAATTGTTTCAAGTGTATGCGAAGTGTATTGACTTTCAAGGAAAAAATCCATTTCCATTATTATTATTACAGTGGTTTCATTATTAGGCGCAAAATCTATATATATAAAAATGAAATGATGTTCGTTTGTACGCATTTTTTTGGGCCGATACGAGGCCAATTTTATTCGTTCTTTTTTCATATTATAGGCATCCACTAGGGGAAGGTTTTTAGCAAAAAAAAATTTCTTTTAAATATTTTCTTCATATAAAAAAAAGAAAAAATCAAAATATTGTACAAAACAAAACTTGCTCGATTCTTAGATTAAAGTAAGTTTCGAATCGACATTCATTTTATGTGTACAACTTTTTTTGAATTTTTCGTTATTGTATACAGAAATTTCAAATGATTCGAATGAAAATTTTTTTTTTTTTTTTTATTTCTTCCATAAAATATTACACCTGTCGTTAGACAATAAGTAATTTGATTTACAAAAAGATGGAATGAGAGTGATATTGAAGGGCCAATGCCCACAAGCTCATTTAGAAGAAATATATACATATTATTTAAAAACAAGTGGTTAACAAACAATGACATATACGATTAGTTGACAATTGATTACAAGGATTTTGCAAGATCTGTTGGTGTTTGACGGTTAAGCCGACTTTGGGTAGATTTTTCTTTATTTGGTAGTCTTCTCATCATAGGATTTGTATGCGTTAATAGTCTATTTATGTGTCTTCTGCTAGCGCTTTGTATTGTTTCATCAATAGTATCGATGTCAAGGTCGCGATGAATATCTGCGTTAGGTATGTACCAAGGTGCATTAGTTAAGGTCCTAAGTATTTATGAAAATAATGTTTCAATTCAATTGAGCAATGCTTTCTTTGACCAATTCTATATGGAAATGAATGCGTTTGCAAACGATGTTTTCGGCTATGAACGAATGTTGGAATCGAATGAAAAAGGAAAGAAACGCGAAATGATAAAAAAAATTCTTGGAAAATTTAAAATGAATGGTGCTTCATTGGAAAAATTCAAAGGTAATAAGAACAAACACAAGATAAAGTTAGAATTCGAATTTTTAGATTTATTTTGTTTATTTCTCATTTTTTCAGAAGTACACCACACAACAACTCATTCCAACTATGATTTTGAAATCCTGTTGGAATTGATGATCGATAATTTTGTCACTATAATGGTCAATGGAAATTTGCGTGTATCAGACCCTGCATATTATTTACCATATCAACTTTTTATGGAACATATGGACCAAATGAACACAAAAAAATAATTTAGTTTTGTTTTAATTTTTTGCAACATTTTGGTTTTCAGTTAATACAATAAAAACAATACTGTTTTCTCGTGAACACAAAATTCTAAATACGTTGTTTGTTTAGAATTTTTTTAGAAAAAAAGTAAATTTTTTGGTTTTGAGGAAATTTGTTTATTGTTGCTATTTGTGAAAGCGTAGATATTTGTAAGTATTTGACTATAATCCTAAAAGTTAATGGAATACCACTATGACACATAGAAAACATTTTTTCAAAGGGGTGTTTTTCGAAAATTATAAAAAAATTGTTTTCAAAAATTTTGAAGAAATAAAGTAAAATAAAAAAATTTCGAAAGCATGAAATTTTTTCAAAACCAAATTTTCCTCAAAAAGATAAAAGAAATTTCTTCGAAGAGGTGTTTTTCTAAAATTACAAAAAAAAAAAATTTCAAAAATTTTAAACAAATAAAATAAAATAAAACTTTCTCAAGGGTATGAAATTTTTTCAAAACAAAATTTTCTGAAAACCAAACAAAATTTAAAAAAAAAAGGTGTTTTCAAAGCATTTCATATTCCACTATTAATAGAGAATACATTTTTTCGAGGGGGTGTTTTTCAAAGCGGAAAAAAATCTTTTTTAACAAATCAATTTAAACTTTTACAAAAGTATGAAATTTTTTCAAGAACAAAATTTTCTCAAAAACGTTAAATTAAAAAAAAAAAATATTTTTTTCACAATATTTAATTTTCAGCAATTAACTGAGAAGAAATTTGTTAGAGCGAAGTGTTTTTCAAAACTTCAAAAAACACTTTTTAACCAAAAAAAATAAACCTTTTTTCAAAACAACAGGAATGATAACATTGCCTAACAATTTCTGCACTTTTGCACAGTCTAAAGAGGCATTGATACAGAGTGTATTTCCAAACATAGTTCAACATTACAAAAACCATGATTGACTCAGCGAAAGAGCAATTTTAGCTGGGAAAAATACGGACGTCAATGATATAAATTCAGCTATTTTAGATCAAATACCTGGTGACATAGTTGCGTATAAGTCAATGGACACTATTACTGATCAAGATGAGGTCGTAAATTATCCAACTGAATTCTTAAACTCACTCGATTTGCCAGGTTTACCACCTCATAATTTACGATAAAAAATTGGAGCACCGATTATTATGCTGCGCAATAGTAATGTGCCCCGACTTTGCAACGGTACCAGACTCGCTGTGAAGAAGCTAATGGGTAACGTTATCGAAGCAACAATTTTGAAAGGGAAGTACAAAGGAGAAGACATTTTGATACCCTGAATTCCACTGATACCGGCGGATTTACCATTCGATTTCAAACGTTTGCAGTTCCCTATTCGCCTTGCCTTCGCTATGAGAATTAATAAGGCGCAAGGACAGTCTCTACAAATCTGCGGTATTAATTTAGAATACCCAATTTTTTCTCATGGACAATTGTATGTAGCTTGCTCACGAGTTGGCAAACCATCGTCATTATTCACGCGAAAGATGAAAAAACCAAAAACGTTGTCTACCAAAGAGTGTTACAATAAAGTTCGAATGAAATTGTATCAAAGAATTTGCTTTGTTTCGTATTAATTTTATTCTCTTTCAGCAAATCATTGAATTTATCGTCTAGCGAAGCGGGCGAGGGTACGCTAGTATAATATAAAAGGCTACCCTCATACCTATAAGTAATACTGGTGATTGAAAATTTTTGATAATAAAAACTGTCATATAAAAAGTCCGCTAAAAAATGAAATATGTAGGCATATATACATATATAAGTACAAATGTGCCAATCAAATTACCAATTAATGCAGCTGCAGAGGAAAATGTGAAGAAAAAGCTGAAATCATTGCCATTCCAATTGAGTTTGATTAGCGTGTAACGGTACCAATAGTCATTTTCTCCTGCAATAGAGTTTGAAAAAAATTTTAATTTTAAGAAAATGTGTTATTATACTGTTATTACATTATAATATAGTATATTTTAAAATTATACAATATATTATATACATCCATATTTCAAACGATTTATTGAAATTTCAAACTCCTATACCCACCTGATACTGGTCCAAGCGTTAGAAAATAGGCAATGATCAATAAAATCAAAAGCATTCTTCCGTGGTTGGGGCGTTTTATCAACGGGAATTTGACACAGTCTATCACCAAAGTTGGATCAAAGAATTCACGTAGAAATGAACGTCTGACAGGCTCAGATCCAATATTCGGCAACGTTGTCGGCTTATCCGCGACCTGCAATTGCGAGTTTAATTCAAAACTAACGTTTTTCACTTTGTCCACTTCGTCAATGCTTGTTTGTTCATAAGCCAAATTTTCACTGCCAGCAACAGGCAGCGGCGGTGGTCCATTCACAGGCAAGGGTGGGCGACCATCTTCAGCAGTCTTTGTATCCAATTTGGGTGCAGGTTTGACCTCTTTAATAAAAAATACTATATACAGTATTGCGATGATTTGAAACGATGCGGCCATTCCGAAGGAAACTGAAACCAACAAAGCTGTAAGAGGAAAAATATGAAAGTAAAATTCAGTATTCAGGACTTACAAATATAACCCAGCTGCTGGAATAGAAAACCACTTATCGGTTGGCCAATGAAAGGTACCGCTGTTATGAACATCGCAAAAATACCAAATCTGAAATGTAGATATGTAAAATGTAAATTTCATCTCCTCCTCATCGCATTCAAAGGCAATGGAAAATCAACTAAACCACCTGAATATACGATCCTCTTCCGGTGTGGCTATGGTTATGTAACTGTAGACAGCCATCAAGCAAAATGTAAGTCCACCGAATATAGCCGGCACGATCGCCTCACAGTAAGCGCCGAATTCCATGGGCAGTGAGTCGAAAAATATTGCCGAAATTAGTAAACCTGCGTAAATGTATTTTTTGGTAGAGCGAAAGAGAATTTTTTACACAGACACGCTTCAATTAAAAAATAATTAGTCGCGATGGATTTGAATTATTTTTTTTTTATTATAAAAACAATGTTCCGTATTAGGTACTTGAGCAAATCGCTTAAATAAAAGGAATCAAGAAGCAAACTTACAAGTGAATGAGAGAAATTCGCCTACAATTGGCATGATCATACATGGCTTCCGTTTGTTGTAACGATCGGACCAACCACCGGCAAATAGGAGTACAATCAAAGGAAAGATGGCAGCTGAAAAGAGTTATTAAAGAAAAACAAAAATATATTATTTAAAAAAATTGTTTGCTACCAAAATATTGTATATTAAAAATAAGTTTTTTTTACAATACAAATATGCCAAATTAATCACCTGTCGGAAGGTTTATAGCTATAATTATAGTTTTATTTTAGTATAAATATTGTATATTTTATTAAAAAAAATTGGATAATTAATTTTGCTCCATCTTATGTGTATAGCATAACTTCTGATAACTTCGAGTTTATTTATTCAAAATAGTCCCCTCTGGCCTCGACACACTGTTTTGCGCGATCTAAAAGCTTTTCGAAAGAGTGTTTCAGGTCATTGACCGGAATCTGGAATGTTCTTCAGGATGTCGGTTCAAGCCTTTTGGATGGCCTTTACAGACGCGAAACGTTTCCCCTTCATGGCCAAATGAAATTTTCCTAGTAGGTAGAAGTACAGGGAGCCATATGAGGCGAATATGGTGAGAGATTGATGATGAAAATGCGATTTCCAGTCAAAAAATTAGTCACAAGAGTGGATCGATGAGATGGTGCATTATCATGCAACAAGCGCCAGCTTCTTCCTTCGCGGTATTCAACAAACGGTTCAAAATGCCAAGATAGAAAATTGCATTGACGGTTTGGCCCGTTGGCACGAACTCCTTGTAGACAATTCCTTTGAAATCGTAAAAACAAATGAGCATCGACTTGATTTTTGACTTCTCCAAACGCAATTTTTTGGGTGATGGCTCGTCTGCGGCTTCCATTCGGCACTTTCACGCTTGGTTTCAGGTTTATGTGGGGAACACCACGATTCATCACACATGACAATGTTGTAAAGGAAAATCTTGTCTTTTCTCGCCTCTTTAATGAGGTCTTTTGAATGTTGAATTCTGAGCAATTTTTGGTTCTCAGTTAACTTGTGTGGAATGAAACGTGCACAGACCTTTCGTAAGGCCAAATGATCAGTTAAAATGCGATACATCGATGTTTTGGAGATATTCAACTCCGACTGAACGGAATGTCACCAAGCTGTCATTGGAAGTCAGTTAGAGATGTAACTTCCAACGCACTAACTCATTAAAAAGATGGCGTCATCAAAAACATTTTTATGAAGCCAGTATTGTTTATTTTGGAACCTTGTATATATGTATATAACTGGCGCTTACACCCTTTTTGGGTTATTGACCAAGCTCGCCCTCCTATTTGTGGCGTAGGATTTGATGTTGTTCCTCAAATGAAGGGACCCACAGTTTCAAGCCGACTCCGAACGGCTTTTGACGTGATAACGTCTTATAATTATTCGATTTAGCCGGCTGCACGCACGAAAAATTGTGTCGTTACCTTGCCCATTAGTGTTACCTTGCTCATTTGTCGTTACCTTGCTCATTTGTCGTTACCTTGCTCATTGCCGTTACCTTGAATGAACTGCAAGCGAAAGCGCGGAACGAACAAAGCAAACGAACGGCAACGTTCGACATCTTGCTCTCTCCTACTTAAGTGAGCGTATATATGTATGTATATGCGCATATGTACATATATAAATTCACGTATTTGTACTTGCATATGCCTTCTTATTGATTATTATTAATTTGATTTACTTGAAGAATTTAAAATAAAACCAAGTTTGTTAATAATACCTGTTGTTTTAATGTTATTATTATTAATTTTTTTATTATATATGAAGGAAAAAATTTATGGTAATATAATATTTACCATATACCTTATAAGATATGTTGTATACTAATATATGTAATATATATAAACATGCATATACATATACAATTTCGCGCAATTTTCGAAAAGAATAAGTCTATATGTAAAGATGCATACAAATCATATGGACATATCAAATATACGAATCTATTCCGTAAGCAAGCAAATGTAAGCTAATGTGCTTGAACTGCAAGCGAGAGCGTGGAACGAACGACAAAGAGCACAATCGGCCCCCGCGTTCGGCAACGTTCGACATCTGGCTCTGTCCTACTTGAGTGAGCATATATATGTATGTATATGTATGTATATGCGCATTTGTATATAAATTCACATATTTGTATTTGCATATGCCTTCTTCCTGTGTGCATGGTAATGAACCATTTCTCTGTTGAGAATAAACGATGATAGGAAAAATAGGAAATGAAAGGGAGTGTTTCAAGTGTAATGTGTCTTGAGAAAGTCAAATCGATGATGATGCCTCCAAGTGTTGTTGACTTATTAACGTCTGATGCACACTCGAAATTGAACATATCTTTCATGAATTTGATAAATGTTTCGTCATTTTTCACGTTTGTGTAAATGTAACTTGCAATTCCATTTACCTCCTCCTCTATATCCATACAAAATATCTACCAAACAAATAAAATTAAAATTTGGTTTTGAAAATTGCAACCATTCCATCAATATTTTCTTATGACGTTGTCACGTTAAACTATCGTCAGTAAACCGACTTTACAGACAACCTCTTTTTTTGAGAAGCTTTTTCATTGCAGAAATACACTCGGAGGTTTGCCTGCCGAGGGGCGACCGCTATTAGAAAAAACTTTTTCTTTACTTTGGTGTTTCACGGAGATTCGAACCTACGTACTCCGAATGGTAGTCACACACCAATCCATTCGGCTACGGCGGCCGTCCTTGGTGTGACCCAAAATTAAACAATGTTTTTCTTTCTAGTAAGCACTTTAATGTATGCAATCAGATTAAAAACAAGCACTAACGTAAAAAGGCTAATTCAAACTAGCGAAACGTTAGATGATTTTTATAAAAAGGTGGGAGAGAAGCCTCTAATAAAAGTCTCAATTCAGTTCAATAAAGTGATTATTTTATAGTGCATTTGAATCCATTAAACAGAAGAGTCAACACGTAATAGTAAATTTTTTATTGAGCATCTTCAACCAGAAAATACTCATTCATCGACCGACTAATTGATATTGTTTACATGTTGGCTTAAAGCAGATACATATGTACATACATGCATTCATACATACATATATACAAATGCTATAAAGAAAGGTCGATCAGAATGAATGCTGATTAATCCATGTGAATGATTAGAAAAAGAATAAGCAAATAAGACTCAAACTGCGAAAAAAAACGTGTTTAATACTCAAAATGTAGACAAAATAGAGAAGGAACCAGTTTTGAAATATGATTTGAAGATTTCAAGTTCTGAAGATGAATTAGCAAATATTACATGCATGTAAAATGGAAAAACGGCAATTAGTATTGGATAATAAACAAACGTATAAACAATTAAAACCATTATTGGAGATTTAGTAAGTGGATTTTTTTTTATCGTAGATCAACGATTTAAGCGCATGGCTAGAAATTATTATGGCCATAGACAATTCCGATGATCTCAAATACCTATGGGCATCGTTAATTGAAAAATATATTTTTATAAATTTTGCAAGTTAGTCCATAATTATATAAATGTACGTATATACCTATAGACACCGCACGAAAAAATTATAAGACCAAAATAATTATGATGATATCTACTAAAGCAATAATAAAAAAATATCCCAATATCGGTTCATTGATTGTCTGTTTCAAATGGCACAGTGGATTATGCCGCATTTAGTGCTGGTGTTTTATTAGCGCGCAAATTCTTGTTCTGTACAAAACGAAATAATTATAAGACCAAAAGCGTTTGCTTTTAACCCTTTGGGGGCGGAGCTGCTCGAGGGGCGAGGGAAGAAAATAAATACGTTGAACGTTATAAAAACTAAGGCTTTATTTAACACAAGAAAATTTTTTCATAAAATCAAAAAATAATTATAAACAAACTGCTAATGTTGAAATGCCTGAGTGGATTCCTTATTGCACGGATTGCACTTCCACTTGACGAAGTAATGCCATGGTCTATCGTCCAATCAGATTCAAAGTAATATTCGTCAGAAGTGTCACTATCTAACGTATCATCTCTAGATCGCTTAGTCAGCGTGCGTAGGATAAAATATAAAATATATAAAAAGATTGCTGGTTCCTCTCGCAGTGACACTGAGCGACTAAATCGAATAATTGAAATTCGTTCAGACTCTACCGCCGTCTCACCTCGTAAGTTTACATTATACGGAAGATAAGACTTCATCGCTAATAGCCCCTAATGTCTTTGAATGAAAACATGACACTTTTACTATACCTATGCGTATCTTATCGCTCAGAACGATAGATGTCGCAAGCCTTGTAGCTACGAACTAATTTGGGCGGCTATATGCCGATACTCGTCCCCAAAGGGTTAAGTGTAGAATGTATGTTACTCGTATTATGTTGAAATTATTATATCATAGTATACATAAGTGATTTCGACCGCTTTATCTAATTCTCATATTTATTTGGTTGCTTTGGTTAAGAAACAAAAAATATTAAAGATCATCTAACAAAAAATATGAAAAGCTTTGTCTGAATTTGGGTAGGGACAAATTTTAGCATGCAGAGAGAGAAGCCTTACAGTGCGAGAGGTAGCTTCAAATTTAAAAAGAAGCAAAACTGCGGTTTACACTACTTTTCTTCGAAAGAAAAGTCGCACCAAGGGAAGTGGTAGAAAACCAAAACTCGAGAAATCACACGTTTAGCTCTATAAGTAAATCAAATAGTCCTGCTGAAACACAACACACCCTTAATTTTGAAAATACTACCCGACGTGTGAAATACATTTTGCAAGCTTAGTCTAGAATTTATATGTATGTATACAAAACGAGTACCAAAACCTAAGTTAACGAGACAACACAAACAGGTCAGATTGCAATTTGCAGGAAAGTACAAATTTTGGGAAGATGGATGGGAAATGAAAAAAAATCAATCGGGTTGCTTTCTAAATATATTGGCATAATAAACGGAAGGAAAAGGAGTAGAGAATGGCCTGTAATTTCAAAGGGGGTACTGTCATGGTTTGGGCAGCAATTAGTGTCAAAGGCAAAACGCCTAAATGATTCATATTCAAATGTTTCGATCCAAAAATTAATAGTGTAAAGTATATAGAACTTCTAGACGAAGTACACACTATATTTTTTTATGATAATTTCGATGAGGACTGGATTTTCTATCATAACTAGCAGACGTTCCCCCTTACGAAGCAACAAAAAAGTTTTTGGCAGCGAAAAAATACCAATTTTCGAACGGCCTGTCTGGAGCCCTGATCTTAACCCAATTAAAAATGTATGGGCTATACTTTCTCAATCGGTTTTCAAAAATGAAAGAGAATTTGATAGCACTAAAAGCCTTGAAATTGAAATTTGAAAAGGTCGAGCGAAGGAGCACCAGGAGATTTGGCGGCTCCTAAAACACTCAGGCTAAAAAGCCCATTGTATTTAAAACTCTGGAAAGAGGGTAGATAGTAAAGGAGGGAAGGAGAAAAGTATCAGAGAAAGAGATAGGAAAGAATAGAGACAGAGATAGAGATAGTTAGTCCTGTGAGAATTATCCAGATTCTTTGGCAAATCTGTAAATATCCTCCAGTTTTAGAGAACGAATATTACCCATTCTCATGACATCGGAACCCAAAACTCGTAGTCTTACTCTAGCAAAGGCAGGGCACTCAGTGCTATCTACCTCCTCCAAGCACGGCAGGCACATTGGATCCTCAATGATTCCAATGGTGGTCATATGCTGACCTCATGTGTTATGTCCTGTAATGATACCGACCATCAACCGAACGTCTTTCCTTCCAAGTTTTAGTAGAAAGTTTCACAGTTTTCTGTTCGGACTTGTTACAAAACACGTTTGAGTTCTGCAGCGTTCTAGAACGGACCATCGCTCTTTATGTAAATTGCATACATAGTCGCTGATACAATTCATGATTCCTGCGGAACTGATTCCGATTATTGGCCCTGGCCCTTGTGGGGGAACCGCTGATTCACGATTGGGCAATTCATCGGCAATTTCGTTTCCTTGAACACCGGCTTATTCTGGAACCCATATAAGTACAAGCCTGTTTTTTCTTGCGACAGACTTAAGCTTCTTCTTACATTCTTGAACAATCTTTAAGGTTTGCTTCGCGTTCTCCAGGGCCTTCGGTGGAGCCTGATTGTCACTGAAAACTCCAATCTGTTTCCCGCTCCCCTCGATTATCCATTCGGCTACTTTCAGGATGGCAAAAACTGGAAAACAGTTGCCATTTCCCCCATAGCATAGTGATACTTATTGCTATTGTTTAAGTACCATCCGGCTCCAGACACTATTTCATTCTTGGACCCATCGGTAAAGAAAATATCCATCAAACCTCCCTGCATGCATTCTGGATTGCCTTAGAAGTGCTATTACTGGCGGATGATCAAAAAATTGCTCAAAATATTAGCTTGCGGAAAATGAAATCCATTATTTTTACGTAAAATTTTGGCGCAAATGGTTTAAAACTGTTAGCTCCTTGGCGATGCTACGACTACCAACATGTCGATCAATTTCGATTATTTCTGTGATTTTATCGACATTTTCGGCATTATCGATATTTTTTTTAACATCAGAAATGCCTGAACGGAATCGACGAAACCAAAATTGCACGTAATTGGTTGTTCCCCTATCGGTGAGTTAAACCCCATTCACAATTTCAGCAATCCGGCTTTATCACATAAAAAATGTAAAATATACCGAATTTTCTGTTGGTTGACTTCCATTATAACTCCCACCCTGTAATTCACAACTCAATGGAACAAACAAAACACAGCAACATCCATTTTTTCGTTTGAAATAAATTTTAATGGTTTGATCGCCACTTTACGAGATATCGATCACTAGAGCCATCTGCCGAGAAAATAATGGATTTCTTATTCCGCAAACTTATATTTATTATAAAAAAATCGGCATTTCTTAAACATTAATTAAATTGCGTGAAATTTGTACTTTTCCCCCGATATTTGAAAAACAATTATCAAATAAAAGTTTAAATATTAAAAACCAAAATTGTTTTTTCCCCAAGTTGATAATAAAAATATAAGAAATTTAGTTGGTCTTACAAATTTTCGTGCGGTGTATGAACACATCATTTAATTACACCTTGGGGATACAAATGGGAGGAATTTTTTATATTTCATTTATATTTATTTTTCACGCACACACACGCATAACAACTGGTATTTCCAGCAATTAGTACATTGGAATTTATTCTTTATTTCTAAACTTCGAATATCATTTTTAGGATTTGCGAAATTTGTTAAACAAGAAATGCAAATTCAAATCCCCTCAACAGGTTTTCAATATTAAACTCGTTAAGTGGAATTCTAATTTGAAGCAGCAGCTGAAGTAACAACAGATTTATAATGAAGAGATGGCATCATGTGCAATTATATAAATATTTTCAAAATCAAACACTTAATTTAAATACAAACATACACACCGATAGGCGCTCGTTTCCCGGATACATCCGCGGCCAATTTTTGCGCCTCGACTTCAGCTTTACAGACAGTATAATTGAAGCCGACTGAATTGATGGTGAGCGCAGCATCTTGCATTGTTGCGCCCAGCGTAGTGTTATCGAAATTGAATTCCTCACACTCAATGCCCAACTCTGATTTGTCCAAAGTTGTATCGCAGATAAGCTTATTATAGCCTAAATTGACACGACAGGCCTAAAAAGTCAAAAGCATTGAATTTACCGCAATCTACTATAGAATATTCGTGCGTGATGGTGTTACCTTGTCGAGTGGAAAATTTTGCATAGCAACGGCATTGAAAACACTGGCCATTAGGTAGAAAAAGAAAAATGGCTCTATAACTAAATATTTTCGATAGATCCACAATTTTTTTAAGTAGACAAGCGCCCCTTTTGGCTCTGTCTCCGCTTCCGGTGCGTTGCCATTTTGCTGCGACATTTCACTTTCGTTTCGCGATCACTTCTCTTTTCTAGCACAAGTTATTTTTTTTAATAATTGGTATTTCTATACTTGTGAGCGCATCTCTAGGTAAGCGACTATTTTTACTAATCCACTTACACTAAATTGATTTCGAAATCACGCTAATGATAAGTGATGAGCAAGAATATCAAGTTTAAGTCTAGAATTGTTTCGGGTTGGTGTCTATTGCCGTTCGCGCTCGGTTTAAAACTAAACAGAATACAACGATTTGCATTTCCAATACCTTATTGCTTCGCAATTTTAACAATCTTGTTGGTTTGTTGAGATTTATCCAACATGTGTTGAGTGATCTTCGCTTGAGTGAAGATGCTTTGGCTCTGTGCCTGCGGCAAATCATTAATATCATTCTCTGTTGCTTAATTGATCATTCGTATTATTAATTTAAAGTTTAAATGCAAACTAAACTAAAGTAAACAAAGCTGGTATAGAAGTGTTTATGTTCAGGTGGAACAGAACTTTAGGGCCATATATCTTCTGTGCAAAAAGTACCCGAAACATTTATTTATTTATTCATTCTATTCTATTCAATTAAAGTACAATTAAAGTACAACTCTATTCAGTTAAAGTACAACTCAAATAGATTACTAATTCTAAAGCTTAAATATAAAATATGGTAAACAATACTGTGAGATACATTAGTCACAATTCAAAAAGTGTATCTCCAGATGAAGTTTTGATTTGAAAGTCTCTCGTGAGTTAAAGAATATATCTAAATTTTTGTTTAATTGGTTAGATTGCCTTATACAACGTGCAAACGGCTCATTTCGACTAAAATTGGTATTCTGATAAGATAAATGGAACATATTGCTGAATCTACGATTACAAGAGGGACAATTAAAAAGTATTAGCTCCAGCAAGAAGTCACATTTGATATGGTTCGTGCCTATGTCCCTTATAAACCTTACCGATGAAATTTTTCTCCGCATCTCTAAAGTTGGCAATGCTAACAAATGACTTCTAACGAAGTGCAAATCTAGCAAATCTATTGAAACGTTTCTGAACCTTCTCAATTCTTAAGGATGAACCCATATAACGGTAGATTTTTTAAGAGCTATAAGAAAGTTTTTCAAAAAAACACACGTAAAATTGAGAAAAATGCATGAAATTTTTATTTAAATCGATAGTACAGTCCATATAATTTAATATTTGAAGCTTATTTCATGCAAATATTGACCGCGACTGCGCTTCAAATGGTCCATCCGCTTAGTCCAATTTTGGCATACTCTTTCCAATGTTTCGGCCGGCATCTCACATATAAATGCTTTAATGTTGTCTTCCAATGCGTTAATTGAAGCAGGCTTGTCTGAATAGATGAGGTTTACCATAGCCCCACCAAAAATAATCTAAAGGCGTTATATCGCACGATCTGGGTGGGCAATTGACAGGTCCCGAACGTGAAATGAAATGTTCACCGAACTCGCCTCTCAACAAGTCCATTGTTACGCGTGCTGTGTGGCATGTGGTACCGCCTTGCTGAAACCACATGTCATGCAAGTCAAGCTCTTGCATTTTGGGCAAAAAAAAGTTGGATATCATTTCACGGTAGCGCTCACCATTCACAGTTACGTTACGATTCGCAGCATCTTTGAAGAAGTACGGTCCAATGATACCTCCAGGCCATAAACCGCGCCAAACTGTGATCTTTTCTAGATACATTGGGAGCTTTTGCAATTCTTCTGGCTAATCTTCACTCCAAAATCGACAATTCTGCTTATTTACGTACCATTGATCCAAAATTAGCTTCTTCGCTGAACACAATTTTTCGATACAAAAGTGGATCTTCGGCCAACTTTCCAAGAGCCCATGCACTAAAATTCTGCGTTGCGGTAAGTCGTTCGGCTTCAATACTTGCACCAGCTGCATTTTGAAAGGCTTCACACCTAAATCCTTTCGCAAAATTTTCCACGTTGTTGAGTAACAGAGGCCCAATTGCTGCGAACGGCGATGGTCATCATTAACACTGGCCGATACAGCTGCGATATTTTCTTCAGTTCTAAGAAATGTTGGTGGTTTGATGTCCCACAATCTAAATTTGGTTCTAAATTTAGTCACAATAGTTAGAATAGCCGCTCAGTGGGTCGATTAAACTGATAAACCGATAAACTTTCTTAACAAAACACGCACTTTTATAATAAAATTCAATGATTTGCAAGCGTTGTTCGTTTGTAAGACGATTCATGGTTAAATTATAGACCAAACTGAAGATGTTTGACAGTGAAACAAAACACGAAACGTGCAGCCGCTGTTTAAACCAACTGTTTAAAAAGATAATAGCTAAAAAATCACCCATGGATCCCAAATAATGCTGCAATATTCGAGGTTTGATCTCCCAAGAGAAAAATACAAATTTCTCAGCGTAAAAATATCCTGGAACTCCCGTGAATTCCTTATTACAAAGCCAAGCATAGATCTAGACTTGGCAATTATAAAGTCTATATTGTTTAGAAAACGACATTTTCGATGTAAATATGACCCCTAAGTCTTTATTTTCATAAATTTTTTGCGGGTGGTAGTGCCCAACTTGTAATCGAAATCAATCGTAACTTTGCGTCTACTGAGTGGCATGTGCTGGCATTTACCAGCATTAAGAGATAAGGAGTTATCATTACACCAAGCTTCCAATCTTGTTAAGTCTTCTTGAAGTCGTATGCAGTCAGTTACGTTCTCTATCCGACTGTAAATGTTCAGGTCATCTGCATACATCAGTCGAAAACGTATGGAATGTCACTAACAAACATTAAGAACAATTGTGGCCCAAGATGGCTACCTTGAGGTACGCCTGAGGGAGGTAGCTTTGATGGCATCAGATTGTATTATTTATTTATACGAACGAATTGAGTTCTATCTGTTAGATAAGATGCAAGCCACTTAAGTAAGCAAGGAGGAAAACCAATTGAACCCAGCTTTTTAAGTAGGATACTATGGCTGACTCTATCGAAAGCGTTTGAAAAATTCGTTGAATATGACATCGCATTGTAGGCCTGTTTCAAATTGGTTTCAGACAAAATTTGCGAATAACCCTAAATTCGTAACAGTAGATCTACCTCTAACAAAGCCGTGCTGATTAGACGATATGAGATTTGAAATTTGAAAGAACATCACATCATGAACTAGCTTTTCCAAGAGTTTAGGTATGCAAGAGATTTTTTTTTTTTTGGACTTCCGACTTGCTATCAGACTTACGTAAAGATATGATAAAAGATTGTTTTCCAATTATGTAAAAATTCACCAGAAGCTAGCGATTTATTGAAGCTAATTGTTAATGGTTTTGCTAACGATGTAGCACAGCTTTTTTAATAATATATTAGGGAAGCCATCTTCTGCAGAAGTTGGGTAATTTGCCAGGGCCGAAAGGCTGCTGAGTACATCATTAAATGAAAGCTGGAAGCTCTTATTTGTTCGTGAGCTGTTAAAAAAAGTATCTTCTAATCCAATGTCAGATTGACAAACATAAACAGATCGAAAAAATCTGAAAAAGGTTACTAATTTTTTGAATATCCGACAACGTCTCCCCCAAATAATGCCTTTTTTGCGCGGAATTCTAGGGGTTTTATTTTTATCGGTAATGAACTGCCAAAAAGATGTGCAATTTTCTTTAATACCACTTTAGAAATGTAGTTCTGATATAAAAATTTGTTCAGAACATCGAATTCTTTTTGCAACCCATTGTACGCTTCATAAAGTTTTGCGTTAGATTTTAGATTTGCGGTATACCTGGAGTTTGTATGCTTTGGTTTTGTTATTGTTAAGATTAATGAGCCTAAAATTGTACCAGGCCGGTTTGGACTGATTTTTTACAGGCACTATAGGACAAACATATGAATTGCCATTTCCAGTCTTTCTACGAAAAGTAATCATCACAAAAACCAATAAACACATTTCAAAACTTCTCGCCAATTGTCTCAAAATCATTTTCGTGAAGTGTAAATGGAGTCATCGTAACAGAAAAAAATTACATTACAAAAAGGTTACGTTGTACTCGCTCATATGTAAAGGGTGATCAATTTAGAGGTATCGGATTTTAAATTAAAATAAAACAACGAAAATTCAAATTGTTTGGGCAATCTTTATTATTTTTATGTAGGCCATTAATGACATTTATTTTTTACGCAACTGCGCCGTAATTCGACCAAACACCAATTTTGAATGACTCGCTGGAGGACTTCGGTCGGTATCTCGTGAAAAACTTTAGTAATGCTGGCTTCCAATGCCTCAATCGAGGCTGGTTTCTCCACATCCGTAGCCATTTAGCCAAAAAATGGGTCTCATCGCTGTACACCATAATTTGGCCTGAGCGCGCGACGATTACTTTTCACAGAGCGTCGATTTTCGTAATACAGTTGCACGATTTGTAAACATCGTTGAGGCATAAGTATTTCCATGTTGAAACGTCAATGCATACTAAAAAAATATGTTATTAGTCTAATGCGTGATCTGGCAAAAAAAAGTACCCTATTGTTTGTTTGGTGTTTGGGCGCGCTCCTCTTCATATTTGTGGTGTGCGTCTTGATGTTGTCTTAGGAATGGAGACATCTTCAGTTTTACGCCGCCTCCGCACGCCAGATAGCTTTTATGAGAATCTTTTTCATGACAAAACGCAGAGAGGCTTGCCACTGTCTGCTGAGAGACGACCGCCGTTAGAAAAAATGTTTTTTATCATTTTTTAATTCATATCCAAGCCACTTATGGTAATCACGCACAAATTCACTCGCCTACGACGGCCACATTTCATATTAGCAATTATTACTTACATATATTTTACGTACATTCTTCATTTAAATCGACATTTATTTGTTCTTTGCATTTACCAACAAACCAGCAGGCATGGCATTTACGAGTGAAAAGTAATTGAAAACGCCCACGTTCGATAGGAAAAAGTTCGTGGACTGAAATAACCAAGTCAACCAGCATAAAAATATCGACCTTTGAGAAAATTGAGTTTGTGCAGTAATTAATTCTTTACTAAGCAATGAAAAACACCACAGCTCTTATTTTCTAAAAGTTTTATTCAAACCAAGGCAAATTTAACAGGTAGCAACTGATTTGGTTTTTTCTATTTATTTTGTCTCTAAATTGTTTAATTTTGTTTAAGTCACTCTAAACACACACGAAGTATGTTAAGAAAATAAGGTGAATTTTCAAATTTCACGTTAGCACATTTATTTTGTTTGTGAGTGGCATAAATGAGACAAGTATTTTGCGTGTTCGGCGATTTTCTGCTGTCGAAAAAAATGTATCCAAGAAGATGCATCAAATTTTGTGTACAAAATGGAGTTAAATCCTCAAAAACACTTGAAATGTTGGCAGTGGCTATGGTGAGAGTACTCTGAGTCAAACAAATTGTACAACAATCGATGAAAATGTTGAGAAAGTGGGAAACATTGTTATGGAGAATCGTCGAATCACAATTAGAGAAGTTGCTGAGAATGTCGGTATATCCAAAATTGTTGAATTTTGACCAAAAATAACGTCTCATGAGCGTCGCTCAGGAATTGTTGAATGTCGGCAACGATGATCCAGATTTGCTTAAAAGGGTCATAACTGGTGACGAATCATGGGTGCATGGTTAAGACATCGAAATCAAAGCCCAATCGTCCCAATGGAAGAATCCAGTGCATAATACCTCAAGGGGATTACTTTGAAGGGAACAAAAGATATTAATGGATAAATAAATAATTAAAAAAAACACAAAATTCGCATTGCTTTTTGAAGACATCTTGTACCAGGGAACTGTAGGGCTGACCAACTTGTAACAGAAGGTACTTGTATGCCAAACATAAGTAATTGTACCGGGGTACCGCTCGCAACTTGTAAGCTTCTTGTTATGGACGCACTAATCAATTCTGTAAATCGAAGATGAATTAGTCAAT
Source organism: Anastrepha ludens (assembly GCF_028408465.1). Lineage (NCBI taxonomy): Eukaryota > Metazoa > Arthropoda > Insecta > Diptera > Tephritidae > Anastrepha > Anastrepha ludens. The sequence goes on along the minus strand of NC_071498.1, from coordinate 134,420,391 downwards.
TTGTGAAATTGGTAGGCAAACATGGCCAAGGTTAAATCAACGTCTGTCCAAGAATATTATAAAATTGAGTAGACTTCAAATTAGGACCTTAGTAGGGGCCCTCACAGGACATTGTCTCACAAGGAGATTAGGCGTTTACATGCATGATTTCTGTCGTAGCTACAGAAATGAGGAGGAGTTGGAAAAAATTCAAAACCTTTTTTGCATATGCCCGGCTCTAGCCAGAAGCGGGAACCGATATTTAAGATCCTACTTCTTAACGAATATACATAATCTATACACTTTAGGTATCAACAACCTTTTACGCTTTGTCAAAAGCTCAAAATGGTTCAATATGAAGAGGGAAATGTAGCCCAGACCCTGCGGCTCACAACGGACCCATTTCATGGTCTATGTGCAATGCGGCTGCCAATCCTAACTTATCCTAACCTAGTAATTACATAAAGTTTTTATTTATAATTATTTCTCTCGCTAATGCTAATTTTCGTTTACTACAATATAATTTATATAACTACTAGCATCACCCAGTGGGCTTCGCACCACCATACATAAAATGTTTTTTTTATATCGCAAGAAATTTTTCATATTAAGTTTTCTTTATAGAACTCGTAAAATGTTTAAACAGTTGAATTAGTTGATTTTTTTCATTCAACATACTTTCTAAAGATGTCACAATAGCTTTTTCTGTACTTTTTTAAAATTTGATTGTGGTGGTCACCTATATACAGGTAAGGTGAAAGAGCCGATAAAAACTTGTAATTAAACTTTGATTCTTTAATTTCCATTTCAATTTTTTACGCTAAATAAATTATGCTAAAATAAATAAAGTTAAAAATGTTTTTCCAGTTCCTTGAATGCTCCAGTTTTTATTATATTTTCGCCCAAAATTAATATTAACATAATACACTTACAACCACAACAGTACAACAGAAACGCTCATAAGCGGCTGTTATTGTTTTTCCCATACAGGCATTTCGTATGAGAGGAAACCATTACTCACATAAAATATCATAACTCAGGAACGGCTGCACCGATTTCAATCAAACTTCACACAAACCACCTCCTCAAAGATAGAAAAGAACTCTAAAATTTTTGTGTCAATCGGTTCAGCGGTTCTTGAGTTATAAGATTACCAAGGAAATGTAATATATAACGACAACTTGAAATAACCCAGGATCAGCAGTGTGGTTAGGAATTTCAGCTGATATAAGGCTATCGATTTGATTCGGAGTTATTTTATGTACCAGCCAAATTAGTATATGTGCGTGCGGCAATCCCCTTTTCTGCCATTCGATGGAGTACATATGGCAACGCACCTCCCCAAATACAAATAATTTCACAATTAAATCCATAAGTGCTTTACATTTTTGCCGAAATGGATACTCATGTGGTTCAAACACATCCTAGGGTTATCCAGGTCCACGTTTTGGTCCATATCTCGAGACCCTAGTTACGGAGGGGCATTAAAAATACTCTATACTATAGAATCATCAGCAGCTTCAATTTGATACCCATATTGTACAAACACATCCTAGGGTTACCCGGGTCCACGTTTTGGATAATATCTCGAGACCCTAGTCACGGAACGGTATGAAAAATACTCTATACTATAGAATCATCAGCAGCTTCAATTTGCTACCCATATTGTACAAACACATCCTAGGGTTACCCGGGTCCACGTTTTGGATAATATCTCGAGACCCTAGTCACGGAACGGTATGAAAAATACTCTATACTATAGAAATCATCAACAGCTTCCATTTGCTACCCATATTGTACAAACCCATCCTAGGGTTACCCGGGTTCACGTTTTGGCCTATTTCTCGAGACCCTGGTATCCGATTCTTAAAATTTTAAAACACAAACCATCTACTGAATAGTCCAAACAAAGCCTAAAAATTTGGTTTGGATAGGTGAGCCCGTTCTTGAGTTATAATATTACCAAGGAAATGTAACTTCTTTTTATATATATAGATTGCATTATTATTTATTTTATTATTATAAAATGTAAGAGCAATATTCATAAAACATTCACGTCTCTAGATATAAATGAACGAATGAATGTTTTATGGTTGAATGCATTGTTTGGCATTAGAATTATGATCGCTCCTGATTTTTGCGGATAATTACCACCATCATACTGATACGCAATAACAATTCTGAGGAACTCTAAAACTTCCAAGCACAACTTTGTAGTTATGGAAAACAAGGGAAATTGTGATTGTAAAGCAAATTGCAGGATGCCTTTACACTGGTAGCAGTTATTTTGACTGGAGCTGGTATAAGCAGTCATGATGCAAGATTATTTTGTATACATTTAATAAAATAAAAGTTCTATTCATTAGACTATTTCTTGAGTTATCATTGCAAAAGTCTGACATTGTTGCCAGAAAAAAATTAACATGAATTAAGAATTTTAAAATAAAACTGCAAAACCAGTAATTTTGACTGGTATGGTAGTTCTAGTGATAGTAAAGTTGTTGCAACGGACGGAAATTAAACTTTAAAAATTAAATGCAATATGCGCGCCAATTTGATAGAATTTGATAAAGTGGCGGGAAGCGGTATTTATATGGGCGGTAAGCGGTATTTATATGGGGCGATTCTCTAAAGAATCCAACATCGCTTTCAACAAAATCTCTAGAAAGCGACAAAATTGTTTGCCCCAAAATAGCAGACGATTTATTGTACATAAACATATTCATATTTGTTTATTGAAGCCCATTTTGAAGCCCGCAATAATTCACACTGACGAACTTATTTCCTGACCCGTACTCAGTTTTCCTCTTCTCAGGCAACTTTTCAGGCGTTGCTAAATCGACTCATTTCCCAAATTTGCAAATCATATTTCTTAATAATATAGTTACTGAAGTATCCAATTTTTGTAATTATATGAATGTACATACATACATACCTACTCGTACATATGTATATGCATCTCCTAAAAAGTAATGTTCTCATTACTACAATATGTGTATGTAATTCAAAAGCAAAATTTTAAAAAATATTCACATGATTCTTATTTTAGAAAATATAAAAAATAAATAAAAATAAACTTATTTATAGTTCATCTCATCGTTTGTACTTTATCTGCCATTATCTGTTGTCACAAAAATTCGAAACTCAAATACAACCAGAAACTGCTTTACCATCTATATATTTACGTGGCAGCACTGATGTCTTTCTAAAATGTCATTGCGCAACCAAAGATGTGATTGCTGCTTGAATCATCGAAAGCCAGATATGGTTTTTTGATATGTGAGAAACTTGATAATTTAATTGAAGAAAGTTATGAAACATTTTTATATGTGCATACATATCTATAAAGAGGAAGCCAAAATACTTTGAAAGGAACTAACAGATCATGAGGAAATAATAAATCTACCAATTTAAATACATTTCGTAAAAAAAATTGTATTTCTCCCAAAAAAAAACAATGTTCTTGATTGTTGTTGTTGATGCAAGATAGAATATTATAGGTTAATACGATCAGATACAATTAGTCCTTTATGCATTTAACAATACAATTGAAAATAACTCATTATTGCCTTCGCACAAATTTCACAGGTTTCTATAATTAAATATTTTTTTTATTTAATTGTAAAAGTTTCATGCTTACTGTAATGCATTTTAAACATTATCTCTTTTGTGAAAAGTTGTTCTATAGTAGTTTTCGGGTTAAAACGAAATTCGATCTCAACAACGATAACAATCTCTTCCATGTCAATCGATAACTCAACCGATATCTTTTTTGCAATGTGCATAGTTGCACATCGCCGCCTAATCTAATTTGACATTTCGTACATGTAAATTTGCTTTGATTGTTTATTACTGCACATCTGTAAATGTCTTTTCTTTATTTGCTGTGTTATTAGTGAGTAAACAGAGGAGTAAAACTATATTGCTAATTTAAATTAAACTTGAAAATCGCATAGAAATTAACACACCACAACTTAATACTTCAGGGGCTTAATTTTCTTTTTGCATGGCGAAAAATGAAATTCTCATTTTCAATATGATTATTTCGGTTTCCGCTAGCTATTTATGGACGGCGTTTCAGATTGAATGAACTACTTAATTTTGCTGTGCAATCGTAAACCGACGATGTTGTCGCGACGCAGCAAAGAAAAGGCGACCGCTCATAAGGAAGGCGTGGTTGGTAAGTATGTGAAAAAAGAAACGCCGCCCGAAATACCGGTGATAAATGTGTGGACATTTGATGAGCAACGAGCCAAACACAATAAGAAATCACTGCAGCGTTGTGCCAGCACTTCACCCAGTTGTGAGTTTACAGGCCGAAGTTCTGGTAATTCTAGTCGGAATACGTACTCATGTGGCAATGACTCACAATTCAATTCGCAACCGGATTATTACCACGCAAGGCGAGCCCAATCTCAATTACCCCCTACAACGACTATGCGGTCGGTAACGCATGCCCATCCACAACGTTACGGTGTAACCGGCTTTTACGCACCCCCCACAGCCGCAACACCACAACATCCACAATTTTATTCCACCAATAACTTGGATGTAAGCAGCCATGGGCATGAACATGCTGGGGCGAGCAACATTAGCAATAGCAGCAACAGCAACTATGTTAATATTGAGCAAATTGACCGAATGCGTCGCCAGCAATCATCACCTCTTTTACCACCAAATAATGCAGCGTACGAGCACTTTCATCGTAGGCACTCTGCCAACCAGAAACACAGCAATTCCTATGATGGACGCATTCGTGGATTTGCCAATGTCGAAGCAAATGCGTCATCAATGGCTGATGGTATGGATTCCTATGGCAATATGCTTCAGGTGCCACGCGGCACTACGCCAACACCACCACAACATTATCCGAATAATGGCAGCTATGGCGCCGGCACAGATTCCTACCCCATTTACGAAAATCCTTTTAGGGTATCGTCTAATGCCTCGGGGAGTGTAATTAACAATAATCACACAACAATAAATAATTTTGATAGCCGCTCCACTCTATCCAATGCAGAAGTGCGCTCTGAGTCACCAATTTATAGTAATACAACTTTGGCCGTCTCCAACAATAACATCCATTCTTCTTACGATCTGTCTGCGGGTACTGCAGGTGCCACTTCTGTTCAGTCCTTGTACCATGCACCGTCAAGGCAGCTACACTCTCAGTCGGTCGGTAATACAAATAGTACACCGAATGTTTTACAAAAAGTGCCATCACAGCAGTCTTTGGAGGAAGAGCTACCACTGCCACCGGGCTGGGCGATGCAATACACACTTCATGGGCGAAAGTATTATATTGACCACCACACACACACAACACATTGGTCGCACCCTTTAGAGAGGGAGGGCCTACCGGTCGGTTGGCGACGTGTTGTTTCAAAGGTTCACGGTACCTATTATGAGAATCAATATACAGGGCAATGCCAACGGCAACATCCCTGTCTAACCTCATACTATGTATATACTACATCTGCCGAGCCACCCAAGGCCATATGCCCTGAAATGCCAGTTCCTTATACACCGCCAGTGCATACACACAACGCACTAGTGCCAGCTAATCCATATTTGTTGGAGGAGATACCCAAGTGGCTGGTTGTATATTCGAATGCCGACTCTTCTAAGGACCATATGTTGCAATTTAACATGTTTAGTTTGCAAGAACTGGAATGCTTCGATGGTATGTTGGTGCGTCTGTTTAAGCAGGAGCTTGGCACAATTGTGGGCTTTTACGAACGTTACAGGTGGGTCTGAAGCGATTTGTGATAAGTTGCACGAATTTATTTTTCATTGTTTGTTATTACTTAAAATTTTTAATTTATTTAAATTCATTGTGTTTATTTTTGTTTATCAGACGTGCTTTAATTTTGGAAAAGAACCGACGCGCCGAGCAGGAGCGCTATTTGCAGGAATTACACACACAAGCCACGCACCAATAACACTCGGCATTAGCAGTTAATAAATTCTGTGGGAAAAATGTGCGTGCTGTGTTATTATATATTTTTTCTCCCTACTCAATACTTGATGCATACGAATATAAGATAATCTTATATTATTTTGTATGATTCGACTGTCTTGTTCTGCAGAACTGTGAACTGTGAACTGTTTTCGTACTATCAAATATTTGATGACTATGTAAAAGCTGTATGTTACTGATTTCAACTGATATATTATTTATAGTTATTTAAGATTTATCCAACTATTTTGTGATTTGTTTTACGACTATAATTTTATTTTATTTTAAGTATGAATATTTAAATTTTTTTCATTTCAACTTGTATAACTTTTGCAAAAAAAAAAATATATATAATTATATTCACACAACGTATTGGCTACTAAAATCTAAGAATACTATTTGAAGAAGGACGACGGCCGATGGTTTGATTGCGCTAAACAGAGCTTTGTGAACTGCTACAAAAATAAGATCTATTTGAAGAAGGCCTAACAGTTTAAGTATAAAATTTAAATGTTTTTTCATTGATGTCGCTATGAGATGGCAGACATTGGTAGGCTTGAAAAATTGGGGAACAACAGATGACACCGGTTGGCACGAGGAAGAAACGAATGGCGCGTTTTTTTTAAGGGGCTAGGGGTAGTTAGAGGCCCGAGCGTTTATTACCCTCACAAACGCAGCAACGGCACAAATTACCGCAAGGCAATACCAATAAATACGACGCCGGAATGGATAGCACTTTATAGTACGTACAAGCACTAGCCAGGAAACGGAAATAAGCGCCAACAAAATTGGGACTAAAAAACGCCCCAAACAGTAGGCACCAAGGAATTATAACGCCAAAAAGTAGGCACCAAAAATATATTTCCTATATATGAAATTAGAAACCACAAGGAAAAACTCAGGAAAAATAGCCTAAAGTGTATCTGAGATACATATATGTATATAAGGTATAGCTCTCTCTCTCCTTTTCCTCTACGTTATATCTTTTTTTTCTCTCGCGGAACGAAAATTGCCAAAACGTTTCATAGCCTTGAAATTTTGCTCTCCATTCTCACTCGTCCATCGACGCCTAAAAAGTTTCACTTCAAAAATTAATAATTGTAAAAGTTATCGCTGTTTGTATGGAGCCCGTTTCTACAGAAGTCCCTTGCGGTGATCATCACAAGTTCTTGCACAAGAGAAATTAGTTTTATTAATAGATCACCTTGTGCCTGATCAAAGCATTTTTTTTTAATTAACAATATGGCGGCCTCAGGAAATATTTTTCAGATTTTCGAGAAAAGAACCCACAATTAATTGTTTGAAAAAAATCGAAATTTTTGAAAAAAAATTCTTCGATCAGGCACGAGTTTTTTATGTTTTTCAAAAGCAGTATAAATTTTATTATAATCTATCAAGCAGATTTTAAGTTGCAATGATCACCAGTTCAAAAAATATAGTTTTGAGAAAAACGCATTTAAAATTTTGCTTTCGATTTATCGAGCGCTCGAGCGCCCTTTGCTAATTGTTGAGTAACTCGAAAAGTATTTGTCGGATTCACTTCAAATTTTCACACAATATTTTTAAGATATACTTTAGAAAAATGCAAAAAACAATTTTTTTTTTGAACATTCTGACTACCCCTAACCCCTTAAGCTGCAATTGTGCATGTGTCGATTAGTCTGTCATGACCGTAAACAGCTGATATTGAAGTAAAACACAGATAATTTTCCACTAAGTCAATTAAATTTTCGACGTTCATTTCTATCCAATTTTTTATAGCAAATATCAAAACAAATGTGAAGTATTTCACAGCTGCTAACGGTTACGGGGGAAAAACAAAATTCAATAGATATATACGGCTATGGTTACGGCGTTAAGGTGCGACACTTATAATCGTTTAGAGTGATTTAGAGTGCTGTTTGATCAGAACATCTGATCACTATGGTTACGGTTATGGCTAAGTTATCGCAGCACTAGTTGCAGATTTAAACTCGTCCAAAATCGCTTAAAAGGTTATTGCGTCAATCAAGAAGAAGAAGACAGATGACGTTTTTTTTGAATAAGGAAAGAGATCAGGCGTGCTTGGTGAGCTAAGAATGGCAAGCTGGTCCAACATGCTCGAAATTATGCAAAAAAGATTTATGTTAGGTGAAGTAAAAATTCTCAACGCTTTTTCGCTTTATTTCGACGATGAAATTATCATGTACAGTTATAATTATACTTATACAAAAAGGTTCAAACAGTTTTCTGGCTAATCGTCATTGGAACAAGTGCTGACATGTCAGCCCGACTCCATATCCGTGATTTTATCAGCATTTCTGATGATTGGCCTAGTAAAATGGAGTCGGTTAAATCACTGCTGCTGGCTTCGATACTGGATTGTGCCCACAAGCAGCACAATTTCTTTATCTTTTGTTCCGACTTTCCACCTTGATCGTGGTAATACTGAATAATGTATCAAATTTATTTTCCTTAGATCTATTAGTGCACACTGTGGCACCAAACACAAAGCTCTCTCTTTGAAAGCATAATTCCACCTTTATCTGACGGACCTACGTTGCAGCTGAAATGACATGCCTGCCCTCATATAAATCCGTGTCGTTCTGGCAATGCTTTTGTTACAATAACGCATTAAGCTATAAAATCCAAAGGTAGTATATTAATATTAACTACCATTTGGAAGTGCGTAGGTTCGAAGCTCCGTGCATGAAATACCAAATGATAGGAAAAGTGGCGGCCGCCGAAAGTGCGCAGGTTCGAAACTCTAGGCATGAAACACCAAATGATAAAAAAGTTGTTTAGAATAGCGGTCGCCTCCCTCTCAAATCACGTGTCGTACCCTGGGTATAGAACTTAGGGTTGCTGCCAATTTGGTGGGTAGCTCTTCCGAAGGGCTATAAGGCCACTAATTTAGAGAGAGTGCAAAGGACTGCATGTATTGCCATCACTGAGACGTGTAGAATATGCCCCCCTGTCGCCCTTAACGTGATTCTGCATTTACTTCCCGTTGCTCATCAAGTTCTATCCATTGCTCTATTAGGTTGAAGGAGATTGGCCTCTGGGGGCGATCTCCTGTAGGACAGGGCAGCATTTTGAAGCAGATTTCTCCTTGCTTCTCTGTACTTAGTACATATCTCTCCATCCGCAAACTGGGCTTTGACTGTTGTGGTAGAGCTTTATTTATAAGCAGGCTGGATTGGAGGGAGGGGAGAGTCTGCATGGACATAGGTACCTATGTTTTCACCGACGGATCCAAGATGGAATCTAGAGTCGGAGCGGTGGTTTTCTCGAAATCAGCCAATACTTAAGTCTGCGATCTCAGTCCCCATGTCTCCATCTCAGACATCGGTGTCCCCTTGACCGTTGTTAAAAGGAAACTGCACAATTTCTTTATTAAAACCGCGCAATACAGATGGAGTTCTATCTTATCGTGTGCTATTTCAAAATCAGAATGTCCTCAGTATGAGGCAAACTCATAGCGGTGTTCACCGGTCACTGGGTAATCGGAACTCATGCGGAGAAAGCTTGAAAGCTTCCGTACAACTACCAATCGCAGAAGCTGCGAAAGAGGCTGTTGAATACTTTCTTTGCAAATGACCGGGCGGCTAGGAAGTTGAGGATCCTTAGTGTGCCTTTTGGGGACAGCCCGAGGCAGTTCTCCAGCCTAAATCCCTTTTCTCTCCTACACTACATCAACCGCACTGGAAGGCTGTAGATGGTTTTCTACCTTCAAGTTTTGTAATTTTTCGCAGGTAGTCGTCTACATTCTGTTATCAAAACGGCACTTTAGTGCTACTTGTAGTGTACGTGGTACTACCTACTTAGCGGTTGCCGTTCGGCAGGCAATGGCAATCCTCCGAGTGTATTTCTGTCATGAAAAATCTCCTCATAAAAAACCATTTGCCATTCGGAATCGGCTTAAAACTGTAGGTCCCACCATTTGTGGAACAACACTAAGACGCACACCACATATAGGAGGAGGAGATGTATATGATATACTTATATAGATTGATGTCATTCACGTAAATCGAAAAAAAGAAAAAAAAATACAGAATTTAATGGAAAAATAGCTTTTAACTGTACGGCATTATTTTACTGAATTAAATCAGAAAGAGAAATAAACACCAACATTTACGGATGACCCTAATGTTGGCACACTAAAAGTTGTAAAGATAATTGTACCTACACATTCATACGAGTATAGAAGATACGTGCAGACAGGGAATAATAAAATAAAAGTGATTAAGTAAAAAAAATGTATTTTATAATGGAACTAAAACATCTTGAATATAACCAAAATGACCTTGGCAAATGCTAACTTATAATAGTAAAGTTACAGGCTAATTAATAGAACTACCCTATGATCAAAAAGTACCGGGAATGTTTAATTTAACTGAACAGCGCGCGTGGGAATCGCTCCACATTTTTTAAAGAATATTATTTATCCGTTTTGAAGAGTTTGAGAGATGCTGCATGTCGCAAACGGCCGGAAATGTGGGCAAACGATTCTTGAATTTTGCATGATGATAACGCGCCATCGCACCGAGCCCAAATTGTGCTGGATTATTTGACCAAACACCAAGTAAATACCATCGTGCAAGCACCGTATTCACCTGATATGGCCGCGTGCGACTGCTTTTTGTTTCCCAAGTTGAGGTTATCACTTCGTGGAAGGAAATTTCAGCCGATAGAGGAGATCAAAGAGAATGCGACGAAGGAGCTGAAGGCCATCCCTTCGTCGGCCTACCACGGTTGCATGGAGGACTGGGTTAAACGTTGGCACATGTGTGTTGCTTCAGACGGGTCATATTTTGAAGAAGATAAAAAAATTTGCCTGAAATTTAACTCGGTTTTTTTTTATTTAGACATTTCCGGTACTTTCTGATTATAGGGTATAAACGCTCCGGCAATTATTTTTTTTAAATATGTAGCTCTTAAAACATATTGTTTTTGGACGGAGGAGGTCATTCGATCTTATTTTGTTATTGTGCCCCCTACTCATCACAGTACCTCATCCAGTCCCAGTTCTCTGATTTAACTTAAGATAGAGCTGGGTTGGACTGAGTGTATGTGCCTTTCTTCTGGCTGCAATTGTCCAGTATATCTCAACCTTCTCCACGCTATAGCGCTGAGTTCGAGCAGAAAGTGCTTTGGAGTCTTCTAAGATTGGTCACGAATCCGACAAAAATCGGTGGACCATATCCCGATCATGTCCAGATGAGTGCAATGGCCTGTGAGAATGTCCGTAAGCAATCTCAGTATATCCCTGGGGAGAGTTGTACGATTTGTAAACCTTGTTGGTGGTGTGTTGTACCATAGCAAGGAAGGGCTCGGGTCCTATTAAAAACGAGGTCGCCGCAGCCTTCCTTGCCAATGCGTCCGCTACTTCGTTCTCAGCTATACTTCTGTGTTTTAGGATCCAAATTAGCCGGATGACAAAGCTTTGAGTGGCTTTGGTTATCTTCAGACATATATTCATAGATAGAGACACATAATCGGGAATTGGATTTTTACATTCATCGTCACATATAGCACACAAACTAGGATATGCTATTAACTGGCTATACAATTTTAATAATCTTAGCTTAGAACACTCAATTGAATAAGTCGTCACAGAACTATCTAATTACTCGAATAATTGAATGCTCGTTCCCATAGCAGTCGGTTCTACATTCCCGGGACGGCCCGAGTTTATATCCGACCAAATACTGCCACGCCAGCAACATTCCCCGTACATGTGTGGAGAATGTTTATGCTGCTACAACAACAACAATACTTGAATGCGACATTAATTACAAGCGAAATTCCGATTCTTAATTACTCATAATTCAGAATAAAATAATTTATCACTAGAAGTTTCTAAATATTTTAACCATTTATTGTATCCTGGGCAGTTGACCCATTCCATTTTAGGACTTTACAAATTTACATTTCATTTCAAAAATGTACTTTACTTTTACAGTGTAATTGGCACTCGAAAAAATTAACAAGTTTTTGTATAATGAATTCTTAAAATTATTCAAGTGCTTCCTTTAAGTAAACAAAATCCTATTCAAGTGAAAAGCATATTAACAAACGATTGATAGCTTAACTTGTGCAAATAATTAAATAAGCACCTTGGTCTATTTTTAAGCCATCAACTTAAGAAAATTGGAGGCTTTTTCACCCATTATCAGTGCCATTATTGCTTCGTTTTTTAGTTTTATAACGTTTTTTTACTATTTATTTCCAGTTAAAAGCGGATTTTCCAACCTCTTCGCCCCGTCTGAAATGAGTGTGTTTGAAAAACCATATCGACTGTTCTTTTTTTATTTTTTTTGTTATTTTTAATGCATGGATAGATAAATAAGTGAATGAATAAAAATAAGATTTGAGAAAAAATCATTTCAATAATTAAAACAACTTACGATGGCGCTAGATGCCGGGTGCTGCACAAGCGTAAGCTGTCGGAGCCATTCGAATTTCGAAGTGGAGTTCGCCAGGGATGTATACTATCGCCCGTGTTATTAATCTTAGTAATAGGCGAGGTCCTCGAAGCAGCCTTAAGCCCTCTTTACAAGTGCGGTCTTAAATCGACGATGATTAGCACGCTACAACACATCGATTATGCTGACAACGTATAACACCTGGCATGTCGCCTAGCCAAACTTATGGAAATGGGCTCAGCGATTCATAGGGAAGCTAAGTCGGTCTGTAGACTTAAAATCATTTTTGACAAGACGAAGGAGATGAGTCTGTCAAACAAGATGAGTGGATGTGTGGAGCTTGCAGGTAACCCTATCGAAACAGTGGAGGAAGCAAAGTTGCCCCGGGCGGTGGCACTAATCTAGACAGACATACGCTCCCGAAAAAGCCAAAGAGACGTTCTGGATGTTGTACTCTGACTCGGGATGACGAAACAAAAGCCCGAGTTCCAGTTTAAAGGTTAGGCTCTTCCAGTCGAAGGTGATGTCGGTACTGCTGTACAGTAGCTCTACCTGGAAAATCACCACCGCTATAACCGGTTGCTTACAAAGTTTTGTTAACCGCTGTATGAGGACTCAAATCCGAATTATCTGGCCAAAAATAATGCCAAACAAAGAATTGCTCTAAACAGCAATCATGGAGCCGCTAGACATTTGAATTAGAAGACAGAATTGGAAGTGGATTGGTCACACTTTGCGCAAGGAAGACGGTAAAATAGCGAAGAGGGCAATGGAGTGGCACTCACTCACAGCGAGAGGAAGAGCGCCTGGCAGGCCAAGGGAAACTTGAAAAAACTGTGGGTCGCAAGACGGCTCTAAGTTGGAAGCAGGCGAAAGCGGTATGCAGTAATCGGACGAGAGTGCGCGTAGGTGTTGTTGATGCCCTATATCCCGCTAAGCATTCAAGGAAACAATGATGATGACTCACATCTTCCAAACCCAGTTTCCTTAATATACTTCATTCTTCTTCGCCCTATAACATCACATGCGAGAAGAACGTGTGCTGGAGTATACGGGGACTAGTCGCAAAAACTATAGAAGTCAGTGGGTCATACCCCAATCCGGTGCAGATGGCCGCGCAATCTGCAATGATCTATGATAATGTCCTTGAGCGTTCTTAATTTGTCCTTAGGAAGGGTTATGAGTTGCCTGAATTATGACTATACCCTCTCAGTAAGGACTACGCCTGGCGCAACTCGATAATTTGGTGCCAGCTCGCGCCTCTTAGCCTTAGCTCTTCAGTTCTAAGCTTCCCCTTGATGGTGTGTGGCATAAAAAGGAAGGACTCGGGGTACTATTACTAACGAGGCCGGAACCTCTCTAGCCAATGTATTATATCAGCTGCTTCTGGAGCCGGATGCGATTGCGTGCAAATTCAATTTCTCGATGCACTCAATGGTTAATTATCCCCAAAAGATGACAACGCCTAGAGCTTTAAGTCGTCAACGTTTTTACCTTCGGAATACCGTTGCACTCATTTATTTATGAACGCCTTCGACTTCTTCAAATATTTTGCTGCAGACCCTCGTGGCATTTTTGAACCTGTGGGGTGTGTACATGGGAACATCGATTCATATGGTTTTCATACGCGGAACTCATTTTGTAAAAGGTAGGTAGTGCTGGCTGATCTGTAAAATGATCTCCCATATATCTCCATGGCCCGTTATGTTACCAGTTTTATGTTCTATGTATTTGGAGCCATTCAACTTTATGTCAGCAATATACTCCTACTTCAAGGATGAAAAATATATTGATCCTCAGCACATTTGTCGAGTCCTACAAAGAGCAGCGCAGGGGCAAAGTAGGTATACCAACGTACCCCTAGCATTCGCTTCATTGCATCTGTTACACGTATCGTTCTAGACTAAATCCATTTAGGCTGCGTGATGTGGGGTGAGACAGTGTCCCGTCAGCACTTTAACTAATATTTTGCAGTCTTTTCTTGAGAGAGATAAAATAAAGTTTATAGTTTTCGTATTCAAAATCCTTAGCATCATTTTGGCAGTTTTGTACGACGTTGAGTGTTCGCATGGCAACCGCGTTTCCAGAGCTAGTTCCTCATTCATTTCCGTCTTCAGAAAGGAGAGTGATGGGTTATTGTCTGATTCTGAGCTAGCCCATTATCAATGTTCGTCCGAGTATTAAGAGGAGTTTTTTCCAGACTCAATTCAGCTGCTTTTGTTGAGGAATAGATTTTAGCTTGAAATATACCACAGTAATTAGGGAGTCTAACAGACTTTTCCAGATTAAATTGTGGACAAAAGACAACCGCTCCTACTCCTTTCCCCATTTTTCAACCATCTGTAAAGAAATGACCCGTCCTCAAAATATGACCCGTCTGAAGCAACACACATGTGCCAACGTTTAACCCAGTCCTCCATGCACTCCTTGTAGCCCACCCACGAAGGGATGGCCTTCAGCTCCTTCGTCGCATTCTCTTTGATCTTTGATCTCTTAGTTATCCTACTCTCTTTCCATCATCGATCTTCGTTGGCTACGATCTTTGAGTTCCGCGCCCGCTCATCACAGGGTTTTATTATAGTCTTCCCATTTTTGTACAGCAATGTATTTTGCTTGTCCATTACCGAGAATTCCACTTCCGCCTACGAGGTATTGTGAAAACAAAAATAAGCAAAAAAGTGTTCGCATCCGGTCATTAGAGTGTCCGGTTATCAGCATGGGATTTAATTTAAAAATGCAACGTAAAACTTGAATGCTTGTCTGTATGCGCCAACTATTTTCTCAATACTACTTATAATAAAATAAATAAAACAATGAAATAAAACAACCCAAGCATATCCCCAACCTAACCGTCTTCATGGTCTTACCGTCAAGAATATGTGTATGTACTACTGTGGGCAAAAAGTAAGGTGAATTTATTTGTCAAACTTCGCAGGATTAAAATTTCGCTCTAGTTATTTTTTTCATGAGTTGGCAGCACTCTTAATAACATCTGGGTCAACTTTCATGTGAATGTCATTATCAGTAGTATATTTACGCTTGTGTTTACCAAACGACTAAGAGTGCATTTTTCGATTTTTACAATGTCTGATTTGATTGAGCAGAGAAGTGCCATCAAATTTTGTTTGCGGAATGAAATTTAGGCTGCGGAAACGTTTAGCATGTTGCAGAAGGCATTTGGTGATTCGACCATGTCGCATGTTTATAATTGGTGCAAAGACTTCAAAGAGGGTCGAGAACGTGTTGATGACTTGGAGCGCTCCGGACGACCATCGACGTCAACAGATGACCAACACGTCAATAAAGTGAAGGAGTTAGTGCTCAAAAATCGTCGGTTGACTGTTAAAGACCTTACTGATATGATCGGAATATCAGAAGGATCTGTGAAAACCATTTTGAAAGACCATTGGGGCCTACGAAAAGTCAAATCTCGTTTGGTACCGAAAACTCTCGATTTCTTGGAAAAAAGTCGTCGCGTTGATGTGTGTGAAACAATGCTTTCAGACTATCAGGACAAGCTCAAATGCATCATTACGGGAGATGAGACTTGGATTTATGCTTACGACCCTGAAACAACCGACCAATCTAGCGAATATCGTGCTAAAGGCGAGGCCAGACCGAAAAGAGCACGCCAAAGTCGTTCAAAAATAAAGGTCATGATGACAGTTTTTTTCGATTTTCGTGGTGTGGTGCACTATGAATTCCTACCACCTGGCCAGACTGTTAATAAGGAATATTATTACAGCGTTATGCGTCGTTTAGGTGAAGCAATTCGTCTAAAAAGGCCAGAATTATGGGCCAACAACCCTTGGTTTTTGCATCACGATAATGCACCGTCTCACACTGCACTCGTTCTTCGTGACCATTTCGCCAAAAATTCCACGCATATCGTTCCGCAACCACCATATTCGCCTGATTTGGCTCCGTGTGACTTCTGGCTATTCCCAAAACTCAAGAGACCACTCCGGGGAACGCGTTTCGAGTCGATTGAGGAGATAAAAACTGAATCGAAGAAGGTGCTGATGGCTATACCGGAAATGGACTATTTGGCATGTTTCGAGGATTGGAAAAATCGTTGGCATAAGTGTATTTCATCGAGAGGGGATTATTTTGAAGGGGATGAAATTGATTTACAAGAATAAATAAAGATTTTTCATTTTACAACCAAATTCCCCTTACTTTTTGCCCACAGAGTTATATATTAATATCCCTATATATTTACCTCATGTGCCCTTGTGATATGCCTCTTGACGTTATCTTACAATATGAGGTACCTAAACTTGTATTCCGTATTCGCGACAGCTACAGGCTTCAGCAGAAATACCCTATGAGGTTTGTCGTTGTCTACCGACTGGTGACCGCTATCCGAAAATGAACTTTTTTATTATTATAATATATTTTTCATGTTTACAGTGGGCCCTAAACCCAGGCCAATATAATAGTAGTTATACACACACCCACTCGGCTGCGGCCGAGAACCTTTTTCGCGTGTTCAAGTTAAATCCTTTCGCAAACAAAAATGTTTCATACAAAAATGACACTTTCTAAGTCCTTGCATGATGACGGATGGCTTAGAAGTATAGACAAAGACAATTTCCGATGAAGCGACTCTTGAAGGGAAAGGTTCCGCGGAGAATTTATGAACCTTTTGGCATTACAAATGACGAATACCGCAGAGGATCTGATGGTTAGTAGAATTGGCTTTAAAACGGCATTGGCGTAGTGCAGTTAATTAAGATTCAGATACAAATACAAACTCTCTAGCCCTAAATACATTCGTTGCTGTCAATGTTGGTATTGGCCACCTCTGCTTTGGATAGATCAAATGGAACTTGGTTTCACTTGCTGATTTGAATTACAACTCGTATAAAATCGCTTAGGCCAATAAAGATGTCCGAAATTCGCTCTCTCCCTTCTTTTAATTATGCAGCTAACTTTAATTTAAATCGCTATTTGGTAATTAGATGCGCTCGATAATCGGTTATCAGCTTAACAATATGCTATATAAGTATGTATGTATGTATATATTTGTATGTTTGTTGCTGCGAGTGCATTGAGCACTCTGAGCAGCGTGTACCGAATCGGCTGACTTCAGCTTTGTGACGCTCATGAGTTTATGTTTCAGTACTTCAATAAGAAAAACTCTTCTCTTATTATAGACTGAATGCGTCAACATTAGTCGCAATATAAACGTTGAAGTGATCGGACTCATTTACACTCTAACATAACGGTTAATTTCATCACAGTGACGGCACACGCGAGAATATAAATAAATAAATGCAAAGGTTTTTGATCGGCGTGAAATTAAGAACCTTTCGTTTTCATTTGTTCGAATAATATAATATTAAAATAGAAAATAAAAATAAAAAGGCAGAAACTCGGTTTAAAAATATTTGAATATTTGCGAACTACAGCTTTGCCCTATTGCCATACTTCCAACAAGATACGCGGGAATTTTGGTAGGTTTGTTTTGACTTCTAGTTTGTTGTTGTCGCTTTAAAAAAATTGGTTGTTGTCTTTTTATTGCGGTTGTGTAGCTCCGACTTAATATAGGAAAAGAAATTCCGATAAGTTTGACAAGTGTATTTTTAGTTTTGTCGGTTTTCGTGTGAAATCTTTATTGCTTTTACGTGCTGCGCTGTTTTTTAATTTAGCCGCAGGCCAATGACTGTTCGAAAGAAAGATTTCGATTATTGAAACAATTAATTAATAACCTATGAGATTAAGCACGTTGCAGCGCGCATATAAAAACGTCCCATAGAAAGTGATAATATATGCATGTATGTATGTGTGTATGCATATAACACCACATACATATATTTACATATATTCATCTATATGAACAGTTGACAGCTCATTCACATTGCGCCGGTGATAAGAGAACAAGCAAGTGTTTTAAAGAAAGGATCGATATGTAAGAACGAATTATGCATAATAAGTGCAAATATAATGGAAAATGTCAGTGTTGAGATAATTAATTGAAGTTGGTTGATATTTGAGAACCCAATAGGGTTCAGTAGGTCAACGAATATCAACTGGCAACGTTTTCAGTGGAACTCCACAGTGAAAGTGAATATGAAAATATTCAGCAAAAGGTGGCAACTATTTTAAATGGCATACTAAAAAATTATTTTTGAACCGGAAATAATTAGCGAAGTCGTAAAAAAGTGTATATAAATTGTGTGTTTCAAACTAAGCAACAAGTCGTCAATACGGGGTGTCCGGCAGCAGAATTGGGAATTACAAGAAATAAAAATGCTAACGATAAACGTTTATTTCAATAACTATTACAAAGCAGACAAGTGCAGATTTTATTTTTTATAAATTATCTTCGAGTCTGGGCTCCGTATTCTCTGGCACTCGGTGGAGAAGTAAAGTCGGGTGCCATAAACCCCGCGCACAATGTTGTTGTTGATGTTGTAACTTACTAAACCCTGTCAGTGCGGTGTGGTCACCGGTCGAGTGGGGTTAGGTGAGTAGGTTTACTAGGACATGTGAATAGGTAGATGGTTATGTTGGGGTCGATTCTGGCTAAGTAGGGGTTTAACCTACTACAATATTCAAAATTGGGCCAAAGTTACGCAAGTCTCGCGAGGCAGCTGAAAGTCTTCGTTTGCAATAGGTGGTGATTAGTTTCCGGTAACGGCATTCGAGAGTCGGGAGTTTGGGAAGGTGGTAAGGGTCTCCCGATGAATGTCGCTTGATGATTGTAAACTAAATTGGCCACAGTAAACTATCCCTATTCAGGTAACCGTACCTCATAATAATAATAATATTTTTTTTAGTGCTGCAATGGTCGTCAGGTTTGTTTCATACACTTTACTTTTGCGGTACCCCCACAGAAAAAAGTCCATAGGGGTAAGATCAGGCTACTTTGGCTAGTTGCTATTGATGAAGTTCTGATAATGTTAAATGACGGTGGGGTTAAGGTCCTAATGGTATCGGCACTGTTTCTCTCACTCATGGCTGAGATTTTGATAAGGTCACTGGCTGTACTCAGCCGGGCTGCCACTTGCGGCCTCCGAGTCAACTCTGACAAAACAGAGCTGGTGCTATTTACCGGAAAATATAAACCTCCACACTTTCGACTTCCCAAATTAAACAATCACGTTCTCCCGCTGGCATCGCAAGTTAGGTATCTTGAAGAACGCGAGAGCGAGGGAGATATTAACATTTTTTACGATAGTCAAGCCGCGATCAAGGCTCTGACGACGCCATGGTGCAGAACGAACCTGGTAAACTCCTGTAAGGAGGACATCAAAACTCTTGGGTGTGCAAGTAACATTTCTCCGATCTGAGTTTCAGGACATAGGAACACAGAGGGATATGAAATTGCTGATGAGTTCGCCAGGAAGGGTACTTAATTAGCCTCAGAGACCTCCTACCTGGCCATCGGCATCCCCCTGACAGTTGTTAAAGGGAAACTTCACAAATTATTTCTCAGGAAAGCGCAAAAAAGATGGAGCTCCATTTCTTCATGTGCTATTTCGAAAACCCTTTGGCCCCAGTACAATATACGGAGGACTCAGAAAGTCCTTTGGACTCCTCGCCATTCAATTTCCAAACTGTCATTGGACGATTGGCACACAGGCGGAAAACCTAGAGTTACCATTTAATCCCCCCTGCAGAAGCTATGGGGACCTTTCAGAGAAGGAGACTGTTGAGCATTTTCTCTGTAAATGTCCAGGTTTGGCAGCTAGACGTTTAAGGTCACTGAGTGCTCCTTTCTTCGACAGCCTGGGGCAGAGTGCCAACCTAAATTCCATCATTCCTCTCCATTATATGAACAGCTCTGGCTGGGTGTAGATCTTCCTGTTGAAGGTCTCATAATGGCATCTAAACGGCGCTTTAGAGTTACTTGGGGAGTGCCAGACTATTACTTCAACTATTTCACCTACCTACCTGAGATCAGGCGACCTGAGTTGCCAGGATATGTCACCGAAACGGCTGATAACTTTGTTTGGGAAGAAATCACGCAGTATCGCCACGGTCTATCAAGCCGTGTGCGGCGAGGTGCCTTCTTGCTGAAACCAAGTTTGTGTGTGTGCTGAAGAGAGGTAACCAGAAAATAATCGTTCAGAGACACCGTCTACAGAAATTGCTTGCCCTCGACGATTTTCAAAAAAACAAAAATCCACTGTTTGACAATGCACACCAAACCGTCACTTTTTGACTGTGAAGTGACTGCTGATATTTTAATAGTGGGTTCTGTCCTTTATGTGACAATAAACTCATTTACACTCCCATTTAAATTAAAATGTGTTTCGTCGCTCCAAAAGATGGTTTTCCCATACGAAATCGCTCTAACACTCTAACACTCTAAAAATGGACGCAAATTGTCATCTTTAGGCTTTGAAGGGGTAAAGTCTAAGATTCTTCCTCAATATCTCACACAATAGTTTTTGGAAGTCCGAGGGCAGCCGCTCTCTTGCGCACGGACTGACGTGGATTATCGTGCAAACTAGTAGCGACGAGTTCAATATTTTCATTTGTTCTCGGTGTCTGGCTGGACCCCGGCCGTGCGCTCTTTAACACGAAACTTGTTGCTCGAAGCCTACGTACAAAATCATTGGTCTTGAAAGACACTTCGATTGCAAACGCACGTTTTTCACCCGTCC
The DNA here is from genome assembly GCF_028408465.1 of Anastrepha ludens. Taxonomy (NCBI): domain Eukaryota; kingdom Metazoa; phylum Arthropoda; class Insecta; order Diptera; family Tephritidae; genus Anastrepha; species Anastrepha ludens. The sequence goes on along the minus strand of NC_071498.1, from coordinate 134,399,428 downwards.
AACCGACATCGCTACTAAATAACGCGCACGAATAACAAAGTTAAAGCGATCCCCTCTCCGCTTACACAATCAGCGGTTATGGAAAAATTTTAAATTTAAAACCTAATTCTGCCACCGGACACCCTTTGGCAAAACTTATATATGTACATACTCGTACATATGTATGTGTGTACTTATTTCTAATTTATTTTCTTTTAAATACCGCCTAAAATGCACGAGTTTCGATGCTAATACGAGTAAGCGGGAAGTGTTTATGTGATATCACGCTTCTGAACACCGCCTGTGCATACATGAAAATTCCCGGTTATAAGCATTACCGGCACTTCTAATTGCATGACACGAACGACTACTTCTATATATTAAATTATAATAAATAAATTTCCATTTCGTTAGTTAATAGTTTAATTAGCGACAGCGACTTTCTGGATCTACATAAGAATGTATGTATATATGTAACTAAAAGCCACACGTTGCTGAAATTAGTGAGTGCGATTTTTAGAAGAAAATCAGTTATAATTAATTCATTATCGTGCTACAAATGCAAGCTGAAGTAGATTTACCACCTGGTAAACGATGTCTGCTTCATCTTATCTGTACAATTATACCATACCACGTCTCGCGACTAGTCTTAACTCACCTAACATTCCTCTCCCTTTGGACCCAACCTGTCGAAACAGCACCCAGCTTTCTGGGTCGACCGTTAGATGAGTTAGACGAAGAGGACAGGTGAATACATCGCGCATTCAGGGTTTAGTAAGTTGCTATAACAACAACAACTAATAATATTGTAAAGGAAGTTTATTGTATTTTTGCATGCATAACCTTGAGGTATTTCACAATTAAATTCAAATAGCCCGGCAATTGCAAATTACCATGACGACACAACAACAAAATATAAGGGGGTTTTTTAATACGAGGTGTTATTTTGATATTCAAAGAAAAATGCTATTTTTTTATATAAATGATCGGATGGATGTTAATTTCATTATAAAGAGGAAGGTATGCCGTTAATAGTGGAAAATAATATCAGGCAAATGACCACCACGACCACGCTTACAGAACAATATCCTTTTCATGAAATTTTCCATAACCGAATTGCAAATTGGCTGCCCTATGTCCTCGATAGCCTCACGAATTCCATCTTTGAGGTTTTGAATCACCCTGGGCTGTTGACGGGGATTCTCTTTCACGTGGCCCCAAAGAAAAATGTCACAAGGTGTACGGTGGCCACCGGGTTTTTTTGTTTTGTGAATAGCCCTATTATAATATCATTGGCATTAATCGTCGAAGAAAGTAGCTTTTGAATCCTATGGCACAATCAATAGAAGCTAAAATTATATGATATTAAAAAATCATTAAAATAAGAGGCCAATCAAGCCATATTTATGAAAAGTGTGTGGGAATTTTCCTACAAGAAAGTTTATTAAATAATTATAATTTTTGTTTTTTAATTATAAAATATTTCAGCATTTGGAATATATTTAATTTGATTTGTTATCCGCCAAAATTGACGAGCATGATGATATCACGTCGATTCGACCCTATCTGCTTAATCCAGACGAATCTATTCAAAGTCGAGCAACAACAACAATTTTTTAAATTACAACTGTCAAAGTTTGTCGCACATTCACAACACAATAATAACTTATCCTTATTCCGTTTTACTGACATTTCAAACTTAAAGGCGAGTTGAAGAACAAGCAGTCAACTACTCCCATCACACCACCTTCCATAGATACGCCTTGGCATTTAATAAACAATAAATGAAAAACAAAATGTTTATACGGAAATTTTAATATTGATAAACCACTATAAGTTTGTGTTTAAGTCCATTGTACTGCACTGGGGTTCCCTTTTAAATTTCCCTTTAGATCTACCCGACCTCCGAGGAAATCTGGATAGCTCTTGTTGTTCCAAAGATCCCAGGTGGTCGCTTCTTTACATACGAGTATCTGTGCCATAGACCTCAAGCCTGATTCGAGCGAAGACCGGGCAGACGCACAGAAAATGGCTCGCCGTGTCTCCTCTCATGCTGGGCAGAGTGCACTGTCTGAGATGCCTACCTTTTCCATGTGCTTCGCCATCATCAGTCCAACCAGCTGCCTGCAGTACCTTCTGCTTAATGACCGGAGGATCTGCGACAGTCGGTCGGACATGATAGGTAACATCAGTTTTGTCCATCTGCCGCCTCTCCCAGCCTGCCAAGCTTGAAGTTATCCATTTGCAAACCGTGGCTTTGATGGCTGCAGAAGACAATGGCAGAACAGGATCCAGGCCAAAGATGTTGGCCTCAGAGCCCATCCTAATTAAAGTGTCAGAAATCTCGTTACGCGCAAGATAGCCACGTGCCCCGAGATCAATGTTAGCATCAGAATATTATGTCTACTGACATAGTTCAGCCTGGATTTACAGGGCTCAACTATCTTGTTGAAATATAAAATTGTGTCCGGCCCCCAAATTTTCAGCTCTCTCGAGGAGATTTTGTTTCAAAATACCAATTTATTGCCTTGAGCTCGCAATTCCATCTACATAGGTATATGTAATGTGTAGTTTCCCTACATGCGAGGCACTAAAATATACCCAAGTCATCACCGATGAAATTCCATGCATGAATATGGGTATGATATTGCGTCGATTTAAGCTAGTGTTAGCTCCTCCTCTCCAAATTTGAACCGACCGTCTGACAATTTCAAGTTAAATTTATATTCAACGCTAAAAGAAGGCCTTTTTTTAGAAACAATTTTCTTTATTTAAGAACTTGCCAAGTGGATCCGAAGCTTGTTAATGCTATTTATGTATAGTTTTCTTCTAGCTGCTCTGCATCTAAATCCCATTTTTCGAATGTAATTTCGCACTATTTGAGCAGTAACACTAATCTAAAATCGTTATTGTAAAATGTTGGCAAGTTTTACGGCACTTATGGTAACATCTTTTCTAATTTCGCGTCGAATAAAAGATTGCATTCGCCAATTCAGAAGCAACCTATTCTGATTTCCTACTTTTTTATAGATTCGCCCGGACGAATAGAAACGCTACGTTTTACCGATTTAGCAATTTTTCTCAAAGAATCGCCATCTTTGTGATAGAATTTCTCATTTCATTGGTCAATGTACTCGTTTTACGTTCCATGTTTAAAATTACAAAAAATCGTTCTAATATTACTTGCTAAATGAAAGCGAAAGGGTGTGTACGAATAAGAATTTTGTATACTGTACATATAATACATATGCAAATATAAGAAGTATTAAACATCTGTGAACAATAGATATTCAAAATCCTAATTTTTTTTTACTAGTTTTTTACATTCATTGCGAAATTCTTTGAATTGTCTACGCTAGTCACTTTCTGACTCTATAATTATTTTTGCAAAGCGAATTGAATACAATCTAGATAACAATAGGTGAACAGCTAATTTCGTAATTACTGATTGTAGGGAACTAATAATTGATAAATCCATATAACCATATAATCAATTATTTTGTGAATTGCCCTTTTGTCAAATCGGTTTAAGTGAGGTGGAACGATTAATTGTTGTAGCCACACGCCTGGCCAATAACGTTTTTGCCGACTCAGCATACTAAATATACTGGAAAGTATAAAAGTGTCTGGTTTAAAAACGCCTGCACCATACAACTAAAAAAATTATTATTGCTTGATGTTCACCCCAGCTACAGGGTCCGGCACTCGGAGTGTAACTAACTTCAGACCGCTCGCGCAGCTGATGTCTGTGCTTCATCTGTCTGTTAGTTGGCTAAATGACAGTACAGAGTGTTGTTTACAAGCGCGCTGAAACATTTTGCCGAGAGTAAGCGTGAGAAAAGAAAATCAGCAATAACAGTAAGTGACAGTCAGTGACAAATGTCTGACCGTAACATCCGCCGCATACTGAAAAATGATCTGAAAGTCAAGCCTTACAACATCCAAAAAGCGCATGATCTCACACCAAAGCAGCAAAGCGACACCAAGTCGGACTTGAGAGAGCGAAGGAGTTGCTTTGCTTGGCTGAAAGCGGCCAATTTCCGAGCATTGTGTTTTCTAACGAGAAAATTTTTCAAATTGAGCAATTTGTAAACTCCCAAAACGATACTGTTTATTTGACCGACCGTTTATACGAGAATTTGAGTCATCGATTGGTCACCAGGAGGCAGCACCCGTCACAGGTAAGGATTTGGGCCGCTGTAACCGCATGTGGGCATTCTCTAATCATTTCAAGGTCAAGATAAATGCGAAATATTATCGGGAAAGTATTCTGGAAGTTGCTTTGAAGCCGTGAGCGGACAAAGATTTCGGTGGCAGACCATGGACGTTTCAACAGGACTCGACACTGTCTCACAAAGCTCGAGTGAAACAAGAATGGCTAAAAAACAGCGTTCTGAACTTCATAACGTCCACGCAATGCATCTCAAATTCACCCGACGCGAATCCGATGGGTTATTCTCAAGGCTATAGTCAGGGCAAAAGGTGGTCATATCAAGCAAAAGTAAATTGATTCTAAGTTTGTCAAGAACACGTTGGCGTAGCTTTCGAAGTTGAATGCACTTGACTGGCTCGAAATACACAGATTCACGTACATAAGTTTGTAGTATTGGTATTCATTGCTCTATGAAAACGTACTTGAAAAGTATATTAGTACAACTTCCTATTGCCTCGTTTGTGTACTCACTCATTTAAAAAACAAAAACTATTAAGAGTCAAGACGGTACTTATCTCAAGTATTATAACGTCAAGAGCAGTCTTTTCCAAGAACTTTTCGGCAAGACGTTCTCACAGGCCTCTAATGGAAAATTATTTTTACTAGTCGACGAAAGAGTATTTATACATAAAATTCAAATATTTTGTGTTGTTTTAATGTTGGTTTGTGTAAGAGTTAATAAGTTATGTCAGTAATTCTAGTTCATAAATATTTCTTAGGAGACAAAGTCTCGTCATTAATATAGTTGATATAAAAGAGATCCCACAAATGGAGGGACCTACAGTTTCAAGCCGACTCCGAACGGGAGATATTTTTATGAGGAACTTTTTCATGGCAGAAATACACTCGGAGGTTTGCCATTGCCTGCCGAGGGGCGACCGCTATTACAAAATTTTTTTCTTAATTTTGGTGTTTCACCGAGATTCGAACCCATGTTCTCTCTGGTAACACCGAATGGTCACGCACCAACCCATTCGGCGGCCGCCATTTATGAAACAACATCAAGACGCACGCCACAAACAGGAGGAGGAGCTCGGCCAAACACCCATAAAGGGTGTACGCGCCAATTATATATATTTATCATTACATATTATAAAACAAAGCCGCTTTTTCTGTCCCTATGTCCACGTAATCGCTTAAATCTTTAAAACTACGCAACGGATTTTGATGCGGTTTTTTTTTAAAGATAGATTGATTGAAGAGGAAGGTTTATATCTATATAATGTGAAGAAATATATAAAGGGGGCGTGGCAATCGGTCAAAATGTGGCAAAAAAACATAATTTTTTTGTTTTCACGGCCATAAATCATAAACCAATAAACCAATTAAAATGAAACTTTCTTAGAGTTTAACTTTGAAATATTTACTTTCGTTCTGCATCAAAAAAAAAATTGATATATTTGTTATTTAACCAAAATTGTTTAAACAAAAGCAGCTCTTTTTCCAAAAAAAGCTGTTTGTGTGTTTGTTCGCTGTCAACCGAATGAAGCAACAGGCGTTAAGCGATAATCTCACCACACCTCATCAATGTTGAATTACATCGTATGGTGACGTATGTATGTATGTATTTACGAATCGCTCGCATTATTTCATTTCGGACGTATGTACATATGTATCTATGTATGTACTGAATTCCATGTAATTATATGCACATACAATTTTACAGCGAAATAAAACGCTATTTTCACGTTCTATATTAGTAATTCCCACATAATTAACACGTTCCCTGTCTGCTGAGCCACATATGGTTCAGGAAACGTGCGCCTGATAAGCACTGATACGTTCCTGAGCCATATGTGCGTCAGGGGGTATATAAACCACATGTGTTTCATGAACGTGCAGAAGCAAAAATGTCCCTCTACGCTCATGGACCATATGTGTTTCAGGTAGAAATACCCTACATCCGTTTTTTTTAATTATTAGTATTATATAAAGCTATGACTACAAAAAAACTAATTATTCAAAAAACGCTGTTGGACGTGTCGGTCAATTTAGCATTTTTGTATTGGGACAGGGAACGTGTTAAAATAGTTTTTGAATAGTTTTTATTGATTCGGAGCGCGTTTAGTTTGCTATCGATTCCATACAATAACATTTTTTGTCATTTACTTTTTACGACAACTAATAGCTTATTTTCGAAGTGATTTCAGCAAATAGGTATGTACATCATTAATCCTTAACCAATTAAATACCTTAAATACATTGTTGTTTTAATATAGATCTATGTATATGACTCTTTACAGCATATAATTGAAAAAAATATTTTTCAAGATATTACATCAGTAATTATCTTTTGTTTCTAAATGGTAAGTATTTACATATTTTTAACTGCGGCACATACTAATAATATGACAATTTGTGGATAGGTAATCATACATATAGAACTGAGTAAATTTTCACAAAAATTATAAAGTCATGGCTGGAAGACGTCGTCGTTCGAACATAGGTCGTAGTACAGTGGATGCCAGAAGACTACGTTCAGCAAGAGATGAAAAATCGTCAACGGAACGTGAGGCTCGCCGCAGTCAGATGCGGGATAGATATAGAGCTGAGAGAGAGAGGGAATCTTCAGTAGAGCGTCAGGTTCGTTGCAGCCGGGATCGAGATAGGCATACGGTTCAGAGGGACAGAGAATCGTCAGCAGAGCGTGAGGCTCGACTCAGTCAGCTTCGGGATAGATATAGAGTTCAGAGAGAGGGAGAATCTTCAAGAGAGCGTGAGCTTCGCCGCACCCGAGATAAGGACAGACATCGAATAAAGAGAGCCAGAGAATCATCAGCACGAGTTACTAATTCATGGGTGAGTAAAGAAAATTCGGCCATGAATTATGATCCTTCGATTTCTTACAAGGACGACCGAATAGTACCAATAGGTACTATGTCAGTAGTGTGTGAACATTGCTTCGCATTGAAATTCAAGGACGAATCGAAAGGTATGTGTTGTTTACAAGGAAAAGTCAAATTAGAAGAAATTCTCCCTCCACCTGAACCACTTCACTCTCTTCTTACGGGTGATCATCAGAAATCTAATCATTTCATGCGCTATATACGCCATTGCAATAACGCATTTCAAATGACCTCTTTTAAGAGTAAGCAAGTCGTTGAGCGTGGCTTCATGCCTACATTTAAAATTCAAGGGCAAGTATACCACTTAGCTGGGAGCTTGCTACCACTTCGACCCGATGATCACAAATTCCTGCAAATATATTTTATTGCAGATCCAGATACACAAGCATCTACGAGGTGTTCAAGTGTTGCACGGCCAATTGATAGAGATTTGATTAGATCTCTCCAAGATATGTTACATTCTCATAATTGCTACATACAGTCTTTCAAAACTGCGATTGAGAGTGTTCTAGCAGATACTCCTGACTTTAATGTCGTAATCCATGCAAATAAAGTTCCTGTTGGAGAACACAGAGGGCGATACAATGCGCCTTCCACGAGTGAAGTAGCAGTGGTGATAGCCGGACAGCAATTTGACAAAAGAGATATTGTATTGCATAGTCGTGATGATAATTTGCAAAAAATTTCAGAGTTACACAGATCTTATGACAGCTTACAATATCCTTTGATGCTATGTCGTGGAGAAAATGGTTATGCTATTAATATTTCTCAAGTTGACCCAATCGGTGGTACACCTCTGCGTAAAACAGTGTCATGTATGAACTACTATTGCTACCGTATAATGACAAGACGTAATGATTTCAACACTTTGCTTAGATATGGAATGTTAACAAACCAATACTTGGTAGATCAATATGCTAAAATTGAATCTGAGAGATTGGCCTACATCCGTAATAATCAAACTAAATTGAGAGCCGAAAATTACGTTCATCTTCAGGATGCTTTACAGGCGAATGAACACCACAACGGCATTGGGCAGTTGGTTATACTACCTTCATCTCGATATTTACACGAAAAATCGCAAGACGCCATGGCTTACGTCAGAAAGTACGGCAAACCTGATTTATTTATAACTGCAACATGTAACCCAAATTGGTCGGAAATCAGAGAAAATATTAACACCAATTCACCACAAGACAGATACGATATAGTTAACAGAGTCTTCCATTTAAAAGTACAGAAAATTCTGCACCTCATTAACAAGTCTCATATATTCGGTCCGCCGCACTGTCATATGTACACAATAGAATGGCAGAAGCGTGGCTTGCCACATGTACACCTGCTGGTGTGGTTAGTGAACAAAATTAAACCAAACCAAATTGACAGGGTTATTTCAGCTGAATTACCGGATAAAGATGAAGATCCTATCCTATACGAAATCGTAAAGAAACGTATGGTACACGGCCCTTGCGGGACTTTAAACCCGAATTCTCCATGTATGCGAGATTCTAAATGCACCAAAAAATTTCCGAAGTTGTTCCAAACTCAAACAATTACTAGCGATGATGGATACCCCAAATATCGTCGACGATCGCCAGAAGGGGGTGGGCAAATTGCTACCGTCCGAAACATTGATATTGACAACCGATGGATCGTTCCCTATAATCCGCTCCTTTTGAAAATTTTTGATGCCCACATCAACGTGGAGTTGTGCAATTCAATAAAGTCAATCCAATATGTTACTAAGTACATTAATAAAGGCAGTGATCAAGCCACTTTCAGCATACAATCACCAAATGAAGTGGAAATATATCAGTCTGGACGTTACATCTGCAGCTCTGAAGCTGTATGGAGGATTTTATCATTCGAAGTGCACGACCGGTCTCCCACAATTGTCCACCTTGCAGTTCATTTAGAAAATGGACAAAGGGTATATTTTACTGAGAACAATATACAAGAAGTTATTAATAACCCGCCGGATACAACATTGACAGCATTCTTCGAGTTATGTGCTCAAGATGATTTCGCGAAAACACTGACATATGACAGAGTTCCAAGTTACTATACATGGAACCAGAGTTCTAAAGCTTTTCAACGGCGAAAAAAAGGTACTGCGGTTGATGGTTTCCCCGGAGTAAAAAAAACGGATGCTCTTGGCAGAGTCTATGTGATTCATCCCAACAACAGCGAATGCTTTTATCTGAGAATGTTACTTCATATTGTAAAAGGCCCGACATCCTTTGCTCACCTAAGAACTTTACAAGGTGTTGTTTACAATACTTATCAAGCAGCATGCAAAGCTATGGGGCTCTTGGAAGACGATTCTCACTGGGAAAATACATTATCAGAAGCAGCTGTTTGTAGTTCAGCTACATCATTAAGATATGTATTTGCCGTCATAGTAGTGTTTTGTCAATTAACTGATTCTGTTAGTCTATGGAATAAATTTCAAGAAAATATGGCCAGTGATATTCTGATTCGGCGACGGCAAGAGTCAAACTCTGTTGATGTACAATATGACCAAAACATATTTGACGAAGCATTATTTGAATTAAACAAAATAGTGCAATTACTTTCGGGTAAAACGATCAAGGATTTTGGGCTGCCGATGCCAGCTAATACTACTAACACTGATTTAACTAATAGTGCCGAGTACACAAGAGAAACATCATACGATCAAACGAGACTTTTACAAAATATAGCTCAAGATGAGCCACGATTAAACATCGATCAGAAAAAAGTATTCACTGCATTACTATCAACAATTGATAACAATGAAGGGAAATTGTTTTTCCTTGATGCCCCAGGAGGCACAGGAAAAACATTTTTAATCAATCTGCTTTTAAAAAAAGTGAGATCTACCGGAAAAATTGCGTTAGCTGTTGCGTCATCCGGCATTGCCGCTACTCTTTTGGAAGGAGGGCGAACCGCGCACTCTACATTCAAGCTCCCGCTGAAAATCGCAACCGATGATGATAACAGCGTCTGTAGTGTTTCTAGACAGAGCAATACAGGAAAATTGATGCGTGACTGCTCATTAATAGTCTGGGACGAAGCTACCATGTCAAACAAGACGTCTGTGGAAGCACTGGATAGGACAATGCGCGATTTGCGCAACAAAAATGCACCTATGGGTGGATGTACAATTCTGTTCTCAGGAGATTTCCGTCAAATCCTTCCAGTTGTGACTCGAGGAACACGTGCTGACGAAATAAATGCTTCGCTAAAAAGATCCCACCTTTGGTCGCATGTCAATAAATTAGATCTTAAAACTAATATGAGGGTTTCGTCATCTTCACGTGAGAACAGGCTATTTCCAGAGATGCTACTAAAAGTTGGCAATGGAGAATTAATACAAAGTGAGGGAAGGATTAACCTAGAAAACCTTTGTGTTTTGATAGACAACATCCAAGAGTTAGTCAACAATGTCTATCCTGACATTGATAACATAAGTTATAAGACAATATCTTGGTTTAAAGAAAGAGCTATTCTGTCACCAACTAACGAACAAGTAGATAAAGTAAATAACTTGATTATTTCAAAGATTGATGGGCCGACGAAAATATACTACTCGGTCGATACTGTTCTCGATTTGGAAGAAGCTGTTCAATTTCCTACAGAATTTCTAAATTCTTTGAACCCGTCTGGACTCCCTCCTCACAAAATGGAGCTGAAAATAGGTTGTCCTGTTATTTTATTAAGAAACCTAAGTCCACCTAAACTTTGCAATGGCACGCGTTTGCTGGTAAAATCACTGAAAACTTTCATAATAGAGTGCACAATACTCACAGGATGTGGTACCGGAGAAGATGTATTGATTCCCCGAATCCCTCTGATACCATCGGATCTACCATTCCAATTTAAACGCTTACAATTTCCGGTAAAGACATCTTTTGCAATGACCATTAATAAATCACAGGGTCAAACCTTCAACGTTGCAGGCTTAGATTTGAGTGTTGACTGTTTTTCACATGGCCAACTGTATGTCGCTCTTTCAAGAGTAACCTCTAGAGAAAACATGTTTGTATTGTCTAATGACAAGAAGGCTATGAACGTTGTATATAAAGACATTCTGTAATATAGTAATTGTTGTAAAAATAAAATAAATACATACATATGTAAAAATGCAAAAAGTTAATATGCAAAAATGTAGGGTATGAATTTAGATATCCCAAAGATAGCAGGAAATCTTCATGCTATAAAAAAAGGGGAATTGTTTTACTCCAAATTTAACGCGTGCGGGCCACGGGCAGTAATGAATAAGCCACAACTACTGGATCGATTTTAATAATTTTTTCAGTGAGTGACATAGGGTATATATTTTATACCCGTGCGAAGCTGGGCGGGTTGCTAGTCTATTATAAAATTAAATATAAATTTATTACAATCTTGTAATAGAATACATAAAGAAATGACACTTGCCCAAAAATTGTCTAAATAACTAACTCTAAGTATAAAACAGTCATTAGAACGAATTTTCCAATTTTTATTAAAAAAGACAGCATCTAAAATGTTCAATTGTGAATAACAAATTGAATTTGTAACCTCTAATTTTTAAGTAAAATTATAAAAGCTTCTCGTAATATTGGTGGAATTCAAATGTACCCCTCACTTGCATTCGATGCAAGCAATTAAATTACTGCGATTAAGGCAGCTCAAAGCATGTGATAGAAGAGTCTTCGCCCACTTAAGAAGAGAAATTTATGGCTGCTTTTTTTCGAGGGTAGACTTCATTTGCGTTTGGTTGGAGATTTGCAGCATGTTTGCCAGTTGTTTTATTTATTTAATTAAATTTACTAACCACAAATTCTTACATATTAAATAATTTATACATGTTTATATATAGACTTTCGAGATAAGAATTGAAATACATTAATAAAGAGTGTTTAACATCACAATTTTGTGTGTAGAAAACTTACAAAAGCTAATTTATTCTCTATTATCTATTATAACATTTTGTGGTGCTATATTGAATTCTCACATGGTTTGAACATTTGCCCAATAGAAGGGATAAAAGAAGATAAAGGCAGTCCACTATTCCTTGAATAACATTGTAGACAAAAGTTAATAACAAAGTAGTGTTTTCAGATTTATTAACCTAAAGCAGGATTTATACAAGGCATAGGTGTTTTAGTCCGGGAGCCAGGGGTCGATTTTGGACTGCGTTTTTATACCGTTAAATGCTTGACTATACTTGTGATTTAGCTTTTATGAATAACGAAAGTGAACGTCAGCTGGCGCACCCGCGGTGGGTGTGATTGTGGGAGGGTACGAGACATGTCGAAAAAAAATTTATACCAACTCATTTTATACCGGCTGAAATTTTTTTCATGTACTGTTGCCATTTAGCAAAATAAAAAAAAGAGTCAACTCCGCGGTAGAGGGGGGAAAACACGTCAGCTGAACAGGTGAACTTGTAAAAAAAATTGAAAATTAAGGGTCATTTTGTAGAATAAAAAAAGTCAATTGCGCCGTAGAGGGGGGAAAATACGTCAGCTGATCAGGCGAACTTGTTAAATAAATTAAAAAGTAAAACTACTTATGCCAATTGAAATTTCTTTACATAATTTTGGACACATATGAAAATATAATAATGATGACGATCATTATTACGCCTACCCCTCTACGGCGCAGCTGACTATTTTTTTTATTCTACTAAATGTCGACAATACACAAAAAAAATTTCAGCCGGTATTAATGATTTGTTAAAAACTTTTTTCGACACGTTTCGCAGCACCCCACGCACGTACCCACCGCTACTGGACCAGGTGACGGTTGGTTTCGTCATCCATTGGATGGCATCTGCCTTCAGTATTAAAATCAATCGGCATGAAATTATGAGGTCAAAATGACCCCTGGCTCCCGGACTATTTCAAAATTCAGGAAATCGAGAGAAAATTTCAATAAAACTTTGTGTATCCTCTCTATTCTTGCTATATGGAGTTGATTGTAATGTCTTCAAATAAGTGCGTCATATTCTAGATCCGAACTGAACGAAATTGTAACAACTACGGATTAGAACAGAGTAAGACCTCGCAATGACGAAATTACCGTGACTATTAAAATTGAGCTTATTGTTAAAAATATTGCCTAAGTCTTTAGTTTCATTAACATTTTGCAAGATATTATCTGATATATTGGGTTGGTAACTAAGTAATTGCGAATAATTTTTTGGAAACAAATATTGCAAGTTGCAGGTTGCAACTGCGAAGGTGGCTGCGGCGGCTTTTGTTTTTTCATGTCCGTTAAACGCCAGCACCAAACGCTTCATTAAATTACACTGCGCAAAAAGGCGGTAAAGTTATGCAAACAAATGAGTTGGAGTAATGGGGTAACAAAAAGGTCTAGAAGTGGATATGGATGTATAAGGTTATTTATATTAGTTGGCAACTAAGAAATTGCGGATTGTTTTTAGAAAATCAAAGACATTTTTTCATGGAACTAAATAACTTTATTTTGTAATGTATTGCCCATTTTGGTCAATGGCCTTTCGGCAGCATCATAATTCCATGTTCATATAACTTCTGGTTCAGGTACGATTTGACATCATCATCATTATTGAAATTTTTACCATTCAAGGAGTTTTGTAAAGATCGAAACAAAAAGTAATAAGATGGTGCAAGGTCTGAACTATATGGTGGATGTGGCAAAACATCCCAACCAAGCTCCAATATTTTTGGCCTTTTCTTCAACTGCCTTGTTTAATTTCGTTAGTTGTTCAATGTAGACATTAGAATTGACCGTTCGGTTGAGTGGTAAGAACTCAAAATAGACAATTCCTTTGTAATCCCACCAAATTGATAACAAAACTTTCTTTTGATGAATATCAACTTTTGATGTTTGTTTGATATTTATTTAGCAAATCGCAGCTGTCAATGCGCTGCGTTAAGGGCCTCTCTTTCAGTTCGTGAAGAACCCGTGTATCGTATTTTTGAACATAGCGAAGTTGTTTTAAGTGATTTTCATTGCCTGTATGTGATACATGAAGCTTCTCTGCAATCTCACGTACAAAACGTGACGATCCGAATCGAATATTGCTTTGATTAGGGCCTCATCAACTTCAACTGGACGACCGGAGCGTTTTTCATCTTTGAGTGAAAAATAACCAGAACGAGCTTTTTTATGAGCTTGCGATGCGGTTTTCCTTTTGCGAAAATAAAAAAGCAAAGCAGGACGAAAATGTTCCATTGGATTTTCCATTTTTCAACGAACGCCAAACGAAAACTACGCAACCAATCAAAAAAATTTTTTTTACAGATTGACAGCTGAATTGCCAACTATCAAATATTGTAACAAAATGTGTTTTACATTTGTACTACTTCTGCAAACCTAAAAATTCAACTCAAGCCATCTATGAGTGAAATCCGCAATTACTTAGTTGCCAATCGAATACAATAAAACGTATTGCGAAAATGGTTCTCGCGACATTTGCTTGTCGACTTAGTTAGCAATTCGGTCGATTTGGAGGGCTATTTTTCTTGTTTTTTTATGTAATTGTCGAGCTTACCTGAGCAGATCAGACCCGATTGCTCTTTGTAGTGGTGGCCATCGCTGCCTAAAGAGGTCCAATGGTAGCCAATACTAGCCAATGTTCGGTCTTGCTTGAGTGCCAACAGCGGGAACTCCCAAAACGATGAGTTGCTTCTTATTCCCCGTTTAAACAAAAAAAAAATACTCTGATTTCAATTAAAAAATCTTAATTGTCATCTGAAAGAAGTAATTTTTTGTTCCGTCATATTTTTTGTTATATTCTTGGCCATACGCAAACAATAGAACAGTCACTTTTATTCTTAAAACTTACTGTAACATCTAAAATATAAATGCATTTCCGGCAATAGAAGAAACTACGCAATTAATTGGAATCATTTAACCAATTAAGAACGCTGCCAAATCGTACGCCGCTCCAGTCTAGTATAAGAAGTGTAAGCAAAATAAAAATATGGTCTGCATTAAATTAGGTCTTCCTTAGCTGTCATACAATTATATTAAGAGCCGTTTTAAAGAAATACAGAGGAACCTTGATGTAGCGAAGTTGATGGGAATAGATAAATACTCCATTATGAGGTGTGGCAATTACGTTTAGGGAATTTGGCATCATTTGAAAAGAAGTGGACTTCCTTTGGTTTCAGTCATAGTTTGAAGTATTTTTTGAAATTAACTGTTTAGTAGCGTCTTGAAAATAAAGGGCTTACATTAAAATTAACGTGATGTGATTAAATTTTAAGTGAAATCTGTACAGACCCAAATCACCATTATTAAATCAGATCTGTAGAGAATATAAAAAGGACTGGCAGATAAAAAACTGTACATTCTGTTGAGAATATTGCTGCTGTAGCGCAAAGTACTGCTAAACATTACAACGATTTGCGATATCTCGACGTTCTCAACAATTCGGTATTCATGAATCGACTATTCGGCGGATTTTACCTGCAACGTGCTCATGGTGAACATTTAAACGATGCCACTTTTCACATACTTATAATTGTTAAGAGCCGTGTTTTTAATAAAAATAGTGAAATCTGAATGAATCTAATTTTTTACATGTTTTATTTTAAAACAACATGCAGCCATGGTCATATAAACAGCACATTTAGACTTTGAAAGCAAGGAGTTGAATATGTTTTTAAATAATTATCTTTTATTGGGAAAAAAGGAACATACAAAATAAAAAACTTATTTACTTCCACTTTAAAACAAAAAAATGGGCAAAAAGAGTTTCAGTTCTGATTTAATCTACGAGAACGTTGATAACTCACGAAACCTCCTGGACACATAAATAGAACATCCTGAAAAATTCCAAATAAAAGCAAAAATCAGATAGTTAAGTTTACTGTTTTACCAGATTAGTATTTTGTACTATATCCACTGTTTTTGATTACTTCTTCAAGCCGTCGCTCCATGCTTTCTACAAGTTTGTGCGATTTTTATATTACCTTAACGTCATTCCACAAATTCTCTATTCGATTGGGATCAGGACTCTGCGCCGGCCAATCCAGTACATTAATTTTTTCTCTTCT
This sequence comes from Anastrepha ludens, assembly GCF_028408465.1. Taxonomy (NCBI): domain Eukaryota; kingdom Metazoa; phylum Arthropoda; class Insecta; order Diptera; family Tephritidae; genus Anastrepha; species Anastrepha ludens. Next base: position 134,383,373 of record NC_071498.1, on the reverse strand, counting down.
GAGCCATTGCTTCACTGTCTTTGCAGTATGCTTTGGATCATTGTCCTGCATAAATGTCCAATTTAATGGCATCAACTCAAATACAAATGTTTCCGTTTTATTCTGGAGTATATCCAGATACTGAAATCTATACATTTTACCAGCTACGCGAACAATCGGTCCAACACCATGCCAGGAAAAAGCTCCCCAAACCATGATGCTTCCGCCGCCGTGTTTAATCGTCTTTTTTGTGAACTTGGGTTTTAGTGCTTGATTTTATGGATGACGTACATTAGTTTTCCCATCTGGTTCCATCCTATTTATTTTGGTTTCGTCGGTCCAAAGTACGTTTTTCCAAAACTGAATAGATTTGTCCTTGTGGGCTTTTGCAAAGGCAAGCCGGTATGTCTTTTTGAGAGGAGTGGTTTTTTCTGCTTATGCGGCCAAACAGCTGGGCTTCGTTAAGTCGCCTTCCTACAAGCTTTCTAGACACCTGACACCAGATTCTTGGTTTATTTTAAGCATTATTTGCCGTGCCGACTTAAAAGGGTATGCTTTGCTCTTGCGTATTATAGCTCCATCCACATTAACATCAGTTTTTCGCGGTTTCGGTTTTTTCCCCGTTTTTGCTTAGATAGGATGAATCTTTCTTAACTAAATTAAAAGCATTATAAACCATTTTCCTGGAGCACTTCATCATTTCAGCTATTTCTGCATAGCTTTTTCCGTTTTGACTCATACGGTATATACCTGTAAGAGCTCTTTTCTCCGGCGTGCAATGTTTTCCACGTCCCATTTTTAGTAATTACTTTAAAATTTTATTTAAGAAACATAAAATTATACTTAAAATCGCTGAAACAACATTGAAGCTTTACTCTCCGCTGCACAAATTAAAATGTGCTATTTTTGTGTCCACTTCAAAACAGCAATTAGCATAAATAAAATAGAACGCAAAAAATTCCATCGAAAAAAACGGTAAATTCCTCGCATTAATATAAGTTTAATAACGGTAATAAATGTAAACAAACAAATTTATTTGATCAAAGCAGAGTTCGTAATAAAAACTTAACTTAACATATAAGGTTCACACTTGTGCTATTTATCTGTCCATGGCTGTATATGCGCGTCTTTTGAAAGGCCTTTTATAATGGTGATATAGGTAATGGCACAAAAATGTGCACCTAGTATGAACAGTTGTTATAAGTAGAAATTTATCCAATAAAATGTTGCAACTGCGCGCCAAAGTGAAATGTCACTTTGCACTCTCGATTTCCCCTTTCTTGAGGTTTTTTTATGAGTATCAAAACACCAAAACGTGATAATTTGTAACAAATTACAAATACGTGAGCAGAATAACTATTTATTCTCTTTTACACTTCTTTAGTATCTTATGCAAATATCTATGGTAAATAGTTAGCTGGCAAACCGCTTAAGAACACAAATAAAAACAAAAATTCCAAAGTGCAAAAAGCGTACACCTGCGCGCACGTACGTAGCGCAATCATCGGTTAGCAATTAAATCAGTAAATAGGAATTCTGTCAGCAGGTTAAACATATGATAACCTTCATTTACAAAATAATTTGAATTTGCATTTACCTAAATTTGTATGTAACCATTTTTAAATTTTACACAGCGCCGAAGAATTTGGAAAACATATTAACGCTGTAATATACGAGTAAATTATAGATAATTTTTGGATAATAATTCGAATATGTAATATATGTAAGCACATACATACATATAGTTATAATAATAAAGTGTTTGTGCATAAATATGAATACATTTCAAACCAGATTGCGGCATTTAAAAACACAGGTGTTTTCTAAATTTAGTTCTATTTGTTTTTACTATTTTGTGATCATATAACTGCACATAACTATATTTGCTTGCTATGTCTAATTGCAGCAGAATAATGTGAAATGAAAATTTTAAATATTCATTGCCAAGAACAAGGTCTATGAGTATGTTGCTGCAGGAAAACAAACCTTCCAAAGTTTTTCTATAATTACTTTGTTACACTGAGTAAACCTTTCGATTAATTGTGGAATGTATATTAGGTTAAGAAATTGGTTTTTTTGCGTAATAATAGGTATATAAGTAATATATTGGAATTTCATTGAAATGGATGCCTCAGTTGGCTCTGTAATAATAACCATTGTACAGATCCACAAGTGAAAACACTCTCAGCTGGAAGATGAAAGCACTTGTATTAAAGAGTAGGAATACATCTACGAAAATAAAGACCGGAGTCTCAGAGCTCGAAGAACTATTCGACGTCATGAAAAACTGCAGAAGATGTTGGATTCGAGCTAAGAAAACCGGCAAAGGGCGTCTCTTGCCGGACACATCAACGAAAGAAATCGGAGGTGACACCCTCGCAACAGCTCCAAAAACAGGTGTTGTCCAGGAGAGTACTCCCTTAACCGCAAAACAAAATGCATCAAGTCCTGCCGCACCCGACTCTTCGAAGAAACTAAGAGTTCGAGGGCCTGAGATATGGCAAGTGGTAAGCCGGCAAAAATATAGGCCCAATACCTTGCCAAAAGGAAGTGATGGAGTGCAGAACGATGGAGCAAGGAAGGCTAAAGCGAATCAAAAGAAGAATGTGCGAATACCAAAACCAAAGTCGGAGGCTGTGTTGATAAAGCCGGTAAGAGGGTCACAGTTATGCTGAAATCCTCAAAAACAGAAAAGACCGTGCCTGACGAAATCACAACGGTGAAAGGCATAAGAAGAACCAAAACTGGCGCTCTTCTACTTGAATTAGAAAAGGGGGAAACAGTTAACCCTAATTTTTTTAAACAATTTGAGGAAACCGTAAAAGCGGTCGGTTCCATTACAACCCTCAGACCAGCTTCAACTGTAGAGATCAGAGATTTGGATGCCGTCACGGAGAAGAAGGAAGTTGATGACGCTGCGAGAAAAATGCTACCCGGCACTAACGAAAATATCGATGTTAGGATCACAAAACCTAATCAAAGACAACAAGTACGGGCTTATGTTACTCTCGCTATTTCAAGCGCAGAAAAGCTGCTCAAGTAAAAAAATATCAAAATCGGATGAATTAGTGCAAGGATGACAGCTATCACATCTCTGAAGCGGTGCTACCGGTGCTTCGGTGTCGGACACCTTCAATCAAACTGCAAAGGACCAGACAGAAGCAGAAAAGGTATATGCATCCGGTGTGGAGAAGCTGGGCTCAAAATGAAAGAGTGCACTAAAGAGCCCAAATGCTGCCTATGTACTGATGAAAATCGCAGCGAGACAAAGCATATGCCAGGCTCGGGCAGATGGCCCATGACAGAAGAAATATGATTATACTTCAAGCAAACATGCACAGGAGTAAAAATGCAGACCTGCTAATGGAGCAGATGGTCTTAGAAAAAGGAGTTCAAGCAGTATTGATAAGCGAACAATACGCTTAATCCGAGAAAGCTTGGATCGAAGACGAGTCGAGAACTGCCGCCATCTGGCTGCCTAGGGGCACAAATTTCGCAATATCCGCGAAAGAATCAGGCGATGGTTTCGTCTACGTTCAAAACAGCCAATTCATAATGATAAGCTGTTACCTTACACCGAACGACAATATATGTACATGAATTCACCCGGAAACTAAAAAATATTGAAGACAAAGCCCTTAGTTAGACGATTAATAATAACGGGAGACCTCAACTCCAAGCAACCGAATGGGGCTCGACGACAATGAACTCAAGAAGTAGACGAGTGGTGGGCATGGCAGCCAGACTAGGTTTAGTGGTGCTCAACACAGGAACGACTACGTAACAAAAGTCAGGTTGCGAAGGCACCACACCCGACATAACTCTAGCATCGCAAAAAAGACTGTAGAGTCCTGGAAGATTAAATTGGGAGTGACCATTAATACATCACATTTTGCATTGAAATGGAAAACCACCGAGTACGTGAAAATCGAAATAAAATTACACGCAAAAGGAACATAAAGACACACCTAGGTGCCTGTCAAACTCACTCTTAGGGGGCCTGCCAAAAAAAATAGGAAGAAGAAGAAAAGTGTTTTTACTCGTATTTCTGCACAATAATTCTAACCAACCTAAGCGGCCATGGGTTGGTGTCTAACTACCATTCGGGAGTGCGTAAGTTCGAATCTCCATGCATGAAACGGCAAATTATAGAAAGTTTGTTCTATTAACGGCCTCCCCGCGGTGGGCAATGTATGGCAAACTTCGGAGTGTATTTCTGCCATGAAAAAGCTCCTCTTAAAAAACCATTTGCTGTTCGCAGTCGGCTTAAAACTGTAGGTCCTTTCATTTGTGGAACAACATCAAGGCGCACGCCACAAATAGGAGGAGGATCTTGGCGAAACACCTAGCAGAAGTGTACGCGTCAATTATTTATTTTTTTCTCAGTTGATTTTACTTATAAGCCGAGAACAATTAACCTCGATCGAAATATCTTCTGTCGTGCAAGCAATCATCCACAAAAGCATCCTTTTCGTACCGCGGAAATATGCTACTGAGTTTCAGCCAAATTTTTTTAACCAACCGCTGGCAGACCCTTTATTTGTTCAAACATATCGTCACAGATATCGAAATGTTTTTAAAGAAAAACCGTAAAAAAGCAATTACTTTCAACTTCAATAAAGTAAATTGCTTAATATTGTTTTATTTAGAGTGAATTAAGTTAAAAGGATTGCAGCTGTGAGTTCTTAAACCCATTCTGTTGTGTTCTTTCGAGATTGACTATAGGCCTTTTCTTATAAATCTACCGATAGGGTGATTAACTTTGTGCCACCTTGTATATTTAGTTAAATGGGAGTTAATATACCCCCTACTTGTAGCGCTACTTATAGCGCTTTTTTCATTCATAACGGGTGATCAATTTCAACGATCAATCAATAGGTATTGGATTTTAAATTGAAATAAAACAACGAAGATTCAAATTGATTAGACAATCTTTATTATTTTTGTGTAGAATCATTAATTTCTTAAAGATAAACGCTTTCAAATGATGGCCGCAACTGCGCCGTAATTCGGCCATCCGTAAACACCAATTTTGAATGACTCGCGACTCGCTGGAGGACTTCGGTCGGTATCTCGTAAATAACTTTAGTGATATTGGTTTCCAATGCCTCAATCGATGCTGGTTTATTCACAAAGCATTTCGACTTAACATACCTCCACAAATAAAAGACCAAAGGTGTAATATCACCCGATCTTAGTGGCGAATCCACTGGTTCGAAACGAGAGATAAATTGCTCACCGAATTGCGAAACGTCGACGCAGTAAATCCATTGTTTCACGGGCTGTATGGCAAGTAGCGCCGACTTATTGGATCCAAATGTTGTGGAGATCACGGTCTTCAATTTTCGGCATCACGGCATAAAAATATCTTTTAATCAAGGCGCGATAGCGTTCGCCATTCACTAGAAGAAGAAATATGGACCGATGATACCTCCAGCCCATAGGTCGAACTAAACGGTTACTTTCAATGGATGTAATGGCTGTTCTTGAATAGCTTCGGGTTGTTCTTCGGCCAAAATATGCTTATTCCTCATCGCAGAACACCATAAGTTGGCCCGTGCGCGCGATAACACTTTCCACAGAACGCTGATTTTCGTAATAGAATTGTACGATTTGTAAACGCTGTTGAGGCGTAAGTCTTTCCATGATGAAATTTTAATGAATACTGAAAAGAATTATGTATTTACAATAGTTTGACAGTATTCACGCGTCATCTGTCAAAAAAATTTTTTTGGAAAAAGTAACTCCAATCTTATCACCCTTTTTTATGGAATCAAACAATGTATCTGTACGGTATAATCGAAAAAAATCCCATGGTCCTTTCACATCGTTGTAAATATGTGGTCCGGTCAAGGTGAAATATATGTAGAAATTTGTAGGAGATGGAAAATTATCCACTTCTTATCTATCTATCCATTCATCATTTTCACTTGAAACTCCTATAATTTCCTCATTTTCTCTTACGAGTATATCATTTTCCGATTCCTCAATATCACTTTCTATTCTCGGTATATTTCGCCATCTAACTCGAAACGATATCATTACCATTGGAACCGAATTCATTGTCTATTTCAATATTGCCTTCGTTAATGCTACGTTCATTATAAACTTCAAATTGTAAATCATCGCTATTGTCTTCAATATCACTATAATTTATTGGGATTTTTCTTTTATTTTCCATATTGGGGTTATAAATTGAAATGAGCAATAAAAAAAAAACAACAGATAAATTCGAATGTAATGTAATTATACAAATGAATAACACAACTGACTTGAATTTGCTTCAGCTTTCCTATCTAAAGTGAAAAATTACAGTTTCACGTCCCGTTACATAAGCACAAATATTTTTAATAAATTGAATTTGTAATTTGTAAACAGATTAAATGAAGTTATTACGATTTATTTTTGTCTTTATGTTAAGAACTGAGAATTATTTGCATTGCCTGCATAGCGGAACCGTCGATTAGGAAAACAAATTTTAAATGGCTCCGCTGCGGAGCCCTCGAGTGGAAGGGGTTAATAAGAAAACTCATTCCGGTAACTCAAGGCATAGAACTTTTTACATATACAATGCACTCGCGAAAACTCGAACTAATGAAAACCAGCCCTGTCCGAGTTATCGAAATGTTCGGGTTTTCGAACGTTATGTATTTTTAATACATATACATATGTATTCGTTTTAACAGTTTTTATACCCTGTCCATTTTTACGGCATAGTTAATCAAAGAGATTATCTGGTTTCATGTTTTGTAGTTCATTGCCATTTTATTTAATAAAAAATGTTAGCAAATATGAATGTTGTTTACAAATTATTAGAAAAAAAGCAGTGATCTTGGTTGGATGTTTCTTATTTTCTACCGCATTCAATACAGCCTTTTCGCGCAGTGATTGTAGCACATTCACTTTCCTTGGGCTAATTTTTTCAGCAGTTGCCCATGCTATAGCTTTGTTGAAAATTGTTACGGCTTCGGATGAACTTATGCGCTTTTGTTCATTTCCACCTGTACCTTCAACTTCATCTTCGGATTCGCTTTCTTCAATAGCTTCAACCTCTTCAATCAAGTCGTCGTTATTCCAGTCTCTTATTTCTTCTTCTGTGAAAGTAGTCTAATAAATATATATTATTGTTATCGTGTTCTTTTTTATTTACATCAAAACCATAACTACCTCAGGATGTAAGTGTTCGAGAATTTCGGCAGCTTCTTTTTCCATACTTTTAGCTTCAGCTTCTATTTGGTTTTTCAAGACACTAAGTGGAATTTCATCGTCGTCATCGTCTTTCAGGTTTGCAAAGTTTAAAATATTTGTCCAGCATTTCGCCAACGTCTCTTGTCTCAATTTATTCCAAGCTCTATCCGAAAATGTAACAGCATCTCTCAAGCTAATTTTTTTAATGATTGGATCAAATTGCAATCATCGGAGAAAATAGCTGCCACGAGAGAATTTCGGTAATGTAGCTTTGTTATTCTTATTGCGGTTTGATCCAGTGGTTGAATCAAAGGAGTTACATTCGGCGGCATAAACATCACCCTAATTAAACCATCTTCGGATCTTAACGTGTCCTCGTTTGGATGCGAAGGTGCATTTTCAAGCAAAAGTAATGCTTTTTCAGGTAGTCCTACATTTTTTAAATAAGTTTTCACCTAAGTAATAAAAAAAATAGGTTTTTTAAAGGGTGTTTAATTTGTAGTCAAATATGAACTTGCCTGTGGTAGAAACGAAAAGTAAAACCAATTTTGGAACAGAGTTGATGTCATCCAGGCTGATTTTGAGCTTCGGTACTTCACTGGGCAGTTAAAATGCCTAAATGCACGCGGATTTTCGGCTTTTCCAATGACAAGCATTTTAACCTTGTGTTTCCCAGTAGCATTCGCACACGCCAGAAATGTGAGGCTCTGTTTTTCAGATTTGTTTCCCGGTGCCTGCTTTTCCATCTAGAAACGTATGATTTTCCCGGATGGAGCTTCCAATATCACCCGAATTCATCTGCGTTGTAAATTTGTTCTGGGCATAGTTCAAGCACCTGAATTTTACCTTGTAACTGAGTTTTGAAAGGCTCCACTAACTCTGGACGCGAGGATAGTCATTCTCGTCATATTTGGCATGTAACTCCTTAGCTTTCTCTTTAAAAATTAATCCATTTATGGGATAATTCTTGCTGCGTTGTAATAAAAACCATATGTAAAGCTTTTTTTCCATTTTTGGCAATTCTGAAGCGCGAAGCGTTTTACGTTTTCCAGGGCCCGATAGCGTGTTATTAACGCGTTCCAAAATTTTGTTTTCATTTTTCACAATTCCACAAATTGTGGACTTGGCAGTGTTATATTTTTTGGATAGAGATATGATACTAACGCCATTCTTGGCCTCGTTAATTATTTCAGCCTTTTTTGATAAACTCAAAACATTTAGTTTTCGTCCCATTATAAAACGCAAATAAATTTGATCTTAACCGCGCAAAATCCCGTGTATCACTGACAAATATCAATCAATTTAAAAGAAAAGTTCCGTAATTAGCAAGAAACCTAGCCAGTGCGGCGCCTTTGAATGAAACAAAAGACGCACATAACGACAAAAATTTGAATACTGGCCGTTAGCACATGCAAAACGACAGTTTCTCACATGTTTTTCCATGACAAACGAAAATAATTGTTCGAATTTGTTCTAAAGTTTTAAAGTAGTCAATGGAGAAAAAAAATGTTCAAGTTTCCGAATGTTCGAATTATCGTGTGTTCGAGTTTTCGAGTTTTCGCGAGTGCACTGTACATATAATATAATAAAATATTGTATTTAATATAAAAAATTGTATGCCTGCTTATTTAAGTGTGTGGCCGAGGTTTTCTTCAGATTTGCGATGTACGTTGCATACCGCTCAGAATAGCGGATTGTTTTTATGAAAGCATTAATCATGGCAGAAATGTACGCAGAGACACGCCGGCGGGCGAATGCCATTCAAAAAATATGTGTGCATGATGTTTGGTTGTTCATGACCAGAATGGGCATTAAACTCAAGGCAAACCGAAAGTTGTTTTTTTTTTTTGTCGGGACAACTAGCGAATACAGCACTCAGACAAGTTAAAGTTAATTGCAATGCACTCGGGTTCCCTTTTTAATTTTCTTTAAATTTACTCGACCTCCGATGAAATCTGAGTAGATCTTGTGGTGCCAAGGAGCCAAGGTGGTCGCTTCTTAACAAATCAGTGCCAAAGACCTCAAGCCTGATTCAAGCGAAGGCCGGGCAAACGCATAGAAAGTGGTCCGCCATCTGATCCTCCATCATCAGTCTAACCAGCTACAGTTCATTCTGCTTAATAATAGGAGGATTATGACAGATAACATCAATTTTGTCCACCGAAAGTTGGTCACAAACAAAGATTATTGATGCTAATAGGATAGAGGGACTCCCGGGCATATATGTAGTTTTATTTTGCCCGTTGTTTTTTTAGTGCAATATTATTTTTATATAAAGATTATATTTACAACTGCGCTATTTGTTTGAAATATTGCATGAAGTTGAAATACATATCTCTCAAATGCGTTGCAAATCGGCTCGGCGATCTCGATTTTGAAATAACAAATTATCCGTTAGCAAGACCTCAGTTACTTAACAGATTAACGCAGGTCTAGATCCGACAAATAATTAAAAAGACAAAGCTAAAATGAACGTATGCACCTGTAGGCAGGGATCAGTGATGGAAGCGGATGATGTCTTATTTGGCTGCCTGGACATTATGGTATTGCAGGGAACAAATTTGCTGACAAGCTGGCTAATGAAGGCTCTGCAAACACGTGGTGTGTAAGCCCTAAACTTTTGAATCGATTCAACTATGGATTGATGACTTCATGAGGTCTATCCATAGAAGACGTTGGTCTGAGTTAAGCTCCAGCAGACTAGCCAAGTGCTTTGTGAAAGAATCAAGCAGGAAACTAGCAACCTTTCTCCTAAAACTTAGTAGACCCGAGAGTACTGGTGGGTGTAATCACAATGCACAACGCCTGTGGTCAGTATATGGCGCCCAATATGCCTATCCTGCCGTGAGAATAAGGACACTGCAGAGCATTTTCTCTATAGCTGTACGGCGTTTTCTAGAATCAGACATAGGCTATTGGGGTAAGATGTACTGAGTATGGATAAAGTTCAGAGTAAACTAAAGTACTCAAGAGTGACCTCAAACCAATTTTTTAGTCTTACCATCCATATAACATCTATACCGTCTCTCTATTCCTTCCACTCTAATCTATTCGCGTCTAGTACAATAGTGTTCCTGACTGACAGAGTTACTGAGCGCTTAAACTTTTCCAACCCCCACAAATCTAATCTAATGTACGCAGGAATGTGAAAATATTAATAAAGACGTAAAAACATGAATAGCACAATTTTATTTATAAGTACTTATCAACCAACTACGTGGCTTTGCTTAAGTTTGCCAATAATAAAATTATATGTACGAGTATGCTGATAGTGCACTTAATGAAATTAAAAATCAGTCGCATTAAGGTTGTCACTACAATAGGAAACATTTCAAATGCAACCCACGCAAAGTTCGAAAAATTTCAAATTTCGGGCGGTCTGTCTTTTATATAATATTTCGTGAGGTTTCATTGATCATAGAAAATTAGACAAAGTATCGGTTGCTTTTTCTAGCTGCATAATTACTATGGCTTGCGAGCTGAGCATGGAAAATTGTGTTGAAATTTCTGTTCAGTAAGGCTTGGCAAGTCATCATGATTTGTTTAACGCCAGAACGACACTTTCAAATTGTGGAAATTTGTGTTGAAAAAAATCAATATATTCGCAAAGTTCATAGAACACTAGCGGCATCATCGGTTCTTATTTCTTTCGATATGAGGAAGGAGCTGTCGTTATTACTGACTGATTTTATATTTACAAAAATTGATTAGTTAAACATACATAGATGACATTTGGTTCCAACAAGGCGACGCAACATGCCATACAGCGCGCTTAACAATCGATTTATTGCAATATTCCAGCCAACATTGACGCCATACGGCAAGATTTATTGAAAAAAGATGCCAAAAATTGGATTGATCGAATGAAGTATTAAACTCGTAGCCGTGGCGTACATATGCCGGATATAACATTCAAAAAATAAATGCCACGAAATTACCTATCAAATTATGTTTAAAAAGTCTTTCTTCCATGAATATTTCTGTTTTGTATTATCATTTTAAGTTCTCAAGCTCTTAAAAAGAAATTTATGCGTATTGTTGTAGCATTTCATCAAGCCCTGCAGCAAGGAGTAGTCAGCGATCGTCTATCTTATTTAACGGTAGGCCAAGGCTATTCGACGAGTTGGGTCCATTGGGACCTTCGTGCGGGGACCTTCACATGCTGGACATATGTTAAGCTTAAGTAACGCGGGTCTCACGAAGCTGCTGAAGTGTGGTGGTTAGACTACGATGACGACATTCTGGGACCGGTGATAAGAGACTCCCGATGAATGTCGTTTAATATTTGGCTGTTAACTGTCTGGTCCAGTAATTGCAGTTATGCGTGTCAATGGGTCATTATCGCCCAAGACCTTAGATGTTAGAAAATAAAACATTCTGTGCATCCCTGCCATGAAAAAGCATCGAATAAAAAACCATCTCTCATTCAATAGTTGAAAATGTTCCCAGAATTTGAGGTAGTTGACACAAATTTCTGGGACACACTTCTTGTAAGTAAACCCTACAAGTCGATTCACCATTTCTCTCTTCATTAGAGGATTCCGCTGTTCCCCAAACGAAAAACTTGTATGTGAAAGCAATAACAACGTAGCGATGATCAAGCAAGTATAAGTAGGGATAGTTTTTTATTATAAAGGGTGGTTAAGTTTCAAGGGCCGTGTTGATTTTGAACAAAAAACATTTTATATTTATATATTCATAATTATTGTCATTTCTCTTTGTTCTGATAATATTGGCATGGCTGAATTACGTATCGATCAAAATATCGGCCAAATGGCCGCAGCGGCCTCGGCGGCACACCTCCATCCGATGGTCCAAATTTTGCGATGACGATAATTGAGGTTCTATGCCGTTAATGTGCCGAATTATCTCATCCTTTAGCTCTTGAATTGTTGCTGGCTTATCGACGTACACCTTTTCTTTCAAATTACCCCCAGGGAAAGAAATCCAACGGCCTCAAATCACATGATCTTGGGAACATGAGAATTTCGATGTACTAACCAAAATATGTAGACTTCTGAGTTTTATTCCTAGAGCCTTCCGTTCGGTTTTCCATATAAGTTTTGGTTTTAGTTAAGTTTAAGTTATAGGTTTTCCATATAAGTTTGCTATCAAAACGCATGCCGAGATATTTTGTGGCGCTAGTTTGGGGGAAATAGTAATAGCTGCGCATGTCACAGAGAATTTGAAGGAGAATCGACACACACCATCTTTTCGTCGATTTCAAAGCTGCATTCGACAGTACGAAAAGGAGTTATCTGTATGTCGCGATGTCTGAATTTGGTATCCGCACAAAACTAATACGGCTTTGCAAGATGACGTTGCTTAACACCAGCAGCGCCGTCAGAATTGGGAAGGACCTCTCCGAGCCGTTTGATACCAAACGAGGTTTCAGACAGGGTGACTCGCTGTCGTGCGACTTCTTTAACCTGATGTTGGAGAGCATCGTACGAGCCGCAGAACTTAATCGCTCAGGCACAATATTTTATAAGAGCGTACAATTGTTGGCGTATGCCGATGATGTTGACATCATCGGCCTTAACAACCGCGTTGTTAGTTCTGCCTTCTACAAACGGGATAAAGAGGCAAAGCAAATGGGTCTGGTGGTGAACGCGGACAAAACGAAGTACCTCCTGTCTTCAAACAAACAGTCGGCGCACTCGCGTATCGGCACCCACGTCACTGTTGGCAGTTACAATTTCGAGGTTGTAAAGGACTTCGTTTATTTAGGAACCAGCATCAACACCGATAACAATGTCAGCCTTGAAATCCAACGTAGAATCTCTCTTGCCAACAAGTGCTTCTTTGGACTAAGTAGGCAAATGAGTAGTAAAGTCCTCTCTCGACGAACAAAACTAACACTCTACCAGGCTCTCATCATGCCCGTCCTAACGTATGGCGCAGAAGCGTGGACGTTGACAATATCCGATGAAGCGTCGCTTGGAGTGTTTGAGAGAAAGACTCTGAAGAAGATTTTTGGATTTTTGGATTTTTTTGCACGCTGGCGACGGCGAATATCGCAGCGAATAAAGATCTACCGGCTACGTTGGCTGGGTCATGTCTTCCGAATGGATACAAACGCTCCGGCTCTGAAAGTATTCAATGCGGTACCAGCTGGTGGTAGCAGAAGAAGGGGAGGACCTCCTTTGCGTTGGAAAGATCAGGTGGAGAAGGACTTGGCTCCACTTGGTGTGTCCAACTGACGCCGGTTACCACGAGAAAGAAACGACAGGCGCGCATTATTAAGCTCGGCCAAAATCGCGTAAGCGGTTATCGCGCCAATGAAGAAGAAGAAGAAGTTTGGGGGTAGGTTATATTTTTGAGCTTAACAGGTGGGCAAGTTTTTCTATTTAGTGTATAAGTGACATGGCAAATCTCGTTTAGCTCAATACGCCACTCTTCCAACCACTGAGTTATTTTATCAAGTCTTTCTGGAGTTTTTGAGGGAGCCACATGGGGGTGGGAGTCTATTGTGAGTACGGCAGTGTCATCCGCGAACGTTCCAACTATTTTTTCTTCAGAAGCTCGATCTACCATGTGTATAGCAAGTATAGGATGGGGTCCATAATACTGCCTTGGGATACACCAACTAAACTTTCACATATTTCAGACTGTTCTCCGCCTTGCTTGACAAACAAATATCGATTTTCGAAGCAGGACTTAATAAGTGTGTAATAATTTATTGGTAGAGTGTCTTTTATTTTACAGAGTACGCCATCATGACAAGCGCGATCAAAGGCTTGTGATATGTAGAAAAACCGAGGTGCAATATTTTTTTTGTTCAAATGAGTTTTTTCCTGAAACCGGATTGATGATTTTGGTTTATAGTTCGGTCTTCAATTATAGCCATCATTCTTTTGATGAAGAGGGTGAAAAATCTCAAGCGTTTTTGAGATGAGAACTTATTTTTCGTGGGACATGCGCGAATATAATTGCCTGTTAAAAACAATGCGAGCGCGTTCGGTGGTAACTTCACAAGTGATTTATTTATTTCTAAATTCGAGTTTTTATAGTGTCTTAGCCTAACGGATTGAGTTCAAATTTATGTAATTACAGTAAATATGTATTGCTCTGTTACGTTTATGTAATATAGGTGTTTATACATATATAGTGATATTTTTAAATTCATATACGAAAATTGAACAGTATTTTAGAAAACAGTAAGCTTAATATTGAAACGTTATGAGAAATTATGGAATTTAACAAATTATTATAATAATGATTAAAATTAAATTAAATATATAAAATTAAATTAAAAATTAAAATTCTAAGCCATTTGGCGTAACACCGGCCACCTTGAAAGGCTCATGGTCCTTCAACGTCTGATGGCAGTACGGCGAGCTTGTGAACGGGGCGTTTAATTACGCCCGCTTTGGTTGCCACGTCTGCTACGCGGACTTTGCCGTCTTGCCCTGTTACGATTGCGGCGACGCGGCCGAGCACCCATTGCTGCGGTGGTGTGTTGTCTTCCTGAACCAGGACGAGGTCGTTCAGCTCGAGGTTGAGCTTCGGATGCAACCACTTGTTCCTCTGTTGAAGACCCAACAGGTAGTTCCTGGACCACAGTCGCCAAAACTGTTGCTTGAGACAACAGACAAGTTGCCATCTGTCGCAGCAACGCATTGGGTCCATCGATACTTGGGCTGGTGGCAGCGCTCGAAGGGGGCACCCAACTAATAGGTGCGCTGGTGTTAGGGCCTCTCCATCGTTCGGGTCCTGACTCAGTGGTACCAGGGGTCGCGAGTTGAGTACGGCCTCGACCTCGACGAGCAGCGTCTGTAGTTCTTCGGCGGTGAGCAGCGCGTTGCCGATTGCGCGCACGAGAAGGTGTTTGGCGGACTTCACTGCCGCCTCCCATAACCCGCCGAAGTGCGGTGCCCTGGGTGGTATAAAGGCGAAGGTGAATCCTTCGTCCGTTGCGTATTTCTGTACTTCCGGTTGTTGGGCCTCGAAAGCATCCCTCAGCTCGCGAAGCTTGCGATCGGCGCCGACGAAGTTGGTGGCGTTGTCGCTGTATATTTTCCGCGGCATTCCTCGGCGTCCAATGAACCTTTTTAGGGCGAAAATAAAACAATTAGAAGACAAGTCTGTTACTAGTTCTAAATGTACTGCCTTTGAAGTGAAACAAACGAACACTGCGATATATGTTTTTACTGGGGGTCTACCACGTATTTTCAATGTAGTATATACGGGACCACAAAAATCTACTCCACATATTAGAAAGGGTCGTAGTGCACGAAGCCTATCGGCAGGCAAATTTCCCATTATTTGGGATTGCAGCTTCGGCTTATAATGAAAGCAGTGTGTGCAGTTTCGAACGGTACGACTACAAGCTTCTCGAGCATTGACCAGCCAAATGCGGTCTCGGAGAAGCGCTACCAATGCCTTTGCTCCAGCATGGTGATTTCGAAAATGTAGGTACCGTAAGTATGTGGTAACGAAGTGCGAGTTCTTGCTTAAGAGCAGTGGGAACTTGGCATCATATGGGAGAGGCGCATTTAATAGGCGGCCTCCTACTCGGAGTAAATTAAACGACAGCGACAATTCCGAGTAGTTGTGCAAAAATGGATTAAGTTTTTGCAAACTTGAGGGTAGGGTGGTACCTTTGGTGAGTTTCATAATTTCTTCACCATATTCAACATGTTGAACCACCTGAATGACTTTGAGGAAACTTAATTTAATATCCTCAGCCGTCAGCATTTGTGTGAATGTCGCAGATGGGTTTCTAATGCGTTTTATCCATCTTAATATGTAAGCGACAATACGAAGCAGTTTTTGATGAGAAGATACTCTTTTGGTGAGTTCCATAATTGGATGCGATTCATTTGCTTGAACAACTAAAACTGTTGCATTCCGTTTCTTCTCTAATGCTTCGTCTCCTGGAGAGAGCTGGAAGTGGGTGTTTGTTGGCCATAACGCAGGGTCTTCTAGGAGGAACTGTGGACCGCTAAACCAGATAGAATTATTCAATTCGTCCACGTTACAACCCCGAGACACTTGATCCGCGGGATTTTGCTTAGTTGGCACATGTCGCCAAGTAGCTTTATCCGTCAACTCTTGGATTTCGGACACTCTGTTTGCAACAAAGGTCTGTAGTACAGATGGATGCGTTTTGATCCAATGCAAAACAATTTCGGAGTCTGTCCAGAAGTTTATATTTTCAATTGGCCGACTCAACATTGGCGCTATTCGTGACCATAATTTGGCCAGCAAGTGGGCTGCCGAGAGCTCTAGACGCGGAAGAGATTTAGTCTTCAGCGGAGCCACTCTAGACTTTGCAGTAAGCAGCGTACATTTCGTTCCACCAGCCGAATGGCTACGTATGTATATACAGCAGCCATACGCTCGTATTGAGGCGTCGGCAAAGCCATGAATTTGGCAGCTTGCACTCGACTCGGTGTGTACAAACCGAGGAATGCTTATTGATGGTAGCTGCAGTAGATTGGCTTTGAAATTTTCCCAGCTGGTGTCGAGGTGCAATGGAATCGACTCATCCCAATCTAGTTTTTGCAGCCAAAGCTCTTGCAATAAGATTTTTGCTTTGGTAACTAGTGGGGCAAGTAAACCAAGAGGATCGAAAAGACGAGCCGAAACTGATAATATGTTTCGCTTAGTGGCTCGTAAACTGGTAAAGTTGTCATTTAAGACAAGCCGAAACAAATCTTCCTTCGGCAACCAATGGATTCCAAGTGTTTTTGTGGAGTCTGTGTGATTGAAGTTTAAGGCCTTCTCAGAACTCTCACAATCGAAAAATGATGGGTGATTTGAAAACCACTTAGATAAATTGAATCCTGCCGAGTTTAATATTTTAACTACCTCACTTCTAATAAGATCTAGAGATTCGAAATTATCGGATCCTGTAAGCAGGTCGTCTACATAAAAATCTCCTTTTATTGCCTTTGAGCCGAGTGGATACATATGTGTATTGGCATCGCTGAGCATTTGTAAACACCGTGTAGCGAGAAATGGAGCAGGCGCAGTGCCGTATGTTACGGTGTTAAGTCGAAAGATTTGAAGTGGCTCAGATGGATGCCGTCTCCACACTACAAGCTGAAAGTTTTTGTCTTCTTCGTGCATGAGAATTTGGCGGTACATTTTAGTAATGTCCGCCGTAAATGCATATTTATGCAAACGAAAACGAAGAAGTGTTGAATACAGCTCTTCTTGAATGGTCGGCCCAACCATCAAGATTTCATTCAACGCAATTTGAGAAGAGGTACGACTTGATGCGTCGAAAACAACACGTAATTTAGTCGTCGTACTTTCAGGCCGAAGAACGCATTGATGCGGAATGAAGTAGTGTGGCTCACTCGGGATCTTATTATTTGTTGGGCTCATGTGACCCAATTCGATGTATTCATTCATGAAGTCCAGATACATTTGACGAAGTTCTGGATCTTTCAAGGTCTTTCTCTCCAGGGCCTGAAACCGCCGAGACGCGGTTTCATAGGAATTACCGAGTAACTTACGGTCATCTTTGAAAGGCAGTCTTATTTGAAGCCTTCCTGAAGGCAAAACTTTAGTGGTTTTTACGAAAAATTTTTCACACTCTATTTGTTCAGGTGTGAATTTTGTCGAACTAGCCCCTGAAGGTATTTCTTCCATCGCCCAGAACCTTTGGACAATGGAATCTATATTTGCTAGATCTTGTTCAGTATGGCATAATGTGCTACTGACTGTGGGAGGAGGACGTTGGTTGGAGGCGTATTTGCCAGACACAACCCAGCCTAAAAGTGTCTTTTGCAATGTTGGGTGATTGGAGCTGGCCTTGATCTGGCCTACAGCTAAAAGCTCGAAAAATGTTTCAGCACCTAACAAAAGATCTACCTTTTGAGCCTTATAAAATTCTGGGTCCGCTAAGCTAATGTTTTTAGGAATTTTCCAGCCATTAATATTTACGTTACGATCTGGATGGCTGGCTGAAATGGATCGCATTATCCAAAACTGTGCCGAAAACTCATAATTATTGACCCGCGATTTTACAAATGTATTTAATTTCGTCCTTACTTTTTTGGTTGCATTTCCGATGCCGATAATATTTAAGGTCGTACTTTCGCGACGAATTCGTAATTTCTGCGCCAAATCCTCTGTCATGAAATTCACCTGAGATCCAGAATCCAGCAAGGCTCGTGCAGCAAGGTACTCTCCGGAGCTACCTTTTACGTTGACTACGGCTGTAGCCAACATAACCCGATCTGGCGTACTCGTCGTGTGCATGGCATGCGAGGTCGAAAGTTGTGATGCAGTTGCAAAGGATACAGGGTACTGGTGCAGCAACGTGTGATGCGAACGGTTGCAAACACGACACCGATCTGCTTTGCACTTTGAAACTGAGTGCCCCTTTCGCAAACAATTTATGCATAAGGGGACTGATTTAGCAAACTCAAATCGCTGCTGAGCAGAGAGAGTTTTAAAAGTAGGACACGCGGGTATACTATGATCATTTGATTTACAGTGCGGACACACCGGCTGTTTTATATTTGAAGTCACTAAGGCAGCTTTCGTCCTTCCCGCATGAAGGTGGGGTTTCTGAATGCTGTGACTGCTTGACGGCTTGAGCCTCGACGTTGAGGCTTCATCGGCAGATAAATGTTGGTAGCGTTTATTTAATGCTGCCTCACACTCACGCCATAATGGCAGCTTATCATAATCCAACTGTTCCTCCCACTTTGACCGAGTATCGGTGTCAACTTTTGACATTACCAGATGAATTATGATAGCGTTTGTGATGTTTTTCTCGTCACCTAACGACAGCAACGAGTCGTAAACAGCCGACACTGTATCAATCATTGTGCGTAATGAAAGCGCAGATGGCTTTGGGATAGTTGGCAGTTCAAAAAGTTTGGAAATTGTGTCGAAAAATATTAAGCATTTATTGTCATAAACTTTTTTGAGACTAGCCAACGCCTTCGAATAATTTTCGTCCGACATTTGGAAGGCCTTTACCGTTCCCAAAGCTTCACCAGACAGACAGTTAACCAAGTGATTAAATTTCTCAATGTCTGGGATTGTAGGATCGTTGTGCACCAAACTCTCGAACAGACTCATAAAATTTTTAAATTCTGAATATTCCCCTTTAAATTTCGGTAGCGACATTTTCGGTAGTCGCGAGCTGTGAGGTGCAACAAAGGATGATTCGGCTATTGACGATTTATTTCTCGCCAGAATAGATTTTATAACAGACTTAGTTTCCACTATTAGGTCCTCTAACTCCCCACGGGCTATGTCTTCCTCGTTGATTTCTTCAATTTTCGACTGGCACTTCATAAGCTTATCGCTATGAGAGTTCAAAATGTCCAGTCGACACTCCAATTCAATTGGATCTAACGACATTGTTTTATCGAGGAGACCCGTTTTTATGCGCACTATACTATTTTTCGCAACAGTTCGCTGGCGCTTTAGTGATTTCAATTCCGTAATCTCCTTACTTGGAGAGAGACTTGGAACTGCTGTCTTTGGCTTGCTCATTTTGAGTTAAATTATTTAAACTCCCGAAAAATTTGCTCAATGTCCACAGAAACGAAAAAATATCTGTGAGAGTTTGTGGCTGAAAAAACGAAAACGAAAAGATGGCTGAATAGCCTGCACAAATCTCAATCTGAAAAACGAAAAATAGCTGTTGGACAAGGCAGTGGTCAGGCCACGAAAGGATGAGCAAGCACAGTAGCACAACACTACGAAAATTGTTCAACAGATTTGCGAAAAATCGATTTTTGTTTAAATTATTTCCTTGTAAATAATCCGTATTTACGAAAAATTTATTTAACTTTATAATAATTTTAATTTAATTGAACTTATTGTTCGAAAAAAAGGTCTTCAATTTCTTTAATTTTGTTTTTTAAATTTATTGACGATTTCGCATTTAAGGTCACACCCTTTATTATCAAATCCCAACGTACCCTTGTTTCACTTTCGCGGAGTTTTATATACGTATATTTGTATAGATAATTGTACATATGGTACATGTACACATATGGGAGTGTGTACATATATGTATGTATATATATGCAAGAAAGTGAAAAGGGGATGCAAAAAATTGAGAGTGTTTATCAACAACAACCACAACTTTCAATTTATTGCACTTGTTACCTGTATAGGCTTATTGCAAGCCTTGACTTTCCTTTTGCAAAGGATGCAGGTGCAGGTCATTCCTGGCGGCGACAGAACCAGCGGTAGGGATTGCAGCGACAGCGGGCGATGACGGCAGCAGCAGTGACCAGAGTAGCAGCGACGGTTACAGTGATGAGAGCAGCGGCGAGTATGGCAGTAACTGCGAGAACTGTGACAGCGGACAGTGATATATACACGAGGGCGACGAACTGCAAATGAGCAGCGGTGAATTGCACTGTGTTTTTTTTTTTTTTTTTTTTATAAATTTGCCTTATTTTTGGCCGAGAACATTTACATATCACTGTGACCGTTTATATAAGTACCGCACTGGGTATTGTAGTTTATTCTTTTTTATTTATTATATATTATTTTTTTTTTTTTTAAACTTTTAACGTTTTTTTCTTTTTTTTTTTTGATAGATGTATTAGTTTTTCTTTTTTTTTTTTTTTTTGGTTTTTGGGGGCTCACTGTCACTGTGCACTTTTTTGTATATGCATATACATATGTATGTACATATATTAGTTTTGCTGTCTGTGAACGGACCGCGCAGGCAATATTCGTTTAGTTATTTATTCGGCTGGTTATTTTAAATGTTAGTTATTAAAAATTTGCGTGCACAAATTGCCAACTTTTGGTCTTTTATTACTATCACTTTTTACCACTTTCGCACTACTGTCCCTGCTCGGGCGCCATGAAAAATCTCAAGCGTTTTTGAGATGAGAACTTATTTTTCGTGGGACATGCGCGAATATAATTGCCTGTTAAAAACAATGCGAGCGCGTTCGGTGGTAACTTCACAAGTGATTTATTTATTTCTAAATTCGAGTTTTTATAGTGTCTTAGCCTAACGGATTGAGTTCAAATTTATGTAATTACAGTAAATATGTATTGCTCTGTTACGTTTATGTAATATAGGTGTTTATACATATATAGTGATATTTTTAAATTCATATACGAAAATTGAACAGTATTTTAGAAAACAGTAAGCTTAATATTGAAACGTTATGAGAAATTATGGAATTTAACAAATTATTATAATAATGATTAAAATTAAATTAAATATATAAAATTAAATTAAAAATTAAAATTCTAAGCCATTTGGCGTAACAGAGGGATTCCATTACTTTACGCAATAGGCTGATGGGCCGATATGATTAGATTTGTTCAGCGCTTTTTCCTGGTTTGAGGATTATTATTACTTGAGCTACTTTCCATTGATGGGAAACAAAACCAGAGGATGTAATATCATAGAATTGTATATGTACATAAGGAAAGTGAGGCCTTCTTCTGGGAGTTGTTTCGGTACTGCTCTGTTATGTGGTCATATCTAGGGGCCTTATTTTTTTTACTTTCCCGAGATTATCTATTCTATTGCATATGGTAAAGCAAGGAAAAGGAATTATAACACGTACCTATAATTTCAAAAATGTGACATAATATTGTGACTCGACGTCCCATAAATTACACGAAAAATAAAATAAAACGACATAAATATTTTTGGTTTGCTTTTAACAGATTTGGAGGTTTTCGGATTGTCTATAAAAATAGTTGTTTAACTGTTATAATTTTTCGTATTTTAATAATTTCTAATTTTTTATCATTTGTAAGCACAAATTAAAAGAGGAGATTAAATAATATCGATCTGTAAATAATCTATACAAACTGTATTTTCCTACATTTTTTCCATAGGAATTGAATGGAAATCTCATTTTTCCAAGACGTCATAGAACAAATTTAAGTAGCATCAACACAAAATTGTCTTCTTCTTTGGACGGTCCTAATATCCGTATGTGCATAGATTAAAAAAAAACAGGTAGCAAATCCATAGCTATAGGAGAAAAGTTGCTTAACTTATGCACAATACTGTATACGTGTAATATAAAAGAAATTCCATTGAATTGTTGTGAAGTCAGTTTGCAAAATGCAAAATTTATATGTTATCTAATTACTTTGCTAAAAATATTGCAAGAAAGCACTCTATTAGTGCACTGAACATTTAGTGCTTTGGAAATTCCACAACTGGCTTACATTATTACGAATTCGTATATGAAATGCTAATCACTAATTGATTCCAAGTTACTGACCCTTACGTACTACAAACATCCAATAAACAATGAATAACAGCATACGTATGTATGTAAGTGTGTAAAACGCATGTGCCCACATAGTTCCCCGAATCATTAAGCGCTTAAGCCATCCAATAGCCTATTGACAAATGACGTATTCACTGTCGTAATTAGTCGGCATTCGGCCAGTCCAATAAACACTAATATGGCAATTTTAGCACGTTCGGTCTCATTTTTTATTCAATAACTGCGAGTAGATATCTCGGCACTCAATCACGTTTTTTTTTAATTGCATACTAAGTGTTTATTTATGTAGGTACATACATACATATTTATATATGTGTTATACACATTAGGGTGCTCCTTATATTCGAAACCCAAATTTCAAACACTCACTTCCACAAAAAATTCAAATAGTAGGTAGATCCAAAAAAACTCGCACAATAATTCTAGTTTTGAATTCTTGCAACCAAGTACGGATGTTCCGTTACATTTTTTCTAAAATTTGTTTTAACCCACCTTTGCATTTTCAACAAAAATACATAACATACAAATCAAATTTCAATGCTTATATACAGTGCTACACAAAAGTACTCGGAAATATTTTTTCTCGGTTATAAAATATCAGAAACTCCTTTCACTTTTTATTGGCTGCTCAAAAAGTAATTCATAATTTCATAATTTTGTGAATTTGTTTCTTGTAAATATATTTTTTTCTTTTTTTTCATATTTTTCGTTTCCCAAACCGTAAGCAAATAATGCATTAACTTAAAAAGTATGTGAACTCATGTCGCAAAAGCATACGGAAAAATAATTCGAGATATGCACATAATTCACAGTATTTTAAACTAATATCTAGTATCGCATCCTGAGTTTATATGAATTATAAAATGAGTTTTTGAATGTGAACTCGAGATAAAATAATAAATAAAAACTATCTACTAGGAAAATTAGATTTCCGAATAGTTTTGTGAGGCACTGTATAAGTGTAATTGGCATTTGCACTTACTTTTTTGGGTGTCCGACCGAGCTCATCTTATTTGTGGCGTATGTCTCCTCAAATGTACAGGCAGATGGTTTTTATGAGGAGCTTTGTCAAAGCAGAAATACACACCCAAAATTTGCCATTGCCTGCCGAGGAGCGACCGCTATTTGAAAAAATTTGTTTCTATCATTTGTTGCTTCGTTCCCAAGATTTAGAACCTGGGCGCTGCCGAATGGTAGTCGGCTATGGCGCACGCTTTTATAAAAAATGAACTCGGAGATTAACAGATTAAGTAGAAAACAAACAAAGCAAATTGGTTCATCGACACACGATGCTACTTAATTCATTGATGCTATTTGGAAGTAAGGGAAAAAGGGGCATGAGTGGATCTCGTTTCTGAAAAGATAGTAAAAAATTGAAAAAGTCGATTTAGGTAGTTGGGTAGCTGAAATGGGTGTAGTACCACTCTAGCCTTCCCAAGTAGCACTAAAGTGCCATTTTGATACCATTTGGGTCTCAACCCCGAACGGGCAGATATGTACAGCCAGCAAGGAACTGTTGATATAAAGGAGAAGATTAATGGAATTTAGGTTGGCGCATTGCCTCAGGCTGTCGAAGAAAGGAGCACCCAGTGACCTTAATTGTCTACCTGCCAAATCCGAAAATGCACAGAGAAAGTGATCAGCGGTCTCCTGCTTTGAAAAATTCCCACAGCTTCTGCAAGGGGGGTTAAATGATAAACCTAGCTTTTTCGCCTGCATGTCGATCGCCCAATGACCGGTAAGCACAGCTATGAGTTTGGAGATTGAATGGCGTGGAGTCCCCAAAACTTTCTGAGTCCTCCTTATATTGTACCGGGGCCAAAGGGTTTTCGAAATAGCACATGATGAAATGGAGCTCCATCTTTTCTGCGCTTTCGTGAGAAATACTCGTAAGTTGTGCAATTATCCTTTAACAACTGTCAGGGGGATGCCGATGACCGGGTAGGAGGTCACTGAGACCAATTCAGTCGACCCTTTCCTGGCAAGCCCATCAGCAATTTCATGTTCCTCTGTGTTCCTATGTCTTGGAGCAAAGATCAGAGAAATGTTTATGGTACTTTTACCACAAATTTAATTTATACGTAACTACATTTTTCTGTAAACAGACCAGCATGCGGTTCGTGAACTACCAGTGAAGATATGGAATATGATAGAAAAAGTTGTTTCTAATAGCGGTCACTCTTTGGCAGGCAATTTATTTTTTTTTCGCCACCGTTTTTGCTCATATAGATTTACATAATTTAAAAATATGTATTACATTATAAATTTAAAATGTTTACATTTCACACTAACGATGTCACAGATGACCAAATTTATACAGGCACCAAGATAACACATTTTATTTTCAGCAAGTTTTCTTCTATAATTGTATAAAAAATCTCTGTTTATACTCAATATTGGATGAGTTTACTGCTTGCATTTTCAAAGCAATCATCACAAAAATATATTTTTTAAAATGTCGCACGGAACATCCAAAGATGCGATAGAGCTAAGGAAAAACTTACAGATATTTTCAATCTAATGTTTTTTATGATTTTTTTTGTAGAAAAACAATTTTAGAGAGCAAAAGTCAATTAATAGTATCTCGCTTTACGAACAAAACGTGCAATGGGAATATCCAAATAAGAAATGCAGGAATTTGCATTTTTAAATCGCAAAGCGGTTTATGAATACATACAATAAATTTGATTACATTAAATTTGATTGTTTCCCTATAAAAATACGCTAAAACAATAATTTTATTAACTTTTTATATCAGGCGGAAATGCCCATATTTTCATGTTATAAAGGGTGATTTTTTAAGAGTTATAGGAAAGTTTTTCAAAAAAACATACGTAAAATTCAGAAAAATGCATGAAGTTTTTATTTAAACCGATAGTTCAGTCCATATAATTTAATGTTTGAAGATTATTTCATGCAAATGTTGACCGCGACTGCGCTTCAAGTGGTCCATCCGCTTAGTCCAATTTTGGCATACTCTTTCCAATGTTTCGGCCGGTATCTCACATATAAATGCTTTAATGTTGTCTTCCAATGCGTTAATTGAAGCAGGCTTGTCTGAATAGATGAGGTTTAACATAGCCCCACAAAAAATTATCTAAAGGCGTTATATCTCACGATCTGGGTGGCCAATTGAAAGGTCCCGAACGTGAAATAAAATGTTCACCGAACTCGTCTCTCAACAAGTCCATTGTTACGCGTGCTGTGTGGCATGTGGTACCGCCTTGCTGAAACCACATGTCATGCAAGTCAAGCTCTTGCATTTTGGGCAAAAAAAAGTTGGATATCATTTCACGGTAGCGCTCACCATTCACAGTTACGTTACGATTCGCAGCATCTGTTAAGAAGTACGGTCCAATGATACCTCCAGCCCATAAACCGCACCAAACTGTGACCTTTTCTGGATGCATTGGTAGCTCTTGCAATTCTTCTGGCTGATCTTCACTTCAAAATCGACAATTCTGCTTATTTACATACGTACCCATTGATCCAAAAATGAGCTTCGTCGCTGAACACAATTTTTCGACTTTAAACTTTCTTAACAGAACACGCATTTTTATAATAAAATTCAATGATTTGCAAGCGTTGTTCGTTTGTAAGACGATTCATGGTTAAATTATAGACCAAACTGAAGATGTTTGACAGGGAAACAAATCACGAAACGTGCGTCAGCGGTTTAAACCAACTGTTTAAAAAGATAATAGCTAAAAAATCACCCTTTAGTTGTCCAATTTATAAGCAATTTAATTGAAATTCAGTTTAGAAATACTCGTATACGAGGTGTGTTCGGCCATTTTGAATGTTCAGTTAATTGTTGGCAGCTGCTTTGCTTGCACGTGTTTCGGCACGTCTTTGAGTTTTACCTATTCAAAAAGATGGATCAAAGAACCTATATCAAATTTTGTGTGAAAAACGAAATTTAGTGCGCGGATGCATTCCGAGTGTTGACTGTGTCATACGAAGAAGACGAAAAGCGTGCCGGACGCCTAAGCAATTCAACAAAATACTAAAAAATTTATGAAGTTAGGAAAATGGTGTTGGCCAATCGTCGAATCACCGTTAGAGAAGTTGCTGAGGTCCTAGACATATCAATTGGCTCGTGCCATTCGATTTTTTTCAATAATTTGGGCGCAAATCCGTACCAAAACTGCTCAATTTCGACCAAAAGCAGCATCGCATAAACATTGCTAATGAGATGTTGGACTCTGTCCACGACGACCCAAATTTGCTCCAGAGAGTCATAACTGGTGACGAATCGCAGGTTTATGGTTATGACGTGGAAACCAAAGCTCAATCATCCCAATGGAAGCTGCCGCACGAACCAAGACCGAAAAAAACGCGCCAAATTCGGTCGAATGTAAAAGTTTTGCTTACCGTTTTCTTCGATTGCAGGGGCGTTGTGCACCATGAGTTCTTGCCACAGGGTAAAATGGTCAATAAGGAATATTACCTGTAAGTTATGTGCAATTTGCGCGAAGCAATCCGCCAGAAACGCCCGGATTTGTGGAAGAACAAAAATCGGCTCTTGCATCACGATAACGCCCCTGCTCACAGATCGTTGCTTATGCGACCCCCTGTGACTTTTTCTTGTTCCCGAAACTGAAGAGGCCCATGAAAGGGCGACGCTATGCTACGATTGACGAGATAAAGACGGCTTCGAAGGAGGAGCTGAACAAGATAAAAAAAAATGATTTTGTGAAGTGCTTCGAAGATTGGAAAAAACGTTGGCACAAGTGCATAATATCTCATGAGGACTACTTTGAAGGGGAAAAAATAGATATTAATGAATAAATAAATAATTTTTGAAAATACAAAATTCGCGATACTTTTTGAACACACCACGTATGTATTTAAAAATACACTAATGGTGCTCACACTCACCAACTTATAGTAGTCCCTTTCCGCTGCCCGTAGGATACACAAAATTGTGCAAAACTTATCCCGTAGAAAACAACTGCCTTCTTGTAGTTACATATTTACACAATACATCGGTTTGTGTGTGTTTGTGTTTGATTGTATCGACAAAATGTTGCCATTGATGTTTTGGCATACATACTTTTTCACACATCCGCGGCATCAGTTACAACTTTTCATTGTATAATAAGCCAAAGCCAAAAACCAACAAATGCAAATAGTTCATTTTTCTATAATTAACATTATTCAACATTGTTATTATAAGTTATTTTAATAAAAATTTAAATTTTTCTAAGTTTATTTTGTAAATGATTTCGAAATGTACTGTTTGGCAATACTGTTTGGTGACAGAGCAATCAGCTGACACGATTCTACGGAACTATCCAAAATCCTACGATCAAATCTACGATACTACGGAACGGAAGGGTGGTGAGAATTCATATACATGGGGCTCTCATTAGTTTCATCGTATCAGCTGACACGAGCCTGTGCTTACATTGGGGACTGTGAGCACCATAAGGCTACAAAGATCGCCCTAATATACATATAATATAGATGTAGTTTATTGATATTTCTATTTTATAAGTTTATGAAAGTGTTCGTTCCCATTCATTGTTGCTTTTGACAAGAGTAACCACTTAAAAGCATATGTACACCCACTCAACAACGTTTAATGTACATATTTATTTATTTGCTTATCAACACCCGACGGAACAAATATTTAATCGCGATTGATATACCCTAAACTTGCATACTGGTTCTGCAATCTTACTCATATTGCCATGTTTACATTCAATACCGTAAGTGGAGGTTGTTAGTATAACATTTTATCAGCAATTTACCGCAATATGTTGGACAATATCAAAAGGGTTGTACTGAAGGTCTCTCTTGCCAAGGCTTTTCTGTGCTGGGTCTAAGTTTAAAACTTAGACAAACATTTTAAAGACAAATAAATAAAATCAAAGTGGTATGCGTACTTAAATTTACTTATGTGGGTATTTATTTAAGTACATATGAAAGTGTGTATAGCCACAATTATTTCAACACAACGAGTGGAGGGAATTTATAAAAAACAACAGGTTGTGAAACCGAAATTATGTTGGGCATATCGAACTCACAACTTTCCATGAATATTAATCAGAGACCACAAATAACAGTTATCTCGAATTTACAACTTGAAAACATTGCCGGAAGGCTGAAGTTTAACAAAAAAAAATTGTTCGATAACAGTTATTAGAGGAGAAATATTGTTTCTGTTGTCGATGGGAGTTGTTTCGCAACGTGCATTTTTTTAGTTGCCTATCCCTATCTAGACGAAAGCATTTTGTTACACCCTTCGTTGGATTTTCAGAAATAATAAATCGAAATACGTGACAGAAGCAAACGCGTGGCAGATTAGCACTGAGATTGCATAATGGAAAGAATAATGAGATGGTGCCTATCGTGGTACCGTTACTTTGTTCTCAGCAAAATTGTCAATGAGTGACGTCATATTAGCAGATTAATATTTTTGTAACTTGGCTTAGCTTCTTTTTTTTGTTATTTAGTCTCAGAGTTTTAGTTCTTTCTTCATGATATTTTTCTAGCCTGTTCTAATTAAAATGTAATGTTTTTAATTTTCTAAAATAAACATTTTTTTTAAATTACTTCAATAATTCACTCAGTTTTATTTAGCTTTCCTTTTTTTAACATCTGGTCGCATTGCCGCCGATTGCGGTTATTGTTGGTGTTCTTCTCCTTTCAGCAGTGAAATCTCCCTCGCACTATTGCAGTGCTGCCTTGCTTTGGATATAAAAACGCACTAAAATGCCCATTTAAAGAAAATAAAATACCAAATTTTTTTGAATTACAGTGCACTCGCGATAACTCGAACTAATTAAAGCAGGCGCTGTTCGATTTATCGAATTTGTTTGACTTATCAATTGAGTGTGCTATGTTAAAAAAACAGTCATCGATATCGATTTTTCGATCGATTGTTGAAAATGGAAGCCAGTAGAAAATTTCTGTAGTAGAGTTTCGTTATACGAATCACATTTTGGTCCATTGGCTGGATCAATGGTGTCACATTCGGCGGCATAAACATAGTTAAAATTAAACCATCCTCGGACTTTAATTCGATTTCGTTGGGATGTGATGGGGCATTATCAATTAGAAGAAGAGCCTTCTCAGGTAGTCCCCCATCTTTCAAATATTTTCTTACCTAAATATTAAAGTCATTTAACTTGGTTAAAAAAATTGTTTTAATGAATCTGGATTTTACCTGCGGCACGAACGAATTATGAAACCAGTCTTTGAAAATCGCCGAAGTCATCCAGGCTGATTTGGAATTTTTGTACTCCACCGGACAGTTAAAATTTTTGAAAACACGAGGATTTCTTGCTTTGTCAATAACGAGAAGTTTAAGCTTATGGTTGCCGGTAGCGTTAGTGCAAGCCATAAATTGCCTTATCTTTCTTTTTTATAAGACTTATGGTGGACTTGGCTACCCCATATTCCTTCGCTAGAGAAGTAACACTACGTCCACGTTTAATTTTGTTAAGGACTTCAGCCCTCTCTTTTAATGTTAAACACTTCAACCTTTTACAATCCATTACTCACGTGCACTGATACACTACAAATGACAAATTTAAAGCAATTTGGTCAATGCAAGATGTTGTTCCCAGAAAACTAACGGGATATTAACGCCGAAATATTCATATGGACAATACACTAGTATACATATAATTTATATACATATACTATTACATATGTATCTATGTACAAAATGTACATGTTTGAAAAGAATGTGTGTACAAATAAATTTGTTTTTTTGTTCGAGTTATAGCGCTTTCTTATTGTTCGAGTTACAAAGAAGTCAATAGGGGAAAAAATGTGTTCGAGTTAGCACGTCGTTCGACTTAGCGGCTATTCGAGTTACCGCGAGTGCACTGTACTTAAAGAACTTTGTATGCGTGACAAATTGTCTTTAAAATGTACGTTTTTGAAGTGATAACTTCTTTAGAATCGGGGGGAGTGATTTGAGACTCGATGAAACGAAAAAGCGACACTACGAAGCGTTATATGTTGATATACGTATATGTGTGTGGCTGCGTACTGCTGAGCCACGCTAGTACAGTGAGTATTGTATGTATACTACACTGCCTATTACTTGCTTTGGTGTTTAGTTCAAGCGTCATACGTATGTATGTTTGTATGTATGCTAGTACGTATGTGTGCGCGCCTGCGTATTACGGAGCCACGGTGAGCGAGAAGGCATTATGTATACCTATACTACACTACCTAATACTTGCTTAGAACAAGCGTCCTATGAATGTTTGTGTGTATGTTAGTACGTCTGTGTAATATACGCGTTACGACGCTCATAATAGCAACCGCGTGTGCTGTATTGCGTCCGTATTTTTATATTCGTAAATATTTTCATTTTTAAATATTTACCGCAATTGCAGGCGGTGTTGTAATATACCACAATCAAAATGACGGTGCTCGTATTGTAACTTCACAGATAGATCTGAATGCACAGCAACTAGAATCACTGTCTGTTCAGCTCTCTAAAGTGGGAGAAATATGTGCATGCGAAACCAGATTGAGCAATGGAAAAACAGTTTTAATTGTGGCAATTTATATTTCACCGAATCAATCAATAAATAGCATCACGGAATTCATTCACGAAAATTTAATAAAGTATACACCAGAAGTATCGCGGATACTTAGAAAAGATTACGATAAAGTTCCAATGATTTTAAGTGGCGATTTTAACGTAAATTTTGCTTTGGACACAGCGATTCCTTTAATTGACTTTCTCAATACAACATTCAATTTAAAAATGTGTAACAGTCGCACTGAATCGACAACACGATCAAAAACAACAATTGACGCGGTATTTCAAAGATATGTTGACAACATCGAAACCAAAGCATTTGTATCATATTTTAGCTATCATAAGCCACTCGTATCATTTGTTGAAATTGAAAACATTGAGGATGAATAATAATAAAATGAAGAAAATAAAATATGAACTGTATAGCAATATTATAATGAACCTATAATTATCCCGCTCCTAATGCTGCTTTCGTCTCATTCTCTCTCAGTTTGTTTTACGGAAGGTTTCACTTTTATCGCGTCTAACCGTTAGACTGGTATTTTTTTTTAATAAATGTGTTATGGTTATCTACAATTTAATTTATGAGTTTTTTGTTAAGAGAACGACTTTTTTGCTATATTTGAGGTTATGTAACAAGATAAGGTACTCTTTTTGTAAAAATGTAGTTATAGTTTCATCAGTAGTATTTTGTTGGTCATTTTTTTATGAATACATAGGGCATCTATGTCCCACTAATGATGAATCGGAAGAAAATATTACAACTCTATGTTTTAATTCGCATTCAATAAATTCAAACGCTTTTTAAAATGTGTAAAAAGGTTTTCAATGTTAAGAAGAGTTGAGAGAAGAAGATTTAATATTCTAACTTAACCTTAAAAGGAACAAAAAATTTAGTTTTCACTTTTAAAATCTCAAATTTTATAAGAACCAACAAATTTTCATTAACACTAAAATCTTCTCAGAGTGACCTTTTTTAACACTCTTTTGTTTAATAATACATTTTTTTAACTTACATTTTCGCAAAATTTTGCAAATTTAGTAGAAACTTTTGGGTCACTGTTAGTTAAAGACTCGTCGCCAATGGGTCCGCTTCGTCGTGGCAGCAACGAATTTGACTATCAGCTAAGCGGGTTATGTGTTTTTGAATAGAAAGTGTCACATACACCACCTATACGACATGCCGGAATGCGTAAAAGTTGACAACTTTCTACTTTTGCCGTACGGCAATTCCGCCGCAAATGACAACTGTTTTTGCATCGCGCAAATTCTTTTCGGTGGTGTTTTTTATTATATCAAATTAAATACAAAAAATAAATGAAATGTGCCAACAAGTGCTGCTTCAGACTAAGTGGGCAATTGAGTAGCAAAGTTATCTCTCGACAAACAAAACAAACCGTCTACAAGGCTCTCATCATGCCCGTCTTATCATATGGCGCAGAAGCTTGGACGATGGCAACATCCGAGAGACGTTCCTTGAAGTATTTGAGAGAAAGATTCTGCGGAAGATTTTTGGATCTTTGGTGATGGCGATGGAACAATGAGCTGTATGAACTTTACGACGACACAGACATAGCATCAGCTGATGGTCAGGCCCCAGTTTACCAATCACAGCCACAGGTCGTGGGCAGCAGACTTCTCGCTATAGGATGGCGAGGTCGCCGGGCAGACACCTGTGCTGGACTTTTTGTCTAAGCGTCGATAGGGACGTGGCTCCGAAGAACTTTTTCCCGCCACATTGACTGGCGCTAAGACCGCGCCCGTACCTTGGGGGGTCGTGGCTCGGCCATTAGCGGCAGCTGCAGGGCAGGAAGGTGTACTGCTTTCAGCCACCGTTCTTATCCAATTACCTCGAGAGCGAGATACCTTGGAAGCGCCCGTGCCCACCGAGAATTCGGTAGCTTTCGTGGGTGTTACTTCCGCCGACCGAGGACTTTTGGAAGACATAGACGCAGAAGGGCCGACAGAGCCTTGCCCGCCGCTTTCTTCTCTCCGTCCTTGCCACAACTCAGGCCCTCCGAAACAGGGAAATGTTTTTCAGACTCTGAAGAAGAGGAGATTACGATAGCAAACCCCGTCTCCTCCAGGATGCGCTCCCGCTCATAGACCTAAGAGACTTGGGTAATGGTTGGAGCCTCCAGAATCTATGGCCCTGCCGCCGAAGCGGGTGGATTGCCATTTGTGTGGATTCCTCCTGGAGTAATATCCTTTGTGTTGTCCATTATCAAGAATACTTTTTATTCGGGACTCCACCCTAGGCAGTTTGGTTCGCGGATGGCACCCTGATTCTATGCCCACCTTGAGTCATAACACGAGTGTTTAACCCACCCCATCAGCGAAGACCACTCGTGTGATGTCAGGGCACCTGGGACGCGCCCGATGGGAGATCAGGCAACTCCTCACGGAGTGAAATAAGCATTAAAATTATTTTTATTATAGCTTCAACTTGTATTAACGTTTTTAATTTCATAATACATACTACAACAACAACAAATAATACACAACCAACAAAAATCTTTTCATACACAATTAATATTTGCTTTCATGATGAATTCATGAGGTAGGTTTACTGCGGTGTCATCCCTTGGTCGGGAAAAAACCTAGTCATTTCTGTACGTACAACTCTCTGCCATGGGAATGACGGAATTAAGATAAGACCATCTGTTGCTTTGCTTATATAATACGGCAATACATTGTGGCAACTCGTTACGTTTTACACGTCCCGTACGTCAAATAAGTTGCACAAGACAACGGACCCATTGTGGAAAGCCTATTAGTATTTAATTTTATATGAAATGGTTCAACAAATAAAAGACACGTTGCATCTGTCAGTGAACTTTTGAATTTCAGATTAGCTACAAAATCTGAAATTTAGTAATTTTGTTGTATTTGGGATGCATTTAAAGTGTGTCAAACGTGTTAGTTAAACTTTAATTTTTTGTTTCACCAAATCTATTTATCCTTAAGAAAGGAATAGGAAATGAATTAAAGTTTAATATTATAATATACAGGGTTTGATTGAAAAGTAATGAGCCTTCCCGCGCGGAGCGCCTGCCAAGCGATCAACCGAATCGGCTGGTGGGGGAAAATGATCGTTGGACCTTCCTCTTCCACTAGAAACCGGTCCCAGTTCATTGGCAACAGCGGTGCAGTCAACATCGCTCCGCGCGTG
This sequence comes from Anastrepha ludens, assembly GCF_028408465.1. Classification (NCBI taxonomy): domain Eukaryota; kingdom Metazoa; phylum Arthropoda; class Insecta; order Diptera; family Tephritidae; genus Anastrepha; species Anastrepha ludens. The sequence goes on along the minus strand of NC_071498.1, from coordinate 134,349,319 downwards.
AAAGCTGTTATAAAAGTGTGTTAGGATTTGCATGTCAAAACCATGCTGATAATCTTTTTCGACTCTCGAGTCATCGTCCACAAGGAGTTTGTACCTCCAGAAAGCACTGTAAACGCGGCATTTTACAAAGAAGTGCTCCTTCGGCTGGAAAACCGCGTCGCCCGGGTTCGGCCCGACCTCGTCAACAATTTGAACCCTTCATCACGACAATGCGCCGGCGCACACCACCTTCCTCTGCACCTCTGCATTCGCCAAGATGGGGGTTCCGGTGCTTCCCCACCCTTCCTACAGCCCAGACCTGTCCCGTCCGGTCTTCTTCTTGTTCCCGCGCCTGAAAAGAAAGCTGAACTGTGACAGCCGAATTGAACGCGATTCCGACGGATGAGTTTAAAAAATTTTTCCTGCAGTAGAAGGACCGCTACCAGCGGTGTATTGACGCTCAAGGGTCCTATTTTGAAGAATATTAGTTGTATAAGCCACAAGGTTTAATAAAACTGCTTAAAAACATAAGGCTCATTACTTTTCAATCATCAGCCCCTATATATATATTAGGCCGGGTCGATTTGTGGGGAGGCAAAAAATCGCCCATTGCTCTGTGAAAATCATATTCTAGGGATCAAAATAAGAAACTTTGCCGAAGGAACCATACCTCTAAAACGAACTCTGATGTCCCCCAATTTGGGTCGAACTTTTTAGTTTCTTTTCTATAACACACTTAAATTTATGTTTTCATTTTTTCATCATATGTTCTGACTAAATAAATTTCTTAAGAGAAAAAATAGATATTATTATAAATAAATAAAAATAAAGAAAAAACATAGCTAAATGATTTTTTCATGTAAAGGCCAAAAATGGTGATATTTTGAAATTGGGGGACATCAGCATCCTTCGGCAAAGTTTCTTTTTCTGATCCCTAGAATACGATTTTCACAGAGCAATGAGCGATTTTTAAATCGACCCGCTCTAATATACATATATATATTGTATTTGTTAGATAGCTAAACTTAATTTTTAAAAATAAGTTCCAAATTAGAACTTTGACTCAATTCGCAAATTTTAATTCGTGTTTATTTGTATGTTACTTTGTGAACAGCTGTTTTCCTCACTCCCAAATTCTTACGAATAAACACTTATCTATTAAAACTTGCAACTTCTCTACAACAAAGAAATGTCATTTTCCCCTAGTTTAATAATTTGTAACAATTACTTCATGAAGAGACCTATATTATGTCTTTTGATTTGGAATCGATGTGCGCACATTCATACAATTCAACTTATGTCTTAGATATAAATACGTGTGCATATGCACATATATATATCAACGATTTAACTTTATAGGGGCAATCAATAATTGCACTTTCATAAATTCATACGATTAGCAATCCAGACGCACATTAATTGCTTCAATTGTGAGGAATTTCCGCACTTTGCTGCTATAATAAAAACACGCACGCATTTATAAAATTATATATGTATGTATACGAGTATATGTCCATATAAAAATGCATGTACATACATGAATTTGAACCAGCTCGTCGTACCTTAGCTACTTGAAAGAATGCAACCTTACTCGTGCATTAGTATTTGACGGCGAAAGGTTACAGTTGTTTGATGGAATGGTGTCATGTATGCATGTATGTATATGCATACATACATATGTTTATAATAAATAAATAATAAAAAATAATTTAATTATCAAGAGTGGTATATGAAGTACTTGCTTTTCAAAAGAACTTTCATACAAGTATTTACTTCTAAGTGCTCACTCGTTGAGAATTATCTCTGTATTATTACAGACCAGTTCTTCATTCTTCCACATAGATACAGAGAGCAGTAGTTAAATACATATAACTTTTTTCACGTAACTGTTAGGTAGGATCTTGCTGTTGTTGTTGTAGAGGTTGAGTATTCCTGCTGAAATATTCGTAATTAGCGACTATAACAGCAAACTTTTTATCTTTACGTCTGAGATTTCATTGATTTGCTGTAAGAAGGGCTTGCCGAAAGGGCGAAGTCTTGCTCTAGCTAGACCTGGGCATTCGCATAGATAGTGGAAGAGATTTGCTTTCACCCCTTCCCCTTCACAGCTTCTGCATATGGATTTGGAAGGGAGGTTAAGTCTGGCTGCGTGATCCCTTCTTTCCAGTGACCTGGCCGAGAGCATCCTAACAGATAATTCGTCCTCTGGATGTTGTACAACGGCCATGTTTTTCTTGTAGTACTACACTTATTTATCTGCTTCCACCTTCTTTCGGCTAATGCATAGTAGTGCGAAGGAATGGATGTTTTTATTGTGTTAAAAGGGATAGCAACCGCCACCGCCTCTGTTATGTCTAGTGCCGATTCTTTTCTTGCTAGCTCATCTGCCATCTCATTACCGGGAACCCATATCGGAGTAATTTGAAGCCACTGACCAAGCAGCTCTAGTTCTTTTCTGCACTGTAAAACTAGCTTCGATGAAATGGTATTGGAATCCAAGGCTTTTATAGCTGCTTGACTGTCTGAAAAGATAGCTACTCTGGCACCAATTTCTTTGTAGTATTTTAGTGAATTGCGTGCTTCTCTGATTGCTAATAGTTCTGCCTGGAACACGCTGGCATAGTCAAGAAGTCAGATTGATTTGGATATGTTGAGCAGCTCAGAACAGAGACCAGCTCGAACACCACAGTTCATCTTAGAACCATCGGTGTAGATTTCAACGCACCAATCAATTTTCCTTTCCTCAATTCGGCTCTCGATGGTAAACGTACCGTTAAGTCTTTCTTGAAGTTAAGGTCGGCGACTGTATAGTCTGATTTGTTTTTGAGCAGTGAGGGTTCCTGTAGGAGGATCTTGCTGTAACCGTCCGATCTTGTTGTTTCAGCTTAGATAGGCTGACTCGAATAAATATTTATTGATTTATCTATGATATGTAGGTGTATATGTAAGGCACGTTTGCTCTTCGACCTCATGATCTTTCGTGCCCTCTACTCATCATCATAGTACCCAGTTCTCTTATTAAACTTAAGATAGAGCAGTGTCGGGCTGAGCGTATGGACCTTTTTTCCGGCTGCAAATGGCCGCGATGTCTCAACCTTCTGGGGCGATGGTGCTGCATTCCAAACGAAAGTGTAATAATTATTATTAATTATTTATAATATCAGTTTGGGGGAAATCCATTATTTTTGCGTAAAATTTTGAGGAAATGGTTAAAACCTGTTTTATAGTCGATATTTAGCTCTTGAGCGATGCTACGACTACTAACATGTCGATCGACTCGATTATTTCTGTGATATTTTCCTTAACATCAAAAATGCCGGAACGGAATTGACAAGACTAAAATTGTACGTAATTCGCTTTTACAGTAAACACCATTCACAATTTCAGCAGCATGGCTTGCATTTTCGCCTTTATCAAAGAAAAACTGTAAAATGCACCAAATTTTCTCGTTGTTGACTTCCATTGTTAAAACTCTGTAAGTTACAATTGAATGGAACCAACAAAAAACAGCAAACGAGTTTTTTTAGGGTAAAATGCCACCTTGGCAAAGAGCATCACCTTTAAATTGTTTGATCGACACTTTACGAGATATCGATCACTACAGCCATCTTCCGAGAAAATAATAGATTTCTTTTTCCCTAAATAATATGTTGGTCTTATATTGGCAAGGATGGCATTTTAAATGCAGGTCAAAAGACGCACCAATCTTTCTTATAACGGTGTTTTTTAAGAATGGCAAAAAGTTGTGATATTTCAGTAGCTAATGAACAAAAGTTGCTGAGAACTATATTAGTACCTACAGGAAAGCAGACATGAGAACCGCCAACTGTGTATATACTGTACATAGATATGTAGCTGTTCAAAAAGTATATATTCAAAAATTTTCAATTAAACCGACCGCGCTTGTGATAATGTTAAAATGATTTTTTATTGTGTTCGTACACTGAAGAGCAAAACTGTAACAAAATGTAATACTTTCTATGTATTTCAACACATTTTTTTTTAGACATGTTTTAACAAATCAAATATTTTTTTTGCATAACTTTATTGGCATGTATGTACTCTCTCTCTCAAACCGGTTTGGTGTCAATGCAACAACAACAACACTAGTAGCAAGCAATAATGCAAATAAAGACAAATGTTATAGTTTTGCACTCACTCTTAATTTTCAAATTTTCCGTTATTTTTCTCGTAATTATATATTTGGTGGATTTTTAATTATTATAAACGTGACCGTGAATAAGACAAAATGTTAAATCGGGAAGTACAACGCCAAATAATTGATTTGCTGAAGAAGGGCGAGTCTATAAGAAAAATAGCTAAAAAATTCGAAGTGAGCCACATGGCTGTGCAAAGGCTGCGGAAAAATGTACCAGACGCTGTTCCCAGTAACAAAGGAGGCCGGCCAAGGAAGATAAGCGACCGCGATGCCCGCCATCTGGCAAATTTGGTAACAAGCAGCAAGGCGGTCACTCCCAAAGAAGCACTAAAGATGCTGGATATTGATGGCAGTCAGTGGACAGCCAGGCGCAGCCTGTCAAAACTGGGGCTAAAGGCAGCGGAGAAGAAAACCAAGCCAATGCTGACAAAAAGACATGTGCGGTTGAGGCGGGATTTTGTTGCGGCTCACCAAAGCTGGACAGTTGAAGATTGGGATCAGGTACGTCTTTATAAATGGATTATAAAAGACCTTTTTTCATAAAATTTCAAAACGATTGCAGGATTTGGTCTGATGAAACCGATCAATCGATTTCAGTCAGATGGTCGGGCCTGGTATTGGGTTAAAGACCCAAATGCAGTCCAGCCACATCACATCAAGCAGACAGAAAAACATGGCTCCATTATGGTGTGGGGCTGCATTTCCAAAAATGGTGTGGGTCCTTTAGTACGAATAGACGGTATAATGCGGAAAGAGGAATACCTGGCCATATTGCAACAAAATCTGCCGGGTGTAGTGGAAAATATGGGTCTTGCTGCTGAAAAAGTAATTGTTCAGCAAGACAATGACCCTAAGCAGACCGCACATGTTGTACGAAATTGGATGCAACGCCAAAAATTTCGTAACTTGAAGTGGGCTCCACAATCACCGGACATGAACCCAATCGAAAATTTATGGAGTCATGTAAAATCGAAGCTTGCCGAATATTCAAGTCCGCCCAGTGGAGTTAATGAGCTGTGGGAGCGAACACGCGATGTATGGGATGCTATTCCGACTGACTTTGTCTTGAGGTATACACGAAGTATGCCCAATCGTATCCACGAGCTGAAAAAATCCAAAGGATATTGGACATCTTATTAATATTTATTTTATTTATTGTAAAAAATAAAGAATGGGTTGAGTGCAAAACTGTAACATTTGTCTTTATTTGCATTATTGCTTGCTACTAGTGTTGTTGTTGTTGCATTGACACCAAACCGGTTTGAGAGAGAGAGTACATACATGCCAATAAAGTTATGCAAAAAAAATATTTGATTTGTTAAAACATGTCTAAAAAAAAATGTGTTGAAATAGAAAGTATTACATTTTGTTACAGTTTTGCTCTTCAGTGTATATCCGCCAACCGTAGCCGTCCGAATGGGCTTATGCGTGACTGCCATTGATAGAAAAGGTTCCTACGACTGTCGGTTCTCCGTTACCCGAACGACCCGCTGTTACTCCAGCTGCTACATCAACAAAAACAAAATGGAATGTCCGAAATTCAACCTCGGCCATAAAGGTTCAGTTCGTGTTCGGCAATAAAAAAAACCCAATTTTGGCTCAACATATCTAAATTTTTATTCTTTCAGAAACAATTTAGCACACCCTTTGGGTTTCACATGGTAGCGTTATGGTTTTCAGTAATAAAATTTAAACAACTTATTTTTATTTAAATAAAGAATTGGACACTTATCTTAATGAATATCTCCGCTAAGAAATTGTAACATTAGGTCTGTTCACGAAGCAACAATTGTTACAAATTATCAAGCTTTGGTGTTCAGTTATCGAAAACACTTGCAAAGTAGGGGAAAGTGAGAGAGCAAAATGATATTTCATGTTGAGGGGAAGTTGTAAGTTTTTACTGGATAAGTGTTACTTGTAAGAATTTGCAAGTGAGAAAAACAGCTGATCGCAAAGTAAAAATAAACACGAATTAAAATTTGCGAATTGAGTCAAAATTCTAAGTTTAAACAAAAATGTTGATTCAAATGGAGGTTGTATGTGAATATACATATTTTAGATAGAATTTATAAAGCTTATTTGAAGTCATATATTAAAAAGGAATCGGCCAATAATGTAGAGGTATGCCTCTCTGAACAGTTTCCAGTCACCGTTGCTGCAGTTTCCGAAATAGAAATCGGAAGGATTGAAGGTATCTTTTTTGATTTGTACTTCTTGATTAATAACTAATTTAGAAACATTCTAGCGCAGTTCTAACATTTCAATACCACTTTTGTAGAACGATTTAGCTTTTGCCTTAAAATGGGCCGCAGTTTCAGCGATAACCTCTTCATTCGAGCGAAATTTCTTCCCGGCGAACATTTGTTTAGGTCTGCGAACAGCCAGTAGCCATTGGGTGCCTAATCTGATGAATTCGGTGAATGTGGGATCAATTCATGTAGTTCCGTCATTGTTCAGAATCATCAACACGTTCTTGTTTTTGGTCAACAGTGAAGAAGAGCTAGAGAAAGAGCTAGTCAAATATTCATGCAATATAAAGTCGATTCGTTCTTTTGATATTATATATTTACGATGTCAGCTAACTCACGCAATTTCACTTTTTGGTCTTTCAAAATGATTTTGTGGATTTTTTTGATTTTTTTTGGCATTGTCGCCTCATTTGAACGTCCATTGCATGCATCTCGGCTGAAGTCAGCAAACCATCGTTTTATTGTTGTTTCTGATGTAGCGAAATCCCCATAACACTTTTCAAGCCATCGCTTTGCTTTAATGGTTTTTTTCCCCATCAAGAAGCAGTGTAAAATTAAAACACGAAATTCTTATGATCCATTATCCTGAAAAAAACAAAAGTAGCGTCACTCTTAGCACAATAACTCACGAACTAATAAATAGAATATTATGAAATTTTTACGGCTAAGGTTAGTACTAACCGAAAAAGAGGTGAATGCTATAAAACTAGTGTTACCGATGTATTAACCCCGGGACTCTACATGTGTTGCCTTCATTTAATTATTATTATTAAAAAACCATTGCTTCTTTAGTCTTGATTCCTTGAAAATGTTCAGTTCGATTAGGAAAATCGATGTGCGGTCGCTCTCCAGCTTTTTAATAGTGATCACCCCTCGGCAAGCAATGAATGGCAAACCTCCGATTGTTATTCTGCCATGACAAACCTACTCATAAAAGCCGTTTGGCGTTCGAATGTGGCATAAAACTGTAGGTCCCTTCATTTGTGGAACTAGTATTCGGAGTTCGGTCAGACACTGACTCTCTTAATTGTTTTTTTTTTTTGTCTTACTTTCTTACTTATACATAATTCACTCATTTAATATTATTATAACTATAATATAAACATTTTATATTTACATTTTTTGTTTTCCAAGAACAGTTATTAATATACCACTTAACTTTGATCATAATTCCAATTGCAGAATAAATTACAGAACATTAATCTAAGGGAAGAGCTCAAAATGCGGAGATCTATAGGTGGCTACAGTGTAAAATTCTTTACATTTATGTTACTGGCGAGAGGTAAGCTTGGAGTAAATATAAATCATATTCTTCAAATACCTACATATCTACACACACATATATGATAATCTTTCTAAATTTCTACTCTTCCACTAGTAGCTTGTCTCACACAAGCCGTTGCATTTGAAAGGTCCGTGAGAGCCGCCAGTAACACTGGATTAACTGTCTCTACTCATGATCTCGCTCTGTTGGTGCAGCAAAATAAAACGTTTGACGTTTTAGTAAGGTAAGTTACAGGAGGGTAGGGCACACCACCTGACAAATAGCACGAAAAATAATTGTTCGGAAAAAATCTTAAAATTCGCAACAATTACTAACGCAAAACAATTTATTAATCAGTGATCCACTGGAGCTAGACGTTTCCATAAATTTGGTGGTACAACATGAGGGTCTGGTAGAATTGTATCCAATTAATTTCACCATCATTGCATCGGATCCACAAAACCAAGTAATCAATGTTCTTGGTGTGCGACCTGGAAGCTTGGAGATCACAGCCAAAAGTACACCGAATGACTCATGGATGTAAGTACGCTTTCGTACGGTTGCGTACTTCCAATTCAACGCGACAATTAATAATTTTCTTCGACAGTGCCGACGATTTATTTGTACGCGTCACTGTTGCCAATTCTCAGGCCATCATTTATATATCGCTAGTATTTGGTTGGATTTATTTTGCGGCCTGGTCTATCTCATTCTATCCACAAGTTTATATTAATTTCAAGCGAAAATCGGTGGTTGGCCTCAACTTTGACTTTCTTGCCCTCAACATAGTTGGTTTTGCTCTTTACTCCGTTTTCAATTGTGGCCTTTACTGGATACCGGAAATACAACAAGAATACTCTAGCCGCCATCCACGTGGTTTAAATCCTGTAATGCTTAACGATGTTTTATTTGGCCTGCATGCCATGTTTGCAACAATTTTATCAATCACTCAATGTTTTTTATATGAGGTGAGTAAAAAATAAATATTTTTGGAGCATATGTACATACGTAGGCACATACATATATATATACGAATATACTCTTTTGTGAACTTAACTCAAAACTTTAATTGAAATTGCGGAAAATTCTGTGTTTTCTAACATCAATAGGAAACCTCTGAATTAAGGATTTCGCATAAGAAAATAGTTTTGGAATTTTTAATTTTTTTTTTTAAATTCATCAAAATTTCATTACAAAGAAATATTGGGTAGTCGAAAAAGTCTTTTCGTATTTTGTCAATAGATGTCGTTGGAGTCATCTATCTCCAGTGCTACCAATCACATTATGTCATATCATATGATGTTAGAAAGGTGACATTTTAAGCTTCATTTAACCAAAAGAATTAAATTCGGAGAAGTTGAAAAAAAGTTTTAGCTGTTCAAAAATGAGTGAAAATAATGAAGAAATTCGCTATATTTTGAATTTTTTGTATAAAAAAGGGAAGAATGCCACGCAAGCCACCAATGAAATTTGTTAAGTTTACGGAGACGATGCTGTATCAGTTCGTGTGGCACAACAATGGTTCGCTCGCTTCCGTTCTGGAAATTTCGATGTGAAAGATGCTCCTCGCTCCGGTCGACCTATCGTTGAAAAAGTCGATGAAATTATGGAAAAGATTGACCAGGACCGTCACATAAGCTGCCATGACATCGTCAAAGCACTAAACATTCATCATCAAACGGTTTTGAACCATTTAAAAAAGGCTGGTTACAAAAAGAAGCTCGATGTTTGGGTACTGCAAGAATTGTCTGTGAAAAATTGAATGGACCGAATTAACATCTGCCATTCTTTGCTGAAACGAAATTAAATCGAACCATTTCTGAAGCGAATGGTAACAGAAGACGAAAAGTGGATCAAATACGACAATAATGTGCGAAAAAGATCATGGTGCAAGGGTGGTGAAGCTCAACAAATGGTCGCAAAGCCAGGATTGACGCCTCGAAAGGTTATGCTGTGTGTTTGGTTGGATTGGAAAGGAATCATCCACTATGAGCTGCTCCAGCCTGCTCGAACGATTGATTCTACACTTTACTGTCAACAACTGATGAGATTGAAGCAAGCAATCGAAAAAAAACGGCCAGAACTGATCAGCAGAAAGGGCGTCGCCTTCCATCAGGACAACGCCAGATCACACACATCTTTGATGACTCGGCAAAAACTGGAAGAGCTTGGCTGGGAAGTTTTGATGCATCCACCATAATGGAGAACTCCTTTAATGGAGTAAAGTTGGCTCCAAGAGAAGCCTGTGAAAATTACTTGTCGCAGTTTTTCGCCGAGAAACCACAAAAGTTTTACACTGATGGAATAATGTCTCTAGAAGAAAAATGGCAAAAGGTGGTCGACCAAAATTGTACATATTTGGTTTAATAAAGTTCATTAAAAATATATAAAAAAATTAGTTGAAGTTTGATTAGAAATACGAAAAGACTTTTTCGACTACCAATATATTGCTGTTGTCCAACAACGTAAGCCGGACAGTACAAAGTCAGTACGGATCGGTAAATGCTTTTGCAGAGTAGCGTTTCATATCAGATATACATCAGAGGCTTACCTGCCTTAGCTGTCACGCTTTTCTTTAACACCGACGTTTCCTCGTAGATAAATTCGTAAATAAAATAGCACAACATCTGATCTAATTCTTTAGGGAAAGTGGAAAATACCGTTTTTTTGAGCTTCGAATTGAATTGAAACAATAAATTATAGAAAATGTTTTTTTCAAACAGCGATTGCTCCTCGACAGGCAATTGCGAACTTCCAACAGCATTTCTGCCATAAAAAAGCTTCTTATTGACATGAATACCAGCTTCAGCAATCGGCGTAGATGAAAATGCTATCATTGTTCGTGAAAACGTTTTCACGCTTTCCGAATTGACTGACGATGATGAGTACGAGACCGATTTTGATTACATTAAGCCGACCTCAACCAAGATAGCTTTCGCTGTTTACACTGTATACTTGTTTTAGCTTCTGTATTTCCTCCATTGATTTTCACGAACTCAGCGGATCTCGATGTCGCAGTTACAATTCTTATCTTATTAATTTGTTTAATTCTGTCATAAAATATATTTATTATAGATATGTAAATATATTTTATTACGTTATTATAGCGCGGCGATCAAAAAGTCTCGAAAACCGCATCCGGCATATTGGGTACATACGCATTAATTGTAGTGGTAAGCGCAATTCTAGTTGCAGTCGACGTAATCCACTGGTTGGATTTTCTCTACTACTGCAGCTACATCAAATTATCGATAACCATTATAAAATATGTGCCACAGGTTAGTACTCGTAACAGCTGTAGCACTTATTTTAATTAATTTAATTGTAATTTTTAAAAATTGTTGCAGGCGCTAATGAACTATCGCCGCAAAAGTACTGTAGGTTGGAGCATTGGTAATATTCTATTGGACTTTATCGGAGGTACACTTAGCATGCTGCAGATGATCTTGAACGCATCAAATTATGGTAAGACGTCCGTAAAGGAAACAAATGCATTGCAATTATAAAAATATGTGAAGTGTACCAAAAATAAACTGGGACACTTGTTTGTTCTGACTTCAATCCTTTATAACTGGAGAACGGCTCAACAAATTTTAAAAGGCAAAAGGCAAAAGCCAATAAAAAGTATTAAATTCAGTATTTTCTTATAAGAAACGGAAATAATATAATATTTTAATTATTTGGAAGTTTTCCAGTAAACAAAACAATAATTTAATTTTACAACTCAAACATAAAGTGGGACAGTGATGAAAATCTGGAATTAAAGATGGGATGGCTTTCATTTGCTACCACGATAAATTTGCTTATACTGCCTAAGTGCGTGGACCGAATTCAAAAATTTTAACACACAAATGTAGTCACTATATCAGCCTTTTGATTTTTAGTACTTTTTATGAATTACCACTAAGAATTAATAGCAATATTTAAAGTTAAAAATGCTTAATTTTTGCATAAGTTTGGAAAAATGTCCTATTACAGGCGCTTATTTTACTTAAATGCAAAACACCGAAAAGGAACAATATTCACTTATAAACACTCTTTATTGATTGAAAATTTGATTTAAACCTATTTTTACTCAAAAATACTACGAATTTTATTAAAATTCTATTATTACAAACGCTCTTCTAAACGTTTGAATACCCTGCAAAATAAAGTACGGGACGAACTGTCTAAGGAACGATAGTGAGAAAAGAATAAAGCGAAGCCGGATAAACCCAGTCAACCAACAAGGAGGTTCGATCGACCTTTTGTAGTTTTTAAAAGATTTAAATTAACCTTTGAACTTCGATAAATCATTATTTTCAAAAATAGTGAAAATTAGGACTAAAAAATCGCTATAAAATAATATGTTCAAAAATAGTGAAATTTTAACTAAAAAATCGCGATAAAATAATATTTTCATAAAAAATTAAAATTTGGAAAAAAATCGCGGGGTTTTTTAGTCTACATTTTCGCCTGGGCCCTTTTTTGTTTTAAAACTATACATACATATGGGACATTCTTTCTCAACGGGAGACCCCTATCCATCCAAAAATGTTTTTGACCTAGAGAGTTCTAATAGGGCTTAAAATTTAGCTCTTTTTATCTACTTTTCAATGCAAAGTGGCCAAAAACGAAATTCAAGATGGCTCATTTAATATGGCTAAAAATGCAATCAAAATTCATTAAATTCATTCTAATAACCTATGCCAAAAAAATTCATTTCAACGGAAAGAGTTGTACGAGGTCTCAAAATTTAGCTAATAAAGTTTACTTTAAAATACAAAATGAAAAATTTAAAAATTCAAAATGGCGGATCCAATATGGCGGACGGATTTTTGAAAAAACTCATGAATTCGCGTGAAACTCGCTGATTACAAATCTGGTGTTAGATTTCCAAATTTCAAAATGGCGGATCCAATATGGCGAATGATTTGTCAAAAATATTTTTAATTTACATTGAATTTGTGTCTTGAGGATTTTGTGACATTAAAAATCCACAATAAAAATTATGGCTGTTTAGATACAATTGACAATTGACAATTTTACATTTTTTTTACAAATTAATTGAAGTTGGTTTGTTTTCTTGATACCTAATAGATTTGGAAACAGTTCCAATCATAACATTTTTGGTGTGTCGTGACATATCCCTTGTTTTACTTTTTGATCGCTACCATATGGCTGTAAAGGTGAGTTTTCATAAACAGAACACTTTTGAATCTTTGCTTAATAACTTCATAAATATCTTCTTGATTAAGTTGAAATTATCGGTTTTTAATTAATTTAAATAAAAAATTTATTTATAACAATTCATCCTGAATTTTATTTGTTTTTTTTTTTTAGCTGAAGTTAAGAATTTGACGAGTTTTTTGAGGTTTAGTTCGTTATTTTCATTGAAACCCAGGCAATTCTTTGATAAATTCATGTAAAAATGACAAGTGATGGAAAATCAGTGGAACCAATTAACAATGTTACTGTTAAATTTATATTATAAAACAATATAATTTGCGAGTTTTTATAATGTCTTACCTCCGGTTTTACTTGAAATAAGCATTTTTAAAAATATATGTCAAGAAGATATTATCACTCAGCAGTTGAATAATAAGATAACCATCGCTAATTTTGGTTATCTTATTTTTAAAAATAGTTTTTTCTTTCTACCTACATAATTCATTTTCACGGATATATAAAGAATTATTTATATACCATTATGCCCTAACCCCCACATACCATACTAATATACAATTCATCATATCTATGTCATATGTCGAACAAGTCTATTGAGAAATTTTTTTGCTTTCGAGAAATTTTTAATATACTATGATCTTGCCTTACCTTTACCGGTTGGAACAAAAATATTCTTGCCTTAACTGTCAGGAAAATGATTTTATCTTACCCTTGCTTGTTGGACCAAAACTAGTCTTGCCTTAACTGTCTGGACCTTAGCTATCCATATTGGATCCGCCTTCTTAAATTTTTTGAAACTAACAAAAGATTCGTAATCATCGACTAAAAAAACCCTTGAGTAACGAGTTTCATGCGAATTCATGAATTTTTTCAAAAACCCGTCCGCCATATTGGATCCGCCATTTTGAATTTTTAAATTTTTCATTTTGTATTTTAAAGTAAACTTTATTAGCTAAATTTTGAGACCTCGTACAACTCTTTCCGTTGAAATGAATTTTTTTGGAATAGGTTATTAGAATGAATTTAATGGAGTTTGAGAAGTTAAAGAAGTTAATTGTGAGTTTAATAAGTTAAAGAAGTTAATTGTGAAAATTCAACGTTCATATAAAAAATTAAATAATGTGAAAAGTGCGCCTTCTAAGAAACCATTAAACGTTTGTACGAAAGGTTTTCGACTGGTGATGCTCTTTCTAATCCAAAGAAGCCAAATCAAAGCCGACCAAGGCGATCGGATGAGAATATTGCTCTTGTACGGGCCAGTGTTGAGACGTCGTCTAGGATATCCCAAAATCGCCGTTCTCAGCAGTTGGGCATTGCTCGGACCACTTTACAACGAATTATCCGCATTGATTTGCATTTATTCCCGTATAAGATTCAATTGACGCAAAGATTGTTTCAGCGGACTTAAAAAAAACACATGGGTCCGTCGAATATAGGCAACCCAGTATTTCATAAAATAAAATTGTTATAAAAATAATAAGTTTTTCTCAGGGTCACTTAGAAGTTTTACGATAATAAAACATTTTCATAAATAGTATTAATTATAAAACCTAAGTGAAATGCTTGTTGGGTTGAAGATTGCTGTATACAATACATTTCTCTTCAACTGTATTTCAGTACAAGCTGCAAATGCGGTCGTAAAACCCCTAATTTCTAAGCTTTTCCTGGGGGTTCTATAGGGACCCTAGGAGGTTGGGACTTTCATCGTTATAATGGTGCGACCTTGCTCTTTCTATTAGGCGTGATAGGCGGTATCACGCCCCCTCCGCCCCCCAAACAAATATATCGTGGTAGTAATGGAAAGTTTAAACATACAAGAAAATTGATGAACTAATGTTTTGTGCAGTATTCCTTTGCACTAATTACTGCTTGTGGACGCCGTCGCTCGGAATCTAGTAGAGTGTTGGTGACATCTCTTGGAATATTTGCCCATATCTCTTCAATGGCTGGTTTTAGGTAATTTTTACCACTAATCTGCCTCTTGCACAATTATCTTTCAATGTGAGCCCACAAGTGGCCAATGGGATTGAGATCTTGGCTCTAAGGAAGATGAGGCATTCTTTTCGTTTTTTACATTGTAAAGCAACCATGCCCTTACAATCACCACCATATGATTTGGGTCGTTGTCGTGCATGAAAGGGAACGTTGCTGGTAACTGTAATTTTTCAACAGTTTTGGGAGTGTGCTCCTTCAATATTTCTTGATAACTCAATTTAGTCATAGTGTCTTCAATCTGTCTTTAGTCTGTGGCCATTCAACTTCGTCGGTGAAAATAATGTTGCTCTAAAATTCACTCGAATTGCTAACGTTTTCTTTGGCATAGTTCCACCTTTTACCCGCATTAATCATTGAAAGAAGGGAACTTTTTCTGGAAGTGTGCGCTCTGTATTCGTTACTGTGCAGAAAATTTCGGTGTACGACAACCACAATTGCCGAATTTTTTAAGTGATTTTGCAATATTAATATCGACTAAATTTTCGGGTTCTCGTTTATTAATCCTTTAATCCTTCTTTTGGTCACATTTGAGTTAATTTTTGGTCTTCCAGTACCACCTTTTTTATAAAAAGGGCTTTGATTATATTGGGTTGGCAATTAAGTAATTGCGGATTTTTTTTTAGAAAATCAAAGACAATTTTTTCATGGAACTAAATAGCTTTATTCTGTAATGTATTCCCCATTTTGATCAATTACCTTTTGCCATCTGGTTCTTATTATCAAACAACAGAGTCAGGTACGATTTGACATCATCATCATTACTGAAATGTTTACCATTCAAGGAGTTATGTAAAGATCGAAACAAAAAGTAATCAGATGGTGCACGGTCAGGACTATATGGTAGATGTGGCAAAACCAAGCTCCAATAATTTTTGCCCAGTGACCAAAGATGTGTGTGGCCTTGCATTGTCATAATGGAATACAATAATTTTTCGATTTGTCAATTCGGGCCGCTTTTATTCAACTGCGTTCTTTAATTTCGTTAGTTGTTGGGTGGTAAGAGTTCAAAGTAGACAATTCCTTTGTAATCCGATCAAACTGATAACAAACCTTCTTTTGATGAATATCAGCTTTTGATGTTGTTTGAGTTGGTTCACCTGGCCTGCTCCACGATCATCACCAGTTATCAGTCGTTTTAAAAGTGGATAATTTTCATTACGTTTCTTTAGCAAATCGCAGCTGTTAATGCGTTGCGTTAAATGCGTTTCTTTCAGTTCGTGAGGAGCCTATGTATCGAGTTTTTGAACATAGCCAAGTTGGCTTAAGCGATTTTCAATGCATGTGTGTGATACATGACGCTTCTCTGCAATCTCACGTGTTGTACTGTGATCGATCCGAATCGATTATTCCTTTCATTAGGGCGTCATCAATTTCAACTGGACGACCAGAGTGTTTTTCATCTTTGAGTGAAAAATCACCAGAACGAAATTTGGCAAACCAATTTTGACACTGCCGTTATTTTAAAGCTTCATCAGCAGCGCGATGCGATTTTCCTTTTGCAAAAATAGAAAAGCAAAATATGATGAAAATGTTCCGTTTGATTTTCCATTTTTCAACGAACGCCGAAGGAAAACTACGCAACCGATCAAAAAACTTTTTTTACTGATTAACAGTTGAATTGCCAACTATCAAATAATAAAATTTGTTTTACATTTCGATGGCTTTCGAGAAAAGCGACACAACTCAAAATTAACTCAAAATTCAGAGTTTTGCCATTAAAAGCAAAAATCAACTACAGAGTTGATATATTTTTATCTGAAAAAGTGTCATAAGCGAATCTTGAAGCAATTCTGAGAGATGGCGTTAGTGTCGTTTTGTCAGGTGATCGAATTGGCGCGTCGCTTATCTAGAAAACTGATCCAACTCAGTATTTTGTATTTTTGAATTGTGTCACTTTTCTCGAAAACCATCGATTTGTACTACGTCTGCAAACCTAAAAATTCAATTGAAGCCATCTATGAATGAAATCCGCAATTACTTAGTTGCCAACCGAATATTTTTTCAATATATCAAATACCGTCGACTTGGGTTTTTTTCAAAATTTCCACTTTTCCCTCTCGAATGGCATTTCACCATCGGCTCTTTTAAATCACTCGATATTTGCTTATTCCACTTCACTCTTAAAATGTGAGAAATAAAATTAAATTTTGCTGTTCAATTATGAAAAAAATGCTAAAAAATTAGGGTGTCCCACTTTTTGTTTGACTTTGAAAAATTATGTTATTGCCGTTATTACATAAATAAACGGAGTTACCATTAATATTGAAACAACAATTATGCGAATTGAATAGTTAAAAATTAAATAAACATATTTCTTAAAAATCTGTGAATAATTTCTTTATTCATACATATATATAGGAATTTTTTGAATATTGGTGCTCCAATTGCTTTTTGGGTCACTGTACTTATTTATGTATATTCTATAATATTTGCACACTTACATATACACACAAACATATATTTTCAGATGATTGGGTGTCAATTTTTGGTGATCCAACGAAATTTGGGTTGGGCCTATTCTCTGTGCTTTTCGATGTGGTGTTTATGTTGCAGCACTTCGTATTTTACAGGTTTGTTTCAAAGGCATTAAAATGCATTTATTGATTGCTTACCGAAATGTCGGTTATAAATTTTCACTACCATTCATCTAATTATTCATGCCGGTTAGGAAATTAAAACAAAATATTTTCCACGTGAAAGTCAACGCTTGAACTATATTTCCGATACAGAATTAATTCCCCTATCTTTTTACAAAACGAGTACACCTAATTTAAAATGAATTTTAAAATGAAAAAAAAAATTTTTACACGAGTTTTTTTGTTTTAAAACGATTTTCAATATTTCATGAATTTTTCTGGAATCTCATAGAGCAGACAGAGTGAGACTTTTCGACGCATATAATAGTGAAAATTTGGACGCATAAGGGTGGTTAAGTTTCAAGGGCCGGTGTTGATTTTGAATAAAATACAATTTTTTTTAGGAAATTATAGTAATTTCTGTTTATTATGACAATATTGGTATGACTCAATTACGTATAGAACAAAATATTGGCCAAATGGCCGCCGCGGCCTTGGCGGCACACCTCCATCGGATGGTCCGAATTTTCGATGACGCTGAGGCATAATTGAGGTTCTATGCCGTTAATGTGCCGAATTATCTCATCCTTTAGCTCTTGAATTGTCGCTGGCTTATCGACGTATATCTTTTCTTTCAAATAACCTCAAAGAAAGAAGTCCAACAGTGTCGATGACGTTTATGTGTGGTTCACATTCAACATCGGCCCTTGAAATTTACAAGGCGTTTAAATTAATCTCAGGAAAAGTCTCTGAGATTCGGTAGATTTTGCTCTTTCCGTTTAATATCTTATTTTTTATAATAGATTTAATGAATTAAAGCACCAAATAAATTCTTAAGTTAACTCTAAAATGAATTTTTTAATATTGTTTTCACAAAAGAGAATTTTACACGAATATTTTTGAAACGTATTTTTTGGAAACGTATCTATCTTGTAAAAAGAGAATTAGGTGTATTCATAATATTTTTCATGGTAAATTTTTTTTATAAATTTTCTAGAAAAAAATATATGTAGTTTATTGTATAACAAGAGCTTTATAAAATACATCGGAAGTCTTCTATGGTACCATATATGGAAGAAAATTCTCAACATCGTATGCTAAGCAAATTGCCAAATCAACACGATTTTTGAGCGACCTCAAACTTACACTTCGTTGTATTAAAAGTTAATGGTCTAATAAAACTGCATACCAAGAACCTCTGTAAGGATTCTGAATAATGAGTTACACACTTGATGGAAATTTTTTGAAATTTGTTAGATTTTTGTGAAATCCGTGTAAAGTTTGGAACTTTGACTTATGAGGTTTTTGTTATACAATGAGCTATATTAAATACAGTGACTCACAGCTTATTTTATGCAGCCAAAAAAATTACTAAAATATCAAATATATTTTATGGTATTTCCATTAAATAACATGTTTTATTTAATAACAGAAAATGTTTCTTCATAAGATATGGCAAATTAAAATAATTTAATTAGTTTTCAGGTCACAGCTTAAATGATGCACTAAATTAAAAGTGTTCAAAAAAACAGAAACACATTAATATTTAGATTTCATGATTACGGCTAATACTTAGTGGGGTATGCCTTTTGATTCAGAACAGCTTTTAACTGTATAATCGGAACTAATTTTATCCCATTCTTCCTTCAGATCAGAAGCATTAGAAATATTGTGGTTTCTTATTTTATTTTCCAGCACTGACCACAAATTCTCAATAACGTTGAGATCTGGACTCTATGCAGGTGTCCGTACTATATGTGGGCAGTTCCAGATAAGCCAAGTTTTTACAATACCAGACTTATGCTTCGGATCGTTGTCTTGGTAGAATCTAAACGAATCCCTAATGCCCATTTTATCCGCACTTTGTACAAAATTATCTTTTAGCAGACCCAGATACATATCGTTTTTAGTATTTCCTTCGGTAAATTTTAAATTTCCGACGTCTGAATAGGACATGCAACCCCATACCATCACACTGACCCCGCCGAGTTTAACTGTAGAACGCAAATTACATGGTTGAAGCGCGGTGTGTGGTCTTCTCCAAGCGCAGGACTTCCTAGCAGACCTGAAAAGGTTAAATTTGCTTTCATCCGCAAAAACAACGGACTTCCAGAACGAACTGTCTTTGTTCAAATGTTGTCTGCAAAACTATATTCTTTGTTTTCTATTACGAGCATTAATCAACGGCTTGTTGCGGGCAGTCCTTCCATGAAAATTGTCTTCGCACAGAACTCTACGAACAGTTTCAGGGTTACAGATCTTGCCTAAGTATTTTTTGACTTCGTTTGTTAATTTTGGAGCGCTTAAACCAGGTTTTTCTTTAACTCGGCGAACAATTCACCTCTTATCTGTATCATTAAATATTTTATTTGGCGCAGATCTGCCCTTATTATCCATCCTGTTTTAGGGGCAAAACCTTTCTATAATATGCTGGACAGTTGAGAAACTAATAGCAATAATTTCTACAATTTTTCGTTGGTTTTTACCCTCTTTATAATGACGAATAACGTCTTCCCATTTTCCCGTTTTCCCATTTTAAAATATTTAAATTTTTTCAACTTTTCTTTACAAACATTTTTTGTGAATGACTTAAGACGCTAAGCTAAACAGAAAAAAATATATTTCACCGTTATTGTATTCTCAGGGAAAGTATAAACTATCTACACTGCATCATTTGAGCTGTTAGCATATTTCGATGAGAAAACTATTTGTTCCTATATTTTTTAGCACGCCGTGTTTTTGTTATTGTTCTTTCTACAGTGGTTAACAGTGCATACATATTTCATTACCAGTCGTCTAAATTTTTTTTATAAAATTTAATAAACATCGAGTCATTTTTTTTTAAGTCACTGTATATATGTACTTATATGTTTACATATACATATATACATGTCAAAGATAAAATCCACCTGCGTTGTTATTTGATTCTTATAAATTTTTTATTTTTATTTTTAGGCGTAACCAGATGCCTTCCGTCTCTACGCTGACCGAGGCCACAGAAGTGCCCAATGCCAAATCTGAGGAGAAACGTTATTAGTTGTATCCACTTTATGTTTACATATTTCTAATATGTAATTATGTTGTAAATACCTAGGTTTTTAGAAATACCTTTTTTGATTAGTGATAGAGGTTTAGCACCTTTTATTGTACTTAAAAAGTATGTGAGGACTTCAAATATTATTTAAGGTGTGTATTAAGGCTGCGCTGAAATGCAAAATATTGTGTTAATAGAAAGAGCGAATGCCTTATTGCTAATGTTATTTATTATTATTGTAATTAAAATAATTCCGCACTTACACAATTATTTTTAATATGGATGCAAAGATGGTTAAATTATAAATTATTAAAAAAAAAAGAGGTTGTCTGTAAAGTCGGTTTACTGACGATAGTTTAACGTGATAACGTCATAAGAAAATACTGATTGAATGGTTGCATTTTTCAAAAGAAAATTTTAATTTTATTTGTTTGATAGATATTTTGTATGGATATAGAGAAAGAGTTAACATTAACATAACATAATATACTTTAACATAACATAACATAACATAACATAACATAACATAACATAACATAACATAACATAACATAACATAACACAACATAACACAACATAACACAACATAACACAACATAACACAACACAACACAACACAACACAACACAACACAACATAACATAACATAACATAACATAACATAACATAACATAACATAACATAACATAACATAACATAACATAACATAACACAACATAACACAACATAACATAACATAACATAACAAATTACCCCGTATTAAAGCACTTATCAACAGCTTTCATTTGATACCCATTTTGTACATACACAACCAAAGGTTACCCGGGTCCACGTTTTGACCTATATCTCGAGACCCCAGTCACGGAGCGGCATGAAAAATACTCTGCCCTAAAGCATTCACCAACAGCTTTCATTTGATACCCATATTGTACATACACGTCCGAAGATTACCCGGGTCCACGTTTTGACCTATATCTTTAGACCCTATTTACCAATAGGTATTCAAACTATACGGAAATCATCTTCAATACCTACTTAACAATGTGTGTATGTTTGGTTTAATTCGGTTCAAAGACACGGTGGGTCCACGTTTTGGCATATATTTCGAGACCCTAGTCATCAATAGGTATGAAAATTACCCCGTATTAAAGCACTTATCAACAGCTTTCATTTGATATCCATATTGTACAAACACATTCTAGGGTCCACGTTTTGGTCTCTATCTCGAGACCCCAGTCACGGAGCGGCATGAAAAATGCTCTGTACTAAAGCATTCACCAACAGCTTTCATTTGATACCCATATTGTACATACACGTCCGAAGGTTACCCGGGTCCACGTTTTGACCTATATCTTTAGACCCTATATACCAATAGGTATTCAAACTATACGGAAATCATCTTCAATACCTACTTAACAATGTGTGTAAGTTTGGTTTAATTCGGTGCAAAGACACGGCGGGTCCACGTTTTGACATATATTTCCAGACCCTAGTCATCAATAGGTATGAAAATTACCCCGTATTAAAGCACTTATCAACAGCTTTCATTTGATACCCATATTGTACATACACAGCCAAAGGTTACCCAGGTCCACGTTTTGACCTATATCTCGAGACCCCAGTCACGGAGCGGCATGAAAAATACTCTGTACTAAAGCATTCACCAACAGCTTCAATTTGATATCCATATTGTACAACACATTCTAGGGTCCACGTTTTGATCTCTATCTCGAGGCCCTAGTCACGGAGCGGCATGAAAAATACTCTGGACTAAAGCATTCACCAACAGCTTCCATTTGATACCCATATTGTACATACACATCCGAAGGTTACCCGGGTCCACGTTTTGACCTATATCTCGAGCCCTATTTCCAAAATAAAATATAATCCATGTTACTCGTGGAGGATGTAGCTTTCGAATGGTGAAAGAATTTGCAGTTCATTCAATGCAATGAGCAAGGTAACTACATATGAGCAAGGTAACACTAATGAGCAAGGTAACACTAAAGAGCAAGGTAACACTAATGAGCAAGGTAACACTAAAGAGCAAGGTAACACTAAAGAGCAAGGTAACACTAATGATCAAGGTAACTACATATGAGCAAGGTAACACTAAAGAGCAAGGTAACGACACATTTTTCCGTGCGTGCAGCCTGTTAAATCGAATTATAAGACGTTATCACGTCAAAAATTTAAAGAAATATTTTGGATTTAGCGTTAACCATTCGTGAGCTAAATCGAATCCTTTAAAATTGCATATGTATTTAAGTACACACATTCATACATATGTATGTACTCCCCTGTAGAGAATTCAGCTTACTCTAAGTTCAGACAAAAATATATTACAACTTATTTTCAGTTTGGTTATTTTTAAGCTGGCATGTAGTGGGCTTATTAATATAATATTAATTAATTAAACATACATATGTAGACATGTATATATTTGAATTTTGTAGCTTTTAAATACCACTTAGGGATAGGTTTATACATATGAACATATATACATGCATATGTATATTGATGCTTAACATACATAAGCATGCATATAGTAAGTACACGATGTTTAAAGATTCGTCTTGATTATGCACGAAACCTTAAGGAACAGCAATATTGTTAAAACTTTTTTGACGTGATAACGTCTTATAATTCGATTTAACAGGCTGCACGCACGAAAAAATGTGTCGTTACCTTGCTCATTAGTGTTACCTTGCTCATGTGTCGTTACCTTGCTCATTGCCGTTACCTTGCTCATTTGTCGTTACCTTGCTCATTGCATTGAATGAACTGCAAGCGAAAGCGCGGAACGAACGACAAAGCAAACAAAGCAAACGAACGGCAACGTTCGACATCTTGCTCTCTCCTACTTAAGTGAGCGTATATGTATGTATATGCGCATATGTACATATATAAATTCACGTATTTGTATTTGCATATGCCTTCTTATTGATTTAATAATAATCATTGATTGATTCACTTGAAGAATTTAAAATAAAACCCAGTTTGTTAATAATACCTGTTGTTTTAATGTTATTATTATTAATTTTTGATTATTATTAATTTGATTAACTTGAAGAATTTAAAATAAAACCCAGTTTGTTAATAATACCTGTTGTTTTAATGTTATTATTATTAATTTTTGATTATTATTAATTTGATTAACTTGAAGAATTTAAAATAAAACCCAGTTTGTTAATAATACCTGTTGTTTTAATGTTATTATTATTTTTTGACGTGATAACGTCTTATAATTCTATGTAGCCGGCTGCACGCCCCAAAAAATGCGTCGTTATCTTGCTCATGCGTCGTTACCTTGCTTGAACAGCATGTTATGTTATGTTATGTTATGTTATGTTATGTTATGTTAATGTTAACTCATTCTCTATATCCATACAAAATATCTATCAAACAAATAAAATTAAAATTTTCTTTTGAAAAATGCAACCATTCAATCAGTATTTTCTTATGACGTTATCACGTTAAACTATCGTCAGTAAACCGACTTTACAGACAACCTCTTTTTTTCAAAAACATACGCGTGTTTTGTTTAAATAACAAAAATGAATCGAAATGAAAATATAATGTTTTGTTTTTCGTTTAAAAGTTACGTTACTTGTATAAACAAATGTTTTTTTGAATTCTGAAAAAAATATATATACATATATCGTGCTTTTCGGCCATCCAGAACTACAACAACTATAACTACATAATTGATTTTATAAAAGAGACACTAACTACCAAACCACATAAAATCAAAATTATGTGGATTTCTGGCCACGCAGATATTACTGGTAATACACATGCTGACCAAATTGCAAAACAAATGAGAATCACCCCTACCATTACAACCAATATCATCTTTAAACATGACATCTACAGTCTCATAAAACACCAAAGGCAAAGTGTCCTCCTACGCGAGTGGAGTAACTATAACCATCCCTACTCCTTAGTTAATTCTAAGCGTGTAAAACCAGGTTTTAGTGAGTCAATCCCATACATAAGCCTTCGACTAGGCCACACAATACTTACACACGCCCATATACTTCAAGGGATTCCACCCAATCTATGCCCGTTTTGCAACTCCACCCCGAGTATAAATCACCTTCTGTCTGTCTTCATGCCCTAACCTTGCATCGACTAAACATCATTACTTTCGCAACATTGACCCTCTTGAAATATTAAAAAACCCAACCGAAGCCAACATATCTATATTATATAACTATCTCAAAGATACTGATCTACTTCATCAGATCTAATCGAGCCATAATCAACCTGCCAGCCGAAAGCCTCCGATGCTAGCGCTGCACTACTTTCAGTTTGTATAATAATTTTATTGTTATGTAAACCTTTATAAAATAAAAAAATATATATACATCCATACATACAAATGTATAGTGTCTACTTATTGGTTTTGATTGAACCAACTGTTAGTTAAGCGTAACAAGTGAACTAAAAGTCAGCTATGTACGAGTATGTGAGAAAAAAAAGTGTTTAAAATTGTTTTATTATTAATTCCTGCAAATACAGAACAGAAAATATTGTATCTGTTGAATAGCGACAGCAGTGTAAAATCTTACCAACCTACACCCATATAAAAAGGGGCAAAGACCACTTCCCGTCACTCAACCAAGGCGAAGTTAGAAGCAACGAAGAAGAAAAGCAACACACCTGGACCCAACGCTATATCGACCGCGAGAATTTGGTAAGACACGAGTTCCTGCTACTAGATGCGAATTGGTCAGATGAATGCATACCAAAAGATATGTATGTAAACTACTTTTGAAGTACAAGCAGAATGATCAGAAATGGAAATCTTGCAGCGCTGCAAACCTCATAGATTCTAAAATGTAAATTTTCTATCAAGCGTCAATCATCGTTTACATTAGTGATGGGCAAACTCAGCACATTTGCACTGTTCCGCAGCGTGTGCTTCTGCGTGCGTAAAAGTGCTAGGTGAAGGGGGATAACAAAGCACAGGGAAGAAACAGAAAATTTGAGCGAGTTGTGTCTGTGTTTGTATCCTGAATGAGAGAGCAATTATTCATGAATTCTTACCAGGGATGACAACTTTTCACTTCATATCAAAAAATTTCTAAAAAATTTGGTTTTTTGGTAGATTTTTCTTCAACAACTAAATTAAATACATATTTCACTTTCTATTATAATAATGAATTAAGATAATAAACAACAATAGACATGCAATAAAACATTTCAAAAGTTCGCGTAATACTGTTTTTGTGTAAAGAAGATTAAGGCCTCTGAAAATATTTCATTTGAGACTAAATTAAAATCTTACATATTGGAAAGCAATGACAGTTAAATCTTCAATAATATTGATCACTGCATATACTGACGAATCTGTAAATTATGGACACTTATCTTATGATTACTTAAATGGTTTTTGAGATCGGATATATTTTTTTAAATTGATGTTTTTTATATTGAGCTAAGAAATCCAGAAAATCAAATGTTTTAGCAAATTACTTTATAAAACTGTAAACTCTCTTCAGCTACCGCAGTTTGTCAAATGTTTCAGAATTTTTAACTACTTTATGATACCATTTTTTCTTTTATTTTTCATAAAAAGTGTACGTGATTGACAACTAATTTCGCCCATCTAAATCCAATACACTCTGATATGTACAACTGCAAATAAAAATAAACAACCATGAGTATATGTATATTATATAAATCATGAATAATAAAATCAACAATGCCCAAAATTGATTCCCACATTTAACAACTGCGGCAACTCTTACTCATAAGTTTTGACATTTCATAAATAAAATCCGTTTTTTCGTAATTTCTTCATTTTTCGACGATATTTTTTGAGACCGTAAGTTACATATTATTGTTGCATAAAAAGCCACTAATATTAAGTGTATTTGTATGGTGTAGATGCAGTGAAAGTGCTGAAAATTCTATTTAAAAATTTGAAACGGCCAAAACAAAGTGCACAGTGTTCAACTGCCGACAAAAACATAAATTTATTTCTAATGTGTAATATATTACTCTGTTTTAACTTTTAATTTAAATAAACAAAGTTAAATAAAATATTAAATGTAAAACATTTGGTTCAGCATGACCTCGAATAAAAGAACATTGTTAAATTTGAATCCGAAGTGGAGTGTAACTTTTTTATGCAAATATGTAGACGGAGAATCACAATGCCTTGTATGTGAAAAACGTGGTGTGTAAGGTTTTTAACATAAAGAGACATCATGAGCTGCATAGGAGTGAATATGATGAATATGTAGGAGAAGAAAGGAAAAGTATATAAGTTAAACCACCCGGTCGTGGTGGTTTATAAAAAAATTGTTACGGATGAGACAGGTCCTTATTGGTTGATAATCTCATTACAACTGAACTTAAAAATATTTTAATTCTAATACTAAGACTAAAAGCTAAGCCCGTGTGCTTACAACGTGACCAGTACTTTGCTGAGTAGGCGTTTCCCATGGGAACGCCAATCGCTGCTCTGGTATTTCCTCAAAAGCGTTGCACGTGTGGAGTGTTGGGTTACAATGACTTTTTGGTTGAGGTGTGTGAAGTATTGCGTTAGCTTATACAAATCCTTAAGTCTAAACGAAGAGCCCGATTCGATAGCAGTAAGCCATTTGCCAAATTACAGAAGGTCGGAAAAATTCAAATTATTAAAATTTTTTTTAATTTCTTAGGAAAGCGAAGATTACGTTGTAGATGCAAAGCGAGCAACTTATGAAATCGCGTTAAACCTTGTTCGTGAGAATCGGATGGCGAATTGGTGAAGTCTTGTATATTAAAAGCAGTAGGAATTTTGTCCCCTTATCTCGTAGAACTATAAGCAGACGAGTAGATGAAATGGCGGAAATTACAGAATCGGAGTTAAAAGAGCGTATAAAATAATTCAGAGCGATTTCATTGGCAAATGACAATAGTACAGATATATCCGACTTAGCCAAATTAGCGATTTTTATCCGAGGAGTTGATGCCTGACCTAAATATATGTGAAGAACTTTTGGACATTATTCCAATGAAAGGGACGACTAAAGGTGAAGATTTATTTCAATGTGTTAATGAATGTACTGAACGTATGGGTGTATCATGGCGAAAAGTGGTTTGCGTTGCCACCGATGGTGCGAAATCCATGAGCGGATGCAAACAAATTTCTCTAATAATATTTGTGTACTTTGTCATACTGTGAGCATTGCCATATGCATGTGATTTGAATTTGAGAGCAAACAAGTACTCACCAAGAATACCCACTCTACTAAGATAATTTCCCTAATGCTTTTTGAAAAAATCCTCTATTTTTTTAATGGAAACATGTTTTTCCACCAATGTCAGGTAACTAAATTGTCCTTTTTAACAACATAAAATGTTTAATAAAACATGGCTGGTTAAGATTACTGTTCTCTGTTGTGACCAGAATTCTTAAAAAAAAAATGCACTAACATAAAAACATACGATATACATACCTACATACTTATATGTAAACGAAGATAGTTTTTTCATACAGAAAAATGTACTCCGATTTGTCAGTACAAATTTTTCTCCGCATAGTTTAGCGACTATGAAACTTTGACATGCGAATGTTCAAAGTTCTTGATTACAAAAATTATAAAAGTTAATAAAATAGAAATTTGCAAAGATGATGTTAATATTCAAAGAAGCGTTTCCAATAAAAAAACCAAAAGCATTTTATTATTTAATATGAACGATCTAGCAAATCCCAACACTTCAAAATCCCCTAACATGGAATGAAGTCCCCTTATCTGGTAACTTTGCTATTGGCAAAGCTTCTCTCTCTTTTTTACAAACACATATGCGTTGCTGAGAACTGATTAATATACGTACACGCCTATTGCTTACCCTCCTGATGTAAGTTTGTCGCCCCCTCATCTAGCACTTTGCTAGCACGCTCTGCTGCGAGCGTGCCACTCTGCTGCCCGTCCCTAGTTTACATCAAAGAAATTTACGCAGCGCCTTTGACGATTGAAAAATGTCGGAATACATTAGATGTTTAATATTGTTTAGCGATACCCTTTCAGCGAATGAGGTAAAGGCTCCCATCAGAGTTGGACTCTATATTGAGGATGAGTTCGCTGCTGAATAAAAGGCAGATCGCGTATATTGGAATAAAGTTGCAGAGAAGGTGCAAAAATAAGCAAAGAAAGTTTGTAAACCTCCTGATGACATTAACAATAATTCAAATGCGTAATAACGGTTATAAAGCGTTGTTTAAACCCTTGAATTAACATCCGGTAGACACACCTATTTGTGTTTTATTGACGTAAACGACACACTGTGTTAAGTTTCACCGCAATTCGTAAACTTCTTTCCACAAATAGAGTTACAGTTTTTATATACACTTTTTTGTGAGTATTTAGATGAAATAAATTTTAAATGAATAATTTAATTTATCCACAGATGTCAGATAATATAGTAACGTGCTTGGATTTTATTCACATAAAAATTTATTTATCCCAAATAGATTGGCCTTCTAAAAGAAAAGACAAGGAGAAGGAATAGTTAATTTAATTGCGCAATTAGCTGCTAATAATAAACAGTTGGAGAAAATCCGTAAACGACGTCTATTGTGATTCCAAAAAATGATGGCAGCAATACGCATACGAAATTCGATATTACATTTTATAATAAACAATAACGGGCCAAAGCATCTATTTGCACACGCTTTTTTCTGTAATATGAATGCTAAATCAATAATATCTAACAAAAATTGTATTAGGATTGTATCTACAAACCTCTTCTTTGCCGGCGTCCATTTCATTTAGTTTTTATTTTGATCCTTCTTCTTAATAGTAATTATCGATAGCACAGGGTTGTATGTCAAAAAGTATGGTTAATCTCGCTTTTTAATTACGGATTGGGGGTTAAGCACGAAAAAGTAAATCATCTGCTTATATGTAAACGTATTATATAGAAAAAAACAAAAGTATTAAAAAACTATCTTGAACTTCGGAAAACTGTATGAACTAAAAGCAAAGTAGTAAGAATACGAAAAAATAGCAAATTCATTCAAAGTAGATAGTAAAGTATTATTTAGTTAATTAGTTGCATTATATGGATTTTGTGGTATATGTACATACATATATATGTATATATATATAATTGGCGCGTATACCCTTTTTGGGTGTTTGGCCGAGCTCCTCCTCCTATTTGTAGTGTGCGTCTTGATGTTGTTCTACAAATGGAGGGACCTCCAGTGTCAAGCCTACTCCGAATGGCAGATACTTTTTATGAGGAGCTTTTTCATGGCAGAAATACACTCGGAAGCTTGTCATAGCCTGCCGAGGGGCGACCGCTATTAGAAAAATGTTTTTCTTAATTTTGGTGAATTCCGATTGGTACAAGTAGTCACGCACCAATCCATTCGGCTACGGCGGCGACGGATTTTGTAGCAGTATGAGCTAAATATATTTTTGTATAAAATGAAATAGCTTAGTTTTGTCAAAGGTAAATTTTTACCTTTTTTAATTCCATTTCTATAAGGAGTGTTTTTATTTTAGAGCAATAATGACAATCTGGTCTAGAAGGCGGCCTCTAAAAGAAAGTGAGGTGGAGATTTTTTTTCTCTGATTTAGATGATGAAATAACTTATTTTGATGACGGTGGTAGTGTCCTAGTAGTGTCAACATGATGTACACTTTCCTTTGGCATTTACTGTATGTGCAAAAAAACTACGTGGAAAAAATATCAGCCAATCAAATTTTTAGATCTACATAAATTCGATGTGCACCAACTACTTAGGACTAAAATACAACTAACGAAATATTTCCAGATGTTTGAAATAAACAAACCACAACCCATCAAATATTTTGTGGGGTGGTTCACACCCCAGTGAGTCTACCGATGGCTATACCAAAACTTGCGTTAAAAATTGATATGTTCATTCGGAAATGAGAATAAAATTTATGTTTAGGATACATATGTATATACATATAGGGTTGTTCAATAGGTGCGCATCAACTTTTTTCCGATAGGGAGGGCGAACGACGCAATATTTTTTATTTTTCGCTTGTCATTTGTAAACTTCATTAGTATACATTTCATCATGGAACGCTACACACTTGAGCAACGATTGCAAATCGTGCAAATTTTGTATGAAAATAATCGTTCTGTTGCTGCTACTTTAAGAGCATTACGGTCATTTTACGGTCCATTTAACAAGCCGTCCCGTTTTGGGGTTATGTGAAGTCATTGCTCTACAGTAACAAGCCGGCGACGATTTGTGAGCTCAGAGCCAATATTGAACGCGAAATTGCTGGAATTTCGGCCGATTTATGCAAAAGAGTGGTCGAAAATTGGGTTAAACGATTGGACTTCGTAAAACGTGCACGCGGTGGTCATGCAAAAGAAATCGAATTTCATACTTAAATGTATATGTTCAAACTCGATAATAAAAAAAATTAGTTAAAAAAGTCAAACCGTTTGTGTTTTATTCAAAAAAGTTCAAAAGTTGAAGCGCTCTTACTGAAACCCCCTATATTTACTATTCTAGATTTTGATTTGCTTTTAGGAATTCTTCTATTTAATAAAAGAAGATAATAAATCGTTTCTTGCTTTAATTTCCATGCGTCTCATTTGCTTACGTCCAGTAATAAATTATCACCTTTTTGTTTATTGCTGCAAAGACCGCAAAGCTAAACTTTCCATTACTACCACGATATATTTGATACCACGCTCGATTTTTTATTTCAAATTTTCCCTATTTTTGGAAATAATGATTTATCGATTCTCGCTTTTTATGGAAAAATAATTTTGTCGATATTTTTAGTCCAAATTTTCACTATTTTTGAAAAAAATGATTTACCATATGTCAAAGGTTAATTTAACTCTTCTAAAAACTACAAAAGTTCGATCGAACCTCGAGTGAATATTGTTACTTTTCTGTGCTTGTATTTAAGTAAAATAAGCGTATGTAATAGAGCATTTTTTCAAGCTTATGCAATAATTTAGCATCTTTAGCGTTAAATAAGTAATTTATATATAAAAAGTACTATAAATCAAAAGGCTGATATAGTGACTACATTTGTATGTTATAATTTTTAAATTCGATCCACGCACTTAGGCATTATAAGAAAATATATCGTGGTAACAATGGAAAGCCAACCCGAACGCCGTCTAAAACACAAAAAAATACATATAAGCAAAATGTTAACATTTATCTCAGCAGCATATGTCAAACCTGCATCGTGATGCATTTCCGAAGGACCCTTCATAAAAATGGGTGTGTTCAACACTCAATAATTACAGAATATAGCGACCCTGTTACTTTTTTGAAGGCCGGTTGCTGATACTCAGCTGTTTAGCTGCAGCAATATTGCAGAAAACATTTTACGTTGAACGTGTTTAAAAATATGGAACCTCAAACCAATAACTTCGTTTCATTTGTACCTATTTTTGCGCTAAAAGCAATATTAAACTTGAAATTTTAGTTTACTGAAAGAAGGCGTGGTGTTTGTTCTGCTGCAGAATTTTTGAAAAGGAACGTGATGCCGTCCATAAATAGTAATGCCGCAATTATTGCATTTCGAACTCAACGTTAGTAATTAGACCAATTACACGCTTACTATGTATGTATGTAAATGGTCACACAACCACTCATTTTGACAAATTATTCCATAAAAAAGCTTAGATATTTATTATTGATTAATAGGCAACAGATTGCAAGCATAATGTTCCATATAAATAAAAACCACATTATTTCAAAACCTAAAGCTGCCAGCTTTGGCTTTATTTCACTTAATATAACTCAATTTTTCATATTTTAACTAAATAATACTTAAGCTTTCCAAATAATTAACAAATTTTCTAAAAACAAAGTAACATTTAATTAGGTTTACAATTAAAATAATTGAATAACAGTCTTTCAGGGTTTAATTAATATATATTTCATAAAGCCATACTTAATAGTAGCGTCCCACTCTAATCAACCTCTTCTACAGTTGGTCCACCATGAGTACCGCCTCCAAAGCTACCAGCCTGTGCACCACAATTACCAGGCTGTGGACCAGCACCTGCCTGTTGGTGCATCTTTGTCATTATGGGACTGCAAATTTTCGTCAATTCTTCTAATTTGTACTCGAACTCTTCCTTCTCAGCAGTGGTATTTGCGTCCAACCATTTAATTGTCTCACCACATTTCTCCAGCACACGATCTTTATCAGATTGACTTAGTTTACTGCCAGCTTCATCGGCTGCTTGTTTCACACCAAACACATAACTCTCAAGTTGATTGCGGGCAGCTATGCGTTGGCGGTGTTTTTCGTCTTCTTCCGCATATTTTTCAGCTTCGTTAACCATTCGGTCGATATCAGCCTGTGACAATCGTCCCTTGTCGTTCTTTATGACTATATTTTTAGCGTTTCCAGTGCTCATCTCCTTCGCCGTCACGTTCAAAATGCCATTGGCATCCAAATCAAATGTTACATCCACTTTTGGTACTCCGCGCGGCGCTGGAGGAATTCCAGTCAAGTTGAATGTGCCGAGCAAATTGTTATCTTTGGTCATGGCTCGTTCACCCTCAAATACTTGTATGGTCACAGCTGGTTGATTGTCTGCATAAGTGGTGAAGGTTTTTGACTGTTTGCACGGAATGCGACTGTTTCGTTCGATTAGTTTCGTCATTACTCCACCAGCGGTTTCAATTCCAAGAGATAATGGTGCTACGTCAACCAAGAGAACATCCTGAATTTCACTGCTCTTATCACCACTCAGAATAGCGGCTTGAATCGCAGCACCGTAAGCAACAGCTTCGTCGGGATTGATTGAAAGATTCAGTGTCTTTCCTCCGAAGAATGATTGTAGTAAACTTTGCACTTTGGGAATACGAGTAGAACCACCAACAAGGACAATATCGTGAATTTGACTCTTGTCCATTTTAGCATCATTGAGAGCCTTCTCCACCGGTTCCAGTGTACTACGGAACAAATCACCACACAGCTCCTCAAAGCGTGCTCGACTAATTTTTGTGTAGAAATCTACACCTTCATACAAAGCGTCAATCTCGATGCTGGCTTCTGTACTGGAGGACAATGTGCGTTTCGCTCGCTCAGCCGCTGTCCGTAGTCGACGCAATGCTCTTGGATTCGAGCGCAGATCTTTCTTACATTTACGTTTAAATTCCTCCGCGAAGTGATTGACTAGACGATTGTCGAAGTCTTCTCCACCCAAATGAGTATCACCAGCAGTCGCACGCACCTCAAACAACGAACCTTCATCGATAGTCAGGATGGAAACATCGAAAGTGCCACCGCCCAAATCGAATATGAGAACATTGCGTTCACCCTTAAGATTTTTGTCTAGACCATAAGCCAGCGCTGCTGCAGTTGGTTCATTTATAATACGTAGTACATTAAGACCCGCAATAGCTCCCGCGTCTTTTGTGGCCTGACGCTGCGAGTCATTGAAGTACGCCGGCACTGTGATTACTGCATCCCTCACTGATGTACCCAAATACGCCTCAGCCGTCTCCTTCATTTTGGTCAGCACCATTGAACTAATTTCCTCTGGTGCAAATCGTTTT
Organism: Anastrepha ludens; assembly: GCF_028408465.1. Lineage (NCBI taxonomy): Eukaryota > Metazoa > Arthropoda > Insecta > Diptera > Tephritidae > Anastrepha > Anastrepha ludens. The sequence continues at coordinate 134,315,372 of NC_071498.1, read as the reverse complement.
TGTTCACCTTTGAATTCGACACTGATCTTTGGCTTTCCACAGTCATTCACCACCGTAAACGGCCAATGCTTCATATCGGCTTGAATTTTTGTGTCATCAAATTTCCGTCCAATCAAGCGTTTAGCATCAAACACAGAGTTCTTTGGATTCATGGCAACTTGATTTTTGGCGGCGTCACCAATGAGCCGCTCCGAGTCGGTGAACGCAACATAACTTGGTGTTGTGCGATTGCCTTGGTCGTTCGCAATAATTTCCACTTTACCGTGCTGGAAAACTCCAACGCAGGAATATGTAGTTCCTAAATCAATTCCAATTGCTACCATTTTTGTTTATTTTTGCGTATCTTTCAGTTCACAATTATAATACTTTTCTACTTCACTCTATAATACAATTTTAGTATATTATTGTTATTTCGCAGTTTTGTTTTGCTAAATATGATTAGCTATTTTGTTATTTTCGCTTTGACTTTTCAATTCAAACTATGTGGAGGAGAAATTTTCTGCTACTATTTATACAAAATCGTCGAAGAGAGAATTATCGAGAACAGATTTCTCGACCTTTCGCGAAAACTCTGACAATCCAGGCGAATTCATAGCTAGAGCGACAACACATTCAAATGTATTTTGTTGTTATGCATGGTTCGTTATCGAAATAGAGAACAAGCGAGAAATGTTGTTGAGAGAAAATTCGGTACAGGGTGAAAAAATATACTAAACAAAAAGCAAATCAGCTAAATTAACTCAAACAGAGGTTGGGATATGTTAAATGGTATGAAAAAGGAAGTTTCTAAGGAAAATTTTTTTATAATGTAACATGCTTTGAAAACAAAGGTTGTCTGGAGGGATAGAGGTGTGTATCTCTATCTTAAAACTGAAAGCCGCACTCTCCGGTGGCTTATAGTTTTCACGTAATTTATTGTTGAAGTTGTGTAATTTAGCAAAAAGTTGGTAATGCCAGACACCCGCAATAAGAACGAAGTTTGCATGCAGACACGTTCAGTTTGTAAATCTTTAGTATTTTTTGCTTTAGTTTCGAATTGAGAAACATTTTCGAAAATATAAACATATACAATTGAATTTTACAAGAGCGTTAACTAGAAGGGTTTTTCAAAATTTTACGATTTTTGCTTAGAACTTGTTTATGCATGGGCGGCCTTCTGCCACGTTTTAAAAATATAACCCTCATCAGTCAAACTCCGGCTACGGCATTCACAGTATTTTTGGAAAGTGATGATATGGGTAAAATTAGTAAAAACACTTGTGTATATTTAGTGAATTTAAGATAAGTGTAGAAACATACATATATGTATGTTATAATGTGCCAAACTATAGTGAAGTTCCCGAGGTCACTTTGAAGGCAAATAATTACCATTTACGGAATAATTGAGAGTTAAAACGGTTGCAATTTCTGCAATTTTTCGTTATCTTTTGCCCTTTTTATAAGGATGAATAACGTCCTCCCTGTTTCAAAGTGAGGCCCGTTTTCCCATTTTAAAAATTTTTAACTTTTACAACTTTTCTTTACAAAAATTTTTTGAGAATGACTTAAGACGCTAAGCTAAACAGAAAAAAATACCCTTCACCGTTATCACATTCTCAGAGAAAATATAAAAAAACTGCACCATTTGAGCTGTGAGCGTGTTGTGATGAGAAAACTATTTGTTTCTATAGTTTTTCGGAACGCTTTGTTTCTGTTAATTTTCTTTCTGCAGTGGTAAACATTACATACATATGTCATTACACGTCGTATACATATTTTTTATTAAATTTAATAAACACCGAGTTCATCTCTCTAAAACAGTATTAACTACATCAAATAAGCTGTGAGCCCCTGTACATTCAAAAGACCAAAAACAAGAAAAAATTTACTGCTCTATCGAAGTCACCTTGTATAAATTCGCTTTGGACCAAGAATGATGGTAGCAATTCGCCTTGAGCGAAATAGATTGCAGGAGAGAAACGTGTTGAGAGAAAATTCGTGTACTGAGCTAACGTACAGGGTGGGCAAATATACAAAATCCATAAAACTAAATTTACTCAAAGGGTAGATTTGAATTTTGAAAAAACCCTTCTAGTTAACGCTCTTGTAAAATTCAATTGTATATGTTTATATTTTCGGAAATGTTTCTCAATTCGAAACTAAAGCAAAAAATACTAAAGATTTACAAACTGAACGTGTCTGCATGCAAACTTCGTTCTTATTGCGGGTGTCTGGCATTACCAACTTTTTGCTAAATTACACAACTTCAACAATAAATTACGTGAAAACTATAAGCCACCGGAGAGTGCGGCTTTCAGTTTTAAGATAGAGATACACACCTCTATCCCTCCAGACAACCTTTGTTTTCAAAGCATGTTACATTATAAAAAAATTTTCCTTAGAAACTTCCTTTTTCATACCATTTAACATATTCCAACCTCTGTTTGAGTTAATTTAGCTGATTTGCTTTTTGTTTAGTATATTTTTTCACTCTGTACCGAATTTTCTCTCAACAACATTTCTCGCTTGTTCTCTATTTCGATAACGAACCATGCATAACAACAAAATACATTTGAATGTGTTGTCGCTTTAGCTATGAATTCGCCTGGATTGTCAGAGTTTTCGCGAAAGGTCGAGAAATCTGTTCTCGATAATTCTCTCTTCGACGATTTTGTATAAATATAGCAGAAAATTTCTCCTCCACATAGTTTGAATTGAAAAGTCAAAGCGAAAATAACAAAATAGCTAATCATATTTAGCAAAACAAAACTGCGAAATAACAATAATATACTAAAATTGTATTATAGAGTGAAGTAGAAAAGTATTATAATTGTGAACTGAAAGATACGCAAAAATAAACAAAAATGGTAGCAATTGGAATTGATTTAGGAACTACATATTCCTGCGTTGGAGTTTTCCAGCACGGTAAAGTGGAAATTATTGCGAACGACCAAGGCAATCGCACAACACCAAGTTATGTTGCGTTCACCGACTCGGAACGGCTCATTGGTGACGCCGCCAAAAATCAAGTTGCCATGAATCCAAAGAACTCTGTGTTTGATGCTAAACGCTTGATTGGACGGAAATTTGATGACACAAAAATTCAAGCCGATATGAAGCATTGGCCGTTTACGGTGGTGAATGACTGTGGAAAGCCAAAGATCAGTGTCGAATTCAAAGGTGAACAAAAACGATTTGCACCAGAGGAAATTAGTTCAATGGTGCTGACCAAAATGAAGGAGACGGCTGAGGCGTATTTGGGTACATCAGTGAGGGATGCAGTAATCACAGTGCCGGCGTACTTCAATGACTCGCAGCGTCAGGCCACAAAAGACGCGGGAGCTATTGCGGGTCTTAATGTACTACGTATTATAAATGAACCAACTGCAGCAGCGCTGGCTTATGGTCTAGACAAAAATCTTAAGGGTGAACGCAATGTTCTCATATTCGATTTGGGCGGTGGCACTTTCGATGTTTCCATCCTGACTATCGATGAAGGTTCGTTGTTTGAGGTGCGTGCGACTGCTGGTGATACTCATTTGGGTGGAGAAGACTTCGACAATCGTCTAGTCAATCACTTCGCGGAGGAATTTAAACGTAAATGTAAGAAAGATCTGCGCTCGAATCCAAGAGCATTGCGTCGACTACGGACAGCGGCTGAGCGAGCGAAACGCACATTGTCCTCCAGTACAGAAGCCAGCATCGAGATTGACGCTTTGTATGAAGGTGTAGATTTCTACACAAAAATTAGTCGAGCACGCTTTGAGGAGCTGTGTGGTGATTTGTTCCGTAGTACACTGGAACCGGTGGAGAAGGCTCTCAATGATGCTAAAATGGACAAGAGTCAAATTCACGATATTGTCCTTGTTGGTGGTTCTACTCGTATTCCCAAAGTGCAAAGTTTACTACAATCATTCTTCGGAGGAAAGACACTGAATCTTTCAATCAATCCCGACGAAGCTGTTGCTTACGGTGCTGCGATTCAAGCCGCTATTCTGAGTGGTGATAAGAGCAGTGAAATTCAGGATGTTCTCTTGGTTGACGTAGCACCATTATCTCTTGGAATTGAAACCGCTGGTGGAGTAATGACGAAACTAATCGAACGAAACAGTCGCATTCCGTGCAAACAGTCAAAAACCTTCACCACTTATGCAGACAATCAACCAGCTGTGACCATACAAGTATTTGAGGGTGAACGAGCCATGACCAAAGATAACAATTTGCTCGGCACATTCAACTTGACTGGAATTCCTCCAGCGCCGCGCGGAGTACCAAAAGTGGATGTAACATTTGATTTGGATGCCAATGGCATTTTGAACGTGACGGCGAAGGAGATGAGCACTGGAAACGCTAAAAATATAGTCATAAAGAACGACAAGGGACGATTGTCACAGGCTGATATCGACCGAATGGTTAACGAAGCTGAAAAATATGCGGAAGAAGACGAAAAACACCGCCAACGCATAGCTGCCCGCAATCAACTTGAGAGTTATGTGTTTGGTGTGAAACAAGCAGCCGACGAAGCTGGCAGTAAACTAAGTCAATCTGATAAAGATCGTGTGCTGGAGAAATGTGGTGAGGCAATTAAATGGTTGGATGCAAATACCACTGCTGAGAAGGAAGAGTTCGAGTACAAATTAGAAGAATTGACGAAAATTTGCAGTCCTATAATGACAAAGATGCACCAACAGGCAGGTGCTGGTCCACAGCCTGGTGATTGCGGTGCACAGGCTGGTAGCTTTGGAGGCGGTACTCGTGGAGGACCCACTGTAGAAGAAGTGGACTAAATATTTGATGATAGTACAATATTATATGATCAGTATTATAACCGTAACCGTGCCATTGATGTAATGTATGTAAAATAAAAGAATATTGAGTTCCTAAATAATATATTGTATTACATATATAAAACAATAAATTATTGTCCAGAAATCGATTGAAAATGCGATCGATCAAGTGGTTTAGGATTTTAAGATTTTAAATTAAGTTACTAATTAAATAAAGCCGACTGCTGTTAAAAGTAGTTTTAAACATAAAATATTGGTTTCATTTGATTTGTATTTTATCTACCAGGAACAAGGTGTTGTTATGTCTTTAATGATACTTTAATTCATTTGCTGATTTCGTCGCGAAGAGTTATGAAAATAAGCGCTGCTGTTGGTGATATCTAAAATCAGAATTGCTGTAAATTCTATTTTGTAATAATTTCTGTTGAAGTAAAATTATTTGATGAAATCTCTATATTCAATAGATCCTGTTACCTTCCATATTATCAACTGATGCATTTGACTCGAAAATGGCCTGGAGTTCGTTACTGTTGTTTTTCGCATTGGTTGTGGAAAGTTACTGAAGAAACAAAAGTTTTCTATCGGATATAGACGCGTGTCATTCCGGTTATGTAAGCCCGACTGCAGTGGGAAAAACTTAGTAAGTATCAATTGCAAATTGCTGCCTTAGAGCCAATATGCATATCTGGTGACCTGTAAACTGGATATCGAAAGACGGCTTCCTTACTCGAAGTGGCCAATCATCAATTGAAATTAGGTTCATGAACCAAAATGGAAATGGATCGATCACATAATCTGTTAACCTGCTATTGACATCAGCAGAATGTCGTTGGACTGGAACGAGCAAGGCTCTCGGCAGTAGAGGACGACCAAGAGGAGCATGGAGGCGAAGCCAATTGAATGAAATTACGACTGTTGACTATTCGCTCAATCGGCCACAGATGAAGTTAAAAGCTGCAAATCGACTCCAATGGAGCTTATTTGTTTCGGTTGCGCCCCCCGCCGGCGTATTAGCAAATAATTATAATAATCAATGTTTTCCAATAAATATGTGAACGATATTTAGAAGTTTTTTTACGACTTGGAATCGGTTTAAAGCGTACCTCAAAGAAATAGGTATCCATGCATGAACATAATTTTGTATTAAACTGGAAATCGTTGTATACTTTTGAATATAATTATCTATAATTATAATTAAAAGATTACTTTAACCAAACCTGTGATTTTTTGTTCTTTTAATAATTAGTATGGTTTGCTTAAAAACACTTCATTCTATTCTGCATGGAGACCACAATATGTTTCAATGTCGAAGGTTTAATAAGCCAATAAAACTGTTCTTTGAGCTGTTGAATAGTTTCAAAATGCCTGCATTTCCTATAAACCTTTTTCGATAGTATCCCCCACAAGTCTTACATTGGGTTTAGGTTCGGGCTGATCGCTGACCACACCAAAACCAGGTTGTTTCTATATGAATGAACCTGATTTGTGATGGGCGCAGTATGGGCGTTTTCCAAAACACCTGTTGCTTTGTGTTCGATCTAAGTAGCATGTTCCTAAACGCAACTCGGAAATTGACGATGTATCGTGTTCCTAAAAGTATCGCTGATGTTTTTGATACGCAACAAAAAGCAACCAAGGCATCACTAAAAAAGCTGATGCCATATGAATACCTGCACAAAGAACACATGGCGAAAAACGAAATGAAAGTTTAATTTAATTTAATATTTAATATTTAATTTTTAATATTCTAATAATATTTAAGGGTTATATAAAGTTAGAAGGAATTTTTTCTGAGAAAACTTTTCGATTTATTGATCTAAAAATTTGTACACATATTATGCTATTTTTTACCTGTATTTTAAGACTTAGTATTAGTAAAAATATTTATTTGGAAAGGAGCTACAGCTGATCTCCGGGAGCTCCTCTCAAAAAAAACGTTTTGCGGTGACCACTATATCTCTGAACTGGATCCTCTGAAATTAAAAAACCAAACAGATTTCGTTAAGGTGATATTAATTAATCGAAGCTTGAAAACTTATTTAGCTTGAAGCTTAAAAACTTATTTAGCTTTTCAACATCGGCTTTAACTCTTATGGAAACATATTTTAGTGACCGATTAGAAGCAGTATGTGGTGATAATACCACATCCAACTTGCTACCTGTAACCAGAGGTATACCTCAAGGCTCCTTGGCCCTCTTTTATTTGTCTTGTGCATTAATGATTTGTTTAGTGTGAAACTAATATAGTGATGTCCATGTACATATATGCCGATGACGTTCAATTATATGTTAGTTGTCCCATTAGCTGTATTGATATTTGCATCAGTAATTTGAATTTTGACTTGAGACTCACAAGCAAGTGGGCTTCTGACAACGGATTAGTTCTTAATCCTGATAAGTCCCAATGTATCGTTATATAAAGGGTGGTTAGGTTTCAAGGGCCGGTGTTGATTTTGAATGAAATGCAATTTTTTTAGGAAATTATTGTCATTTTTCTTTATTATGATAATATTGGTGTGGCTCAATTACGTATGAAACAAAATACCGGCCAAATGACCGCCGCGGCCTCGGCGGCACACCTCCATCCGATGGTCCAAATTTTCGATGACGCTGAGGCATAATTGAGGTTCTATGCCGTTAATGTGCCGAATCATCTCATCCTTTAGCTCTTTAATTGTTTCTGGCTTATCGACGAACACCATTTCTTTCAAATAACACCAAAGAAAGAAGTCCAACGGTGTCAAATCACATGATCTTGGCGGCCAATTGACATCGCCGCGACGTGAGATTATTCGGCCATCAAATTTTTCGCGCAAAAGAGCCATTGTTTCGTTAGCTGTGTGACAAGTGGCACCGTCCTGTTGAAACCACATATCGTCCACATCCATATTTTCCAATTCGGGCCATAAAAAGTTCGTTATCATCTCACGATAGCGAACACTATTCACAGTAACTGCCTGACTGGCCACATTTTGGAAAAAATACGGCCCAATGATGCCGCCGGCCCATAAACCTCACCAAACAGTCATTCTTTATGGGTGCATTGGTCCAATCACTCTTGGATTATCGTTCGCCCAAATGCGGTAATTCTGCTTATTGACGAATCCATTGAGGTGAAAATGTGCTTCATCACTGAACATGATTTTTTTCACGAAGTGCGCGATATGCATTTTGATTTGAACGCCCGTTTTCATAATAAGCCTGAATAACTTTAACGCGTTGCTCGATCATGTATCTTTCCATGGTTCAAATTCAGTAAGTCTGAAATTGAAAAATGTCAAACGAAATGCAGAAAAAAACTTGACGTTTAGGTGTGGTTCACATTCAACATCGCCCCTTGAAATTTAACCACCCTTTACAAAAAATATCTCAAGTTGGCTATACAGAAGTCAAACTAAATGACACTGTGATTAAATATGTGGACATTGTTAAAAATTTAGGGGTTACATTTAATACAACTTTGACATGAAGCAACCACATCTTTATTGCCATAGGCAAAGTTTATGGTATGCTTCGAAATTTATGGGCAATTCAACATTTTACACCAGTAAATATTCGACCGCTACTAGCTAAATTGTATTTGTTACCAACGTCACTGTATGGTTGTGAGTTATATACTCCTTGTAAAAAACGTTATGGCCACATTTCTGTTTTTGCGAAACACATTGCTTCCGTATCTTTTTACGATTTGCTTAGGTTTAAATGTTTAGTTTTATTCCAAAAGATCATAAACACTCAGGAGCCCAGATACCTCAAAGATCGAGTTATGTTTTCAAAGTCCTGCCGTTCATTTAATTAAGTCCCGATGAAATACAGTTGTTTGGTGACTAAACATCAATACTTTGTGTTCTCTGTCCGTTGTCACAAAATTAAACGTATAAAAAGAAAGCTCGTGCTTCAAACGTAAATTGCTTCGCTACCAACAGCTGTAATTTTAATTTTGATTTTACTGTTAATCCTTTTATCTACGATTTAGTTATGTAAACTATTCTTACGGCCAATTATTGTAAAAATAATCCATGGTTGTATGTTTGACTTTAATAATAAATAAATAAATAAGCAAAATATATTTTTTTGACAAAATGGCGGTTTCTAAAAAAAAAACATAGATTTTTGATCAAAATTTTGGCCTTAAATTGTTTATAAAAAAAAATTTATCGGTGAGAAAAAATCTTCGATTAATTACTAAGAAATATATTTGAGAAGCTCGTGTTAAAATTTGAGACTAATCGGTAAAATTTGAGACTAGCCGTTTTCGACAAAATGTTGGTCACCGACTTTGAAAAGACCATTTTGAGAAAAACGCGTTTAAAGTACGGCCTTGTACTTTCAAGCACTCTAAAACGCCTTTTCAAATTTGCGTGTAACTACGAAAATATTCACCGGAAACGGAACGATATTAAATTTCTGTGTGTATTCTTAAATATATGTACATTAAGAAACTAAAATAAAAAAAAACGATTTTTTGAAAATTCTAACTGTATACAATCCCTTAAAGTAAATAAAAATTTTCAAAACGTCAACAGGGTTGCAAGGCATACCTTTACAAAGTATCAATATTTTTACTTATATATGATATATGTTTACGGTACTTATGCAGTATTGATACGATGATTTTACATTGTATACATACATACATCCGTTTCGAAAAACCCCTTTTATATTGGGGTGTTCTCTTTTTGAAAATTTCAAGGTTCCCAGCAAATTCATTTGGTATTTCATGTGACAGCTGAGCATACATATGTATATATGTACATTTCTGCATTGGTTCTCGTGGATATGGGGCGCGTTGGGAACTTTCCAGCACATACGAAAGCTGTCCATATATTTAGTGAGCCACCACCGTGATTCTGCCTATGGAGATTTTGGCGAGGTGCTAGCAGACGTGCACATACATATGTACATGGCAACTCAATAGTACCAGAGATTCATGCTTAACCAGATTATTCTCTTATAAAACTCAAGGCAGGTATTGAATTTCACGCTTACATATTAGTGGGTCACGCTCATCGATACTTAGGCCCCTATTATGAGCAACATTCGATCTTCGACTGTAGTCGAAAGTGCTGATCGAACGAATTTTCATTTGGTATTATGGTGCTCATTCGTTGAAGAATAGGACTATTGTGAATTTCGATCGCTCGACGCATTTACAATAGATAATTTTTTCTCAGCTGATACAGCAAATCAAAATAAAAGAAAAACCGATTGTGTTGAAATTCTTTGCTAACATTATTTTTAAAAGTTAAAAAAAGTAATTTATGTGAAAATGAGTACAACGGAGTTGTGGTTCGACGATTCATCGGACGATGAAAGATTAGTGGAACTAGCTAGAAGTAGAAAACAGTTGAGGGACGCATCCAACCCCCTAGAAATGGCTTCCACTGAGTAAGTTCAGAATTTTCAAAATGTGTTGACGTACTTAATATTACAGAAATTTTCTTACAGATTTTTAAAGAACTTTAGATTATCTAAAGAGGCGTTTGTGAACCTACTGTCCACTACAGAAAACCAGTTGCAGCAGTGCACCCGAGCCAAATCGATTCCTAATATTTTAAAGCTAGCCACAGTTCTGCGATTTTGTGCTCAGGGATCGTACCAATTGAGTATTGGTAACGAAGGTATGATAGGACTTGCTCAACCCACTGTGTCTGTTGTGCTATCAGAAATAATAGATGTCCTGGAAAATTAATTTGCCAAAGATGGGTAAAATTTAGTAGCACAGAGGCTGATCTGCAACAAAGAAAAGCACATTTTTATAGCAAATACCGGATTCCAGGAATAATTGGCTGTGTTGATGGCACGCATGTTAAAATTGTCGCTCCCAGGAAAGAAGTTCAGCATTTGTATTACAACAGGAAGGGATTCTACAGCATTAATGCTATGATTGTAAGTAGACATTTGTATATATTTAAATATGAGTCATAAATTCTAAATGCGAATAATGTAAATTTTAGGTTTGTGATCATACAATGAAAATAACCTATATAAATGCGAAAAATCTAGGAGCTACTCATGACTCCATGGCTTTCAACATGTCGCCATTGAAATTGCATTTAGAGGAGCAACATCTCAATGGCCGTCGCAATACCTGGCTCCCCGGTATGTAATAAACACCAATTGAAACTCCGTTTTTAATAATTTTTGTCTGTCTCAGGTGATGCTGGATACGCTCTAAAACCTTATTTAATGACGCCGTTCAGAAACTCTGAGGAAGGGTCTCCACAAAGGACCTACAACAAACAACATGCCAAAGCGAGAAGTATAATTGAGAGAACAATTGGAGTCCTGAAAAATCGATTTAGATGTTTGTTGCAGGCAAGAGCTCTTCACTATTCTCCAAAAAAAGCAACACAAATTATTAAAGTGTGTGCAGCTTTGCACAACATTTGCTTGTTTTATAATGTTCAACTTCCGGATGAAGAGTTATCCGACGAGACCCTCAACGATGATGCTGAAGATATTGAAGTGGAGATAAATAACGGAGAAGCAGAACACATAAGAAATGAAATTCTTAGAATATTATAAAAAAATCTAAAAAGTATTAAATAGAAACCTTTATGCCACAGTTACTGTTTTATTTTTGTTATAAATTTTCTTTATTCAGTTATTCGTCATTCGAAAAAAATATGTATTTCAGTTCCTCTACGTATTTCAATTTGCTATTTAGTTCAAAATCAATCTCATTTCTTTAATAAAAAACATTAATTCATTTGTGCTGCAAATCCCTTTTGCAAATTGTGGATTCTCTTCCATTAATGCAACTAGCCTTTCTAATTGCTGTTTGGTACTCACGACTTTCGACCTGCATAAAATTAACAAAATTAGTATATATTTATTATTTGGTTACTATAAAACAATAAATAATCGCAAACAACTTACATTTTAACAAGTTTTCCCACAGTACGCTCCACAATCGAAAGCAAAATGGCATTCGACTCTAAATTCGGTATTCAACGAAAATTTCGACAGGGTTGCACCGCTCATAATACCAAATTGACATTCGATTTTCGATCTTCGACAACCAACGAATACCGAAGATCGAATGCAACTCATAATAGGGGCCTTAGTCTTCCACGACGCTTAGTGGTACTATAACTATTCCTAATCGCTTATGCAAAATATTCTTTTCCTCGCATTATTTGGTCCAAATCTTTCCATATGATTTGTATCAAATTATAAATGCGAGTTTTCCAAAAATCTTAACTTTAGCGCTAGCTAACGGATTCATTCCTATTTTGCTATCGACATCTGATTTATGCTGAAGATACCAGGATACTGGAAATGGATAACAAAATTGCATAGGTCATTCTTAACTAGAAACAATCGTTTTATAAAGTCAGTCCAAAGTGGTTTATTCTAATTCACTTGGTCCACAATATCTACGATCTAAAAGGACATTAGACACGAAGTGCACCTATTTACATATTTATGTGCGCATTTTACAGTATTTAGCTTTGAACATACATACATATATACATGGTTATTTAAAAAATTGACCATTTAGAATTAAATTAAGGAGTAAATTCAAGTGCCGTTATATTTATGGCACAACATTCCATGGAGTAAAAGTACCTGCCGACGGTTGATCAATCTATAATTTACCAAAAATTTGGAGAGACAGAGAAAAATAAGTGAAATATTCCTATTATTAAAAACTTTACATCTTACCAATTCTGTAAATTCGTCTTCACATGCCATACGGATCCGTGCAGCTGTTGCTGGGGCATCCAGTTTGAAGTTAACGCTCAACCCGCGTTCTGCACGAGCAGCAGCTATTGCTTCCTTAATAGCAAAGAAGGCGGTGCTACCAATAAATAATGGTGGCTCTCCAACGGCCTAAGTGGGGAGACATGAAAATGAGAAATGTTGCACTATACTTATGTACGCATTACCCCAAATACTTTAGCCCTTTTCTACGGCCGTGAGAATCTAACACACCTTTGAGGAATAAACAGCTCTTGGATTAGGTGCACCGGTCAAAAGGCTTACATTGAACTCTCCCGGTATATCAGCAAACCCTGGTAGTTTATACATTCCCGGTCCTCGCGAAAAGAGTGCACCTTGCGGGGAATAAATTAGCTCTTCCAACACAAATAAACCGTAACCTTGCATAAATGCTCCTTCAATTTGACCAATATCAATTGCTGGATTTAAGCTAGATCCTAAATCCATCACAATGTCGGTGCTCAAAACCTGATGATCACCGGTTAAACAATCGATTTCAACTACTGATGCACCCACACCACTTGTGAAGTAGTTGTAAGTACGCGCATTTGGATTTAAAGCTGGGTCATCACCAACATCGGGCATTTTGTAAAAACCACTCGCAGAAAGACTGATTCGTGCAAAATATGCTTTGTTGATCCAATCCCTCCACTTATCATTTGGATTGGCCTCTTTTATGGGCTTTAAGCGCCGGTTTAATTTCTCACAAGCGTTCAACACAGCCATGCCATTCAAATCAGAACCCACACTAGCTGCTGTGGGTGATGTATTTGGCACCTTATCGGTGGCTGTTTCGCATATATGTATGAGCTCCGTTGGAATACCTAATGCACGAGCACAACATTGAATCATTTTGGTGTGAAGACCTTGACCTATCTCGACACCACCATGAGAGAGTAATACCGAACCATCACTATAAATATTAACCAGAGCTCCGGCTTGGTTTAAATGGTATGCACCAAATGCAATGCCGTACTTTGTGGGAACAAGCGAAATACTGCGCTTTCTCCAACGGTTATTTTTGTTGAATTCTTGAATTTCGCGTCGTTTCTGGTGGAATTTCGACTGTTCTAGACAATCTTTAAAACACCTTTAAAATAGAATACAATTAAGTAAGCAGAGATATTATTTTAACTATTTTACCTTTCAATATGAAATTCTTCCAATTGCTGATTGTAGTGGGTGAAATCACCAGTTTTATAAAAATTCATTTGCATTACATCTAAATAATCTTTTCCCGTTATGCGTGCCACATCTCTTATTATATGCTCTCCTGCAAACATGCCCTGAGGCCCTCCGAAACCTCTAAATGCAGTATTGGATGGCAAATTCGTTTTGCAAACCCAACCAACCACTTTGACATTTGGAATGATGTAGCAGTTTTCGAAATGATTCATAGCACGTTCTAGGACCTGAAAATATACAGACATATGTAGAAGGAAGAACTGTTTAGTTGTCATAATGTCCAAAACAAAACGACATCCTTACCGAAAATGAGAGATCCATTGAACAACCGGCATTATTATAACATTCAATGTAACATGCCGTTATCAATCCCTCGCTAGTAAAACCTACTTTGTATTTAAAGAGGAAGGGATGCCGTGTGCCTGTTGTCATCATATCTTCATCCCGATCTAGCATACAGCGCACTGGTCTTCTAAGCCGGTAAGCAGCTAATGCGACTGGAAGTGCCAAAATAATCGCGCGCGACTCTTTGCCGCCAAATCCTCCACCCAAACGTTTCGCTCGGCATACAATTCTATGACTCGGCAGTGACAACACGTGCGCCACTAATTTTTGTACCTCGGTTAGATTTTGAGTGGAGCAAAATAATTCGATTTCATCACTGTCTCGAGGTGTAGCCACGCAAGCGTGTGTTTCCAGATAGAAATGCTCTTGACCACCCATACGACAGCTACCTTCATAGACGTGTTCAGCTACCTTAAACGCTTCATCTATATCACCCTTCTCAATGAATATTGGATAATTCGGAAAGTACGATTTATGTTCGATAGCTTGCTCAATTGTGACTATTACTGGCGATATTTCTTCATATTTAATGTGCACTAAGCGAGCGGCACGTTGGGCCAAGGTTTGAGTATCAGCAACAATGGCACCAACCACCTGCCCCTGACAGTGCACTTTACTTGAGGCAAACACTTCTTCATCGTGAAAAACGGAACCTACTTCATTCTCGTGTTGACTTAAATCTTTGCTGGAGTAGAAGGCATGCACACCTTCTTGTTTCAGGGCTGCTGAGGCATCAATGGATATGATATTCGCATGTGCTTTGGTACTAAGCACGAGCGCGAGATATAGCTCGTTTTCGTGACGTGGAATGTCATCGCAGTAAATTGCCTCACCGGTTGCTTGCTTGAGAGCAGAGGCATGCACTTTTGGTCTTCCAATGGGATCACACATTGATTGCTCGCCACGTACTACTTCAAAGACTTGTGTGCTTTTTAAAATTGGTGTATGAAAAGTGTCAGCACCGCTCAGCTCTCTTTTTGGTAGCACATCGCTTTCAAGTAGTTCAGCTTTTATTAATTCTTGGCTAATGGCCAAATAGGCTTTGAAGAATAGACTAACTACCAATGAGCGTCGATAGGCGATCATTCCCCCTGGTGCTGAAGGTGCCAGTGGCAGTTCAGCGCACAAACTTTCAGCGACTCGCTCAATCAATACTCGATTCCATTTTTGCTTGGCCATGATCTCTGATGTTTTTGGAGCCATTACCGTTATAGGTGACATGCCACCAAATGCCATATAAATTTGTTCAACGATATTGCTTTTCGGTTCGAATGTCACGTTTACGGCTGCATTTACAATTGCAATATCGTCGTCTCTTCTACGAGCTTGTTTGTACGCCACGAAGTATTGGTATTTCGAGCTCTTGGGAAAGTGAATGCCCACCAAGACTTCATGGGGTAGAATTGTATTTTTACGGTATCCAGTAAAGAAGCCCGGCCCCATATGCACTTCCCGAGTTTGTATTTTCCCACATACTAAATTGCACACTTTAAGTTTGGCGCAAGCTGCGGTTAATATGGGATTCATATCGGAAATAGGGCTTCCGGTCATAATATTACCACCCAATGAAGCTACATTGCGAATTTGCTTGCCTGCAAAGTAGTGCAACATTTTCACGGCGCATCGGAAGAAACGTGTTTCGTGCTCAGGTAATTTCGCTATTCTATCCCGTAAATGCTCCTCAATGTTCATCAAGGTGACGGCAGATCCGAACAAAATACTATCCTCGAATTCGGTAATCTCATTTAATTCTGGAACTTTAATGGGGTTAATGTGCACTGGATATAGAAACTGCTTAAATTTCATTTCAACACCAACTTCTGTGTTGCCAACAATGATTTTACCATGAGGATTTTCAGATTTTAGTTTAAGTAAGTCTAACAGTTCCACCGGACGATACCACGTGGATCGTGGGCCCTTAAATAATAAATTCTGAGCGTCGAATTGTGGATTCAAATACAGTTCGGGTGGAAAAATAGGTTCTTGACTAGGATCAAAAGGCAAAAACTCGCTTCGTTTAAACAATTCACCATTCTCGTTTTTTTCTGAATCGGTTCCATTAGAGTTGTTATAACCATTTACCTTGCAGCACTTATCACCCATGGCACAGCTGAATTCTTTGGTGAAGGTCTTGTAACCCTCCAAAATTGGACGGTAACCCGTACAACGGCAAAGGTTACCTTGAAAAGCGACTTCTAGGTCTTTCATCGATGGCACTGGCATGCTGCGAAGTAAAGCATACATGGACATGACGATGCCAGGTGTACAAAAACCGCATTGGCTTCCATGCGCTTTTGCCAGACGTTCCTGAACCGGATGAAGACGAGTGCGAGTGCTGCCTATACCCTCAATGGTGGTGACTGCACAACCATGCATGGCGCATACTGGCACCAGGCAGGCGTTCACAGCTAAATGTTTGATTTTGTTAGTGGAGCGATCAACGCGTGAAATCATAACTGTGCAAGCGCCACAACCGCCTTCTCCACATCCCAATTTCGTACCGCAAAGATGTAACTTTTCGCGCAAATATGTCAGAAGGGTGCATTCTGGATCAGGTGTAGAATCGATAATCTATACAAAAGACACGAAAAAGAATTTATTTATTAAGGTAATGTGGAACAAAGGATATTTGAAAAAAAAATTGTCCATTTATGGTTGCACTATACTTTTACGAACAATAGAGTTTCTTTGGCATACAAAGGACTACAATTAAACGTCTATTGTCAAATTTTTGAAACTAGTAATATCTTAGTAGACCTTAGGTAAGTATATAGTTTTACATTCCTCAAAGGTTTTTTTCTCCTACAGAGCTGTAGTTTGACACAAAACTATTAACTTGAAGTTTTTCCCCCTATGTTCTTAAACTAAATGTTAAATTAATAATATGAAGATGCATGTTTCCTTCCCAGGTTTCTCTGGCAGCTTCTGTTTAACACCTAACATACATAAAACAAAAATATACACACATATTTATATACTTAGGTAGGTAGGTAAGTGGGGTGGCTGTCGCAATGACACACTTAGACCTTTCGTAGGTCCATTGCGATACCACTGGAACTTATCCTTACCCTATGGATTCCTTTTCAAACCATCCGGTTGCTTTAATAAACGAGCAAAGCTTCGTTAGTTTTAGATGCGCTATGCCCGCTACATCAATTAAAAATTCCATGTAAAAGTGCGGAGCCTCCTTGTCGCTAAGCATTCACACTCACATAAAAGGTGTCTGACTGTTTCCTCTTTTTCTGGATTAAGACAGCTTCTGCAGAAATCGAAGTACGGGAGTCCTAACCTTCTAGCTTGGCTGCCTATCAGTTAATACTCCTCTCATTTGTCTTATAGCTTCTCTGGTAAATTTTAACAAGCTTTTTGATCGACTGCTGTTCCATTTCGGCCATGTCTGTCTGCTTAGTTCGTTTGTTGAGAGGTTTTGCCAACTTGTATTTACCTTATTGATGATTTCCCTATCTATCAGTGGGGCTATAGGCATGTGTATCAGCGCCTTATCCACTTGGAGGTCGAGCGTTGTACCGGTTCGAGCAAGTCCTTCTGCCTTGCAGTTCCCTGCTATATTCATGTGGCCTGGCACCCAAATAAGATGTATTTTGTAGTATTTAGATACGTGATTTAGAAATTTAAAACATTATATGACTGTTTTTGATGAGTGTGTTTTAGATTATAGCACTTTTATTGCTGTTTGACTGTCCGAGTATATGAAGACTTCATTTGTGAATAATACTTGGCAATGGCACGCCCCAAATAGCAGTACCATTTTGAAAACTTTATGAGTTGTCCAACAGGCAGATATCTACAGCCAGCCAGAGCTGTTAATGTAATGGGGAAGATTGATGGGATTTAAGTTGGTCCACCCCTACAGGTTGTCGAAGAAAGGAGCACCCAATGACCTCAATCGGCCTGCTGCCAAACCCGATCGTCCAATGAGCGAGATTGGAAATTGGATGGCGTGGAGTCCCCAGGACTTTCTGAGTACTCAGTATATTGTACTGGTGCCACAGGATTTTCGAAAATTGCAAGCTCATCAGAAATTTCATTTCCCTCTAAGTGGCTATGCCCCGGAACCCAGATCAGGGAAATGTTACCTGTACACCCAAGAGATTTGATCTCCTCCTTACAGGAGTTGACTAATTTGGGTTTGTACCATGGCGTCGTCAGAGCCTTGATCGCGGCTTGGGTATCGGGAAAAATGTTAGTATCTCTCTCGTTCCCACATTCCGTAAGCATTTTGCATGTCTGCAAGAACGCAAAGACTTCTGCCTGAAAAACACTAGCAATATTCGGCAATTTTAAGGAAATATGATAAATAAATTGGCTGATGTAGAGGAAACCCCTGCCACAACTCCCGTCAATGAACACAGGGGTACCAGATTCGGTACAGATGTCCCCCTCGTTTTAATCATGCCTATTTGGAAGGATTTCTCTGGCACGACCCTCAAACTCCAGTTTTCGGATAGAGGGATCTGTCCGAACTTCGGAGAAATACTGTGTTAACTGCCCAAAAACACAACTATGTCCCTTGAGAGATTGCCGCCAGAAGCCAACCTCCTTTAACCTCATTGCACTTTGAGCAGCGATGGAAATAACGTAGAAGTTGATGGGAAGTAAGTGCAAAACGTCTTTTAGGACAGTACTGGGGCAAGTTCTATATGGTCCGGTGATGCCAATGCATGCAGTCCTTTGCACTCTCCCCAGTTTAGTGATGGTATAGCCCTTCTTACATTAAAATTGGCAGAACCACTCCGTTGTACATCCAATATAGACAGTAATTGTATACTTTTTCCTAGAACGTTTATAGTGAGTGCCTCCAGCAGTGTTAAATTTACTTATACTATCTTTATGAGATATTTGCGTACGTGTGTACTCTTTTTTATCAGTAATAAATGTTTTTGATCCGTTCCATAAACTGATAATAGTAGTGCAAGGTGCTGCAAAATTGATCTTTCAATTTTGTTTGTGGTTAACTTTTTTACTAAAGAAAAAAACTTATATATTTTGAGGGAAAGAATTCTTTATTTTGACTTTTACGCGGACTATTTCTTGTATGTTTGTATATTGCAGCTTCGTCACATTTGGTGGACGTATGCCGACATTTGCAAAGGGTATAAATCTTCCGATAGGCTGACTAATTTTGCGTCACCTTGTAGATGCGTCAAAAATGATTAAAATGTTGTTATTTGTTTATTATATAAGTAAATACGCAAGTGTATGCAACTGAATTGTAGGTCGAAAAGCTATCACTCCTTTGGGGGCCGTTTAACTCTCAAATTATCACTCAAGGCGTATCAATTAATTAAAATTTCGAGTATATTAATAATTCCTGTATCAATAAACCAATAATTTCAATAGGAGAATAATCTACAACAAATTTTACAGAAGCAAAGATAACCAATTTTATAATGAGCCCAGAAAGCTTGTTTATCCCAATAACTATTTTGGTAAGTTTATACTCTATTTTGCCTAGTCAGCCAATTAGAGACAATTCATTTGAGGGCGTGTCATTATGAACTTACTAATCTTTATAAATGAATACCTTTATAAAGCTATATAAACACTCTGATTTATTAAGCAACTCACTCTGAGTTTCATGAGAGCGTCAAGGGAGGTTTGTTGATTTTCTGATAAAGCGAAACGCGCAAAAGATTACGTTTGCAATTACAATAATTCTATTGAAAGTCAGTGCACTTTGCAAATAGCTAATACGAGTACCGTGTTGCCGGCGCAAAAATGAGGTCAGATTATGCGCTCGGCATAAAAATAAGAGTGATGGAGAGAGACGGAGAGGGAGAGTTTCTTATCAACTTGTTTTTGGTTGAACTATCAGTGCTCACTTTGTAAGAGTGGTATATCACACTTTGTTTACATTTTTTCACAGCACATGTTCGCAGTGATCAAAATCAGCAACAAAAAACATGCAATTGCTCTTTTACTCTATTGCTAACTATGTTACTACCTGTTCAATATTCTTTGGCTGGAATTCAAAATTGAACATCATAAGATATACATTCATACACATATATGTATACACAGCAAACATAATGGAACAGGTTTTTTTTAATTCTCTCTGCTTGGGTTAAAAAATATGACCCATATTACACCAATTACTTTGCCTGTAAATTCTGCTAACACACATTGCCTGCCCACTACATATGTATGTAGTTACTCTCCTGTTTTTCTAGGTGTACAGTACTAAGATGCGTTTAAATGAATTTACAAACCTTTTTTCCATTTACGTAGAATATTAGTGGTGATTCCTTCTCAACCGGGACACTTAACCCATTTCCGTTTAATGCCATAATGCAAGAAAACAAATTTGCTGTGACCTTTTCGATTGTGCACTCTCTCTCTAGGTGTTATTGTTTATTTACGTGGCATAAAATTATTATCAGTAATCGAGATGCACGCCGTTTTTTATGCTAAATATATATGAATAACTATTGAGACTTTGAAAATAAAGCGTTTTATGAACTCTTTATCGCGCACAACTTTCAGTTGAATGCAATCAAATTTGATTAGAAAATTCAGTTACGAAGCGTAAATTTTAACACAACCAACTTGCGAGAATGTCAAATACGGTCTGAATCTGAACTCAACGTATCTTCGCAGACTGACAAGAAAATGTGAGTTTGCAACCATTTTGAGCCCTGCAGAAAATTTGGCTGCTTACAAACTAGTTCGGAACTAGAGAATATAGAGACGGTACTAGTACATAGCAGGTGCTTTTAACTTCCTATTTTTGCATGAAACATTAATCAGACAAAGGAACATAAATATATATATGTATATATAATATATATTTTTTAACAAAACTTTGGAGAACTTTGTATATTGTTTCATTATGCAATTCGTAGGAAAACTATTGAAATGGGATAGCAACTAATTCCCAGATAAAATAAATTTCGATTTTGTCCTAATATTTCACGGACTTCTGCAAAGAAGCTGATGGAAGTACACAATCCAATGAATTAAAAAAAATCATTATCTTAAACTACTGAAAAACACGTAGACGTGGTGAACGATCATTGCTTCGATAAATTATAAGTTTTAGCAGCAATTTTCCAAATTTTACAACAATTCGTTCATTTAAAAGAGAAAGTTTCACCAGGCGGTCGCTGGTGTTTGATGCAAACGTTCTTCTTCTAAAACAGCTTCATACATATATGCATAAGTATATTTGGTATAATTGACGCGTACACACTTTCTGGGGGTTTGGCCTATTTGTGGCGGTGAACGTTCATTGCTTGGACAAATTATACGTTTAAGCATTAATTTTCTAAATTTTCCAGGCGGTTGCTGGTGTTTGATGAAGACATTCTTTTTCTAAAACAGCTTTATACTTTATTATAATTGGCGCTTACACCCTTTCCGTGTGTTTGACCGAGCTCCTCCTGCTATTTATGGCGTGCGTTTTGATGTTTTCCATAAATGGAGTATGGTTTTATGCCACCTACGAACGGTAAATGGTCCATATATCGCGTTTACAGCGCAAGCGAAGTTCGCACCCCTTTCGCGGCAGAGACATTTTTATGTCAGTTGAAATTGATAAATTTTTGAGTATAAATGAGCCTTGTAATGAGAATAAAATTAATTTAATAATATAATTAACCTCAAAGCTTACACATTAAGTACTATATCTACATATCTACATAGTTTTGTTATATATAAATGTTAAGTTGACTTGTTATAGAATGCAATTGCATACCTGCATTATATGCTCTGACAACTGCTCCCTACTGCATCCATTACGCACCACTTTGACACCACTCTCTTGAAACATCGGGCGACTATTCGTGATCATTATTCATTATGGAGAGGTGAGCGCACTTAAGACAACACAACTCTCGCCAAAATAAGTACAATACGAACCTCTCTTCTTGCCGAATCGAAGAACTGTACTCACTTAAATGTATTTACAAAGTGTTAATTCTACAAATCCATGAGATAAAGATTAAACACGGTGTGTTCGAGCTGTAATTGTTTACTGCCAAAATGTGTCATAGATAACGATAAGCGCAAGCTCTCCACAAAAAGGGAGGTTATCAATTCGATTCATTTTCTTTAAAAGTGCTATGCTTAACTAATTTTGATAAAGTCGGTGTTAAAGAAAGGTTTGGGTTCAGCGATAGAACTATCATATTTAAAATGATTATCTCAGCTATAAGAGGCTAGACTTCACTAGACTCAGACAAACCTGCCATAAAGGTGTTGAATTTCATTTATCTAGGCGTGTTTGTTCACTAAATTAAATCTCAGTTAATAGACTGATAGAAATTGAAAACCTCTCTTATCAAAACTATTGATAATACTGATAATAAATGTAGAAGTATTTTTTATTCGAAGCAAACACGAATTTTGTTCACCAAGAAATACTTCTTATAAAGTGTGGTTAAGTTTAAAGGGCCGGTGTTGATTTTGAATAAAATACAATTTTTTTAAGAAATTATTGTCATTTCTCTTTATTATGATAATATTGGTATGGCTCAATTACGTATGGAATAAAATATCGGCCAAATGGCGGCACACCTCCGTCCGATGGTCCAAATTTTCGATGAGGCATAATTGAGGTTCTATGCCGTTAATGTGCCGAATTAGTTTTATTGATGCATTGAATTTGTTTCCTATCAACGGATGTTCGGGACCCAATACCATTACCATTAATCGGGCATTTAAAAAGAAATTTAATGCCGCTCATTTGCTGCAAGAGTGTCGTAACCCAATAAACAAAATATCATAAATGGAATATAATTGATATCGCCATGCATTTTTCATACAGCATAAAAGAAGAGCTTGTAGTCATTTCTACAGTCTTATCAGAAATGTTTTTTTTTTGGGTTATGACACTTGCAATAACAGTACGTAATATGTATTTTTATTTGTTTTTGTTTTCAGTATTCATTGACATTTCATCTTGGAAAGACCTATGCCTAAGCAACGTTTACAAATCGTACAAATCGTATTACGAAAATCGACGGTCTGTGAAAAATGTTCATCGCTCGCTTAGGCCATCTTTTGATGTTCAGCGATGAGGTTCATTTTCGGCTTAATAAGCAAAATTCCCGCATTTGGGTTGAGGAACAAGCCGAAACCATTCAAGAACAGCGATTATATCCATTGAAAAAAAAACGTTTGGTGCGGTCTTTGGGCTGGAGGAATTATCGGCCCATATTTCTTCAAAGACGAGACTGGCGCCAATGTAACAGTGAATGTCGAACGCTATCGCGCCATGATTAGCAACTTTGTGATGCCGGAAATTGAAGCCCGTGATCTCTACAACATTTGGTTCCAACAAATCGGCGCTACGTGCCTTACAGCCCGTGAACCAATGAATTTACTGCGTAGTCATTTCGGTGAGCAATTTATCTCTCGTCTCTGTGGGTTAACCAACTTTGATTGAGACATTGGAAGCCAACATTACTAAAGTTATTCACGAAATACCGATCGAAGTCCTCCAGCGAGTTATTCAAAATTGGTGTTTAAGGATGACCGAATTACGACGCAGTTGCGGCCAACTTTGAAAGCGATTATCATGAATGGTTCTTCAAAAATATAATGAAATAGGCTAATCAGTTTGAATTTAGGTTGTTTTATTCCAATTTAAAGTCTGATACCTCTACATTGATCAATCTCTATTTTTTTGATTGTCTTCCCAAATTTTTGGTATTTTGGTATAGTAATGGCTGCAATTTGAGAATACTTGTGCGGCAGTTACGAAATCAGCCAAAAAGTGAAAATTTGAAAAAATATAAACAAATAAATAATTGGCGCTTACACCTCTATTAGATGTTTGGCCGAGCTCCCCATCTTTTTTGTGGCGGGTGTCTTGATGTGTTCTACAAATACAGGGACCTACACTTTTAAGCCGACTCCGAACGGCAAATGGTTTTTTATGAGGCGCTTTTCCAGAGCAGAAATACACTAAGAGGGGCAGAAATACACCCATTGTCTGCCGAGAGCGACCGGTTTAGAAAAAACTTATTCTATTATTTTGCAGAATAAAATATTACCTTCTCAATTTCCGCTTCCTTGGAGGGTTTTTTTGTAAATATATGGATATTAGTTTTTTAAAACGTATAATTTTGCCAAATTTTCTGGTAATTAAATGGGTCTCACGTTTGTAAGAAGAATCAGTCACTTTTCAATAAAATACACTACATTTTCATTCAGCAATAATTCAGCCGAAAGGAGACGTCTAAATAGTATTCAAATAGGTACCGAAATGATTCGTAGTGACATTTGAATTTCCTAAGGTTACAACCCAGTTTTGAAATGGCACTGGATTGCGTGTCTTTCCTCGGAAACCCAAAGCTAGTTATAATGTATGATTGTGGATCCGCAGATGGTGGGAAGAACAGGACTGCAAGGATCTGATCTGCATTATATTTTTGTAGGAAATTTCAAAAAAACTTCGCTGAATAATTTAATCTAAAATTAGGAAAAAGCAACAGATTACATACAGAGTAAGATTTTGATTCACAAAGAAGCTCTGTTGTTTAAATTCGGTAGTTTTATTTTAAACTAAAAGATGGTAGAGGTATTAGAGTTGTCTCAGCTCTCAGAGCTCGAAATCTTAAATTTTAAACGGTAAGGCAAAAAAAAATTGTGTCGTAAGTATCGAGGTGTGGAAGATTCGAATTTCTACTGTTCTCATATGTTATAAAGAGTCCCTCAACCTTTGAGCGCCATTGAAGTTCAGATATTCCCGTGATATTTATAATAAAAAGATTGGAACGAAATATTAAAATGTTGCAAAAATTTGGTTGAATAGTGTTATTAGAGAAATTTTAAATAAAACTTTTAATTAATTATTACGTTAAAAGTTTCCCTTTGCTATTTAATTATTACAAAGTTCTCGGTTCAAAAGCGCCTATTCTGTTTTTACGGATGCGGATGTACATTGATTTGAGCTTTGGCAAACAAAAGTTTATAATTAGTCAATGCAGCTTTCCGTAAACTTCAGTAGAAAAGGAGGAAGAGCGAAATATATGGCGCGGCAAGAACGTAAAAATTATGGAAGGCGTGCTCTGTGCGACTTACGATATTTCCAGTAAAAGGATAAAGAAACGATATCCTTTAATTACGATATATGCTTTTAATATAAAACCGAAGTGGTCGAAATGTTAAGAGAACAGCTACGATATTTACTAATGTACTTATCTGTGCTGGAAATGTGAAATCTACTCGTAATCCAGGGAGCTTGCAAGCAAAAGTTCTCTGTTATAACTGCTCGATAATCAAGATATAGGGTTTTTCAGTAAGAGCGCTTCAACTTTTGAACTTTTTTGAATAAAACACAAACGGTTTGACTTTTTTAACTAATTTTTTTTTATTATCGAGTTTGAACATATACATTTAAGTATGAAATTCGATTTCTTTTGCATGACCTCCGCGTGCACGTTTTACGAAGTCCAATCGTTGAACCCAATTTTCGACCACT